>NC_136057.1:1878898187-1879498187 GCF_964261635.1 Lissotriton helveticus | reverse complement strand
GCTGGGACAAGGGCCCCATCTGGAAACAGAAGTACCCTCATTTTGCTCCCCAGCACCCCGTCTCCTACCCGCTTTATACATAAAACGCACACATTGTGGACTAAAAAACATAATTTCCTGATTTGGTATATTTTTGTCTTGAAAAATCAACCATGAAGATCCTTTATCAGACTGTTCATAGGTTGCAAAGGCCTCATATGGTTAGCTTCCAATTTGTGAAGCACTGCACACAACAGTGCAGCCTTCTAGTTTGAAAAGCAATTGGCCAGATGGAGTTGACTCATTTTGTGAAGCTTCCATTTTAGGATTGTCAGTTTTTAAAGCGCTGGCCATAATAGCACTGGTGCTATTTTGTAAAGTATAAGCCCTATTGAGGACAATGACCATGTTAGAACAGCTGACTTCATCATCATTGACTCTCAGTTTATTACACACTGCCCCCAATAGTTTTGACGATTGAGGTTGAGTTACACACATTGGTCTCTTTGTTCTCTTTAGGGACTGGGTACCTCGTTCTGAAAGTGGACTTTGTGTCCCTTGAAATGAAGGATCACGAATGGATGAAGAAGCAGCTGCTCCCTACGGTAAGACCAACGTCAACATTAACCATTAAATTAAGGACGTAGTATGCGGGCTCACTCCCATCATCCTTCAGTGAAATTATCACTAAAGACATGGTCATTTGCCCCAAGTACTCCCACAGGAAACGTTACTTAAATTCATTGACAATATTTCTGGTGGACACATACTCTTCCTGCACATTCCACTTCATATGAATATCCTTCCATGCCCCAGACTGCTCCAGAAAAAATGTCATCAATAGCTCTGCAGTGCTGCCAAGGGATGCAATGTGACTTAAGCCATGACTCCAACCTCCGCTGGATATGATGACATCAGGTGCACAAGCGTCAGTTCCTTGTAGTTTTTTTCACTCCCCATCAATTTGAGTGGGAGGAACCAAGACAGCAATAATGACAATAGCTGAACATAACATGTTTGCATACTGTAGGATCCTATTATGCCAGTGACTAACTTGTTCGGGGAGGAGAGGAGGACACTTAAAAATCTGCGGTAAGATTATATATTCACCAGAAGGATCAACCCAACAAGGGAGAGGAAGAGGCGGCTGATTGCTGAGTGCCAACACCCCCTTGTCCACTCAGCTGTTTCCAATCCTCCTGCAACTTCTGCTGCAATTTCAACAGAATCAGAATTGGTGAAAGGCATACACAGCAAGCCCTGTGAACACCTGCATCTGAAAGGTATTTGGACAAACCATTGAGAAGAGAGTAGAACACACAAAATGATGGTGGACAGCCATGCCCATAGATCAAACAAAGCACATTGTCCAAACAATCTAGGCCACACATCAGGATCTGTTTGTAAATATCCAGACTGTGAATAACCAGATTCGAAAATAGCTTTTACATGTGATCTGGTAGGCTGATGTCTTTTCCCACAAGGTGTAGACATAGCGTACCAGGAGAGAAATGCCATTCGCTTTTCAAAGAGCAAATCTGCCAGTGGCGAAGACTTTACACTCCAGTGGTCAGTTTCTTTAGCCCAATCTGGAGGAGCAGTGGAAAATGCATTCTGATTCAATTTTGAGGAGGAATCTTGGACCACTACACTTTCCAATAAAGGGTAAGATGTCAGAAAAGGTGGGTTACTGGTCAGGAAGTTAGTCTGTGGGCTCCTCAGTCCAAGAAGAGTTTCTCCCATGCAGCCAAAACAGTCTCTAGGAGAGCTGCATTAAATAGGAACAAGGTCTCCAACACTGGAGAAGATGGTTGCTATATTTCAGTCAAAATGTTAGAGTGTGCCTCCACAGAGGGCAGGGGCAACGGTAAACCTTCTGCTGTTTTTCATGCCATAATGGCAAAAAATGAGCCTTCCTCTATTCTTTCGGCCCGCCTTCAGAAGATGTCACCGCCTGGTGAAATACCCAGAGCCCTTGCATTTTTTTAAAAATGAAGATGCAATCTAGGCTTAGTTGTACAGGGATGAAGCCTCAGAGTAATTTTCTGTATATCCAAAATCCTTATCAGGCATTGCAAGTCAAGGAAATCAGAGTTAGAAACAAATAAATCTTCCATCTGGGCGAATCCCTGAGCCTTAGGATGGTGGTCTGCAAGGAGTTCACCATCGAAAAACACCTTAACTTTCACTTTAGGCAATCAGTAATCTCAGTCTACTTTGAAGATGGTGCCATGGTGGGCTTTGTGGGCAGAGTCTGGATCAACCTCGGAGGAGGAGCCGACCATGCAGATGGCAGCACCTTTCAAAGGCTGAGACTTCTTAGTTGCCAAAGACCATGAAGGAGCGGAGCCGGGAGGCATCCATGTTGAAGCCTTTTGAAATTTCCATGCCCGCAGAATCAAACCTAACCTTTAGGGCACAGGATCTATCTAGAAACATCCCAAAATCACTAGCTAGAAGGCTTTGCACTGTACAGGGTCAGACAATGGAGCTAAGAACTCTGGTTACATCTTCCTAAACTTTGGAATTTCTTCTGACTATAAAAAGAAGCTCAATATCAGAGAATGGCATCAAGACTTCGAACGTTCCCTGGAAGGTGATGGTTTCCTCAAAGAATAAGAGGATTTCTCCTTTCTCCTTTCTCGGGCAATTTTTGTGTTTTTTGTGGGAAGATCTTTTTGGAGAGCCTTCTCTGTCAGAAGATTTTCCACGAGCCTAAGGGGAATCTTTCGGCATATGCCTGTGGGCTTAGGCTAAGATATTTCAGGTGCTTCGAACAACTGTAATCGCAGGATGCTGTACTGTGTTCCGAGTCAAAACAGCACCTGCAAATGTCATGTGGGTCTGACAAGGACATTTTTAAGGCATAGGCCACAGGGTTTAAATCCAAAATCTTAGGAAGATACAGTTGATCTAGCCACTGTCAATGTCATGAGGAATTTCGTTGATAAAGCACCAACAGATCTCCAGACCCACATCGATGAGATGTGGAAAAACACAAACTGACCCCAATGTGCAGGCCAACATTTAATATACTCCAATTTGTCACACCTAAGGGCGACCGAGCCTCAAGGAACCACCTGGCGGCATTGCAGCGCTACTGTTTGGAAAACTTTTCCCAGCCCAGTCTTGCTCCAGAAAGCCTATTCATGCAGTAAGTGGTCTGCAGGGAGATGTATCCAACAGAAGTCTCAGGTTCAGCATGTAGAAGCGAAGGGGAGGCTGGCGTAGAAAAGTGACCCAATGATCACTGGAGCACTGTTCTGTTTAGGGGTTACTCCTAGTGTATCATTCTTCTGTAAAATAGGTATGGTTAGATTGAGGGGTACCTGAGGGACACTGTTCTCTGGTATATTGTAATAAGTATCTATTTTTGTTGAGCATGTCTATCAGGAAGGCAGTGCAGATCACACAAAAGTTACATTGAAACTTGTGATGCGTGACAACCACCAATGACAGGACAAGAGTGTGGTGAATAAGACATGGCAGCACAATACCCAGTTTTATATCAGCCATTAAATATTTAACTCCATGGGTGGCGCTGATGAACTTAGGGGGGGATTGACTAAGATTTAACGCTGTGTTTGTGTCACAAAAGTGACACAAATCGGCTAAATGTATTTTCTGATTTACTTAGTTTAGTGCTGTAAATAACGTGACAGTAACGCAAAGCAGCGCATAGCGCTGCTTTGCGTTTATTAGCGCCAAGCGGGCATAGCATGGGTGGTGCATGGGCATTCCCCTGCATACCCCCAAGGTTTCTGACGCTAAACCCTATTTACTAAATAAAATACACAGGGTTTACTGTCAGAAAACTGCGCCGTTTTTAAGTAGGAGCAAGGAAGGAGAAATGCTTCCATTTCTCCTTCCTTTTCCGACTTCGCATATGTGCTGCACTTTACAGCATGCATAGAAAGAGGGGAAAGGGCTGGATTAGTCTAAGCATGGTATTTTGTACTGGAAGGGTACCCATCCAGTACAAAACCTATGCTAGACTCACAGAGACACCCTTGCACCATGGCACAAAGGTGTCTTTGTGGTGCACAGCAGCTGATTTCAACGCCAGTGCTAGTGAAAGGGGAGGAGAGTGCCATATTTATGTAAACACGGAGCTCTACACCTCTCTCCTTTTCACACAGTACAGAATTTGTGTCTGCTACACTGCGCTTATTTAATGGTAAATCTGCCCCCTCGTGCTTGTTAGGTCTACGGGGGCTTATTTACAAGCCCATTGCGAAACCGGTACGCCGCTTTTTCCCATTTTAAAAGTGTTGCACGGGTGGCGCAAGGGACTTGTAAATAAGCCTACTCTATTTGATGGTGGCCATTTGCGAGGGTACTTTCAATTAGGTGGGATGGTGTTAGAGGTAATTTTTCACCGCAGTCAAGGAAATGGTACCTCTTGTGTAAAGGATGAGGGTCTTTCAAGGTGGGGGGGGTGAAGCCTGGGTGGGTAGAAGGCCAGAACATAGAGGAGGTTCATAGTGGCTTCGGAGCGCTTACTAGACAGTGGGTTTGAAATAGTATGGAGTATCCAGGGTCATACAGGGAGGTGGCACAGGCAGTGTACGAGGGAGCAGAGGCCTTGTATGGGTCAGTACACTAGTGCAAGGCTCTTTCATAAGGAATTCACAAATAATTTCTAACAACACGACCACCATACAAAGACAGGATCTAACTCACTCTATTGACTGCACAACTTCACAATCTGAATCAGGCTGTTATGTGAAGGAAAAGTTTAAACTGATTCGGAAAAGTCACCAGATTTACAAAAAGCCCTAACATTTCATACAAAAGGCAGATTTTGTGCTACCTAAATGCCAAATAACAAGAACCAAATGCACATTCTTAGCCAGCGTGCCTAATGTTGGTGCACTGGTACATATTAGAGCCAAACATTGGCACGCTCGTTATCTCGGTAGAACAGGGACTTCGAACACCGAAGTTCAAAATCTAGGATGGTCACACACTAACACATTTGTCTTCTCAGTGATAAGGCTTTGAATTGGATTAAGCTGATTTGGAAGGCATTAACAATTGCTCTGGTCAGGACAACCAACATTATACATGAGCTGAGTGTGAAGACTCATATAGAGTTGAGGGTGACCTTAAGCATTTGCCTTCCACGTTGGCTGTGATGGTTTTTATAAGATTTGAGGCAGAGAGTGGAGGAAGCTATTGTCTCCAGAGATGGCATTGCCAAGGGTAGTGTTATTCCCTCTACCCGTAGGTCACACAGCTGACCGCCAATACCTGAAGCAATAGGCAAAGAGGGAGTCATCAAAAGATTCTGGGCCCGATTTACAAAGGTAACATACCTTTTGAGTAAGTTTACACTTTGGAGTAAGTTAACTACTTTCTCTCTTCACAAACATAGGGCCATATTATCAAGGAAGCTGTGGTAGTTTATCGACGCTTTATCGGCAGTTTCCTGCCGGTAAAGCGGCAATAAACTACCGCAGCTTCCTTGATAATATGGCCCATAGAGTTATATGTTTCCACCCCCAGAGTAATGTCATTTTGCTTATTCTTACGCAGGGGGTGACGTCCCTTCCTAAACCCCTCCCTGGCCCTCCCTAATCCCACTTACTCCTCCCTTTTTGTTGTAAGTCTGCCCCTTTTCCCACCCACTCCCTCCTTCCAGCCCCAGCCCTATCCACATTTACGACTAAAATGTCTTCTGAAGTGTGCGAAGACTCTGCAGTCGGGGCGCAGATCTCCGCTTACAGAAGTATAGATAATGCAGAAATATAAACCTCCACACGTAGTGAATTGCAATTTCTACTATGTTTTGTAGTGAAACAAAATGTAGTATGGAGTGCAGGTTGTGAATCCGGCCCAACGTTAGAGGGTTCTGAAAAAGAATATCTCTCCTCTTCAAAAATTTAACCTAGCAGTTCCTACCAGCAGGCAGAACTTTGGAACACCAGAGGTTACTGGACGCCCGAACACAACACAAGCCAGTACCAGACGAAATGGAAGGTATGGTTGGGAGCCATAGTGGACTCATGAAGGCAAAGGAGATGTGGCGATTGACCACATTTGAGATTTCTCAAGCTCTCTAAGTTAAGAGCATTGCTCACACACGTAAAAGTCTTTCTAAAAAGTCAAGCCAAAACATTTTCGGGTTGAACAAAGTACAGTAAATCGAATAAGTTACCATACGCCACAAAGCATTGGCCATCCAGGACATTGAACATTGTACAACACCGCAACCGGGTTTCACCTATTAATTCCACATGATATTAGTTGTAAACCCTATGCAATATTCTTCAGCAATGCTATATATTTGCTTCCACTCAACCTAAAGATGCTTTCCACTGAAAAGAGATACTTGCACAACTACCCTTTTTCCCCCTTGTCCTGTTGGGAGGCAGCTAAAGCTTTGCTAGATGTAAGGTGTCGACTTGTGCTCAATGTTTACTGGCTGCCGATTAGAAGGAACTGCAGTTGGAGGTGTAGTATTACTGCACTGTTTTTGATAGTGTGCCACTGTTGGAAGAAAAGAGGCATGCCAGACAGGGGCGTAATGCAAGCCCCTGTAGTCCCTGCGGTACGGGGAGCAATCCTTCAAGGGCGGGGGAGGGCTAATAATCAATGGGGGCCCAACCGTTCAGGAAGCCCCCATCCAGCTCGAGGCCAATATATATTTGTGAGTTAAGAGAGACTCCGGGGCCCCTCATCACATTCAGCAGCCCCCCCCCCCATCATGTTCTGTGATGCCACAGATGCCAGAGCATGCATTGGTCCTTCTCTACCTCCATAGGGATCCTTGAATTGGGTGGATAACAGCTGCTTGACCCCACTCCAAAGCCACCTGCAAGCGGCGGACGGTGGGGATTGGAACTCCTCCATGAGAAAACACGTTAGTGATGCTTTTGCATATTGTTCCGCAGGGGGTCACTGGAGCACCCACTCACATCCAGCAGTTGGGCGATTACTGTGTCCCTATTTATCAAGAGGCGCGTGGTTGGGTTGATATCTTCTGATTAGTCTCTATGGCCGGATCGTCAAGAACCAGTGAGCTCCAAAGCAGGGTGTGTTGTTGAATGGCTATCAAGGCGTAGGATGATGACCTTTTGCAAAGTAAAAGAGTGAAAGGTTAGGAGGTATCACTATTCCTATGATAATGCAGTTTCTTTGTCATTACTAGGTGCAAGAGCTCTTGGAGGAAGAGTTTCCTGCACAGACCTTCCTACTGAACTGGGTGGGCTATGAAGAGCCTCTGGACAATTGATGTAGTTGAAGACCCACCATAAGCAGCTCATCTTGGGTAAATTCCTCGTCTAAGGCCTGCCATCAACCACCACATTGTGCCAGATGAATCTAAGACTATTGCTTCTTCTCCAGATCACCAATGCTCCCCGCCGAGAATATGTGGGACCTTTGTTTTTTCTGACTCTAACGGTGATTGTAACCATACACCTGTATCCCCTATTTCCCTGTTCTCAGCACCCCGGCCGCTCGCCATCCTTTTAGTTGATTTTGTATATTTCTGCACTTTAAACTTTTTGTCTGTTCACCACTGTATACCGTGTAAAGCGCTCTGATACCCTCACGGGTCAAGTTCCTGCTCTATAAAACACAAAAATAAATAAAAATAATACATCCGCTGATGAGTATCACGTCTCGGGCAGAAATGGACCCTCGTTCCAAACACTCAATTCTCAAGCACAGAGTGAACCAGAACACAGCCATCTGGAGTCAACCCTGAAGATATAGATGCAAACATGGGTATTATGGCTCATTCAAAGTCAGACGGGCCTGCACGACTTTCAGAAAATAGATCTCTGCATGTGTACTGTGATTCAGAAGTAAGACTTCAGCTGCAGATTCCTTATCATAAGATCTATCCAACATCCCGTGTCCAGGATCTGATTTTCAGAATTGAAAAGCATCTCTAAGGAAGAAGATACAAACAAGAGTTTCAAACATTAATGCTCATGAGATGTTAATAGCTCTAAAAAAGTATTTCAAAATCATTTCGTTGTCTGCTGTTTGGGTCTGGGATTTCAGTGTTATTTTTCTTCATCTAATTTGTGTTTTTTGTACATTTTCTCATACTTTCTAGTACACATGTGCACTTTTTTGTCTTTAAGTACAGCCCCTCTTTAGTATTAACCAATCCTTACCCCCCTAGTGCAAAGACCAGCAATGTTTTTACCTTCACTACCCTGGAACCACCTTTTCCATACTGAAGATTCCAGTGAGATCCGAATCCCAACCATCTGTTTCCCAAAAGAGCATGGTCCTTCTCTCTCCAAAACTAAATCTATGTCAGCCACATCAGCAATGTTTACATGATCCTTAGCCCTCCAACTCCCACTGATCACTTCATCCCCTGGCTAACCAGTTATTGGCCTACTTGTGTGGATCACATACAGCTCAGGCTGTACAACAGTCTTATTCACATGGCACACAAGCCTTTAAACAACATTCATAACCACTGATAAAATAACTGTACACTGCATTCTACACACCTGCAGAGCATCCAAGGCCCACTCCATTAAACTAAAGGGTGACATTCAGATACACACCCGCGCATCCTCATTCCGATGAAAAATAATGTAGCCATGTCTCACAAATGTTTTTTGACCCAGATATTCTCTCATACATCGACCACAGAGTTGCATGTCAGAATAACATGCAGAAGAAAAGATCATAGCCAGAATATCGACTACCAAAATATCATAAAGGTAAGTACAAGTAGGTACGTGGAAGAGCCAGAAGAAAGAACAGAGGAGAGAGAATGGAGTAGGAAAAGGAGGATTGAAGTGGATCCTTTCGTCATATTGCTTCTTTTTTCTTCCTCTCTTACCTTCTCTCCTCTTTCTTTTCCTTCCCTTCTTGTTCTTTCTTCTCCCTTTTATCTCCTCACAACTTTCTGTCTCCTACTCCCTTACTTCCTAATGGTCCCTCCATCGTCTCAGCTTTTGATTCAAGATGCCTCTGCATTATCTCTCCTATCTACATTGTTGGCTACAAATGAGTCACTTTGGAGGCACAAGTTTTTTTTGTTCTCCCCCCTCTCTCTCATCTGCTCAATCTTCTGTTTTTTGCACTAATCGACCAGTTGATGTGAAGCGCTATCTGCATTTAGGGGCACATGCATCAACTAAAAAACAGGTCGCAAACGAGCCGATTCACAGAATTGGCCCCTTTGCGACTGGTATTTTGGCATTTGGGATGCATCAACCCAAATGCAAATTCACAAAATAGGTAATTGCAAAATTTGTGATTACTTAAATTGCGAATGCATTCAGGGAATCGCAAAATCCGATTCCCTATTTGGGATACAACAAGCCTTTCCTAAATGCAACTTCGCATTTAGGAAACGCTAATTACCAGCAACTGCAAGTTGATGGTAATTTGCTAAAACTTTGAAAAATGCACACAAGTGCAATTTGCGATTCGCAATTAAGGAATATGTAGGAATCGCTAATTTGTTAGAGAAACCTACATGCATAGGCAATTGCGGTTCCATAATTGCGATTCCTTAATAATCACTATTAAGGAATCGCAATTGCCTACCTTGATGCATGTGCCCCTTAGCCATTATATACCGACACTCAGTTATATCAAATCTTTTCATGACAGCCCTGTTGCTGCATCGACTCACTGAGGTACCAAAACATTACCTGTATTGGCACTGTTAGGGGGCCTTATTCTTCTATTTTTCTTCACTCTGGTAATATTGTATTGTATTCTTTCACTCAGTGCCTGTACTTTCTTAGATCAAGGGTGTTAAATTAACTAACAGAAGTCTCATGATTAAGTTGAAGCCTGTAGGGTCAAAGCCTGATTTTGTCACATGGCAACACACCCCAAAAGACCTCTTGTTGCTTCGCTGTATAAAGACTTCTAAGGAAAAAAAACATATTGATAAGTATACATTTACTATACTCAACAACACTTCTACTTTCCTTGCAGATGCATATATATATATATATATATATATATATATATATATATCTATATCAAAAGATCCCGACCGCCCTTCACTGCGGTCATAAACGGGCACGGACCTCATATAATCATGGTACATATATATATGGAGTTGCGTATAGTAAATCTATACTTACCTGCAAACACTTACCTTCATAATATATAGTTCAATATTTTTGTTATGATAGTTTTGCAACCCGGTATTAAAAACTTGTTATTCTAGTAGTATACAACGCACAACTACTATCCACCACAGGAGTACATTTTTCAAGCCTTCCGGGGTTTCAAGGATGTAGCGACTCACAGGGGGTCAGGCAGAGGACAGCATCAAGGTCAAGTTGCCATTGGTCAGCTGGACAGTTGCAGGAACGGCCACTTGCAAATTGTCTCTCTGTAGCCACACAGGAGGTCAGCTAATTTACATCTGGATTCCACTTGTTTGTCCTGAGTGCAAGAAGAAGTAGGGCTGACTTGCCATTTTCTACAAACGATCCCTGAATTGCTCATCACTGCGCCCTTATACTTTTTCAGCCTTTGAAATGCTTACTACCAGAACTGTGAACGTATACCTCCAGGTTCAGCAGCATTGACCATATTGGTAGAGGCTGCTATCTTTTGTGGAACAATGTTTAGAACTCATCACTTTACAGTTGACTGAATCCTCTCCAATCCTTGGACAACAGACTGAGGGGCATATTTACAAACCCCTATTGCCACCATAACATCACTTTTTTTGTCGTTGTGGTGGCAATACAGGCTTCACCTTATTTACAAGACAGCATTAAGCTACTTAACGTGGCATAATGCTGCCTTGTAAATAAGGCCCCCTTTTTAAGCTGTACTTAGCGTGAAAGGTGAGAGCAATGGGTGTTGCGGTGGGCGTTCCAACGCAACACCTATTGATTTTGACGCTGCCCCATATTTACAAGGGTGGCGTAAATATGGGCCAGTGCCATAAATTAAGACCAAAAAAAAACCCTGGTCTTATCCTGGAGAAACTGAGAAAAATGCTTTATTTCTCCTTGTTTTTGCTGTTCCTATGTGTGATGCATTATGCAGCAAATATAGAAACATCAAACACCGTTGATTGTTTATGTGCCGAGAGCTGCACACATAGAAGTTACAAAACACCATTTCAGATTGTTTATGTGCAGAATGGGACACCTTACTGAACATAAACAATCATTCCCAACAACGCAGGCACCCTTGCACTGTAGTGCAAGGGTGCCTGTGTTGCCGGTAGGCTGCTAAATTTACACCAGCGCAGGGGGAAACGTAAGGCTACACCATTTTGTTAACACGGTGCAGCCCTGTGTTTCAGAAGTGGTGGAGCTCGGCATTACTTCTTTTCGTAAATATGCCCCTGAATCCTTAATCCTCGAACAACAACTTTTTCTGCGGTCGAAACCATCATTGGGGACACATCAAAATATCCATTAGTCTGCATCTTTCAAATGCTTTCTTAATTGACATGACTTCATACGGCAGTGCTCAAAACAAATGTTGGATAAAGGGTGCCCTTAATGTTTATAATTGTCTAATTTAAAATTTTACAATTTCAAGACCTGATTTGGGTTGAATGGTCAGACGATCTCTAGATCGAAGTTTTAACAAAGTGAAACTAAAGGGTCAGCCCAGAACCCTGAAAAAGTCTTGGTGAGAAATCTAAAAGTCCTGAACAGAACCATATTTTGTAACCCCTCGTAGTGGTCGAAGACAACATGAACATTCATGTCTCAAAGCAAACTTCTGTGACATCCTCACATATATTGTAGGTGACTTCGCCCCATGAACCGTAGAGAAGGCTTAAGTGAAATATTCTTCACCCTTGCTTAATGCAGGAAGGAAAATTTCGAGATTACCAGAAGGAAATGAGTTCAAAGGCCTCCACAATGTAAGCAGCAAGGAAGCCATACATAATCATTACCAATGGAGGTCATTTGTAGGGGTAGAAAACTGTACACAGTGGTCAAAAGCATCACTAAGCCTCACCTAGTACTTGGTCTACGCATGTACGGACATTAGAAAGCGATTTGCTTTGACTCACCTATCATCACCATTAACATCGCAAAGAAAAACCTTAAACTGGCATGACTTCAACGAACAGTACTTAGAAAGCCTTTTTTAAAGTGTGCTTTCCAAAACTGACCAGCTACATTGGATACCTGTAAGAAATTGGATTATTTTTTGGAATTGGTTCCTCTTCTCAAGGAAAAGTCAAAACCCTTGGCAGGCTGAACCCTGAATGTCACTCAATTAACCTGCACTCAAGCCCTGGTAACCATGGCACAAAGCATACAGGCTTAACTTAGAGGCAATGTGTAAATGCTTTATGCAGTACTAAAACAGTAATAAAGTCAAAATGCAAAATAATAAAAGTTCCAAAACAAATTATAAAACCAGAATAAAATTTAGTAAACAAAATGATATAAAAAGGACAAAAATCCAAAAGGGGAACCAGGGAATTTATAAAGTTTTAAGTAGAAATAGCCAATTGACACAGGGGGTCCTTGTTATTTACTCTTAATAGGAATAGCACCATGAAGTACAAAGTGCCAATGATAGTCAAGGGTAGAGGTACACCGGGACCATTGTGGAATTTGACACTGACCACAATGGAGTGCATATTGGATAGACCAACTAGGTTTGTCCTGGTCAAAGACTTTACCATTTTGACTTTAGTATTTTAAGTCCCAATCCACCACAGGAGTAAATTTTTAAAGCCTTCCCAGGGACTTCAAGGACGTAGAGACTCACAGGGGGTCAGGCAGAGGCCAGCATCAAGGTCCAGTTGTCATTGGTCAGCTGGACAGTTGCAGGAACGGCCACTTGCAAACTGTCTCTCTAGCCACACAGGAGGTCAGCTAATTTACACTTGGATTCCACGTGTTTGTCCTGAGTGCAAGAGGGAGTAGGTCCAGTCCTTCAAGTTTCTCTCAGTTCACAGACTGCAGGACCAGTCTTCTTCTGTTCTTCCTCACGTCCAGGAGTGTTCTGAAGTGAGTGCCTGAGATGCCATATTGATGCCTTGCATGAGCTAGTAAGTGTGAATGATTCCTGGGCACGCCCTAACAAATGAGGTAAAAGTTCATTGGGTCAGCCACACCCACCTTGGGCATGTTCAAAATGGTGAAAGTCTTCAGCCACACTAAACGTGGGCTCTCACGGCTGGGGGGTGTGTGTGTGGGGAGTGTGCTATGGCAATGCTCATGTTCTCCCACATCTAACACTAAAATACAGTTTTGAAGCTGTCACAGTACCCCCAATAAACTCAGAGACAGATGTCTGTTGGAACAAAGCATGGTTTTCCAGCAACCGAATAGTTAATACACAAGAATTAATTTGCCATCTTATTTCCCTTGCTTTTAAGTGCACCCCCAGAGTTATATGTGTAATGATCCATAGATAGAGGTCTGTGGGAACAAAGCAGGTCCTTCATCAGCTAGACGCCGGATATCCAATAAAGTTTTGACATCCTGTTATCTTTCCTTTCAAGTGTGCTCCTAGTTTTACATGTAAACACCCAGCGGACCTTTCAAGCAGGATTTTACATTCAAGCAGGATTTTCCACTGCAATATCAAAACAGGATGATCACCGACTTCCACCTGCCCATTCAGGCCAGCCTATTGTTTGCTCTTGGGAGGTACTTTGCACCTTATTCACACCCATTCAAATGCTAATTACTGGCTGATAGACTTGGAATAGCAGGCCTTCCAGAGCAGCAATCAAGTTGAGCCCTCTAAGCAGAAGTTCCTGGTAGAGCTTCAGTTCCAGACCCAAACATGTCTGGTTTTAGGGGGTCAGAGACCCAGAAGTCATACCCAAAAGTGCCTTTGATGTTGGGGTGACTTCAGAGCAAGTCTGAAGTGCACAAAGATCCCTTTCAACCCAATCCTGTCTTCCAGGCTATCTGTGGGATAATTGATCCTTTGTATGGGGACAGGACACAGCCTATTCAAGTGAAGTGTTAGCCCCTCCCTTCCATCCTGCCCGGGCAGAACTATCAGAATGCAGATGTATGTAGTTGGGTACTCAGACACACCTAGTCTTCCTGTGTTTGTGGCCGTCTGAAGGGAATGCACAAAGTGTAGCTGTCACCCAGCATAGACGTGGATTGGAGACAGGCTGAAAAGCACACCGAGCGGCAAGTACAGAGAACTGTCCATTTTCTAAAAGTATTTCTAAAGGAACAAAGGTCCCTTGAGTGCTAAGTGAAAGAAAGGGTTAATACACATAGATTCAATGAGGTCTATGTCTGATATCCAAAAAGGCAAGTTTATGCATGTATTAGTTCAAGGTAAAAAAAACAATTGCAGTGGAGAATCAACCATAAGAAAAGTCATATAGTCTTCCACACTCAGGCATTTCATATGTGACCAAATGAAGATAATGATAAAGTCATGAAGTGGAAGTACACATGCTCATATAAACAAAGTTTCATTACGCCATTTTGAGTCAAGGCACTATAGTCAACTAATTTTGATCCTTTAACCAAATATACGGATCATCATCCAGTCATAAGGAGTTATGCCTGAGATAGAAACGGGGGTTACTACATATGTAACCAAATGTCAGCTGAAGAAAAGAAAGAAACAGAAACAAGGGAGAGGGAAAAGAAAGGGTGAAACTACATTAGATGCCATGTAATAAACAATGAAAAGTTGAGATCAACCATCCAGCCATGCAACAGGTGTCCAAATTCAGCCATACACGTCAGTCTAGTATACAAAAGCCGTGGGTGCATTAATTTCTCTGACACATGCACAATGGTGCTAGCAGCGTAATAGCACCTAAATGAAGCTAACAGTCAGTGACCCGATAAGGCACATACTATAAGGTGAGTTTGTGTGGAGAACAAGTATAAACTATCTAAAAAGGCATCACAATGTGGTCCTCCACGCTGCCAGACTGGGGCACAATGAGAATCTAATCAGGCGGGTTCCAATAACAGATACTGGAAAACAGAAGAAGCAAGGAGGGAGTGAGGGGGAGATTTAAAAGAGTCCATGCTCGCGGCCATGCTAAGTGATAGAATAACAACACACCTTAATGCACATGAATAAACTGCAGAGAAGAACGTAATGAGGCACAATGGCTGTTACGCAAACATCTATGTCAATATATAGTTTTGAGCAAGCTTCAGGGTGTGACTGCAATGAAAATTACATATATATATATTCATAAAACTCCATAGTCCTCACACAAAGGATGGCACTCCACGTGGTGGGGTTGAAATATTTATTTATCCCAATTGCAGACAAATATCTACACATTTCGGCTCTCGCTGAGCCTTGTTCAGGAATAAATATATATAACCACTGAAAAAAACAAAGGTTACAGGGGCGTTATAGTTAGGTTGACGTTTCACTCGTACCATACCAGAGAAATTCAGTGATAATAGTTAGTGAGCTAACTATAACTCGTGCCCCCCACAATGCACTGCTTATGACCTCACATATTACATCACTCATGACATGGTCAGTGACATCACTGATGCCATCACTGAGGACATCATACAGTGACTGTAAGTGTTTTAAAAAGTTTATGAGTGTTAAATATACTATTCCCAAGGTGTATTGGTGAATTAGTGGGTGTATGAGGGCCTGATTGGATGATTCAGGGGGTGTGTGACTAACTGTATAAGTGAGTGATTAGGTGTCTTAGTGAATGTATGGGTGATTGACTGGTTGTGTAATGTCTGTATCTGTCTATCAGTCGGTATGTAAGTGGCTATATGGGTGTGTGAGTTTCTGTATGGGTAAATGTTTGGTTGTCTGAGTATCTCTATGGGTGCCTGAGTGTCTGTGAGGGTGAGAGGGGTGTGTGACTGCCTGTATAGATGAGTGACTGGGTGACTCAGTGGCTGTATGGGTTAGTAAGTGCATGTGTGAGGGGCTGTATGGGTGAGTGAGTGAGTGTGTGTATGGCTGGGTCGGTGAGTGAGTGCATGTGTCAGTAGTATATGGATAAGTAACTGGGTATGTGAAAGGCAGTATAGGTGAGAGATGGGTTATGTGAGTGACTGTATGGGTGAGTGAGTGAATGTGAGAGTGGCTGTGTGGGTGAGTGTGTGCTTGTGTCAGTGACTGTATAGGTGAGTGAGTATGTGTTAGTATCTGTATGAGAAAGTAGTGAGTGTGTGTAACTGTATGGGTGAATTTGTGGCTGTATGGGTGAGTGAGTAGGTGTGCGAGTAGCTCTATGGGTGACTGACTCAGTGCGTGAGTGGATTTGTCAATGGCTGTATTAGTGAGGGAGTGTATGAATGGCTGTATGGGTGAGTGATTGATGTGTGTGTTGATCTATGAATCAGTGAGTGGCTGTGTAAGTACTGGTATGGCTGTGTGAATGGGTTTGAGAATGGTAGTGCGGACGTTTGATTGGGTGTATGAAAGGTTATATGGGGGTGTGAGTGGGTACATCAGAGATTCTTTAAATGATGTCATCAGGGATGTCATTTCACATGTCATGAGTGATGTCACTGACCATGTCATGAGTGATGTAATATGTGAGGTCATAAGCAGTGCATTGCGGGTGGCGCGAGTTGTAGTTAGCTCACTAACTATAATGGCTGAATTTCTCTGGTTTTGTACGAGTGAAACATCAGCCTAACTATAACGTCCCTATAACCTTTGGTTTTGTCAGTGAATTTCTAAGGTTTTTTAATTCCATTTCCTAACTATAACATCCCTGCAACCGTTGTTTTTTTCAGTGAATTTCTATGGTTTTTTAGGTTTTGACTGCACAGTGCTGTGCTTCTGAAATCTATTGTTTTTAATATAAACTTAAAAGGAGCTTACATCTTATCCACTCTCTTTCCTTGCTTTCCATTGGTTCCTGTGCTTGCAACTTACTTTTCTTCCATTTCTATTGTCTGCAGTATATTTTCTTGCATCTACCAATGCTTGTTCCTCGTCTGCTTCTCTTATCAGTTTCCTGTCGCCAAAATACTGTGAACATCTGATTTGGTGGAACTATTTTTGCATAACGTTCTGCCGCTTTCTGCTTTTTCGCCTTGCAGCAGATTTATATAGCGTCATTTATCACTGGAAGAGATAAAGTGATTTGCCCAGAATCACAGGATGTTGCATCGCTAAGACACAAACTGGGATGCCCAGCTCCCCAGACAGCAGCTCTGGACGCTGTGCTTATCCTCTCCACTCTTGTGATGCTTGTAAGGTAGCTCTTTCCTTCATACCGGACTGTGATTTATAGAAACAGCTTATTAGTCATTACATAGGAGAAACCAATCCATTACCAGTGCTTGTTTAAGAAGTACTTGCGCTTACAGGGGCAGATTTACAATTCCTGGCGCACCCCTACAAAACGGCAGGGATGCGCAAGGAAACTTGTGACACGCATCACAATCCCTGCGCCACCACGGATGCGCCACATTTACAATGTGGCGCATCATGGAGCAAGGAAATGCAGATGCGTGTTGCATCTGCCGTCGTAACGTTGGCGCAGTGCTGGAGTTGTGTCGCGGGCGCGATGCAACTCCAGCACTGTGCCAACCTGGCCTAGCTTGCACATGGTGCATCACACCTTACGCCTGCTTCAAGCAGGCACAAGGTTTTGACGCCGCGGGGTCGGAAAAGTGACTGAATGAAACTTGTAGATTTCACTTTTCTGATGCGTTCCTGCACCGGAACGCCCCCCCCTGCGCTCGAACGCCTACATGAAACCTGACACAGGTTTCATGTGGCGCAGGGCTTTACAACGTGACGCATCTCCCTAGATGCATCACGTTGTCAATCCACTAGAGCATGGCGCTAGCTTTACGCCGCCGCTACGTCACAGAAGTGACGCAATGGCGGCGCAAAAGTGGCGCACAGGGCTAGTAAATATGTGAGGTCATAAGCAGTGCATTGCGGGTAAGTGGTGGAGAAAGGGTGTGGGGCCTCTGAGTATAGTGAACTTCATTCTCTAACCAGTATTGGGCCAGGAGCCGCGTTTGTAGACTTTTGAGAAACGTGGGATGGCCTCTGAAGACCTCATAGCAATCTCGCTGTGTGGGACTTACTGGAATAACAGGAGGGGTACTTGGCTGCCAAGGACATCCTTGGGAGCCAACTTCCCCTCCTGTTGCCTTCAGCAAGTTCCACACAGCAATATTGCTGAGACCAGGTAGAAGGCCATGCACCCTTTCTCCACCACTCTACAAATGTTCCTCCTGGTGCACCACTAGAAGGGGGAAGAAGTTCCCTTAGCTTTTGAGAGTCCTCAGGAGCCAACTACCCCTCCTGTTGCCTCCAGCAAGTCCCACACGGTGGGTTTGCTGGGAGGTTTTTTGTGGACACGTCCCCTTTCTCATCCACTTTGCAACCGTGCCTCCTGGTACACTACTAGTTGGGAAATTAAGTCACCTTGGCTTTTGAGGGTCCTTGGGGGCTAACTAGCCCTTCTATTACCTCCAGTAAGACCCACCCAGTTGGATTGCTGAGAGGTTGTCAGAGGCCATGCCCCCTTTCTCCACCACTCTGCAAACGAGCCTCCTGGTGCACTGCTGCTAAGGGAAAGTAGTCCACTTTTGCCCAGAGGCCCTCAGGAGGCAAGGGGACCTCATCAGCCCAACAGCAGTGCTCCGAGAGGCGCATTTGCAGAGTGGTGGAGAAAGGTGGCATGGCCTCTGACCACCTCTGAGCCGTCCCACTCTGCGGGGCTTACTGGAGGTAACAGGAGGTCTTGTTGGCCCCTAACAACCCTCAGCAACCAAGGGGACTTCCTCCCCCAGCAAGCAATGCACCAGGAGGCACTTTTACAGAGTGGTGAAGAAAGGGTGCAGGACCTCTGGCGAGTTACCAGCTTTTTTTCTATTTCTATTTTTTAGGAAAGGCGGCCAAATGGTCATCTTTTCCTAGATCATTCTGGGCCCTGAGGACCCCATCTCCCGAGGCTTGCCCTTTTGATTTTTTTTATTATAAAAAAGTGAGGGGGGCTGCGCAGCACCCCTCCTGGGCCAATTTCAGCTACAGGAACCCCATCCTCGGCCTACGTTTTTTTTTTATAAAGCTTTTACTTTTTTATAATGGAAGAGGGGCCGCGTGGCCCCCTTCCCTGGGCCAATTTTGGTCCTGGGGACCCCATCCTCCAGGGCCTACCTTTATTTAATATTTTTACATGGGAGGAGGGCTGCGCGGCCCCCCCTCTGGAGACCCCATTCGCTTGGGCCAGGCTTTTATATCTGCTTTGAAAAAAGGGGAGGGGGCCACGCAGCCCCCCTCAAGCCATCCCCCGAGGCCAGCCTTCATATTTTTTTTCAAATGGGGAGGGGGCAACACGGCCCTTCTCCCTGGGCCAACTTCGGCCCCGGGGACCACATCCCCCAGGGCATGGCCTCTCCGCTGGGGACCGCTAGGGGAGCCTCAAGGCCCCATTTCGTTCCTTCCGGCTCAACGCCTCCTGTCAGAACCAGTGTTGCTTTAGGATACAGGGAGCTGCTGACATGCAGCTCTCTGGGTCCCAAAGCAATGTGTCTTTTTCACTGCTCACTTCACAGCGGGCAGGGAAACAGACACTTGCTCTGTTTTCAGCAAGCAAGAGCATTTTGGCTCTAGCTTGCCAAAAGCAGAGAGTTTGCTACGGCTAATCCATAGCAAACTGCAATGTCCTGGGTTGGGTACCCCAGGACATTGCTGGAGCCGGCCCTGAGGGGTGGCAGTCCCCAGGGTCATCTAGGGATCCAGGAGGGGGCAGTGTGGCCCCCCTCCTTCGTTAAGTAAGCCCGAGGAAGTGGAGGTTCCCAGGGCCTGGGGTCCTCAACAGACCTTCTTCATTATTGTATTTGTGCTCCGGGGAGGTTTTGGTCCCTGGGGCTGCGTGGGAGGGTAGTTTCGCTCCAGGGAGGTGGCTTTCCTCAGAGAGGCTGTGCGGCCCCTGACATTTCAATTAAGTGCCCCAGGCCGGTGGAATCCACGAGGCAGCGGGGGAGCCCGTAGGGCTTACCCCAAAATATTTTTTATAACACTATATGTGCCCTGGGGAGTTGGCAGTCCCCGGGGAGGGGGGCGAGAGGGCTCCCCGCATTTACACTATTCATTGCCCCGGGGAAGTGGTTACTATGTACAAACTCTCTGGTGTTAATTGTGAATTGACACACTACAATTAACACATTTGGAGTGTTCTATCAGTGGTGGCAAACCCCGTAGGTCAGTCAGTGTTTAAATTGTCTTTCTGGGTGGTTGGTTTGCCCTGACTAGATGGTCCTCAATAGTCTTACTCTTGCGGAATGCAAATAGGGGACATTCAAGATTGAGTTCACCAATGTTCAGGACAAGCCAGTGTTTGAGGATACACTATTTGAATTGGCTTGAAATTGGGGAGAAAGTGGTGAGACACACACCAGGTTCAATTGGTTTCAAATTAGGGAGAAAGTGGTGAGACACACACCAGGTGGTCATTGCTTTTTCCTAGACTGTTTCACTAGTTTGTGTAGGTAGCCCTTGGCATACAGATTATACAGTGTTAGCTTCCTGAAAGAAGTCCTGTTTGAAAAATCAGTTCCTGTGAATGTGGAGGAACTGAGAAAAAAGTAATGCTCTCAGATGGTGGCGTGTGTAGGAGAGTGCTTTCAAGAATGCAGCACACAAGGAAGGAGGAAGAAACCAAGAAAAATAAAGGAATTTCTCCTTGTTATGTCTCCCCTGGGAAGGCGTAAGATTTTGGCACATTCCCGGGTTTACAAGTTCGTGTAAATATGGGCATGTGTCAAAATCCATTGGAGTTGTGTGGTAGCACCCACCGCAACACCCATGGAATGCCTACCAAGGGCAGTGTACCGCAACCTAGTAATTTGTGCTGCATTGTGCTACTCCAGAATTATGAAGCCACTCAGAGTCATGCAAAGTGGCTTTGCCTGGCTTCATAAATCTGTCTTAGATGTTTGTGTTGCGCATTTACCACATTGCGTGGTGCAAACGTGACGCAGCCCACTTATAACTATGCCCCTCAAATTAGATAGAATTGTGGTAGCTTTAGCAACTGATTAATATGGTAAAAAGAGAATACCTAAAGTAGGAATTTAAGTTATGTTCTTTAAAACTATGCTAACCTGTGTATTTGCATGAATGACTTCTTGATAGTGAGAGTTTGTGTCTCCCTAACTCTCTGAAGCCGTTATAGCAAAACAAAATAAAACTTTAAGTTTTAGTTCTGTAACTTTACATAATGTATTGGCTCAACCCAGGGATGACAGTTGTAAATTGAACACCATATATGAAGTCCCACATTAGTGGTGGTAGGCTGCGTGGTAGAGTTGCTCTTTTGAGTTTCTCCAGAAAGCCTTGTACTACTAATGTTCTGAATAAAGATGCCCCTTGTAGCTTACTACCTTTTCACTAAGATATAAGCTAACTTTGCATCAATGAAACACATTAGATAATGTAAAATCCTACCAACTGCACCTTTTATTGGTCAGGAATGCAGTCTCAGGTACTGCACAATTCTTTTCCATACTTTCCTGAACAGTACTATTTTGTAAGGCCTCTTATCCAACTCGCATATATGTATAGATAGCTAAATTCTAAAACCACTCTGGCCATGCTACTGAATGTAGTAATTTAGGAGATATATCTTTCCCCAATTCAAAAACCGCAATTTCCAATGACTTGCAACAGACTTCTCCATCGGAACTGGGTATGCCAGGACAACATCCTCATCATTGGTGAGTGACTCCATTTTTCAATCACCTGAAGCATCAGAGGAACTAATGGAAAAGTGAAAGGGACTATTTTTGGTGTGGGGGGGTGATCCCATACCAAAGATCTTTCCTTTGACGTATTGTGGGTACATGGATACATATTACAGGTATTTTCTAATACAATACTGTAGAAAATACATGTATTTACTGGATCTCGATTTCAGATAACCTTGTGTAATATTTGTTGATCGAGTACCCAATGGGAATGACGTTAAACTCTCAGCTACAATTGTCAGTAATTTATCCCAGATACTTGTGCTCCCAGGCTGGGCCTGCTCCTCTTTGAAGCCCTCTGCCAGATCTGCAGTATGATCTGTGATGGGACCAGTACTCTTATCCATGCCTGTTTTATCAGGCAACACATGTTTGTGCTGTTGTTTGTCCAGATTAATGCTGCTTTATTGTGAAAGTGTGTTGATTTCCATGACTGGTTTGAGCTCTAGTCTGTTGATCTGAAGAATGGCCTCTTGTGGCCCCAACATTGGTTCAACCATCGAATGTGCCCACCTCTGAGTTACCGATACTTTTAGTGCAGGTGTCTCCAAGCAGATGATCACAAGCTACCAGTAGCTCACAGACACCTTCAGAGTAGTGATCCAGCGCCCTATAGGAAATATGTCATAGCTACACTACCCAACTCTACAAAATTCACTATTAATCATAAATCATTCACAAGGCCCATAAACTAATCATGACATATTTTTTTAGCAACTGAATCATGTGGCCTAATTAATACATCTTATTCACAAACTATATATACATTTATATACTACTGTAGTATGACGACTTTACCATAGTTTTATAATTTTTCATTCAATTAAGCCACACAGGCGATAAGATCAGCTGATGGTAACCACGTTTTATTTAAATAACAAGGCCAGCTTGTGTTTTCAAAAAACTTATTTATTAACTATTTATTCAAGGAAAAGTGCATATTCATTAGAATTTTTTTTATTTAAGCAGCATGATTTGAAGAATTGCAAATTAGTCAGACAGTTTTCAAGTAGAATCAAATAGCATGTTTAAAGAAGAATAAACAGTTTTTCCATCACCTAAACCCTATTTCCCTGTCTAAAACTCACTTCATCTAAAATAAAATTGTAAAGTCTCTTAATTCTATTAATTCTTACGTGCTCCAAAGAAGTCCGTCAGCACGACACACCCATCTGGATTTGGAAAGCGAGAAGCGC
Organism: Lissotriton helveticus; assembly: GCF_964261635.1. Taxonomy (NCBI): domain Eukaryota; kingdom Metazoa; phylum Chordata; class Amphibia; order Caudata; family Salamandridae; genus Lissotriton; species Lissotriton helveticus. Next base: position 1,879,475,374 of record NC_136057.1, on the reverse strand, counting down.
CCTCCTTCCAAAGAGGTCAGTTTTTATACCTTTCTTAACTAACTAATCTAAGTAAAAGTATACTTTTCTCATTTGAGCAAAACGCTGATTGACTGTCAAGTGACAGACCACATTAAATCATCACATTTTCGAAGCCCAGTTCCGACTCTTTCTTAGAGTCTATTGTCCCTTATTCTCGTGTCACGTACCTTCAGCTTGCAACATTTAAAATACTTGTCCATGACTTCCTTAGCTTGTCAGTCTCCCTGCCGGTTCCTGACCTTGGTCAAGCGACCAAGGCACGAAAAGTTCACTTATTTAATCAAGTTTGTATTTTTCTTCCTTTTTCAAACACAGCAGAAACTTTCCACACTGGGCTCTTGCTTTCACTGAGCAGGATTTTGCCAACTGCATAACAAGACGTACTAGGCCTCAAGCCTCTTTCTTTGCAACTAGTATATAAACAAACACAAAAGAATAATTAATGCAAGAATTAGAAGTCATTCTGTTTCCCACCCACCATTGCTAATTTATTAACCCATTAACCCCTTCAGCGCTAATGACAAGGGTAACTCGTCATGGACTTTCCATTGATTTCAATGGAAAGTCAATGGACCTCGCACACACCCCTTAGCAGCCAAGTGGTTAATCTATGTTACCTAGCAGTAGCAAATAAAGCAACAAAACAGACTTGTGCAATGTTTAAAACGAAAGACAAAACATGACCACACAGAAATAAGCACGTGCCATTATTTAAACATCCGCATTTAATTCTGACATCACGATAGACACTGATTAATTTATTATTTCTCACATGCAAGCACTTTTCACATATTGCACATGTATGAGCACATATATTAGTTTCCCACGTGTGTTGATCTGCAAGTTTATTCTAGGTTGGTTAATATTCTTCACTGCACACATTATTAATATTTTTATTGATTATGGAAGTTCAACTTTGCGAGCTGAAATAAATATATTTCAAAATCTCGCTCCATCAACTCCCTCATCTGGTGATTTTAAAATCACCAAACCACACGCAAAATTTAACAAAATTTTATCTCATAGATGAACATGTTTGGTGTTCACTGTTAGTATTTCTAAAGACTTGTCTCATCAGTTTGTCTGCTATTCTCATATTGAGTTCTACGAAACTCTTCCAGTTCTATCTCTTTTTCTTGTTCCTTTCTGATCTTGTATATTCTCTTCTTTTCCCTCAGATATTTCTTTCTCTTGTGTAACATGCAACTGATCTTCAACAACAGTATCACAAAAACTATAATTAATAAAGGTGTTAGTACTTTGCCAAGAATTTAACCACCAATCTCTTGAAACCAGGTTTTGATTGCTTGAAATCTTTTGGACAGACGTTCTGAAAAATCATCTTCTTCTAAGGGAACAATATCTGAATGCGTCTCAGTGATATTTTTAATATACATCTCAATACCCTGACTCTTATCAGGGATATAAGTACAACAGTGCTGGACATGTAAAATGCCTCAGACTCCTCCTTCTTTTGCTAGCAGAATGTCTAAAGCAAGACGATTCTGCATTAAAAATAGACCGAATAGGAATGACCTCAGTATCCACTAGTTGGAAACCACCAGCTGTGTCAGTTGACAATCTATCAACAATTGTGGACAATTTTCTGATTCTCCCTGCATTCAAGGTTATACCTACTAGAGGTATCACTGCTTCAAAAATATCTCCTAAAATTTGTGAGAAACTTTCTCTTTCGTATCTGTTCAATTGTTTGCTGATTTCAAATGAACCATCTGCATTTCTGTTAACATGAAATATTTTTGGAAAAACTAATCCTACAAAACATGTCCCATACCAGTGATCAGAGAGGTTATAATAAGCTTTATCTCCACAAACAAAATAAATTCCAGGAAAAATTGGGTCTTTGCCACCTTTGAATCCCCAACCCCCACGATTTGATAAGTGTCCTCACAATGACTTGCACCCACAAAATAGTTATCATATAAAGTATTATCTCTCCTAATACAAAATTTTCCACTAATTGGTTTATCTATGTGAATAGCAGTATTTTCAAAAGATTTGCCATTTAGTTTTTCGTCTTCTTTCTGCCAGAACTTGGATTTGGTCTGTTTAAGCATTTCATTTCTTTTATAAATCGCTCTTCTCTCCTCAACTAAATTTAGGAAAGACTTTTCCTCATTTCTCAATTTACATGCCAAATTATTTCTAAACAGTACAAAAATAAAGGTGTAGGGTCCTACAACTGACCAACCTGGACCTCAATAGTTGAGAAACAGAACAAAATGGCTGATCATGAAAATTGAAACCAAAGTATGTAACCACACAACCAATAAGTTTTGTGTAGCCCAGGGTTAAGACATTCCCAACAACTTGCGTATTTTTCAAAAGCAACTTTTATATTATTCCATAAAAAATGGCATCAAATAGACACTCCGTCACAACAGTTAGTGCAAAAACTTGGAAGAATATATACACATATATACAACAAATATCTGTACATCACATTGAAGGCAGCATACACTTGAAAAAATGATGAATAACAATAGAATACAATTATTGTGATGACACCAACATCAATATACAAAATAAATTCAAAGGCATACGTTTGCGAAATGAACACTTTTTATGCAATTCATTACAGAAATAAACCAGTCCTTTGGTAATGGCATGTGAACAGGGCGGACACTGAGGTGGAATGGCCTGCCTGTCACACAACGCCTGTGAATAGTAATTTATAAGGAGTCGCAGGTAGGGCCCACAGAATTGGTATGAATTTGTCCCTAGCTGCACCCTCCGTTCTTAACACAGGCTGGGGGTCAATTTTCTGATTCTCCCTGCATTCAAGGTTATACCTACTAGAGGTATCACTGCTTCAAAAATATCTCCTAAAATTTGTGAGAAACTTTCTCTTTCGTATCTGTTCAATTGTTTGCTGATTTCAAATGAACCATCTGCATTTCTGTTAACATGAAATATTTTTGGAAAAACTAATCCTACAAAACATGTCCCATACCAGTGATCAGAGAGGTTATAATAAGCTTTATCTCCACAAACAAAATAAATTCCAGGAAAAATTGGGTCTTTGCCACCTTTGAATCCCCAACCCCCATGATTTGATAAGTGTCCTCACAATGACTTGCACCCACAAAATAGTTATCATATAAAGTATTATCTCTCCTAATACAAAATGTTCCACTAATTGGTTTATCTATGTGAATAGCAGTATTTTCAAAAGATTTGCCATTTAGTTTTTCGTCTTCTTTCTGCCAGAACTTGGATTTGGTCTGTTTAAGCATTTCATTTCTTTTATAAATCGCTCTTCTCTCCTCAACTAAATTTAGGAAAGACTTTTCCTCATTTCTCAATTTACATGCCAAATTATTTCTAAAAGCATACTCATAGGTAAGTTCATTCGTCACAATAAAGAATTCCCTCATCTGTTTAGCTTATTTGTGTTTATTCAAGCTTTTCTCAATTTTTAGGTTTGCAAAAATCTCATCATAGTTAGAAAAGTAATATTCTAAACGACCAGTTTGATAAAACAGACTAGCTATCACACTGCAGGTTATGCCATAAGTAAGAGGAAGCATATTATAGGTAACTCCCTCTGAAACAGAAGCAGGCAATTTCACACAAATGTAGCAGTCTTTCACCTCCATGACCTTTACATATTCAGCCGTGAGTCTTGAAAAAGTATTGCTAGAAAAATCACCAACAGATCTATCCTGATGAATCTCAGGATTATGATCAATAACTCTGTTAATTCTGCCTGTTACACTATGTTTATCTTGTTTAACAGAAGCTTTGCTTGTCACATTGACCTTGTACAATTCTTTATATATCCCAAAAGGGAAAATGACAGCTAAAACTAACCAAAGCAAAAGTATTAGAACCACACAAATCAAAGACATTTTACAGCATCTCTTTAAGATGGAACATCTTGAACTGTTATTTCCAAAAACATAAGGCATTTTCACTAAGTTTGCTAAGGTTGCAAAGAAAACAAAAATAAAAATTTAAAAGTGTCTAAATTTTCTAAAATTCTAACACCCCCCTTTTTAAATTCTTTTTTTTTTTTTAAACCCTTAACTTCCTAACAGCTTTTCTTCGACCTTATGTCACAATTGTTTTCCAACTAACACAATTTCTTCGACCTTGTGTCACCTAACACAATTTCTTCGGCCTTATGCCAAAAATGGAAACCCTAAATTTAAACAGAAAATACTTCAATCGTTGTCACTATTGTCATCTACCTCTTCCTGACTGCTACTATTTATCTCCACTACAGGTGGTATTATAATATAAGTCCATTCAGGTGACTTATATTTCTGATTTGGTTTTTAAATTCTTTTTGCCCTTCTATTAATGACCTCCATTTTCTTTCCTGGTTCAGTTTTCTTTTCAGGATCCTTTTGACTTGATATCTCGTTTATCTGTTCTTTTGATCTGTGTACCAATTTGAATTTCAGACCTTCATTTTCTTCTGGCCAATTATCACCTTTTCTTAATATTTTCTTCTTTGGCTCAGTTACATTACACTCTGTTCTCCAAGCTCTTTTTCTGAATTTTCTTATTTGAGAATCTTCATCACTCTCATCAGTTTCACTGTCAGAAATTTGAATTCTAGATTCAGAAACTTCTTTACTCGGCAGCTTCACTCCGTTAGGAACATCATCCTTATAACTGGTACTTGGTAATCTGCTTCTTCTTCTTCTTCAATTACCTTCAACTTCCCAGATTCAGAATTCCTGTTCCTGCTTTCAGAGCTTCTTTTCTGCTTTTTAATACTCTCCTGATCTTGATTCTCTTTTCGGTTAGACTCTTCTTCTGCCTCTTTTTCTAACAGATCTTCATCATTTTCTGAGTCTAATGTCACAACTTCCAAGTCTTTTTCATTCAAGGCTTGTTCACCATTCAAACTCTCCAGATGTCGACCTTCCTGACGATCTTCAGGATCTGGATTTCTTTCAGGTTCTTCTTCAGAATCTGAATCAGCAGTGGTGTCACTCTCTTCATCGGAATTTTCAGGTGTAGGAACACGAATTGTATGACTTGCATATATCCACCGCTTTAGACCTTTGCACTTCACTGCATTGTTGTGACAAGAATGACCTGTCTTGCTTTCTGCCACCTGGGTACTAGACAGTTTCTTCTTCGATGTACTTTTGTTCTGACCCAGTCACCTGGTAACAAATCATGTGCTTGCTCTTTTTCTCTTGTTTGTACTTCAGTTCCCACCTGATTAGACACAAAAGTGCCGACATCAGACAATTTCCTGCAATACTCCAAAATGACGCTATCATTAATAGTCATCAATTTCCCTACAGGAATAAAAGCTTGTCTCATGACTCTGCCCATGACAATGTCATGTGGACTTAAACCTGTCTTTTTATCAGGTGTACTTCTCAGAGTCATCAGAACAAGTGGAAGGGCATCTGTCCACTTCATACCTGTAGCTAGACACATTTTTCCAATTCTGTTCTTTATAGTACCATTTACTTGCTCCACAACACCTGAAGCTTCTGGTCTATATGCACAATGGAGCTTCTGTTCTATATTTAAAGCTTCACAAATCAGTTTTAACAATCTGTTTTCAAAATGCCTTCCGCAATCACTTTCCACAGTCACCGGGAAACCATACCTTGGTATAATTTCCCTTAAAAGCAATTTCGCGACAGTGATTGAATCATTGTGACGTGTGGGAAATGCCTCAACCCATCTTGAAAACAGACAGATTATTACAAGAACATATCGCAGTTTATTATGAGGTGGCATTTCAATGAAATCCATTTGTAGCCTGGTAAAAGGACCACCCTCCCGTCCTATGGTTCCCATGCTCACAACTGTTTTTCTGTTGGGGTTCATTTGCTGGCAAACCAAACACCGTTGAGACTCTGCAATAATTCTGAACTTTGGATTAAACCAAGTCTCTCTGAAAAGTCTGATCATAGAGTCTCTTCCAATATGTGCCTGACCATGATACATCCTAGCCATGTCAGCAATCATGCTATTTGGTAAAACTGTTCTACCATCTTTGTAAGTCCAAACTCCGTCCTCATCTCGCTGCCTACATTCTGCTTTCAACCATGTATTTTTCTCCTCATCACTTGCTTCATCCTGTAAATCTTTAATTCCCTGCCATGTTTCAACTACTGATGTTAGCATAAGTGAATTCAAAATATGTTCATCATTTTTCTCCCGATTAATTGCAAAATTGTTTCTCGCACAATATTTTGCCATTTCGTCTGCGTAGGCATTTCCTTTTGTAACGAAATCTTCACCTTTCTTGTGTGCTGAACATTTTACGACAGCAATCTTTTCTGGTAATTGAATACCATCAATTAATCTTTTAATCAAATTTGCATTTCTGATGGGAGTACCTGCAGAAGTTAAATAACCTCTTTGGGACCAAAGCTGTCCATAATCATGCACAACTCCATATCCGTACTGGCTGTCAGTTATTATGGTGATTTTCAAATTTATTGCGTTTTCACAAGCACGAATCAAAGCAATCAGTTCCGCTACTTGAGCTGAACGAACCCCTTCGAGACATGATGCTTCAATCACCGTAGCAACTGTACAGACAGAATATGCTGCTCTCAAGAAACCCTCTTCTGTTCTTAGACAAGAGCCATCAACAAAGTAGACAAAGTCAGATATAGGCAAAGGAACATCTTTAATATCCTGCCTAGGCTTTGTGCAGTATTCCAAAACATCTAAGCACTCATGGTCGACGTCATTTTCATTTCTGATTTCAGTTTCTGTACCATCAGGCAGTAATGTAGAAGGGTTCAAATTAACACACCTTGCTATTGAAACATTATCTGATCCCAGAATAATCTTTTCATATTTAGTAAGCCTGTTACTTGTAAGATGCTGCGTTTTACTTCTGGTCAGCAGAATTTCAACTGAATGAGGTACATAGACTTTTACAGGAAATCCCATAATGATTCCTTCACTTTGCTCAAGACTCACACTAGTTGCAGCTACTGCTTTTAAGCAGCCTGGTAATGCTTTTGCAACAGGATCAAGTACTGCTGAGAAGTATACAATCGGCTTTCTCAATTTTCCATGTCTCTGAATTAACACAGACAATGCACATCCTTCTCTTTCACTACAATACAGCTCAAAGTTCTTATCGTAATCTGGCATGCCTAAAGCAGGTGCTTCACATAGGCTCCTTTTTAGCTTCTCAAAAGCTTCCATTTCAATTTCTGTAAGAACAATAGGATCTTTTATATCTGATTTTGTCAGTCTCTGTAGTGGTTTCGCAATTACCGAAAATCCACTAATCCATTGACGACAATAGCCAACCATCCCTAGAAACATTCTGACCTGTCTCTGTGTTTTTGGAGGTTGCATTCCCTGAATCATTTTGATTCTCTCAATTGTTACTTGTCTGACTCCTTTTGCAATTCTGTGCCCAAGGTATTTTACCTCTTGTTTGCAAAACTGTAATTTTGCAGGTGACACTTTATGTCCTTCATCTGCCAAGTGATTCAAAAGAGTAATCGTATCTGTGACACAATTATCTCGTGTTTTTGCTGCAACCAGTAAATCATCAATATACTGGACCAATGTCGATTTTCCTGGAAAATTTAAATTCTCCAAAGATTTCTTTAACTGATTAAAAATTGAAGGACTTTCTTTATACCCTTGAGGAATACGATACCATGCTAGTGTGCGACCTTGGAATCTGAACGCAAAGATTTCCTGGCTGTCTGGATGCAATGGAACAGTAAAGAACGCATTGCAAAGGTCAATGACAGTGTACCATTCTGCATCATGCGGAATTTGGTAAAGAATTACTGCCGGATTTGGAACAACTGGACAACATGGAACAACTATCTGATTAACCCTTCTCAGATCTTGAACTATTCTGTACGTTCCCTTTGGCTTTTTGATCCCCATAATCGGTGAATTACAAGGACTGCTTTCAATTTCTTTTAGAACACCTTGTTTTATGAATTTTTCAATTACAGGAATGACACCTTCAATTGTTTCAGTTTTCATTTTGTACTGAGGAATGTTTGGGTATTCAATTCCTTGTTTCACTGTGATTTTTACAGGATCAACATGTCTCATCAAGCTCATCTCACTCCCTGTCAAATCCCAAATTTCATTTTTGACTGTCTTTTTCAATTCTTCTGGGAGATTATCTTTTTCAAATACAGGAAATAATTTACTTTCCTCTGCTTCAACCATCAACATTGTTAATTTGTAAAGCCCATCTTCCTCAAAAGTTTGTAGTTCAATACCCTCCGGTGAGCAATATATTTTGCAGTTCATCTTGCATAGGATGTCTCTTCCTAGCAAGTTTACAGGACTGCTATTGCAAACTACAAACCTGTGTTTGTCTTTGAATTTGCCAATTTCTACTTTTACAGGCTCTGTCAAATCTGTTTTAATTTGCTGATTAGCTACGCCAACTACTTGGATGGTGTCACCAGAGAGAGGCAGGTTTTCAATTTCAACTGATCTAACAGTAGAACGGGTAGCACCAGTGTCCACAAGAAAAGTGATTTCTACATCATTCACTTTACCATTTACAAATGGATCAGACTGGTCAACCTCAAGAGTGACTCCAAGTACACACTCTTCCTCCTCTCTCAGGCACCGTCATAAATAATCCTCTGAATCACTTCCTCCATTTTCTGTCATCAAAAACTGTCCAGAAATATTTGGCACATTCACTCTTTTTGGTCTTATTACCTGATCACTTCCGATGAATCCTGTATCCGAATTAAACCTTTGACCACCTCCACAGTTCGGGAGAGGAGGCTGTGGAATTTGACTCTGCTGATTTGCTAACTGTTGCTGTAGCTGTTGCTGCAGATTCAACTCATTTAGTTGTCGCTGTAGCTGTTGCTGCAGATTCAACTCATTCTGCATCTGTGGATTTAATGATGCATTTTTTAAATTTCTGGGCGGATTTTTACACTCGCGCTTCCAGTGTCCAATTTCGCCACAATTAAAACAAGGCAATTTCTGTTTCAGCTCTTCAACATTAACATTAAATATTGGCTTGTTATAATTTCCTTTAAATTTTCCTTGACCCTGATTTTGATTAAAATTTACATTTTTATTCTCTAAATTTGCAATCTGTTGTTCAGCTACCTTCGCCTGTACCCACATTGCCTTTTCTTTTAATTTCTTCTGTCTGGCTTCAATTTCATCACTGCAATATTTTGCTTTTCTCAATATGTCATCAACTGAGTTATATTGCCAACCAACAATATTATTTCTAATCATCTCACCAATTTCAGGTCTAAGACCATATACGAATCTGTAAATAAAGTGACTCATGTCCTTTTCATTTAATTTTTCATAGCCACTATTCTGTTTGAAAACCAACAGTAATCTTTCATAAAATGAATGAACAGATTCTTTTGGCTCTTGATTTGTTCTGTCAATTTTAACCCAATCAACTTCTTTTGGAGGAATCTTTCCTTTCAACCAGTAAATTACTTTGTCATATAATTCCATGACTTCTGATGATGGAGCACCTGTCGCTGCATCTCGAGTTGGTTCTACTTTTGGCCAACTTACAGCAATTTTACATTCTGGCCAAAGATCGGATGGGACAACAATGTCAAAGAATCCATCAAGATCAATCCACAGAACTTTTGACACTTTAATGAACCTTTCCACCTGTCGATACCATTCCACAGGCTTTTCTCTCAGCCGAGGAAAATCATTTGTAAACAACAAAATGTCTTGTCTAGAGCAGGGAACATGAACATAACCACCACCTGCAATTTCTCTCATTGGATATTGATTAGTCATCTTTTCTCTTTTTTCTTCTTCCTTCTTCTTGGTCCACTTCACTCTCCATTTACTCAAATCACCCAATTTTTAAATGTACACAATCAAATCTTTTATATGCATAATTCTTCCCATTGTATTGAAGTTATCAATATCTTTTTCAGTGAATTCCAATCTGCAATGTTTTCCCAAATTCTTTTGTCTGCTCAAATCAATTTCTAATTCTGCAGCCAATTCTTCTAATTGATCATATTTGTTTTTCGTTTTCCACTGTACACTTTTACAAATGAACAACGAATGTCTGACATAAGATCGACAGACAGAATATCGACATACAAAAATATCGACACAAAAATATCGAAATCAAAAATATCGGAGTCATATCTTCATAAAGGTAAGTACAAAAATATCGAAAAATTAATATCGTAGTACAAAAATATCGAAATTAAAAATATCGTTTTTTAAATGTATAAATAATAATGTAAAAATAATTTTAAAATACATATAATTTTACAAATATTAAATAAAAACATTAAAACATAATTAAAAAATTAAAACTAATACATATACATTTAAAATAAATTAAAAACGTAATAATTTAATATATTTTTATTTTTTTTAATTTCATTTAATTGATTTAATTTAAATATAATTTTTTATTTTTACCCTGTACGCCTGTACCCCAAAACCCCAAAACTGACCCTGAACCCTAAAAATACCCCTTAACCCAAAAACCCAAAACTGACCCTGAACCCTAAAAATACCCTTTTACCCAAAAACCCAAAACTGACCCTGAACCCTAAAAATACCCCTTTACCCAAAAACCCCAAACTGACCCTGAACCCTAAAAATACCCTTTTACCCAAAAACCCAAAACTGACCCTGAACCCTAAAAATACCCCTTTACCCAAAAACTGAAAACTGACCCTGAACCCAAAAAATACCCCTTTACCCAAGAACTAAAAACTGACCCTGAACCCAAAAAATACCCCTTTACCCAAAAACTGAAAACTGACCCTGAACCCTAAAAATACCCCTTTACCCAAAAACTGAAAACTGACCCTGAACCCTAAAAATACCCCATTACCCAAAAACTGAAAACTGACCCTGAACCCAAAAAATACCCCTTTACCCAAAAACTGAAAACTGACCCTGAACCCTAAAAATACCCCTTTACCCAAAAACTGAAAGCTGACCCTGAACCCAAAAAATACCCCTTTACCCAAGAACTGAAAACTGACCCTGAACCCTAAAAATACTCCTTTACCCAAAAACTGAAAACTGACCCTGAACCCTAAAAATACCCCTTTACCCAAAAACTGAAAACTGACCCTGAACACTAAAAATACCCTTTTACCCAAGAACTGAAAACTGACCCTGAACCCAAAAAATACTCCTTTACCCAAAAACTGAAAACTGACCCTGAACCCTAAAAATACCCCTTTACCCAAGAACTGAAAACTGACCCTGAACCCTAAAAATACCCCTTTACCCAAGAACTGAAAACTGACCCTGAACCCTAAAAATACTCCTTTACCCAAAAACTGAAAACTGACCCTGAACCCTAAAAATACCCCTTTACCCAAAAACTGAAAACTGACCCTGAACACTAAAAATACCCTTTTACCCAAGAACTGAAAACTGACCCTGAACCCAAAAAATACTCCTTTACCCAAAAACTGAAAACTGACCCTGAACCCTAAAAATACCCCTTTACCCAAAAACTGAAAACTGACCCTGAACACTAAAAAGACACTTTTACCCAAAAACTGAAAACTGACCCTGAACCCTAAAAATACCCCTTAAAAAAACTAAAACATATAAAATTTTAAATATTATTATATACTTACCTATACTTACGTTGTAATGGTATGCGTTGTAAAGGTACCTGCGTTGTAAAAACATGCGTTGTAAACACATGCGTTGTAATGGTTTTTGCATTGTAAAAATTTTGTTGTAATGGTAGTGCGTTGTAAAAGTTGCGTTGTAAAGGTTGTTTCCCCGGTGGATAGCGTAGGGGTAAAAATTACTATTCACACTCCAGAGGGTGCAACAGTAGGGAAAGCGTTGGATAGCATGGGGGTAAAAATTAATTCCCACACTACTCCCACTTTAACACACAACACACTACACATATAAAAAAGACAATTAATATAAATTTCAATTAATCAATTAATAACAATTAATGTTACTAAATTGATGTAATTATAAATGAACTAAATAACACATATTAATTACTAATTAATTAACAATAAATACCAAAGAAAATTACAATCTTTAATTAATTACATTTAATTATATCACACCCTATCCCCCTATAAACACACAACCCACTACACAGAAATAAATCATATCATTTATTCACTTAATAATTCTTAATTACCAATTAATTATTATTTAACAATAACAAAAAATTAAATATATTAGCACATTAACTCTAAATAATTTAATTACATAATTAATATTATTTAATTACCAATTAATTATTAATTAACAATAACAACACATTAAATATATTAGCACATTAACTCTAAATAATTTAATTACATAATTAATATTATTTAATTATCAATTAATTATTAATTAACAATAACAATAAAGTAAATATATTAGCACATTAGCTGTAAATAATTTAATTTACTAATTAATATTATTGTTTCCCAATTAATTAATTAACAATAACAAAAAATTATATATATAAAAAAATTACTCTAATTAATGTAATTAACTAATTAATATTAATTAATTACCAATTAATTATTAATTAAAAATATGTACAAAATTATATTAATTAATTAACTAATTAATATTAATTAATTACCAATTAAGTATTAATAAAAAATATTTACAAACATATATTAATTAATTAATTATTATTAAATTACTTCCCACCCTATTCCCCTATAAACCCACAACCCGCTCTGATACTAAAACGCAAAATGTAAACAAATTTACAAATTTTCAAACATACATTACAAAACATGTTTAACAAACATATAAACAACACATTAAAATACATAACACTAAACAAAATTTCGATATTAGTAAAATTCGATATTAGTAACATACATACCTTAAAAAAACGATATTCTGTCTGTCGATATTTTGGACATCGATATTCTATACTATCGAAATTGAAACATCGATATTATTGTATATCGATATTTTAATTTCGATATTTTGTCTCACTACCATGAACAACAGTTCATCATCTTGATAATGCTTCAAACTGTCAGGACCAATTGTACCAATAATCAATTCCTCCAAATCTGCTTTTAGTCTAGCAACATCAAGCTTTGAGGATAAATCTGATTTATCAACACTCTTTTCTGGAGATTCAATGTCTGATTCTGCACCCATTGGTGTTCTGCATGATGAATTTGGATTAAATGGTAAATCAGGCATCTTTGTTTTTTCTCGATGTATTTCAGATAATTCTGAGTAAAATTTTTCAGCCACCTTTTGAATTTCTACATTTAATGGAATTGTTAAACCTGGCTGTTTAATTTCTCCTTGATCAAAAACAGGCTGAACAGGACCAATCGTTACTGGAACTGTTAATGCTTCCATGCCTTTAGTTAACTGTCAAATTAATTCTTCCTTTGATCGTAAATATTCTGAAGTATTTGGAGCTTCCTCATCTATACCAGCACCCATTAAACTTCTGGATGGAATCTCATTTCTTGAAACTGGAGTTTCAGAAAATATTCGACTTTCACCAAATACACTTGAATTATTTCTCGTCTCTAATCTTACAGGAGTTTTAAAAGAATCAGAATTATTCGGATATATTTTGGGTGTTTCGTCATTTAATGGAGGTGCACTTGGTGTGGTTCCTGTAAAAACCTTCGGAGTAGACCATGAACAAGCTGGTTTTAAGGGAGTCTGTTTTTTATTTGTCATGTAAATTTCTTCTGAAACTGGATCTAAATCACTTTCTTCAATATTTTTTTTCTTTTGAATATTCTTTTGACCTGGTATTTCAGTAATCATTTCTCTCACTGGGTATAGACCATCACACATGTCTGCCTGTCTCCATTGACGCATTCGATCTTCATGAGTTTCTCGTTTAAAATGTGATGATTTTGGAGGTCTTTTTATACCACTGCTTTCTCGCTGTAATTCAAACATCTCATCCTCCCATTCAACTAAAGCTTTGAATTGAGTAGGTCTAGGTCTCGGCACAAGAGTCATCATCTTTTCTCTCAAATTTTTTAAAATTCTCATATTAAATGAGCCATCTTCCAGCCAAGCTAAAACACCGTCATTTTTGGTATAGTCCATCCATACATCAAACCAAAGGCAAGTATGATAACCATATTCACCTTCCATATAAGCTGCAGGTGTTTTGTACTTATGAAGTAACTTTCCACCTCGAGTCATAATTTTCTTATCAGGTGAAAGTACATTTTTTAATTTCTGAAGCCAAGTAAGCTTCTTTTCCTCTTTTTTGTAATAATAACTCATGTTTTAATCTTTTTAGTTTAAATTGGGACGATCGTAAATGTTTCCTAGTTGTTCCGCTAATTCAGCCAATCCGTGCGCGAAACACACCAACAAGTCAATCAGGTTAAGCTACGTCACCACCTCGCTCAACCTATAAAATTGTTTGCTTTTTGAAAAAACAATCAGCTAACAGCTCGTCAAAATCACGTGAGCCAATCAGTGCGCTAGCTGTGACGTATGTTAGCCAATCACAGCGCGAACCTGTGACGTACACAGCTGCTGCAGTTTCTCACGTCTCACTCTTAGCGCTCACCCCTCCTTCACAAAAACTTTACACAGCGCCATTTTAAGAAAACTTTTTCGATCAAATTCAATTAATAACAAAAGAAAGAACAAACCATTTGTCTGCTTCCCTAAAATAAAGTGACAGCCTTCACAATCATACAAGTATTCTTTTGCGTGGAATAGACGACGCTATTCTCACAGAATATACTTTCGTTGATAAAGTATGACTACTCTACCCCTCAATCAGGTAATAATGAACTCGTTTCTCTCTGAATGCACATAAAGTAGCAATTCAAGTTTGACTCGAACAGAATTACAAAATCATTCACACACTTTCAAACGGAAAGTTTCCCTAACCACATATACATGAAATCTTGGCAGAACTTTAACCAGCCATAGAAATCCACATTTGCCAGTAAAAATAGACAACGCTATCTTACCCTTCACTCAAGTTTAGATAAATTCTACTGCTCTTTTCACATTGAGTTTTAAACAGGCTCTTAGTCCCTATACTCGAAAGCTACAATTTCATAGACAATCCTCACTATACAATTTACCTAGCACACCTAAAATCCCTAAACTTGTGTTGTACGCCCACAACACTAGTGATAATAATACCACTATTTTGAAACAGAACAAATGCACTGTGTAACTTCACTTCTCGTTACACCACTCAAATGCCGCGGCAAGCTAGGAATTTTCACACTGCTAGAAAAATCCTTTTGACTACATATAACAGTTTGAACAAACTTAACACATGTTAAACATCGATCCTATGTAATTACCATATAGCATAACGGTTACCATAGCAACCATATCCTCTGCTACCAAGGTAATTGATCCAGCGCCCTATAGGAAATATGTCATAGCTACACTACCCAATTCTACAAAATTCACTATTAATCATAAATCATTCACAAGGCCCATAAACTAGTCATGACATATTTTGAGCAACTGAATCATGTGGCCTAATTAATAAATCTTATTCACAAACTATATATACATTTATATACTACTGTAGTATGCCGACTTTACCATAGTTTTATAATTTTTCATTTAATTAAGCCACACAGGCGATAAGATCAGCTGATGGTAACCGAGTTTTTTTCAAATTACAGGGCCAGCTTGTGTTTTCAAAAAACGTATTTATTAACTATTTATTCAAGGAAAAGTGCATATTCATTAGAATTTTTTTATTTAAGCAGCATGATTTGAAGAATTGCAAATTAGTCAGACAGTTTTCAAGTAGAATCAAATAGCATGTTTAAAGAAGAATAAACAGTTTTTCCATCACCTAAACCCTATTTCCCTGTCTAAAACTCACTTCACCTAAAATAAAATTGTAAAGTCTCTTAATTCTATTAATTCTTACGTGCTCCAAAGAAGTCCGTCAGCAGGACACACCCATCTGGATTTGGAAAGCGAGAAGCGCCCTCCTTCCAAAGAGGTCAGTTTTTATACCTTTCCTAACTAACTAATCTAAGTAAAAGTATACTTTGCTCATTTGAGCAAAACGCTGATTGGCTGTCAAGTGACAGACCACATTAAATCATCACATTTTCGAAGCCCAGTTCCGACTCTTTCTTAGAGTCTATTGTCCCTTATTCTCGTGTCACGTAGCTTCCTTCAGCTTGCAACATTTAAAATACTTGTCTGTGACTTCCTTAGCTTGTCAGTCTCTCTGCCGGTTCCTGACCTTGGTCAAGTCGACCAAGGCACGAAAAGTTCACTTATTTAATCAAGTTTGTATTTTTCTTCCTTTTTCAAACACAGCAGAAACTTTACACACTGGGCTCTTGCTTTCACTGAGCAGGATTTTGCCAACTGCATAACAAGACGTACTAGGCTCAAGCCTCTTTCTTTGCAACTAGTATATAAACAAACACAAAAGAATAATTGATGCAAGAATTAGAAGTCATTCTGTTTCCCACCCACCATTGCTAATTTATTAACCCATTAATCTATGTTACCTAGCAGTAGCAAATAAAGCAACAAAACAGACTTGTGCAATGTTTAAAACGAAAGACAAAACATGAGCACACAGAAATAAGCACATGCCGTTATTTAAACAGCCGCATTTAATTCTGACATCACGATAGACACTGATTAATTTATTATTTCTCACATGCAAGCACTTTGCACATATTGCACATGTATGAGCACATATATTAGTTTCCCACGTGTGTTGATCTGCAAGTTTATTCTAGGTTGGTTAGTATTCTTCACTGCACACATTATTAATATTTTTATTGATTATGGAAGTTTAACTTTGCGAGCTGAAATAAATATATTTCTAAATCTCGCTCCATCAGTAGCTCACATCCTTAAGTTAATTTTTCAGTCCGCACAGGATAACATTTTCCTTTGAAAGTTAAGGGAAATCTGTGTTTATAACACACTAGCAGCCCGCCCCAGCGTTGCCTGGGGCAGCATTTCAGGCTTGCGTGCACTCCCGCCCCGGCCCCTGCCCGCCACGACATTGTCTGTGTCCCGGACAATGTTGTGGCGGGCGGGGGCCGGGAGTGCACGCAAGCCTGAAATGCTGCCCCCAGACCCTGAGCCTTACCGCAGTTGTTCCGGGCCAACCCCCCAGCACCAGCTCCCTCCCGTCCTGTGTCCCAGAGCCTTGCCTGAGCCGCCGCTCCTCCCCGAGCTCCTCACTTCACCGCCGCTCCTCCTCGCAAGCCTGAAATGCTGCCCCCAGACCCTGAGCCTTACCGCAGTTGTTCCGGGCCAACCTCCCGCACCGGCTTCCTCCCGTCCCGTGTCCCAGAGCCTTACCTGAGCCGCCGCTCCTCCCCGAGCTCCTCACTTCACCGCCGCTCCTCCTCGTCATCACGTACGTTGCGGCCAGCGCTACGTCGTGGCCGGCGCTACTTTCAGGGCACTACTTTTTTTTTAAGTTATATTTTTTAATTTACTTTTTTTTTTTTTTTCTATAGCCCATGTCCATCTGCACACCCTGAGGATTACAACAATGTATTGGGTGTGTGGATTGGCGCTGTGGTTCCCGAGTTTACCTTGCCAAAAGGTTTGTGTTCTCTCTTTATAATAGTAGTATAGATTATTATCTTCAGGTTGCAATAGCAGGGCCTGATATTGGACAGTGCTGGAGTCAGATTTATGGCCCAGGGAGCAAAGGTGAAGAACTGAAGCACTGAGGTTTTTAAATCTTATATAAAAGTCCTTGTCAACTCAAATGTTCAAAAAGGCTTTATTTGGTTTAAAGGAAATGTATATAAAAGCAACTCAATATCGGAGCATGAGAACAAAATGTTTCTGAATGTTTTTAAATGGGATAAAATTAAAATGTAGAGTTAACCTAATGATTAGGTTAACACGTCATTTTAATTTTATCCCAATTCAAAGTGCTCAAATTACAAACATCAGGCCTCTTCCTCACAGTAGCCAGTAGACATCCCAAATTTATAACTGAAAAATACTGTCATTTTTTTCAAATGGGAGGAATTTAAAGTGGATACAAATATTTCTATGATACATTGTGGCAATATTTTTCTCCACTACGCTTTAATATGCTATGAATCATGTGGCCGTATTTTTCTAATGTAATATGGCACCCTGTCTATAGTACATTTGCACACAGCAGGCATCGTGCTCCTAGTGGCTGGTAGATAGTGTCATATTTAGAATGAATGAATTAATTACGTTTGTAAAGCACTCAATACCCAAGGGGGGTCTTAGCGCTGAGCGAAACAAGACGACAGGACAGGGCAGCAACCAGGAAGGTGAGTCATTGGGCTTTAGGGCTAACTGAAACATACAATCATTTTTTGAAGCGGGAGAAATTTAAAATGCAGAACATTTTTCCATATTATGAACATGTTTTGCAGAACATTTTCCAGCACTTTAAATTTCTCCCATTAAGGAAATGGCTGTATGCTTGTGTTGTATATGTAACAGTAGTTAATCAAAAAGAGGGATAAGGGATCTAAATCTCCGTTTCATTCCCCACAGGAAGTAGTAAGTTAATCACTAGAGAAACGGACACTAGTTACACCTTATGACCATTGGTATAAGGAATAAATCAGAGTAACCTCAATAAACTCTATGTATTGGTTGGAAAAAGGTGCGGTATATCTGGTTCATCCGCCCCACATTAGAGTTGTGGCAGTTATCATTGGATACTCCGAAATAGTAATTTTGCCAGCCTCAACCCGAGGCGCCTCTGGTCTAGGGTGCAGCGTCCAGAGAAAATGAATGAAAAAGTGTGAAAATAAATTGTACAAAAAAAGGAAAAAATAGTTAAAAATGGTAAACAACCCAATGGATTTTTAATATAGGTTGATTAACCACAGATTATTAAAAGTAGATAATACTCCTTTTTAGACCAAGTTACTGGATCTAGCAGTATAATTAGAAAAATACGTCGACATGTTTCAGCTCCTTGGGCCTGGACGGGTCTATGGAGCTTTTGTCAGGACAAACAAACATAAAAAATTCATACTCACACAATTTGTGTAGTATTTGTTTCTGATATGGTCACTTTTTTGGTTATATGGTTGAGAACTACTCCTTCACAATCTGTAATGAGATGGAATGATATACACAACAAAATGCACACTTTTTTTCTCAATGCATTGCATTACCAATAAAGATTGGTTTAGTAACATTTTTACCACCAATACAACATGACCAAGGGAGGCATTGACCGGGGGGATTAAGAGATGCTAATATTTAGTACTACTGAAAGGCAGCCGCGGTGTAGTGCCAGATAGGGGTATTGTGGGCGGGCGCTTGTATGTTTTTTACCAAGTTTATTCTCGCAAGGCTCTAATTATAATAGCTCACTGGTTGTGACCTGGAGTTAATCGCTTGAGCGCTGGGAAAATAAGTGTATGGAGAAATGCACGAATATGCGCAATAAATAACTACGCCATTCTGCTACTTAGCCATAATCGTTGTTGAAGTCTCGATAGGAAAAAGCAAAAGCGGTAGAGTTAGACACTACGCTGTTAAGAATATACTTATGAAAATACTTTTAAGAAAAGTCATTTTTCCTACCTTATGCCAAGGAGTATTCTACTTCATCCGGGTTCCGCTTTTAAATTTAAAAGCCCAGAGCTGCAGAGAAAATGACTCCATTAGTCTAAACTCACTCGTGCATCTTACCGGTTTTGCAAGGTTCTAAAACGCCGGCGCCATTACCCGCGTGCATGTAAGGTTCCTGCCTTGTGCTGACTCTGCCCCGGGGTGTGGCTTCTGGGTCAAACTCAAAGGTTTTAAAGGGGCCCGGCAGGCGGCAGTGGTTTCTCGTTTTTTTTGTTTTTTGGCAATAGAGTAACTTTATAGATCTCTATAAAGCGTATAGCTTGGCTAAGTTCTTGATGTCGAAATTCGGATCAGTGGGAGATTATAGAAAAACCCTATAAAAACCCTGAAAAAACCCTATAAAAAAGGGGGGGGGGGCAACCAACAGGGAAGCGAAATAATCTTCAGATGGTCAATTCATGCCCTGTGGTTATTTGGCAAATCGATGCCAAGGGATGGCATCGTTCAATCCTTGCTCGCATGTTTTGAGGCGGTCCACCCATCTCTGTTCTTTTTCGAACAGTAATCATTCACAGTTATTCCTTTTGTCAGTGAGCATTTTGATTACAGTCCAGCGAAGCTCTTCGCAAGAATGGCCAGACTCTACAAAATGGGCACATAGCTTAGTGGTGTTCTTTTTAAGTTTGATATTACTTTTGTGCTCACCAATTCGTACTTTAATTTTTCGACAGGTCATCCCGATATATTTTTTATTACATGGGCACCTGACCATGTAGATAACATGTCAAGAGTTACAATTCGTATGTTGGCGTTGTGTCCATAACAAAGTCTCCGTTAATTGTAATGTTTTTGATCCTGTGGTTGTCTTACAGGCTACACAGGAGCCACACGGGTAGTGTCCAATGACAGGTGCCATCCTTACATCCCTTGTGGTTACCTGTTGCTGTATCGTCAGTGGACGGGTGTGGACTAAGACATCCTTGATATTCTTGGTTCTGCGATTGGCAAATCTTGGTTTTGGCCAATTGAAAACTCCGGTGTTTAAAATGTGCCAGTTTTTGTTTATCATTTTGTTGACCTCATAAGTTGAGGGGCAAAAGGTCGTCACA
Organism: Lissotriton helveticus; assembly: GCF_964261635.1. Lineage (NCBI taxonomy): Eukaryota > Metazoa > Chordata > Amphibia > Caudata > Salamandridae > Lissotriton > Lissotriton helveticus. The sequence continues at coordinate 1,879,454,777 of NC_136057.1, read as the reverse complement.
CAAGTTGTCAGATCTTGTATTGGTGCCTTTGGGAAGTTTTGCAAGAGGCACTCCCTTGGTTGGTTGCTTGCTCTTTTGTTACAGTACTTTATTGTTTTGACCTTGTAGTCCCTTTTTGTCAGTTTCTGACTCAGATCTTTTGCCTGTGTGAGATAATCTTCATTCCTACTACAGTTTCGTTTAAGCCGTAGGAACTGGCTATAGGGAAGGTTGTCTCTGAGTGGCTTGGGGTGGTAACTATGATACGATAAAAGGCTGTTCTTGGCCGTAGGCTTCGTGTAGGTTTTGGTCTGTAAAATATTGTCCTCTACAAAGATTGTGAGATCCAGAAAATCCAAGCTGTTGTTGCTGGAAGTAAAGGTAAATTTCAACCAGGGATCCAGCTGGTTTAGCCAGTTCATGAACTGATCCAAGTCATCTGTAGTTTTCCAAATCAGAATAATATCATCAATATACCTCTTCCAGTAAAGGATACTGGAAGAGAAGATGTTAGTTTCATTGTGAATGTATTGGCTCTCAAAATGACTCACATACAGTCCCGCCACCGACGGAGCGAAGGCACTGCCCATTGATGTGCCATGGGTCTGGAGGTATAAATTGTCCTCATAGGCAAAAAAATTCTCCTTTAATGCTAGTTTGCAACACTCGAGGATGAAATGTCTTGGTGTGTTGTATTGCCATTCTTCAAAATAAAGGACATCTTCCAAGACTTGTAAAGTGTCATCTTGTGGGAGGCTGGTGAATAGTGATTCCACATCCAAGCCCACCAGGAGCATTGTGTCAGGATCAAATGGTTTGTCTTTAATCTGTACCAACAGGTCTCGGGTATCTTTTAGATATGCTGGAGTTCGTTGGACTAAAGGTTTCAGGAATTCGTCCGCAAATTTTGAGAGCGGCTCGAGCACTGACCCTATTCCAGACACTATAGGTCTTCCAGGGGGTGGGGACCTATTTTTATGAGTTTTTGGAAGTGAGTAGAAATAGGGTGTTCTAGGCTCTTGAGTGATCAGATATTCAGCTTCTTTTTTCGTTATCCACCTCTTGGTCTCTGCTTCGTACACCATGATGGATATCGTGTTTTTTAATCTTTCTGTAGGATCTATAGTTAGTTTTTGGTAGAATCTTGTGTCAGACAGAAGGGCAAGGCATTGTTGGTTGTAACCATTTTTGCTTAGGATTACTGTGCCTCCCCCCTTATCTGCCTGTTTGATCACTATTTCCTCATTCTGCCTCAGGGAATCAAGAGCAAGACGCTCCTTTTTGGAAAGATTCTGAAAAGTTTTTTTGTTCTTGTCTATTTTGTCCACACCTTTCATTAAAGCTTGCTCAAATGTATGGAATTCTGGAGGGACACTTGAATGTGGTGGGTTGAACGTGGATTTTCTACGTAAAAAGGGTAGAACCGTACAACCCCCCAAGTCCACAAAATTGATCAGAGAAATAAAAGAGGCGAATATTGAGCTATTGGTCGAGAGCTGCGAGAGAGACTTAAAGCCACCTAACAGCTTGCAGGATGTAAATGAGCTGACTGAGCACTACATAACCTCAATAGGAAATATCGTCAATGACACCATGCCTCTAAAAATGAAAAAAGTTACCGACAAGCCAAAGAATCCGTGGTTTAGTGGATCACTGAATGAGGACAGGCGCAAACTGAGAACAGCCGAAAGAAAATGGAGACAACACCTTTCCTCTCCTGAGCTGAAAGCCCTCAGAAAAATCAGAAACGAATATAACAAAAAGGTAATCAATTCCAAAAAAGAATTTATAAGAGCAGAACTAGACAATGCCAAAAATAGACCACGAAAACTCTTCGAGATACTAAAACAGCAATCAGATAAACTAGCCAAATCAACCCAAGAAAACTCAAAAACTCCCTTAAGCTGTGAGGAATTCTCCACATTCTTCTCTGAGAAAACAAAATCGCTAGAGGTAGAGCTCTCTAACGCCGCGGTTATCCTCCTGACCCAAACCTTGCCGAGGAGCGAGGCCGATGTGACAACAGAGAGTAATATAACAAAGAATGAAGCAAACTGGGACACATTTGAATTATACGACCAGATCAAGATCGCCAAAATACTGTCAGAAATCAGACCAAACAACCACTATCAAGACCCTTTACCTGCAAAATGTGTAAGAGAAATCAGCCACATTGTGGTTCCAATTTGGACCAAAATTATAAACGCGTCACTTACACAAGGGATCCTCCCTGATTGCCTAAAAACAGGACAAGTAGTGCCAATAATCAAAAAACCAACAGCGGACGCATCAGATCCGAATAACTATCGACCAGTAACCAACATCCCTTTACTGGCCAAACTAATTGAGAAATGCGTGCAGAGCCAATTGAAGCAACACATCACCAAGTTCTCCCTACTAGACGAATGCCAATCAGGGTTCAGAGCAGGGCACAGCACAGAAACAGCGATCCTGCATATCGTTGATGACGCGTTACAAGCCCTAGACCAAAATCAAGCATGCCTATTGATTCTCCTAGACCTGTCATCTGCTTTTGACACGGTAAACCACGAAACACTACTGTCCAGGCTACAAGACAGGATGGGATTGGCCGGTAATGTGCTGAGATGGTTCAATTCGTTCCTAAGCAACAGAACCCAACGATTCCGGGTTAATCAAGCAATTTCAACCCCTTGTCCGAATGCAACTGGGGTCCCGCAAGGCTCAACACTATCACCAGATCTATTCAACTTGTATGTCGAACCTCTTACAGACATTCTTCGGAAATCAACGATATCCTACCACATGTATGCTGACGACACGCAAATATACTTAATGATCGCCTCCCTTGATGACATAGATCTAATGAATAAGACACTAAAGATGGCTATGCAATGGTTAACGACGAATCATCTGAAATTAAATGCCCAGAAAACAGAATTCATGCTAATTGCACCTCCAAGGAGCCACCCGGAAGTAAAGGAATGGACCGAATTGGTGACTGCGCTTAACTGCACACCAACCCTAGTCAACTCAGCTAAATCATTGGGAATCATATTAGATGAGAACCTCGACATGAAAGCCCACATTAACTCAATGGCGAAAAGTGCCCGCTTCCATCTGAGCTACCTAAGAAAATTAAAACCATTCATCTCAGAGGCAGACTTAAAATTGGCTATACAGTCCCTAGTCATATCTAGGATCGAATATGGTTGCTCTACATTAACTGGTCTACCTAAAACATCTACAGCACCGCTAAAAGCCTGTCTCAACGCTGCGGCAAGACTTATTACTGGATCGAGGAAATTTGATCATATATCTCCTCACCTGAAAGCACTAAACTGGCTACCTTATGAGGCCAGAATTCAAATGAAGACAGCATGTATCACTCACAAAGCGGTGCACTATAACACGCCAGGATACCTAAGCAAGAAATTAAAGCTATCGGGAGGAAACAGACCAACGAGAAGCGCCAAGGAGCTGCTGTTGAGGCCGGCCTTTTTTCGAAAGAAAAAGACATATGATCGAGCCTTCACTGGAGCTGCCCCCAGATTGTGGAACTCACTCCCTCCAAGCATTAGGAAGATCCAAAATATTGCAACATTCAAACGGGAATTGAAAAGCCATATGATGAGTAAATACCTGGCATAGGGAAGCCGACTGATCGCTGGTATGAACTACTACTTCAGCTGAAGAGTGGTCCCTCTTCATGAATACTAACATTATCAAGAAACTGACTCCACGCACTAGCCTCGGCTGTACCCTGATCGATACCACAGTCCTGTGTGAACCAATTGCTGTTCTCAGAGCCAAACTATATAACCTCTACCTCACCTTATCTATTGATATGGATGGTGTTATAAGCTAGGCCTTTCTCACCTTTATTACTAATTGCACATGTGTTTGGAATATACTTATTTATTTAGGCATCCTTTATAGCCACAGCTTCTTCTACCTAGATCGGTTGGCTGTTAGAATTGATATCTGACTGTCAATGTGTAACCTACCTCGATGTAATGTGATGTAGTGTGCTGAGATGGTTTAAGCCTTTCCTATGCAACAGAACTCAACGAGTCCAGGGTAACTAAGCAATCTCAACCCCGTGTCCTCATGCAATTGGGGTCTCGCAAGGCCCACCGTATCTACTGATATGGATCGTGTTATAAACTAGGCCTTTCTCACCTTTTATTACTAATTGCACATGTGTTTGGAATATATTTATTTAGGCACCCCTTATAGCCATAGCGCCCTTTACCTTATATCTGTTTGTTTTTTAGAATGTGCTATTGACTGTCAATGTGTAACCTACCTCGATGTTAAGCGCTCTGATACCCACGGGTCTTGTTCGCGCTATACAAAACTCTATAATAAATAAATAAATAAAGCGGTGTCACCTTCTTGCTTACTCGTGGTATTGTTATTAAAATAAGCTTTTAGTTTCAGTGTCCTACAGAACTCTGCCAATTCACATTTTAATTTAAATGTATCGAGTCGGGGTGTTGACACAAAGCCTAATCCTTTGTTGAGGATTCCTACTTGGTCTTCTGTCAATTGCAACTCTGAGAGGTTAACTATGAGGGATTGGTCTTGCTGGTTGACGGTTGTGTTGCTGCCATGCTCCTGGTCTGTACATTTCTCTGTTGGTCTTGCCACCTCAGTTACTTTTTTCGGCCTATTGGTTGATTTTGGCCCCTGGATAAAAAAGGCGGCTCTTGTTGGTGCGCGTTCAGATTTACTGTCATTTGTTGCTCACCCATCTGTGGCATCTGTTGTATGCCCTGGTTGAAAGGGTCCATCCAACCTCCGTATTGTGGGACAAACGGTGGATAGAAAGGCATATTGAAGCCTGGGTAAAAGGGTCTTTGCCATCTATTCCCCCTTCTCGGGCGTTGGTTCCTATAGTTATTGCGTCCTCTCCTAGGGATATAGTCATCTGTGCTGGTGACAGAGTTGTTGGAGGAATTATTCCCTGTTGATTCATTGTCAGAGCCAATCTCAGGTGCAGTATATTTGTCTGCTGTATAGGGGTGCATTTTTTCTTGGCTGAATTTCTTCAAGTCTTTGCCAAGCTTCTGCAATTTGCTCTGCATAATGAACTCTCGAGTTTCGTCAATTTCTTTATTTATTTCTTCCAGTCTCTTCTTATAGACAGAGGGATTGATACCTTTCTTTAATTCGTTCTCACAGTCTTCAATTTCCTTCAGTAGTGCATTAGATAGTCTTTTTGCTGTCTTTACAATCAAGATGAGGTAATCTAAAGTGCATTTCCATGAAATGGACGACCAGTCCTTCCGGAAAGCTAGATCATATAAGAAGATCCTTGGGGCATTGTTAACCCACAAGCCCCTGGGTGCTGTTTTAAACCTCAAGTATTCCGTCATTATTATCCCGTGGATAGCAGTACGAATTTGTTCTTTTTTTTTGTCAGTCAAATTGTCCCAATCATTTGTTTGTGCTAGGACTTCCGATAGTTCTGTGTTTTGTAACAAGGGTTGTGCTGCCAATATCTCATCTATATCATTAGCATCAAAACTTAATCCAGGATTACCTTCCATTGTGGTCACGTAGGGTTTTTTATATATTCAGATGTATATAAAAAGAGGAGGATTCCCGCAGCTGCACGCTGCTTATGTAGTAGTTAATCAAAAAGAGGGATAAGGGATCTAAATCTCCGTTTCATTCCCCACAGGAAGTAGTAAGTTAATCACTAGAGAAACGGACACTAGTTACACCTTATGACCATTGGTATAAGGAATAAATCAGAGTAACCTCAATAAACTCTATGTATTGGTTGGAAAAAGGTGCGGTATATCTGGTTCATCCGCCCCACATTAGAGTTGTGGCAGTTATCATTGGATACTCCGAAATAGTAATTTTGCCAGCCTCAACCCGAGGCGCCTCTGGTCTAGGGTGCAGCGTCCAGAGAAAATGAATGAAAAAGTGTGAAAATAAATTGTACAAAAAAAGGAAAAAATAGTTAAAAATGGTAAACAACCCAATGGATTTTTAATATAGGTTGATTAACCACAGATTATTAAAAGTAGATAATACTCCTTTTTAGACCAAGTTACTGGATCTAGCAGTATAATTAGAAAAATATGTCGACATGTTTCAGCTCCTTGGGCCTGGACAGGTCTATGGAGCTTTCGTCAGGACAAACAAACATAAAAAATTCATACTCACACAATTTGTGTAGTATTTGTTTCTGATATGGTCACTTTTTTGGTTATATGGTTGAGAACTACTCCTTCACAATCTGTAAGGAGATGGAATGATATACACAACAAAATGCACACTTTTTTTCTCAATGCATTGCATTACCAATAAAGATTGGTTTAGTAACATTTTTACCACCAATACAACATGACCAAGGGAGGCATTGACCGGGGGGATTAAGAGATGCTAATATTTAGTACTACTGAAAGGCAGCCGCGGTGTAGTGCCAGATAGGGGTATAGAGGCGCCTCGGGTTGAGGCTGGCAAAATTACTATTTCGGAGTATCCAATGATAACTGCCACAACTCTAATGTGGGGCGGATGAACCAGATATACCGCACCTTTTTCCAACCAATACATAGAGTTTATTGAGGTTACTCTGATTTATTCCTTATACCAATGGTCATAAGGTGTAACTAGTGTCCGTTTCTCTAGTGATTAACTTACTACTTCCTGTGGGGTAATGAAACGGAGATTTAGATCCCTTATCCCTCTTTTTGACTAACTACTACATAAGCAGCGTGCAGCTGCGGGAATCCTCCTCTTTTTATATACATCTGAATATATAAAAAACCCTACGTGACCACAATGGAAGGTAATCCTGGATTAAGTTTTGATGCTAATGATATAGATGAGATATTGGCAGCACAACCCCTGTTACAAAACACAGAACTATCGGAAGTCCTAGCACAAACAAATGATTGGGACAATTTGACTGACAAAAAAAGAGAACAAATTCGTACTGCTATCCACGGGATAATAATGACGGAATACTTGAGGTTTAAAACAGCACCCAGGGGCTTGTGGGTTAACAATGCCCCAAGGATCTTCTTATATGATCTAGCTTTCCAGAAGGACTGGTCGTCCATTTCATGGAAATGCACTTTAGATTACCTCATCTTGATTGTAAAGACAGCAAAAAGACTATCTGATGCACTACTGAAGGAAATTGAAGACTGTGAGAACGAATTAAAGAAAGGTATCAATCCCTCTGTCTATAAGAAGAGACTGGAAGAAATAAATAAAGAAATTGACGAAACTCGAGAGTTCATTATGCAGAGCAAATTGCAGAAGCTTGGCAAAGACTTGAAGAAATTCAGCCAAGAAAAAATGCACCCCTATACAGCAGAAGAATATACTGCACCTGAGATTGGCTCTGACAATGAATCAACAGGGAATAATTCCTCCAACAACTCTGTCACCAGCACAGATGACTATATCCCTAGGAGAGGACGCAATAACTATAGGAACCAACGCCCGAGAAGGGGGAATAGATGGCAAAGACCCTTTTACCCAGGCTTCAATATGCCTTTCTATCCACCGTTTGTCCCACAATACGGAGGTTGGATGGACCCTTTCAACCAGGGCATACAACAGATGCCACAGATGGGTGAGCAACAAATGACAGTAAATCTGAACGCGCACCAACAAGAGCCGCCTTTTTTATCCAGGGGCCAAAATCAACCAAGAGGCCGAAAAAAGTCACTGAGGTGGCAAGACCAACAGAGAAATGTACAGACCAGGAGCATGGCAGCAACACAACCGTCAACCAGCAAGACCAATCCCTCATAGTTAACCTCTCAGAGTTGCAATTGACAGAAGACCAAGTAGGAATCCTCAACAAAGGATTAGGCTTTGTGCCAACACCCCGACTCGATACATTTAAATTAAAATGTGAATTGGCAGAGTTCTGTAGGACACTGAAACTAAAAGCTTATTTTAATAACAATACCACGAGTAAGCAAGAAGGTGACACCGCTTTACGTAGAAAATCCACGTTCAACCCACCACATTCAAGTGTCCCTCCAGAATTCCATACATTTGAGCAAGCTTTAATGAAAGGTGTGGACAAAATAGACAAGAACAAAAAAACTTTTCAGAATCTTTCCAAAAAGGAGCGTCTTGCTCTTGATTCCCTGAGGCAGAATGAGGAAATAGTGATCAAACCGGCAGATAAGGGGGGAGGCACAGTAATCCTAAGCAAAAATGGTTACAACCAACAATGCCTTGCCCTTCTGTCTGACACAAGATTCTACCAAAAACTAACTATAGATCCTACAGAAAGATTAAAAAACACGATATCCATCATGGTGTACGAAGCAGAGACCAAGAGGTGGATAACGAAAAAAGAAGCTGAATATCTGATCACTCAAGAGCCTAGAACACCCTATTTCTACTCACTTCCAAAAACTCATAAAAATAGCTCCCCACCCCCTGGAAGACCTATAGTGTCTGGAATAGGGTCAGTGCTCGAGCCGCTCTCAAAATTTGCGGACGAATTCCTGAAACCTTTAGTCCAACGAACTCCAGCATATCTAAAAGATACCCGAGACCTGTTGGTACAGATTAAAGACAAACCATTTGATCCTGACACAATGCTCCTGGTGGGCTTGGATGTGGAATCACTATTCACCAGCCTCCCACAAGATGACACTTTACAAGTCTTGGAAGATGTCCTTTATTTTGAAGAATGGCAATACAACACACCGAGACATTTCATCCTCGAGTGTTGCAAACTAGCATTAAAGGAGAATTTTTTTGCCTACGAGGACAATTTATACCTCCAGACCCATGGCACATAAATGGGCAGTGCCTTCGCTCCGTCTGTGGCGGGACTGTATGTGAGTCATTTTGAGAGCCAATACATTCACAATGAAACTAACATCTTCTCTTCCAGTATCCTTTACTGGAAGAGGTATATTGATGATATTATTCTGATTTGGAAAACTACAGATGACTTGGATCAGTTCATGAACTGGCTAAACCAGCTGGATCCCTGGTTGAAATTTACCTTTACTTCCAGCAACAACAGCTTGGATTTTCTGGATCTCACAATCTTTGTAGAGGACAATATTTTACAGACCAAAACCTACACGAAGCCTACGGCCAAGAACAGCCTTTTATCGTATCATAGTTACCACCCCAAGCCACTCAGAGACAACCTTCCCTATAGCCAGTTCCTACGGCTTAAACGAAACTGTAGTAGGAATGAAGATTATCTCACACAGGCAAAAGATCTGAGTCAGAAACTGACAAAAAGGGACTACAAGGTCAAAACAATAAAGTACTGTAACAAAAGAGCAAGCAACCAACCAAGGGAGTGCCTCTTGCAAAACTTCCCAAAGGCACCAATACAAGATCTGACAACTTGTGTGACGACCTTTTGCCCCTCAACTTATGAGGTCAACAAAATGATAAACAAAAACTGGCACATTTTAAACACCGGAGTTTTCAATTGGCCAAAACCAAGATTTGCCAATCGCAGAACCAAGAATATCAAGGATGTCTTAGTCCACACCCGTCCACTGACGATACAGCAACAGGTAACCACAAGGGATGTGAGGATGGCACCTGTCACTGGACACTACCCGTGTGGCTCCTGTGTAGCCTGTAAGACAACCACAGGATCAAAAACATTACAATTAAAGGAGACTTTGTTATGGACACAACGCCAACATACGAATTGTAACTCTTGACATGTTATCTACATGGTCAGCTGCCCATGTAATAAAAAATATATCGGGATGACCTGTCGAAAAATTAAAGTACGAATTGGTGAGCACAAAAGTAATATCAAACTTAAAAAGAACACCACTAAGCTATGTGCCCATTTTGTAGAGTCTGGCCATTCTTGCGAAGAGCTTCGCTGGACTGTAATCGAAATGCTCACTGACAAAAGGAATAACTGTGAACGATTACTGTTCGAAAAAGAACAGAGATGGGTGGACCGCCTCAAAACATGCGAGCAAGGATTGAACGATGCCATCCCTTGGCATCGATTTGCCAAATAACCACAGGGCATGAATTGACCATCTGAAGATTATTTTGCTTCCCTGTTGGTTGCCCCCCCCCCCTTTTTTATAGGGTTTTTTCAGGGTTTTATAGGGTTTTTCTATAATCGCCCACTGATCCGAATTTCGACATCAAGAACTTAGCCAAGCTATACGCTTTATAGAGATCTATAAAGTTACTCTATTGCCAAAAAACAAAAAAAACGAGAAACCACTGTCGCCTGCCGGGCCCCTTTAAAACCTTTGAGTTCGACCCAGAAGCCACACCCCGGGGCAGAGTCAGCACAAGGCAGGAACCTTACATGCACGCGGGTAATGGCGCCGGCGTTTTAGAACCTTGCAAAACCGGTAAGATGCACGAGTGAGTTTAGACTAATGGAGTCATTTTCCTAGCAGCTCTGGGCTTTTAAATTTAAAAGCGGAACCCGGATGAAGTAGAATACTCCTTGGCATAAGGTAGGAAAAATGACTTTTCTTAAAAGTATTTTCATAAGTATATTCTTAACAGCATAGTGTCTAACTCTACCGCTTTTGCTTTTTCCTATCGAGACTTCAACAACGATTATGGCTAAGTAGCAGAATGGCGTAGTTATTTATTGCGCATATTCGTGCATTTCTCCATACACTTATTTTTCCAGCGCTCAAGCGATTAACTCCAGGTCACAACCAGTGAGCTATTATAATTAGAGCCTTGCGAGAATAAACTTGGTAAAAAACATACAAGCGCCCGCCCACAATACCCCTATCTGGCACTACACCGCGGCTGCCTTTCAGTAGTACTAAATATTAGCACCTCTTAATCCCCCCGGTCAATGCCTCCCTTGGTCATGTTGTATTGGTGGTAAAAATTTTACTAAACCAATCTTTATTGGTAATGCAATGCATTGAGAAAAAAAGTGTGCATTTTGTTGTGTATATCATTCCATCTCATTACAGATTGTGAAGGAGTAGTTCTCAACCATATAACCAAAAAAGTGACCATATCAGAAACAAATACTACACAAATTGTGTGAGTATGAATTTTTTATGTTTGTTTGTCCTGACGAAAGCTCCATAGACCCGTCCAGGCCCAAGGAGCTGAAACATGTCGATGTATTTTTCTAATTATACTGCTAGATCCAGTAACTTGGTCTAAAAAGGAGTATTATCTACTTTTAATAATCTGTGGTTAATCAACCTATATTAAAAATCCATTGGGTTGTTTACCATTTTTAACAATTTTTTCCTTTTTTTGTACAATTTATTTTCACACTTTTTCATTCATTTTCTCTGGACGCTGCACCCTAGACCAGAGGCGCCTCGGGTTGAGGCTGGCAAAATTACTATTTCGGAGTATCCAATGATAACTGCCACAACTCTAATGTGGGGCGGATGAACCAGATATACCGCACCTTTTTCCAACCAATACATAGAGTTTATTGAGGTTACTCTGATTTATTCCTTATACCAATGGTCATAAGGTGTAACTAGTGTCCGTTTCTCTAGTGATTAACTTACTACTTCCTGTGGGGAATGAAACGGAGATTTAGATCCCTTATCCCTCTTTTTGATTAACTACTACATAAGCAGCGTGCAGCTGCGGAATCCTCCTCTTTTTATATACATCTGAATATATAAAAAAACCCTACGTGACCACAATGGAAGGTAATCCTGGATTAAGTTTTGATGCTAATGATATAGATGAGATATTGGCAGCACAACCCCTGTTACAAAACACAGAACTATCGGAAGTCCTAGCACAAACAAATGATTGGGACAATTTGACTGACAAAAAAAGAGAACAAATTCGTACTGCTATCCACGGGATAATAATGACGGAATACTTGAGGTTTAAAACAGCACCCAGGGGCTTGTGGGTTAACAATGCCCCAAGGATCTTCTTATATGATCTAGCTTTCCGGAAGGACTGGTCGTCCATTTCATGGAAATGCACTTTAGATTACCTCATCTTGATTGTAAAGACAGCAAAAAGACTATCTGATGCACTACTGTAGGAAATTGAAGACTGTGAGAACGAATTAAAGAAAGGTATCAATCCCTCTGTCTATAAGAAGAGACTGGAAGAAATAAATAAAGAAATTGACGAAACTCGAGAGTTCATTATGCAGAGCAAATTGCAGAAGCTTGGCAAAGACTTGAAGAAATTCAGCCAAGAAAAAATGCACCCCTATACAGCAGACGAATATACTGCACCTGAGATTGGCTCTGACAATGAATCAACAGGGAATAATTCCTCCAACAACTCTGTCACCAGCACAGATGACTATATCCCTAGGAGAGGACGCAATAACTATAGGAACCAACGCCCGAGAAGGGGGAATAGATGGCAAAGACCCTTTTACCCAGGCTTCAATATGCCTTTCTATCCACCGTTTGTCCCACAATACGGAGGTTGGATGGACCCTTTCAACCAGGGCATACAACAGATGCCACAGATGGGTGAGCAACAAATGACAGTAAATCTGAACGCGCACCAACAAGAGCCGCCTTTTTTATCCAGGGGCCAAAATCAACCAAGAGGCCGAAAAAAGTCACTGAGGTGTCAAGACCAACAGAGAAATGTACAGACCAGGAGCATGGCAGCAACACAACCGTCAACCAGCAAGACCAATCCCTCATAGTTAACCTCTCAGAGTTGCAATTGACAGAAGACCAAGTAGGAATCCTCAACAAAGGATTAGGCTTTGTGCCAACACCCCGACTCGATACATTTAAATTAAAATGTGAATTGGCAGAGTTCTGTAGGACACTGAAACTAAAAGCTTATTTTAATAACAATACCACGAGTAAGCAAGAAGATGACACCGCTTTACGTAGAAAATCCACGTTCAACCCACCACATTCAAGTGTCCCTCCAGAATTCCATACATTTGAGCAAGCTTTAATGAAAGGTGTGGACAAAATAGACAAGAACAAAAAAACTTTTCAGAATCTTTCCAAAAAGGAGCGTCTTGCTCTTGATTCCCTGAGGCAGAATGAGGAAATAGTGATCAAACCGGCAGATAAGGGGGGAGGCACAGTAATTCTAAGCAAAAATGGTTACAACCAACAATGCCTTGCCCTTCTGTCTGACACAAGATTCTACCAAAAACTAACTATAGATCCTACAGAAAGATTAAAAAACACGATATCCATCATGGTGTACGAAGCAGAGACCAAGAGGTGGATAACGAAAAAAGAAGCTGAATATCTGATCACTCAAGAGCCTAGGACACCCTATTTCTACTCACTTCCAAAAACTCATAAAAATAGGTCCCCACCCCCTGGAAGACCTATAGTGTCTGGAATAGGGTCAGTGCTCGAGCCGCTCTCAAAATTTGCGGACGAATTCCTGAAACCTTTAGTCCAGCAAACTCCAGCATATCTAAAAGATACCCGAGACCTGTTGGTACAGATTAAAGACAAACCATTTGATCCTGACACAATGCTCCTGGTGGGCTTGGATGTGGAATCACTATTCACCAGCCTCCCACAAGATGACACTTTACAAGTCTTGGAAGATGTCCTTTATTTTGAAGAATGGCAATACAACACACCGAGACATTTCATCCTCGAGTGTTGCAAACTAGCATTAAAGGAGAATTTTTTTGCCTATGAGGACAATTTATACCTCCAGACCCATGGCACATCAATGGGCAGTGCCTTCGCTCTGTCGGTGGCGGGACTGTATGTGAGTCATTTTGAGAGCCAATACATTCACAATGAAACTAACATCTTCTCTTCCAGTATCCTTTACTGGAAGAGGTATATTGATGATATTATTCTGATTTGGAAAACTACAGATGACTTGGATCAGTTCATGAACTGGCTAAACCAGCTGGATCCCTGGTTGAAATTTACCTTTACTTCCAGCAACAACAGCTTGGATTTTCTGGATCTCACAATCTTTGTAGAGGACAATATTTTACAGACCAAAACCTACACGAAGCCTACGGCCAAGAACAGCCTTTTATCGTATCATAGTTACCACCCCAAGCCACTCAGAGACAACCTTCCCTATAGCCAGTTCCTACGGCTTAAACGAAACTGTAGTAGGAATGAAGATTATCTCACACAGGCAAAAGATCTGAGTCAGAAACTGACAAAAAGGGACTACAAGGTCAAAACAATAAAGTACTGTAACAAAAGAGCAAGCAACCAACCAAGGGAGTGCCTCTTGCAAAACTTCCCAAAGGCACCTCAACTTATGAGGTCAACAAAATGATAAACAAAAACTGGCACATTTTAAACACCGGAGTTTTCAATTGGCCAAAACCAAGATTTGCCAATCGCAGAACCAAGAATATCAAGGATGTCTTAGTCCACACCCGTCCACTGACGATACAGCAACAGGTAACCACAAGGGATGTGAGGATGGCACCTGTCACTGGACACTACCCGTGTGGCTCCTGTGTAGCCTGTAAGACAACCACAGGATCAAAAACATTACAATTAACGGAGACTTTGTTATGGACACAACGCCAACATACGAATTGTAACTCTTGACATGTTATCTACATGGTCAGCTGCCCATGTAATAAAAAATATATCGGGATGACCTGTCGAAAAATTAAAGTACGAATTGGTGAGCACAAAAGTAATATCAAACTTAAAAAGAACACCACTAAGCTATGTGCCCATTTTGTAGAGTCTGGCCATTCTTGCGAAGAGCTTCGCTGGACTGTAATCGAAATGCTCACTGACAAAAGGAATAACTGTGAACGATTACTGTTCGAAAAAGAACAGAGATGGGTGGACCGCCTCAAAACATGCGAGCAAGGATTGAACGATGCCATCCCTTGGCATCGATTTGCCAAATAACCACAGGGCATGAATTGACCATCTGAAGATTATTTCGCTTCCCTGTTGGTTGCCCCCCCCTTTTTTATAGGTTTTTTCAGGGTTTTTATAGGGTTTTTCTATAATCTCCCACTGATCCGAATTTCGACATCAAGAACTTAGCCAAGCTATACGCTTTGTAGAGATCTATAAAGTTACTCTATTGCCAAAAAACAAAAAAAACGAGAAACCACTGCCGCCTGCCGGGCCCCTTTAAAACCTTTGAGTTTGACCCAGAGCCACACCCCGGGGCAGAGTCAGCACAAGGCAGGAACCTTACATGCACGCGGGTAATGGCGCCGGCGTTTTAGAACCTTGCAAAACCGGTAAGATGCACGAGTGAGTTTAGACTAATGGAGTCATTTTCCTAGCAGCTCTGGGCTTTTAAATTTAAAAGCGGAACCCGGATGAAGTAGAATACTCCTTGGCATAAGGTAGGAAAAATGACTTTTCTTAAAAGTATTTTCATAAGTATATTCTTAACAGCGTAGTGTCGAACTCTACCGCTTTTGCTTTTTCCTATCGAGACTTCAACAACGATTATGGCTAAGTAGCAGAATGGCGTAGTTATTTATTGCGCATATTCGTGCATTTCTCCATACACTTATTTTTCCAGCGCTCAAGCGATTAACTCCAGGTCACAACCAGTGAGCTATTATAATTAGAGCCTTGCGAGAATAAACTTGGTAAAAAACATACAAGCGCCCGCCCACAATACCCCTATCTGGCACTACACCGCGGCTGCCTTTCAGTAGTACTAAATATTAGCATCTCTTAATCCCCCCGGTCAATGCCTCCCTTGGTCATGTTGTATTGGTGGTAAAAATGTTACTAAACCAATCTTTATTGGTAATGCAATGCATTGAGAAAAAAAGTGTGCATTTTGTTGTGTATATCATTCCATCTCATTAAAGATTGTGAAGGAGGGGGCGTGGCTAGCAGCCGAGCATGGCGGCAGATTAACCGAGGAGCTCCGTGGGTAAGGCGATATCCCCCATAGATCCGCTGCATCTATCCGGCCAATTTTACACTCCGGTGGGGCTGACCGGGTCTGGGACCGGGCGGAACCCCGCAGAGGCGTCTGGTGAGCAGGCGAGCACCCGGGACGGACGAAGGGGATTTCGGCGAGGTGCGGCCTGTGTCTAAAGATAAGCAGCGGCCTGCCCTACGACAGTGGCCCGGGCGGAAGTGAGGTGGCGGCGGGACTCAGGCGCAGGAAGTGGTCGGTGGCCGGTAGCCTGGAGCGCCATCGAGGACGGAGGTAACGGCGGCGCACTAGCTGTCGGCACCGGACCCGGAGGACGAATCGGCGCCCCACCAGGAGCCTAAGGGAGCCCAGGACTGCAGCCGCGACGCCCGTGAGGCCAGGGCACCCGGGGACGGAGGAAGGCGGACTGGGCGCCCGGCTGGCAAAGCGCCGATAAAGTAAGTGGCGGCGCTGGGACCCCCCCCCCGCAGGACACCCGGAGGCAGAGAGGTGACGCACCCGGGGGGGCCCCCTGGCGAGAGTCGAGAACCGGGGACGGCCTGAGGCTGTGATCGCCTGCCCGTGATACACACTGCCAGCCCCAACCACGGGGGTTTGCCCAGTCGGAACACCCGCCGCACTACAAGACCATCGCCGGCGGCTGGGAGTGTGAGGGAGAGCGTGAGAGCTCTCACGAGGGAAGGGGGCAGTGGGGACTGCGCAGCAATAGCCCAAAAAGCACTGGAACAGCACAGGGAATTCTCGAAGTACCACCACACACCCCACAGTCCCGACAGTGCATCGGAACAGCCTAAGGTGGCGGAAGGGGCACAGAGGTATCCAGGAGCGGGAGGGACGCCAGAAACCTGCGGACTCCTCCGTGAAGCGATACTGGACTAAGGTGGCCACGAGACAACAGAGGCCGACTGGACTCCCGGAGGCTGAGGGGGGACAGATCGCCCGCTCCTGGCGGACAGACCCGGAAGGCACGGCGGCCCCACGACCCAGGAGTGGGGCGGACGCAAGAAAGATCATGGCAGGTAGGGGCCCCAAACACAACACCGTACAGGCGAGATTAGACAAATTCGCCTACGACAAAAGCACATCACCGCAAGTGGATTCTCGTGCATCGACGGGCGGCTCCCGGGAGGGGGAGGGCACGAAGAAACCAACGCTGGAGGATGTGATGCGTGCCCTGGCTCAGGTACAAACGACAGTGGGCTCCACTGCAACAGAAGTCACCCTGATCAGGGCCGATCTACACAAGATGACCGAGAGAGTAAAACAAGTGGAGGTGGTAACGAAATCCCTGGTGGAAGACGTCTCAGAACTACAAATAGCAATGGAGAAAATGGCGGCCGAAAACAAATTCCTTAGGGACAAGATGGACGATCAGGAAGGGCGCTCGAGAAGGAACAACGTCCGCATTCTAGGAGTTCCGGAATCTGAAGGGAAAGGGGCAACGGACATTTATGTAGAGGATTTGATCAAGACGCGCTTACAGCCAAAGGGCCTCTCTCACTTCTTTTCGGTGGAGCGGGCCCACAGAGTGCCTGGTGGAACGCCCAAGCCCTAGGCCTATCCTGGCGAGACTCTTCAACTTTAGAGACCGGGACGCCATCTTGCAGGCGGCGAGGGTTTCCCCACCCATCCGCATCCAGAACACGACTATCGCCTTCTTCCCAGATTACACTGCTGAGGTGGCACGCAGAAGGAAGACTTTCTTGGAGGTGAAGAAGGCGTTGAGGGCAAAGGAAATGCCCTACTCTATGATTTTCCCGGCACGTCTCCGAGTGGTAGCAGAGGGCAAGGCCTGGTTCTTTGAGACGCCGGAGGCGGCGCAAGACTGGTTGGAGGGCTGGAGAACCACGAGCCAGCCCCATCGCACGAGGAGACAGGACCGGACCCACAGGAACGATCGCCCCCCTGAGTCGCAGACAGTTGGAGGGGAAGGAGGACATAGCTCCCCGACGCTGGAAAGTCAGGGCGCTGAAGGAGGGGTGGAATGCTGAATCTACGAAAGACGCTGCTTAAAAGTCCGTTAAGACGTTATCTGGCGGGAGGGTACGCCTGGGCACTGGACCTGGAGGACTCACAGGAGGGCAGGGATGTCGCCTGCTCCGGAAGATTCTCCACCCCAGCGCGCAAGTACACTGTTAAAGGGATGGGTCAAGCACTCTGCTAAGTTGGGGAGGCGGGCGGTTGCAAGTCCGTTATGCAGGGAGGCAGGGAGGGGGGTGGAGGGAAGGGGTTGTTTCAATGTTTTAGTAGTTCCACGAGCGAGATCTAGCGCTACACCTGTGCGAACGCACGACCTGGGTTTGCCGCTCAGCGGACACACCCTGAGACGGGGTCCCGAATACCACTATTTACTTCGCAAATCACATAATGCAGGACACACAAGCACGAGCAGCTGAGGAGGGGGCACAGCGGTCCCGGGTAACGCCGCTCAAACTCATGTCGTGGAATGTGAGAGGGTTGGGGGACAAGATCAAAAGGGGGTTGGTACTGAATGCGATCAAGAGGATGGGGCCAGCCTTGGTGCTCCTCCAGGAGACGCACCTAACAGGGTCAGCAACGAAAGCGCTTGACAGAAAAGGATATAGGATGGCGGTGCATTCAGAGTTCTCCACAGGTTCAAGGGGTACGGGCATTCTAGTGAAGAAGTCAGCACAGTTTATTACACTTGGCACCAGGGTGGATGCGCTGGGGTGTTTCGCAGCACTCCAGGGCCAATGGGAGGGGAGACCCCTGAATGTAGTATCCGTCTATGTCCCTCCTGCACTACACTCGACCATACTTCCGGAGTTGGGCAAATTTCTGTTGGACCTACCTGAGGGAGACACAATAATAGGGGGTGACTTCAACGCAGTACTTGATCCCACTGCAGATAGGGTGCCTGCGTTGACACAAGCGGGCGGTCCCTCTCAGTTGCAAAAATTCATGACAGCACTGGGACTGATCGACGTATGGCGCTACACACACCCTGCCGCGAGGCAATACACTTATCACTCCGCGGTGCACAATAGTCTGACACGAATTGACTACTTCATGGCGCTGGGAGGGGGAATACAAAACATCGACACAGCTGAGATACACCCTAGAGGGATATCTGACCACTCACCACTCACTCTCGAGCTATCCACGCAGGAACGGAAACGTAGGAGAATATACCCGATACACGCATCATTCCTCAAAATTCCAAAGATTAATAGAACACTTAAAACGACGACATCCCACTACTTTGGGGAGAACACTGGGTCAGTGGGGTCAGCGGCTACCCTATGGGAAGCATATAAGACGGTGTTGCGCGGCCAGGCCATAGCCACTATAACAGTGCACACCAGGGAGAAATATCACGAACGGTCGGAATTGGAACTGGCATTACAGGCAGCGATGGCAGCACACGAAGCAGGTCCCACGCCAGAGGCCGCCCAGACAGTCACCCTACAACAACAAAAGCTTAGGGAACATATCAGGCAACAAACGTTGTCCCAGATAGCAGATACGACCCATAGAATTTACGACATAGGGGACAAGGCGGGGAGAATGTTGGCATGGCTAGACAAGAGGGGAGGTAGTGCCAGAGGTATACAGAGTATTCGTGATAAACAGGGGCGGCTACGCACGTGCCCTGCAGAAATAGTGGAGATATTGGCTGACTACTTCGAAGGGGTATATACGCCAGAATATGCAGTGACAACGGCAATGGCGAGAGCAGCTCTAGAGAATATCCCCATACCCACACTCTCACCAGAGGAGGGGGCTGAACTAGAGGCTGATATCACGATGGAAGAGATCCAAAGGGCGATTCACGCCGTCAAGCCGGGCAAAGCGGCCGGGCCCAATGGTGTCCCGATAGAGTGGTTTCAGTCTGCAGCGGACAGGCTAAGTGGACCTCTGTTGGCAATGTATAATGATAGCCTGGAAAGGGCCATCCTTCCGAAGAATCAGAGGGTGGCAACTATAGTTGCAATCCCCAAACCCGGTAAAGAGCCGGGGGAGTGCGGGTCATATCGCCCTATCTCCCTGCTCAACGCCGAGCTTAAAATCTTGGCTAAACTCCTCGCCACTCGGATGATGGCCTTCCTACCCCACCTGATACACCCAGACCAGTCAGGTTTCATGCCTCACAGGAATACCGCCCTCAACCTGCATAGGGTACATAACGTACTGGCAAAGGCTGATACGCTGACCGAGAAGGCGGTGATCCTGGCGTTGGACGCTAAAATGGCATTCGATATGGTGGAGTGGGGATACCTGTTTGAAGTCCTAGAACGTATGGGTTTCGGCCCGAAATTCGTGGCCTGGATTCGTTTGCTGTATACCGAGCCATTGGCCCACGTGGTTGCAAACGGCCATATCTCCCGGACGTTCCACTTGGGGCGAGGCACCCGTCAAGGCTGCCCGCTCTCACCATTACTTTTTGCAATCGCATTGGAGAAAAAAAAAAAAAAAAAAAAAAGATTGTGAAGGAGTAGTTCTCAACCATATAACCAAAAAAGTGACCATATCAGAAACAAATACTACACAAATTGTGTGAGTATGAATTTTTTGTGTTTGTTTGTCCTGACGAAAGCTCCATAGACCCGTCCAGGCCCAAGGAGCTGAAACATGTCGACATATTTTTCTAATTATACTGCTAGATCCAGTAACTTGGTCTAAAAGTAACTTGGTCTAAAAAGGAGTATTATCTACTTTTAATAATCTGTGGTTAATCAACCTATATTAAAAATCCATTGGGTTGTTTACCATTTTTAACTATTTTTTCCTTTTTTTGTACAATTTATTTTCACACTTTTTCATTCATTTTCTCTGGACGCTGCACCCTAGACCAGAGGCGCCTCGGGTTGAGGCTGGCAAAATTACTATTTCGGAGTATCCAATGATAACTGCCATAACTCTAATGTGGGGCGGATGAACCAGATATACCGCACCTTTTTCCAACCAATACATAGAGTTTATTGAGGTTACTCTGATTTATTCCTTATACCAATGGTCATAAGGTGTAACTAGTGTCCGTATATGTAACAGTGCCACATATGTTTGAAAGTATGTCCTGTGCCGTATGACATACTCTTATTCACCCGTACACCTATATCCCATTCATACGCACACATGTTCATACATCCCCAAAGACCACACTCTCACTGACACACATGGCAACCCTGTCTGAGCCCTTGGGCAAAGTATTTTTTTAAAACCATAGTCTTTGGCTCTAAAGACATTGCACTTAGTCAATGAAGCTGGGCGAGGGGTAGGTATCTGGTAACAGTGTGCGAGTGGCTTGGCCTTCAGTAGCTTACAATGAATTTCAATGATCAGAAATAGCTATCAGTCATTACAGAAAAGGCTGGAGACCCCTATTTTAGTATAATGGGTTACTGAGGCATGGGGTTTAAGAAAGATATTCTGCAACCTAAATTGTAGCTGCCAATTACTGCAGGGTCTTGTGAATTCTCTGTATGAAACCCATGCTAGGTGCCAAATACCCACCATCTACACTTATAGACAGTTGCATCTTTGTTGTTCTGGTTTCATTGCAGGTGAACATGTGATACCAGCCATATACAGGATGCCATCATCCCTACAAATGGCATTCCTGTTCTCGTTGTCAGGATGGCGAAGAGGAAGTTTATTTCTCATCATCTGAACTCTCTCCAACGATAAGGCTTCTACGTTCACTCCAAGAATTTATATAACAATTTTGTTTTTCTGTTCTATCCCTCTGACGTTGTTGGAAACAATTTCCCCTGACAAATAAGTAATTACGGTAAGGGTAAACATCAACCTCCCCAATACGTAAAGGTGCCACTGAGGAGCACTTCATAAACAATCTTGGTGCTGACTTTGTGCTGAATGATAGAAATACAAATTGGTAATTTTGGCCAGATTCTACAAAGTGCAAACAAAAAACACAGCAGCAAGATCTAGGACAAACTACTCAGTTCATCGTAATGTACAGATTCCTGGATTTGTGCATAAAGACCACAGTGCGAACTCTTCATTGAGAACGACTAGGACTATGAAACTTTTACAGAGGATACTATACCCCTAATTTACATTATGCAACTTTATTGACTCATTCATGTCAAATTCAGCCTTGAGAAAGCCCCCAGAGTTGTGCCATAAGTGGTGAAACGTGTCTGCTTATGCTCTAAGTGTTACTTTGCAACTCGCTTGCGTAAAAGGAATAAAATCATTCTTGCATACCAACGCCACACAGGTTTTTCTATTGGACCTGCTTAATACTAGGATCTGGATAGCTCACCCTGAACCTAGGAGAAGTGTTTGGAGGATAAATCCTTGGCTCTGACACCATGATCTATGGGGTCTCAGCTGTTGAAGGTCTGTAGAGCGCGTGGGCTATTCACCTACTCATTGTAATTCCCTCCTGCAGTTGGAGACAGCTTCATCAAAACACTTGAGTAGGGAAAGACATAGGAAGGTTGATGCTAAGGGGGAAGCAAGGTAGGTGAAAGGATGGAGAGCTGTTTGAATGGTTAGCTCACACAGCCCAATATCTAAGGAGCCTTCCTCAACTGGAGTGCTGTGTTGGTTGGAATTGGAAGTGAGGGCCAGTATTGGCCACTTGTTTGAGCTCCATCTGTGTTATGTGACATTTTCCACACATTGGACCTCAACGGTGCACTATTATGGGATCTGACTCTTCACGGCCATATCTGCACAGTGATCCAGTCAACTGGCAATGCAGCATGGTGTTGCAGCTCCAGATCTGTCCTTCTTGCCAACAATGTTAAGGCTCTTAGGGGCATATTCTCAAGGACTTATCTCTGAGTTATCAGCACTATATCGCAGCCAAAGTGACAATAAATGTATCGGCAATAAGTTTATCGCCCCATTCACAAGCTGGTGCTAACAGCCCATATCACCAGTTTACCAGCAATAGCAGATGCAAAAGACATCACCACAGATGACCCCGGCAACTAACGCTAATGATATGCAGAGTAGGCATTCCCGTGCAAAAAGCTGCGACAACCCGACGTCACAACATTCTCGACAAGCCAGATCTGCGATAAGATCACAAAACAGGCTTTAAGGCGCGTTTGCAGCAGGAATTTAACACCTGCTCTGACCTGGTGGAAAGTCGGACGACAACCTGCACCATAAAAAGGGAGCCCAGCCCAGAGCCACACCTGAAGAACAACAGATGCCGTGAAGCCAACGATCATGCAGCTCAGACACCCAAGAGGTCCACAACAGCCACCGATGGAGAGGGAGAGAGAGAGGGAGATGCCGAGGGAGAGCGAGAGGGAGGGAGAGAGAGAAAGAGAGGGAGGGAGAGAGAGAAAGAGAGGGAGAGAGAGAGAGAGATGGGGATAGAGAAAGAGAGAGAGAGAGGAGGGAGGGAGAGGCAGAGAGAGAGAGCAAGAGAGGGAGAGAGAAAGAGAAGTCGAGAGAGAGAGAGAAAAAGAGAGAGATTGTACTAGGAGCGCAAAGCCACTTGGGCTCTTGGACCATACTAGCCAACTGTTGTATGTGTATTGCTATTGGTGCACCATAAGTCTAAGGCCTGGCATCAATTGCAGCGCGAAGGCTACATCACATCTCAGAAATGCAAGCAGAAGTCACACTAACGTTAGGTAAGAAAGCTCCTTTGTCTCAATACATATGGCGGTAGGACATCTGAACCTCCGACATTGGTCTTGAATGCAGCTGGCACTCCTTGAGAGAGATACCATACCAGATTTTGATGACTCCCAAACAACGAACTGCGCTAATGAAAGCCCAACGTGTCCACACCCCACACACAGTTGTCCCTGCTTGAGGTACTCCTGCAGGACACATAATTAAAAACAATCCATATGGCCAAACGTTGAACACACAGATGACTCATTGCTCCGAGCTGTGGCATATCATCCACATAACTGCCGCCGGTATGAGGAGTGCCGGTTCTACGAGACCAACAAACGCAATGGCAGGCCATTCTGGGCAAATGCACAACCCCTGTCCTGTGGAACTGTACCGTGCATGAATGCTGCATCTGTTGGGATCAAAGCCAGTGTTGCGCATCAGTTACTGTCTGAGTTTCTGTCTTGCTTACGTCACCTGCGTCCAGCCCTGGTTCCACTGTCGATCATGCACATTCGAGTGGCTCATGGATGTCTGCCTATCCAACACAATGGTAGGTGAACTGGATTATGACTTGTCTGTGCGCCCCGTTAGCCCATGAACAGGAGTGCAACCGTGATACCCGTGCATGGGATGCCCTGATATTTGGTGTATGTGCCGCCAGTTGGGGATGGGAGATTGCACAAGTCATTGAGTACAGTGGCCACATCGAGGCGCTCCCCTATACGGCATGGACGGAGCACAGCTGTCTGGACCAGTTAATGGATTGGCTCTCCTTCGTGCTTGTTGTACTCGACAACGACGTACTCTTGGAACTGGTTGCTCATGAAGCTGCGTTCGCATTCATGGACGAGTAACTACGATCCTGCAGCCACAACTGATTGTCACCCAGAGCACAGGTCCCAACACCTTGTTGCATCTTGGAGGAATGGTCACATATCCCACCACAACAGTAGACATGTCTGCATTTGCCTGGACTCAAAATGCATTTGTGTGCACCTACACGTGTTGGTACACACCTGTGCAAGGTAACGCAGTCTCATGGGCGGAGCTGCACAGCGTTGTTTGACAATGTTCCTAAATCTGACATACTGCTGGAGGGAGAGTACACACATGGCAATGTGGTATGACATGTGACCTTGTTGGACATTTCACCTGCTCACTGTCAGCAGAGCACACAGTCGGTGCAGTCTGGTGGTACAGCACTATGCAGATCCCATTGGCCTGTGAGTCGTGTCCCCTGACACGGGGCAATGAGCAGACGCCAACCATCACATGATTCGTCGAGCAAGGCAAGGTGGGCTGAGACCGTTGTCATCCATAATGATTGGTGTTCATTTTTGACCCCCCATTTCTTGTACCCCAACATGTTCCTATGCTGCCTGTAGGTGTCTTAAGCATTGGTCTGCATGTTGTGGCCCTTGCCTTGCCCGTACTGACACGCACATGCTAATAAAGTCTACGCAACTTCACTAGTGTTCAACTGTGATGAGTGTTGATTAGAATGACAAATCGTGTGCCTCAATGAGCATTGTCCGTACACAGCAAGGGACTGACTGACACATTTCCGTTGGGGGTGAGTCCCTATTGACAGCTCCACCTCTGTGAGCCAGACATTGTGGTTGGGATAGTTGCTGGTAGATCTGTGCTCTTACGTGTCTTCAGAAATGTGAGTATGGTGTCCAACTTCTTGCCATGTGGATCAATGTGACCCATCAAAACAGGCTGTGTCCACACAGATGTGAGTAGGTATGCGAAGAGATGTTCTGTTGTCACATGTGATGGGGGTCACTACTTCAGGCCTGCTACCGAATTTGACACTACTACACACAGCCCTGTTTAATACATGGACGTGGGGCTACGTTGGGGGTTGCGAGATTGTTGTTCAAGTCAATGAGGCCACAGCTAGTTCACACCTTCACAGTCATCTAATTTGTCATGTGGCTCAGGGTCAAACATGCGCATTGATGTCATTTACCAGGGTGTACCTTTTAGTGCAATCAATGTCCCTACATTGAACCATACTTTTATACTTGAGTGAACATAGACATGACACATCTGTGTGCTTTGGAATGTTTTATCCACATTCTGTGGATTGTCGGAGCTGGAGCAGTACATGGCTATGCCAAGCCCACATTACATGGTTGCCCTGTGGGGGGCCTACAAGAGTCCTTGGGGGAATGAAAAGTTAATCGGAAGTGGAAGAGTTCAGTTTGCAGATGGATTGCTGTGTCATTAGTAACCAGAGCAGATATGACAGTCCATGTCGAGGTCCAGGTGAATGTCACAGAGTGTTTCGGGGGACAGTGGGAGGTGTTGTTCCAGGGCATGATGCATAGGGCTGAACCAGGCAGGGACAGGCCATCTGGCGGGGATGGATGCTACTACCTCCTTCCTCACAGTCATTACCATCCACATCTTACTCCTCTGATGTCTTCTGTGTCCGGTGTGTCAGGTGTGTGTGGTGGTGTTATGGCTGCATCACTGTGGGCCACTGACACATCATGGGGCGAAGGTGGTAGGGCTGGATCACTGTGTGCCAATGACACATCAGGGGGCAGAGATGTGTGTGTCGAAGTTCCTGCAGCAGTCACCTAGGACAGGCACTATGGCATAAATGGTAAGATGAGGATCTGCAGGGCATGTAAGATCCCTGCTACATCTCACTGGTCTTCTGTCGTGGCAGCCATACTTCTAGCCTGAATTGGCTCCATGGTCTCCAGTGTCCTACGCATCTGTGCCAACTCTGTGCTGTCATCGCTGGAGCCTGTCTGACTAGACAGTTCTTGCATCAGAGTAATGGCCCCAGCGATGTCAGCCAAGGATTGTTGGAGAGCATGGAGTGGACAGTGGGTGTCCGTTAGGGTCTGTAAGTGGTCCCTGATGGGACTTAGACACCCACGTATGGCATCTAGTTTGGCTGCCATGAGGTTAAACCCCACCCGCAGATGATCAGCCATCTTCTCCTGGCACCCTAACACACGGTGTCGGAATGCCAGGTGTTGGTCGTGGGGGTCCAGTGAGCCAGCCGTGGTGGTGTGTGCTTCCTGCTGTGTGGTCTGTGCAGGGGGTGGGGTCACCTCGATGTAGCTGGGCTGACCTGCTCCTGGAGGGTATCAGAGCAGATCACCAGGGGGTCCTCTTCATCATCACTGAAAATATGTCTAGTCTGCTCTGCAGGAGGTGTTGATTATCCCTCTGCAATGTAAAGGGAAGATGCAGATTAACAGTGTGTTCCATGTATGTTGACGCATTATACATGTTTCCATACAGACAGCATGACAATGTACTTTGTTACTGTTTTGGAGAAGCTGGCTATTTGATGGGAGACAGTGGACATTTCTACAACATGATGGATGTGAGATTGTATTTGTACATTATCATCTCACAGTTTCATGCAATGCCAGATGTAATTGGCCAGGTTTTATGCGCAAGCGGCACCAGTTGTGTCCTCTGTCCTGTGGTGTAAGTGTTGTACTTTGTACCACATTGTCATCAGTGTTGATGTGCTGTGGTTGCTATGTGTGTGTACTGCATTGTGGAAGAGTCGCCCCTGCAGCTATGATTTAGTGACCCCTTATCCTTTTGAGGCAGTGTGCCTTTGACTTGTGTGCTTTTTGGGTGCTGAGATGTTGGCAACTTGGGTCATTTGTGCTCTTGGACGTATTTTGTACTCTTGTGCATTGTTTGTCTGCAGATGTGTTGTTGACGTCACAGGTTGTATGTGGACGTGTCAGAGTGTGACCTGCTACTTTGAGGATGTGATCCACACTGAGCCACCTCAGTGTTGTGTCGTGCACCATGTCATGTATTTTGGTGCAGCCATGCTATCGGTCATGCAGTGTCACTTGCATTGTTGGTGTGGCTCACAGAGCTGCTGTTTTGCTGGATTCAGCACATGTGCATGGGTAGGTTGTGGGATTGGTGATAGGGAGGGGGCCCTTTGGTGCACATTGTGGACGGGGGCCTACTTGGTGTTTGTATGTGTGCTGCAGTGTGCCAAGGGTATCAGGGACATGTTCCACAATCATTGTGCGTGTGCAGTATGCTACACATGATTGTACATGTGTGCCATTTTGCCCATCTCCCTCCGTCTCCCCAGTCACTGGTCGTTTCTCACCCTGTTGCTGTTGGGTCAGGTCATATTGAACTGTATCTGGGCTCCCAACTCCTTGCAGCGTCTCTACACTGATGACTGTGGCCACCATTTCCTCCAGCTCATCCAGCTCCTCCTGTGGCGCAGGACTCCCACCTCCAGTCGCCTTTGCTCAATTCCTGTTGGCAGCGAGTTTCTATTTGGGTTTGGCTTTGCACATCATGCCAGAGCCTCTTGACCCCCTCCATAGCTGTCCTCTACACTCCGACAGCATTCACGTTGTTTACAATGGACTGCCATATTTCTGTTTGTGTTGCCAATGACACAGTGGAGGTGACAAACAGTTGTTGGTAATGTTCTATCACCTCCGTGATGATGATCCGGTCTTCTTGCGGACGGAACCCCGTCTTCCTCTTTTCCTTGCCCTTCCCCGAACACGAGGTTCCTGGCTGGTTCTCCGTGGGGCTTGTGGGGTTCGGGTTGTTTTCTGCATTCAGTCCTGGTGTATCCATGGTGCTACACAGTTTGATCTGGTTTTGGAGGTTTTTTTTGTTGTTTTTATAGTGCATTTTCCCACATGACGCGGGGAATTAAAGGCCTGTCGCATTTTTACAGTGTTGCGTTGATTTTTACACTGTCATTTGGCATGTTATCCTGCTACTATCACATGGTGCCGCCGGGTTGGGAAAACTACGTTAGCAAGGAGTTATTTTGTCGCGATAGCCTGCGATGTGCAAAGTTGCATAAAGCTAATTTTGGCGATGATTATCACATGTTCTTGTGAATATCCCCCCAAGTCTCAGTTTCTGGTGTTAACCTTGGATTAAAAACACAGTTTGACCATATCCAGTTCAGCATCCACCTTAATGCATATTGGTGCTTGTAGTGCTGGCTTGCACCTTATTCCACATTCTCATTCAGGTCATTCTAACAAAGAAGGCTGTCTTGACCATCACACTTTATCGGTGCAGAGAAATAGCTTTTTGATTTGTTAAAGAGTTTTGTTTCCAGCTTTATTTTGCATTAGTGCCCATCATTCAACTGCGGCCTTCGACTCCCCCAACTTCTATATGCAGTCTGATTTCATGATGCATGTAATAATTTTGTATTGCTTATGTATTATATCAGTGTGATTTTAGTTTATATTTCAAATTCCCTAGAGTGTAATGCTTTGCATTGTGTACAAGTATGCAGATATACAAGACTGTAAAAATGAGATTCTTCACATGTTGCATCAGCCATTACAAGAGCGCCTTCTCATATTCTTCTTGCAAAACACTGTAAATAGGATACCTTGAGTTCTCTCAGAGAGCCATGCATTCTTTTATCTAGAGAGTTTGTCTCTCCAAGGGTAATATTAGCTATGTCAGGGAGGCTCCCATTGCCTGGACCTTCTAGGCTGATCTGAGGGTAGCCTGCCTTAGAAACAGGTATGTGATACTGATGTCACTTGTCATTGAGGAAGACTGTAAATACTAACCCTTACTAGCTTAATATAATGTGGTTTCTTTCCACAATATTATCTTTTATATGTTCTGCGATAGTATGGCTTCAATTAAAGCCTCTAATAAACCATACATGAAACAAGGACAAAATCAATGCCCAAAATCCAGAACCAGGTTATAACATGAAAATGAACACAGGAACCAGGTTATAACATCAAAATGAACACAATATGTCCCATGCATCTTATTTGAGTTCAGGTCAATCCCACATATGTAGACCTGTAATTATTCATGACAACAGTTTATGCTGTGACAGCAGAAAACACAATTTCCCTGGCCTTGTATATTCTTCTTGTCATGTAAAAACATTTCTTGTGAGTAAAGATGGCTCAGAGCTCAAAACTGGAAGTGTCGCGTCTAAAAAACAAAATTGATCCACACAATATATACACAGACACTCAGAGTGACTACTGACACAGGACTCCGTTTTGGAGTACATAACCGAGAAAGAACATGTGTTTTTGAATAGGCCACACCCTAAGGTTCCAGTAATTTATACATTGCCTAAAATACTTAAAAACTGTCAAGAACCCCTGGGCTGACCTAGAATACCTGGATGAGGCTCAGTATTAGAACCACCATGCAAATATGTAGACTACTACATAAAACTGTTTGTCGCCACAACTGCCTTTTACTTAAGGAACTCAATGGATTTCATTATTTGTGTGGAAAGAATTGAGTGTGATCTCAACAAACACATCTTGGTCACATCTGATATTTTAAATTATTATACACAAATATTCCCCAAGAGGCCCTCAAAACTGTGAAGAATACTTTAGAATCAGAATGGGCAAGGTGGATACCCATGGAATTCAGCTTACACCTCCCAGAGATAGCCCTCACTAGGAACTATTTCATGTTCAAGAAGGCGTTTCTTTTTTTCAAAACCAAGGGTGCAGCGATGGGGCCCTGCTTTGCCCCAGATATAGTGAATTTGGTAGTAGCGGAATTTGAGATCATGTCCGGGTAAACCATATAGATCCATCATTATTATGTGGAAATAGGACACTGATGATATTGTTATGATGTGGGAGGGCATTGAAAAAGGACTAGGTGAATTCCTGAAATGGCTTAATGAACATAGCAGTGATTTCAAATTTTTATGCAGTAGAGAGAAGATCAGCGATCTTGAACTATTGGTAAAACATGAAAATGATCAGATACATACTTTTTTGTATTGTAAACCAATTTACAAATATTCTCTCCTGTCATACAATAGCTACCATTCGAGATCTTTGAGAGACAATTTGCCTTTCGCCAATTCCTAAGGATTGGGAGATGTTCTACCTGAAGAAATGATTATTTCAAAGAACCTGAAGTACTAACTATCAAATTGCTGGAAAGGTGATATGCTAGAAAGCTGGTGCAGAGAGCCATTAAGTGGGCTTGGTATTGCCCTTGAGAATTCTTGTTGATTCCTAAACAAAAGAGTGACAATAATGAGACACTGATTGCAGTCCTGCTAGCAATACTATACAAAAAATCATTAAAAGACATTGACTGGTACTTATTATCTGAATTATGCAAGGACCCTCCCATGTTTGCTTATAGAAGATCCGTAACATCAAAGACCATGTCGAGAGATCATACATGGAAACACCTAGAACACAAAAAATAGAAAAGCACTGCAGGATAGGGGGGCTCCCGCCAGTGGAAGGACATTCCATGTGTGACACATGCTTAGCACACAACTATACCAGCAACACTATGACATTAGAAGTGGGTTCACAGAGATGAAATTGTTTTCACATTCCAACTGTAACTCTAATAATGTCAAATATGTAATTATGTGTCCTTGTGATTGTGTATATGTTGGACAAACAACACAAAAGATAAAACAACGCATCTGCCAACATCGCAGCTGAATTCGGTACATGACTGAGGGTGCTTCTTTGACTAAGCCCTATGTGGTGGCAAATCAAAGCGAGGATGATCTACGCTGGCTGGCTGGTGGTTGAGGTCATGAAGCCAGACACCATAGGAGGCAATCTCAGTATGTTCCTCACACCATATAAATGCAGATGGATGGGTCATCTCAAGAGCCCAGAAATTTGACTAAATGATGTGAACTGAAAGGCTGTCAACACTTAAACACTATTCAAGGGATGTATTACAAAGACTTCGAATTACAATTCATAACAAGGTAGATCAGAAATTGACCATGTACAATGTTCTGAACTGTCTGTATGATCTTTATTATAAGATCCATTGATGTAGGGTCTGAATTCAGGCGGTATATCAGCAGCATTACACATTCACATGATGTAAAACATTTAATCACTATGTCGGCCAAGGGTTGTAGATATGATACATCCGATACTAGACGCAACACCCATAATACCTTTGGAGGTATTACCTCATTCGACCTGCTGATCATGCAACGTAGTTGAATTTCCATTGGTTTTTACACATTAGATACAATATATACCACTACTAATACAGCTATGATAATCCACTAAGTTTTTAACCCGGTAGGTGTGTGGATTGATCACCACATTATGTAGGTTGCCGATTTCTCGTAAAACAGAAGACACAATATCT
Organism: Lissotriton helveticus; assembly: GCF_964261635.1. Classification (NCBI taxonomy): domain Eukaryota; kingdom Metazoa; phylum Chordata; class Amphibia; order Caudata; family Salamandridae; genus Lissotriton; species Lissotriton helveticus. The sequence goes on along the minus strand of NC_136057.1, from coordinate 1,879,423,292 downwards.
GTGTTATGCTCTAGTTGCCGTTTAATCAGTGCAATGGGAGATAAGAACATAGGTGCTCTTGCCATGTGGCAAAATTTGATTTTGGTGACGTTGAGAATGATTCCTTGAGCTGATCCTGGGGATTCGGAGTTGGACGGCTTTTGTTTCCTTTCGAGAAAGTGAAGAATTGAGTACTACAAGGGTTAAGATGCTGCGCACGTTATACAACTTTGTTACACGTATCTAGTGGATTGTTGAACCTGCGGGTTTCTACTAGAGTGCATTAGTGCAACACGAGTTACAGATCAGCCAGTGGCTGTGTTATTTAGTTGCTGCTAGATCTGGAACTGTTAAACCGACTTTGGCTAGTTTGATGGCAACAATACAAAATGCAAGTGTGTGTTTGCATAATGAGCTATGTTGCGTCTGAATTACGCTGATGTTTGTAAAAGATGAACTAACATCGATTCTCTGGCTGGCAATATTATATCCTACGATGGGATCTGCTTCAATAGTCCTGACTGGCCCTGGTGGAGCGGGTCTTTGGAAAGGGTGAACCAACATTGGCACTCTGGTTGGCAAATTTATATCCTCCGATGGGGTTGGCCCGGGTTACTGATATATTATATATATATATATATATATATATATATACACACACACAAACGAAACGAGGCATGAGTACACTATAGATTGGCCTCGTTGTGATACATTAATACATGCCATACATTAGATTTTGAACATGCAATATTAGCTGTGGATGTCATGGCTTTAGTGGTTGACTTTTGACAATATGAGGCTCGGTTGCTTTTTTTTTTTTACATAAACAACAAGAATACAGGCCCCTGGGGGGGCGTGGCCAAGCGGGCCGACATGGCGGACGCAGCCTAGCGGAGCTCCGTCCTCCCCAGCAACTATCCTGGCAGGTATCCTGTCCCCCCCTAATTTCCCACTGCCCGGAGGGTGGGATCCGACGCCGGTGGCGAGCCTCCGGTCGCATTTCCGGAGTTCCAGAGTGCCCGTGGACCGGAGATGGGCGCTCGGCGGTGAGCGGCCTAGCGCAGCAGGACGAAGCTTGGGAGCTCGAGTTTCAGGCATCCCAGGTCACTGGTGGTGCCGCGGCCGACTGCAGGCGGGGCAAAGCCCTGCGGCAGGGGACCGGTGGACGGCTTCTGGGGCGGACCGGCCCCTCCGGAGATCCAGTTGGGTGGCAGGCCCCGGGGGAAGAGGGGGCCTCCCCCTTTCATCGGGGCTCCCGTGCGGCGAGGCCTAGTGCCACGTGGAGGAGCCAGGGGCTCAAGTTTGGCGCCGCCCTAGGGCAGGTATCCAGTGGTGGCGCCTGTGGAGATGCTCGGGGGCAGTTTGGCCCCTGGGGGTGGCATCTGGAGAGCGGAGGAGGAGAGGCCAGTCTGAAGCGGAGCCCTCCATTGCTGGGTCTGTCTTTGCCATGGATGGTGGGCCGGGGGGCGCGCCCTGACTAGTCAGGAGTTCCTTGCAGTATTACGCTCCAGGGCTGAGGGGCAGAGCGCGACACCAGCGGAGGGGCACAGACCTGTGGCATCACTGGTACGTGACGTGGAAGGGGGCCTGTGCCATATTTTCCGGCGGTCAGACCGGGCCGCGGCGAGTGGACATTGACAGATATCTAGCCTGGGGTCCGGCGAAGAGGACGAGGGGCGCGGGACAGGGCAGCAGGACTTGTCCTGAGGGTGCCTGCTGCCCAGCTGAGAGTGGCCTGGGATTTCATCTGCAGCCCTAGCGGTCTTTGAGGGTCATTGCCTGTGGACGTGACGGCTGGGCCTCCCTTGGGCAGGCCTCTATAACTGGCCGTTATGACACGCGACAAGGGCGGTGGAGGGACTTCGAAACATGGGCCCATTGACCAATTCACGGGACCAGGTGGGAATGCAGGGGCTGCAGGCGGTCAACTGGACCCTGGACCGGACAATGCAGCTTTGATGGCCGCCATAACCCAATACCGAGATATATGCTGGGCGTGAAAATAGGCGCAGTGGGGTCGGATGTTACATTACTGGGCCAGGACTTGCGAAACACCGTATCCCGAATAACGGAGGCAGAAACCCGGATCTCAGGAGTGGAGGACGACGTCCCGGCCCTGAAGCATAAGGTGGCTAGTATGGAGAGTATCCAGAAGGGTCTGGCGCTCCGAGCAGAGGATGCGGAAGGGCGGGCCAGGCAGAACAATCTGCGCTTCGTCGGACTCCCGGAAGGCTGTGAGAAGGGCAATATGGAGGGCTTCTTGACGCAGTGGCTGGAAAGCTGCCTCCCCCCCGACTCTCTGTCTAGATGCTTTGTGATTGAGCGGGCACACAGGGCCCTCATGCAAAAGCCGACAGTGGGGGCTCGCCCACGGCCAGTGATAGCCTAATTGCTGAATTATCACGACTGCGACATGATCTTGCAACAGGCCAGGGCCAAGGAACCCCTACTGTATGAAACCAGCGTATCCTGATTTTTCCGGACTATACGCGCTTGGTGCAACAGCAGCAGCAATCATTCACGGCGGCCAAGGCTCGTCTTAGAGATCTTCGGCTCCCCTATGCCTTGTTCTACCCGGCCCGCCTACGGGTGGTTTTTCAGTCCTGCACCCACTTCTTCGATACCCCTGAGGAGGTGTTTAAATGGACGGATGAGACGGTGAAGGTGAGGGCGCATACACCGCAGGGAGTGGAGTCAGATTCATCATTGAGTGGGGCGCAGTCGCAGACCTCTCGGGGGACAAGGATGAAAGGGAATTGGAGGTCCAGGTCCAGGCGGTGCTCTGCATCTGGCAGTGCCTCGGATAAGGGGAAGGAGGCTCCTGAACGTCAAACAGTAAATCCTTGACTGATCCAACTGGCGAGTAGAAGGGACTTGGTTTGCCTTAAAATCTTGCATAGCCCTGTGTTATTATGCGCTGTTGACACTACTGACCAGTGGGTGAGAGGGAGCTAATGTGTTGATATGTGTACGGCTATGAGTCAATATGAGCTGCAGCGGGATGGATGGAGAGGCTTCATGGACGGACTATTCCCCTCTAGCTTAGGGCTTGTTGGGGGTGGTGGGTGGTCTAGGGTTTGGAGGTTGTTGGATGGGGATCCATTGGTGTGAATGGCCTCAGGTCCTGCGTTGGGGGTCGAGAGTAATTTATGTCAAGGCAGGTACTTCAATGTTCTTGAGGTATGGGGGGGTGTTGAGGGTTGGGGTGGGTTGTTTGTTCGGGGGAGGGGGGGACGGGGGGGTTTTGTTCTGGGTGGGTATGAGTCACGCGGTCGCTTGAATATTTCAATGATTGTGGTGTGTGCATCTACATGGCCCAGCATCAGGGCGTTTGCTCTGGACGTTCCCTGATGGCGATTCCTGCGGGTAGGGCTTTGGGGCCCAGAGGCTCTCTCTGTGTCCTTAGCTGGAATGTGAGGGGAGTTCTGGACAAGGTTTAGAGGGGGGCAGTGCTGCGGCAAGCAATGAGGGCTGGAGCAGACGTGTTAATGCTACAGGAAACCCACCTAATAGGTACTAAGATACTGTGCCTGCAGCGCTATGGTTACCAACAGGTTTTTCATGCAGGTTTTATTAGGGGATCTAGGGTGTTAGCCATCTTAGTACATCGCAGACTCCCCTATGTCCATTCTACTCAATGGGTTGATACACAGGGTCGATACATCTTTTTTAAGGGTATGTTAGGGGAAGAGCCTCTGGTGTTGGGGAGCGTATATGCCCCACCCCCCCTACAATGGTCGATGGTTGAGAAGCTATTTGCGGTGTGGGCAGACATTCCTGATGCATTAGCGGTGGTAGGAGGGGATTGGAATGACATCATGGATGGTCTCAGGGATAGGTACAGGCCTGGGGGTAGTCAGGTAATGGGCCCCTCCACTAAATAGAGTGACATGGTTAGGGGTTTGGACTGGGTAGATACATGGCGGCACCTACATGGTAACAAGAGGGAGTACACGTTTCTCTCAGCTGTTCACAAATCCTTCTCGAGGCTGGATTACATTTTTGTTCCCAGAGCAGTGGTTGGATGGGTGGACTTGGCAGAGATACTACCGCGTGGGCTCTCGGACCATTCCCCCATCTCTGTTGACACCTGTTTAGACAGGGGACGGCAGCCGTTTTGGTGGCGCCTCTCCGTATGGCACCTGCAGCAGGAAGACTACCAGAGGCATATGTGCGAGGCCATAACTCACTACTTAGTTGAGAATCTAGGGTCCGTCGCGGATGCCGGGACTGTGTGGGAGGCTCTGAAACCCACACTACGGGGAGTGGACATAGCTTGGTGCGCGGCTGACCGGAGGAGGCGCAGGGCCTGGGAGCGGAACTTAGCGCCGGTGTGGGAGAGTGTTCAGGCAGATATCAAGATGTGATCCCGCATGCCCCTGACGATATACGGTAGGTCGGCCATTTTTAAGATGGTGGCCCTCCCCAGGCTGCTATACCAATTACAGAACCACCCCTATGCCATTCCGACTCACTGGTTCCGACAGGTGAACTCCGTGCTGGGGCAGTTCCTCTGGGCGGGGGGCACTGCACGGGTGGCGCTGCGCACCTGTTTTTTGTCTACTTATTGTGGTGGATTGGCAACCTCCGATATTCTTTCTTACTACCAAGCCTCCCATCTTCTAGTTTTGAACGAGTGGTGGTATGGCGACAGGGGGGACCCGGCATACGCCCTGGAGTGCTGTCTTATGGGGTCCCACACGCTGTACACTATACTATATACGACACAGTTGCGGCAGACCTTACCAACGGTCACGCAGGTGGTGTTTCGGATCTGGCGACAGGCTCTGCATTGTATGGGATGGTGGAACACTTTGACTGGTGAAACCCCCCTGTGGCACAATGGGCGCCTACCTGGGCTGGCGACGTTACAGGGCTTCCGGGGATGGGACAGCATCGGAATTTCGACTCTAGGTGATGTGCTGTCAGGTGTGACACTTAAGTCTTTCCAAGAACTGAGTAGGGAATATAGTATGCCTCGATCTCAATTCTTCAGATACTTGCAGTTCCGCCATGCCCTCACCCCGAGTCTTGAGGGCCTGGAATCCCTTCCCGAGTTTAGCCCACTGGAAGCAAAGGGGTTTATGGGTGACCTGAAGACGAAAAAGATATCACGCATTTACCAGTCATTAGTTACACATGGTTCCCCCTCGCTTCAGAAGCTACGGGAGTCTTGGGAAAGGAACGTAGGAGAACTGGAAGAAGAGGAATGGAGGGAGGCGTTGGCAGCCCCAAGGGGTGCGGCCAAAGCGATGCGCCTACGGCTCATCCAATTTAAATACTTACATAGAGTTTACATGACTAGAGAGAGATTGTGGCGGGCGGGGCTGATCGCATCCCCAGACTGTCTCCGATGTGGCCAGGAAGTGGGAACATTTCTACACACGGTGTGGAGCTGTGGCTCCATAGATCGATTCTGGAAGGGGGTGCTGGATTATATGTCTGAGGGTCTGGGGTGGGAGCTCCCCCGTACGCCGCAGTTGGGTTTATTACATATAATGGATGGTGTGGGGGGCAATGTCTACAAAGGGCATCTATTGCTGCTGGGTGTTACCTTGGCCAAAAGAGACGTGGCCAGAGCATGGAAGGATCCGCGGGCCCCTTCAGTGGTGGCGTGGAAGAGGGGGTTAGACTTTTGTATGGGAATGGAGCAGCCGATCTTTGTTGCCCGAGGATGCCACGAAAGCATTATAAAATCTGGAAACGCTGGGCTGAATTTAGGGGCCTGTGGCTTGAGCCCCCGGTGTAACGGGAAGATCCTCCGGCATGAAGGAGCCATGGTAGAGGGTACATACATGCAGTCAGTTAAATGTATAATTTATAAGAGACATGTGATGGACATTGTGCGACTGGGGTGGGTGGGATCCGGGAGGGGGGAGTTTGGGGGGAGAGGGGTGGGGTGCCTACTATTGCTCTGTTTGTGTTTGTTTCTTCACGGAAAGAAAATTGGGTTGTACTTTAATGGATGTCGCATATTTGGCCTGCAGATATCTCTGGTGTGCAGAGGTCTGCGGAATGTGTACAATCTATCAATAAAGTCTGTTTTAAAAAAAAAAAAATAGAATACAGGCCCCTGTGTCAAATGTGATGAGGTTAAGACCGGATTGACAGTGTGTCCTCTCATCTATGGATTGTATACGGGGCCCAATAACCTACTTTAATTGGGTAGATGGGTTTTGTGATTTATTGCACTGGCAGGTGACTTAACATGCACGAAATTGGAAGAGAACCTCTCACCATTGAGTGTCTCCTCAATTTGGATTCCATAAGGATGGGCTTTGACTGCCATTTTCTTGTATTCTATATTTCTTTTAGTTTTGGGTCCGGCGACTGGCCACTGGCGAACAGTGGCGGCTGCCGGCCACCACTAACAAAGGTTGGTGGGGTGTGTGGGGGTAGAGCGCGGGAGTGGGAGAGCAAGCACAACTAGGGGGACACAGGACAGGTAATTAATAGTTTTTAAAACTTACCTGATGCTGCTGCTCGCCTCTCGCATTGAATCACTCCTGCTGGCCTCTTCCTGGGTCCCAGCAGCCCCTGGGACACAGGAACAGACTCCCTGTCAACCCCTGTGCTGCAGAGCAGTGCAGGGATTGGTCTGGGCAGGCTGAAATGGTGACCTACTCAGACCAGGGAGTCTGTAGGGTTTCTCCAGCCCGGCTGCTCAATGCTGCCAGGCTGGAGAAATCTAAGTGCGCATGTGTGTATTGTTCCGGGGCCTGAGACGGCCGGCTAAACAGACATGAGCACTTAGGGAGTGAGCAAGCATTCCTCCTCCACCCACCCATGCCATGCCCCCCAATGCACAAACTGGCAAACGAAAAATAAAATAAATGCTATAGAATCGTTTTATTTTTGGTTTGCTGGTTCTGCGTCAGGCAGTGGGGCGACACACCTCCGCCATTGCGGGGGAGCTGCCACTGTGACATAGACATATTTACAACAAGGGGTGGTGAGGGACAGAGTCTCTGAATTAAGCAGAATACTCTCACCCAGTCAAAAGATCAGGGCTAGATCCAACACCGTTTTTTAGCTCATTGCACCATCCCAGTTTCAGAACCTGGCTGTATGCAAATTAGTCTGTTCCTGTCCCAGTGCATGATGGGAACAGGGCAAACCAAACTACAAAAGCCAATTCTTACACTGGGAAGGAAACAAGCTTCCGGGGACCGGTTTCAGGCATTACAGCCGTCTTCGGCCCAGCTTGCTTGAATCCTGATGGTGCAATGACATAGACGACATCTCCTGTCTGAAGAGTTTATTACTGAGTTGGACAAGTACTTAGATTGAGCGATTATGCACTAATGGAGCACGAAACTGAAGGAATGTTTGACAGGCCTTTCTTTATTCCCTTAGGTACATGAGTTAGATGACGCAGTTCACGTCCTGATGCTGCCCTTAAAATCATAGGAAAGAGCTGAAACACTGAATACCCAAGGATTATTTAATATAAAACATTTAACTTACAAGGAATCAGCATGACTGGACTTGTAACTTATGGAATCAATGTTCATTCCTGAATGTGTATATACTGTGCAGATCATTTTTATTCTTTTGGCACAACACTTGCACTTGACGACAGCGCTGTCTTCACCCACAAGAAATGTTTTTACATGACACAGAGAACATAGTTTTATAAAAAACTACAAGGCCTGTGAAATTGTTTTTGCTTTCACGGCAAACTGTCACTTTGAATAATACAGGTCTACATATGAGGGATTGACAGGGATGCAGTTAAGACCCATAGATCCTTTTGTGTTAGTTTTCTTCTAATAATCATACTCCAGATGTTTTATGTGGGGACTGCTCTGGAGAAAGAGGGGAGCACATAGAAATATACATCTTGTCTCTGACCAGTTTCTCTGCTCCCAACATGGATCCTTTTCAATAAGTGTTGTAACCGCTCCAAAAGGTAATTTGGTATACCGTCATTACCAGGGGGCCAAGCCATAGAATCAAGATTGGTTTCACACCACAACAGGTTCAGTGTTTCACGTGGAAGTAGGACTCTCTTATCACCTCCCTAGGAAGGGACACAAACAAGATAAGAGACAACTTGCTCACATGTTCTAGTCTCAACCAGCCAGTTCCAAATGCCCTATTATGTTTTTCTTCATCTGTTTGAGTATATTGCAGCAAACCGTCTGTTGTAATACTCAATGTACTGTGATTTCCCACCTTAATTAGGTACCCGAGTAAGAGTTATGAGCTGTCTTGCCGCTTTAACTATAATCCTCCCTAGGGGTTGCCAGTTTTCAAGCGCTGATGCTGTAGTCATTGCTTAGTGAAATGTTGACATTGCTTTTCGTGAAACTGTTGAAGTACCAGACCTTTCAGTCTTCACCTGACACACATTGTTTTAATGCTGACACCCAGGAGCAGTTGAAGTGGAACTTTAAGGGTTGATATGGTATTGGTTTCAATTTAATATTGATGTTTCTTTTTATGTGAGTATTCAGAAGTCTCTGAACTCAAGATCGAGTGCTCTACTGAAGCAATGGAGGTGAAAGTTGTGTGTTCTCATGGCGGTCCAGATACTGCGTTAGGACCAGAGACTAGCAACCTTTTTTAGTTCGAGCCTGGGCAGTATTGAATAGACGCACCGCCCACTCTCCGCCCATATTTGTCATTGGCTGGTGTCATTGTCCCCCGTAAATGCTGGCTTCTGATTCGTTAATAGGCTTGTTAGTCCCTCCTTAGTACCGCCTTGTCTTCGTTTGTACCCTCCCATGAGGACTGGCCCTTTTACTTCGGTTGTTACACGGTACGTCTTTTTTAGACTGTAGAACTATTTTCTTTAATGATTTTCTCCTACTGCAGGCACCACATTGCTTTCCTGAAACATTCAGCACGCCATGTATACTTTCACTTTCCGAGCAGCCCGGAAAACGGCAGATGCTTCTTTAAATAGGTCTCTCATTTTCAGGAGTTTGAGCTATTGGCATTGTAAGTGACAATCAAAGAATGTGGGTGCGAGACACACTGTCACGACCTAGACCAAGCACACAGCTGGGTGAATCCATTTCACACTTCCTTCAAAGAGTGTTTTAACACAATTTCAACTTCTTACATGCAAAATAATTGCACACTACAAATCATCTTGAATTTATCAATGCTTGTATAATTTCAATATTCATTGATAATAGTTATATCTTGTTTTTCATATCTTTTGTTCAATGAAAAAGTCATGCCTTCATGACTGAATTCATTACTGATTTCATAGTTCATAAACTTGTTATAATGATTACATCAATTTCGTTAACATGATTATAATGATGACGGCAATTGATGATTGTTGGCCCGATGCATTTCGGGACATGTAGTTCCTTCCTCAGGGGCCACTGTGAATAAAACAATATAGAGACACAATATAATTGCACGTTTCATAATATAATGCCATTTCTACATTTCTATCAGGTTCAATTATGTTGAGCCAACTAAACAAAAATTGAGTCACAAAAGTTGCAACATGAGACATATATTGAACATAACAATTCTATGTCAGGAAATGAGGATTATGCATAACCTTTCTTCCTTTAATTGACAGCAAGTTAAAAGTAACAGAAAAAACACACAGGCTCCAACTACATATCCCATGAGGAACAGAGGTAGCCATGGGAACCAGTCCACCAATCACGGTACAGCCGAGTAAATAAAGGTATTTCGTCGACATAGTCCGTCCCTTTTCTTCTTTGCTGCCCGTCAGTTAAATCCCTTACCTTACTATTACGACATTTTGGGATTGTGGCGTAGGCAGTTTACTGTTGACAGTTGTGTTGCTGGTTTATTGCTGTTGCGGGTCTCTCCCACGTTGTTGTGGACGCAGTAGGCTGTGGCTCGAGCGTCTTTGTAACGCGCGTGCGCTTCAACTTCTTCTTGTTTGCCTCCCCGCCTTCACTGACACCGCGTGTTTAAGCGGTACATTTGGACGGGCTTTGCCCACGTTTCAGTTTTAATACTCTATTCCTTCATAAAAATGAAAAACTGAACCACACTTATATAGCAGCCTTCTAAGTTTTAAGGCTTGTTGTTTTTAGGCACTCGTGTTGGGGGAACCCTCTGTATTTTAATAGGGTGTATCTGTTTATGGGTGCCAAACCCTCTTTAGTAATGCAGTCAGGTAATGACCATGATTATGTGGTAGCTCCCTCTGTTGAGATACCCCATCCCACCCAGGAACGCACTCCTGCAGAGGTTGACAAGCTCCTTTCTTTGGCCATTGCCCAGGCACTTGCTCCTCTGCAGGACAGCGTTAATAAGTTGTCTGCTCATGTTTTTAAGACTGGTACTGGTATCCTGGGAGACAGTGGGGATGGGCCTAGTGGCATTCACTCTGTGGTGCCACGTAAGGCCGTTAAGCGTGACACGGGGCACCTCGAAGGCTTTAGCAAGTTAGCTGAAGTCTTCCATAAGAGTGCGCGCACGCTGAGAAGCGCACCCTACTGGGAGGAAGCCTTACCCGGATATACCTTGTGGCTAACCCACCCCAGATTTTGTCCCTGATGAAGGGTTTCCCGATGGCAGAGAGGGTGAGGATGATGATGTTTTTGAGGATAATGACAATTCCTCTGATGACATGTTGGATTCTGGCAGGTCTTGGCGTCCTCGGTCTTCTTGCTCTGATCTTGGAGAGGGGGAGCCTGTTCATGCTGATATGTTTGACCCTACCTGTATCTTCCGTCCACGGACTTCTGATTGGGTTCCTGATAAAAAGACTGCAGATTATGTTGCCGCGAAAATTAGACAACCTCTTTCACAGGATGTGAGATCCCGCCTTAGGTCGGAGTGCCCTAGACCTTCTCTCCCCAATGGTGTCGCAACTACTCCCGAGATAGACCCCCAAGCTCTGCACCTTCTTTGCTAAATATATGAAGGACCCTAAGAAGGTTATTGATCGTTCCTGGAGAGCTTGTCAGGACAAGCTTCTTGATGTGGTGGGACCCCTGACTAAAATTATTGAGTTGGCGGAGCGGTCACAGGAGTCGGGACAACCGCTCCCAACGGATGATGTTGCGGGCTGGGCACAGAGGGCTATGTGCCTCTTAGGTAATGCCAATTGTGCCCTCTCCGCTGAGCGTCGCCGTTCTCTTCTCTTAAAGATTGATCCTAAGCTAGGAGAGCTGTCTTCTGAGGCGGGTTCTGTTGTGCAGGGTACTCTCTTCGGAGATCCTTTTGTTAAGGAGCTGGGGAAGTTTGTGGCCACCTTTTCTGCTCTGGATAAAGCTCAAGCCTCCATGAAGAAAATTTTACCCAAAAAGGTTTTTGGTGGGGCTGGACGAGGCAGGGGACGCTCTTCCGGCCGGCAGTACAACCAAGGTCCCAATAGAGGTCAGGCGAAACGAAACAATGGCTGGAACGATGGTAGACAAGGAACCTTCTACCCTTCCCGCGGAGGCAAAGGACTTGGCAACCAGAATTCCAGAGGATTCAATGGTAAGCTTAAGAATTCTCTCCCCTGTTCGTTTGGGGGGCAGGATTTCTCCGTCTCAGGCAAACTGGGCAGATCTGACGTCAGACCCATGGGTGTTAGAGATGGTTCAGGGTTTTCACATAGAGTTCTACGGCTCCCCCGTTCAGACCTCTCGCCCTCGCCCTTTGGTTTTTTCAGACTCAGAGTCAGATCTGATAGATCGCGAAGTTCAAGACCTTCGTTCCAAAGGCGCTATCGCTCTTTCTCTTTCTCATCCGCGTGGCTTTTTAAGCAATATCTTTCTGGTAGAAAAGAAAGACAAAGGATTCAGACCAGTTATCAACCTCAGGTCCTTCAACGAGTGGTTGGTTTATCGACACTTCAAGATGGAGGGAATCCATCTGCTCAGAGACCTCCTTCTCCAGAACGATTGGTTAGTTCGCTTGGACCTCAAGGATGCTTACCTGTTCCCATCTTCCCTCCTCATTGCAAGTTCCTTCAATTCCTGTGGAAGGGTCAGACTTACGAGTTCAGAACCCTTCCCTTTGGTCTCTCCTCAGCACCATGGTGCTTTACCAAACTTCTCCGCCCTGTGGTGGAATACCTTCGCACCAAGGGCATCCGGTTGATTATTTACCTGGACGATATCCTTCAAATGGAACAATCCAGGGATCAACTTCTCCTCCACTTACAGGTTACAATTTCCCTTTTACAGAATCTGGGGTTCATCATCAATGCCCAGAAATCGGATCTGGTTCCCCAACAGAGCATGATTTTTCTAGGCTTTCGCATCGACACGAGGGATGCCACCTTGAACCTTCCATCTCAGAAGATTTCCAAGATCAAAAAGGAGATTCGGAAAGTTCTCCGCCAGGACAGGATCTCCCTTCGGCAGCTGGCCAGGATTGTTGGTTTGTTATCGTCTTCGATTCAGGCCATCTATCCGGGTCCTCTGCATTACAGGACCCTACAGAGGTTGAAGGCCTCGCACCTTCGCAGGGGTCTCACTTATTCAGAGCTGATCTCCCTTTCCTCGGAGGCCAAGTCGGAACTTCTTTGGTGGATAGACCATATGGAGGCCCGGAATGGGAGTGCGACCTTTGGCTCCCGTCCGGATCTAGTGATAGAGTCGGATGCCAGTCGTCTGGGCTGGGGGGGTCAGATGCGGCTCCCTCTCGGTAGGAGGCCGGTGGACGGAGGAGGAACGTCTAATCCATATCAATTGCCTGGAACTCCTAGCGGGTTCTTTTGCCATTCGTTCATTCACGACCGACAGGGTATCCCGTTGCGTCCTTCTCAGAATGGAAAACACGACGGCGGTGAGGTACATCAATCGTCTTGGAGGTACACATTCCAAGATCCTGGCGGACCTCGCCAAGGATTTTTGGCATTACTGCCTCCAACGTCAGATTTCTGTGACGGCAGAATATCTCCCGGGAGCTCAGAATTGTGTAGCGGACTGGCACTCTAGGCATTTCAGGGATGCCAGCGATTGGAAACTGGATCCTGTGGTGTTCTCCCAGATTGTGTCCCTATGGGGCCTTCCTCTGGTGGATCTCTTGGATGGAACGCCCAAGTTTCACGGTTTTTGAGTTGGAAGCCGGAGACGGGAGCGGAGGCGGTAGACGCCTTCCTTCAGGATTGGTCAGAGATTCCAGCTTACACATTTCCCCCCTTCCTTTTCATCCAGAGAGTGGCAGCCCAGGTCCACAGGCAGAGAGCCTCTCTGATCCTGATTACTCCAATTTGGCGCGCCCAGATTTGTTTTCCGTCCCTTCTAGAATTGTCTTGGGACAGACCTCTTCGGTTGCCATCTTTCAACAACATCCTGTCAGATCCCCTGGGTCATCCTCATCCCCTGGTTCGCCAAGGCCATCTACATCTTATGGCCTGGAGGATTTCAGGAGACGATGGAATGACGTCTCGCTTTCGAGAGATGCTGAACTCCTCATCCAACAGGCATGGCCCCCTAGTACCACCAAGCGTTACAGATCAGCTTGGAGAAGATGGGTTCGTTGGTGTGTGGCGAAACACCTGGATCCAGTGGGCGTCTGCGTTGCCGGGGTTGAGAACTTCCTGACAGAACTTTTTCATCAGAAACTGGCTTATTGCACTATCAACTCTTTTAGGTCAGCCATTTCTGCTGGTCATTCTCTTGTGGATGGGGCTCAGGTCAGAGAACATCCGTTGGTTTGTAAACTCTTGAAGGGAATTAGTCTTTCGCGTCCGCCAGAGCCTCGTTATTTGGGCCTCTGGGACGTTAACGTGGTCCTTCGTTTACTCCTATCCTGGCAGGATAATGAATTCCTTTCCCGGAAGGAGATTTCAGCTAAACTTGCTATTCTCCTTTGTCTTATTTCTTGTAAGAGAGTGTCAGATGTCAGGGCTCTTGATATTTCCGCCCGTGTTTTTTCCCCGGAATGGGTTACTTTTACCATCTCCAGGAGGACTAAATCGAGTACAAGGTCAGTAATCTATCCTGCTTTTCCGGACTCTCCTAAATTGTGTGTGGTTCGATGCCTGAAATCTTACTAGGATATGACATTGGAGATTCGCCCTCCGGGCGAAAGGCAGCTTCGGATTGCCATAAAGAAGCTGTTTCACGCGGTATCTTCCCCTACCATTGCTAGGTGGGTCAAATGGATTATGACGGAATCTGGTATTGATGTCAGGCAATTTGGGGCTCATTCCACTAAGGGACCTATGGCCTCCAAGGCTGTCCAGGTAGGTGGCAGATTGGATAACATTATGAATGCGGCTGATTGGTCTTCGGAATCTACTTTTAAGAAGTTCTATTTTAAACCAATTCATGAAGCCGCTGCGCTTGTGGTGAGTAAGCTTTGAACTTGCATAATCCTCGCCTCCGCTTCCTGACATAGAATAAGAAATTTCCTAGTTATCACATAGGAAAGTTTTGATTCTATTAAGGACGCGGAGGCGAGGATTATCCCCCCCTGGCTTTTCTAGCCTCCCTCCCTTATGATTGGAGGTCTTGCTGGATGTCCTTTTCTACGTATTAGGAAAGTATTGTTTTATTGTGACTACTTATGGTATTTTGTACATTGATTTGTTCCCTACTTCTTGCATGTTGTTTTACAGCTTCTGTTCATATTGCTGCTGATGCTATTGCAATTGCATTTTGTCCTGCTCTATGGTTCTTTACTGCTTTCCTTTACCAATTTTTATGGGAAAGAGATTATAACATATTTTGTTCTCCTAGGATCTGTGCAGAAGACGGATTAGACGGTGGTCGACTTAACTTCCTACAGCAGCGAACGAGGACGCACTATGTCGACGGAATACCTTTATTTACTTGGCTGGACTGTGATTGGTGGACTGGTTCCCATGGCTACCTCTGTGCCTCATGGGATATGTAGTTGGAGACTGTGTGTTTTTTCTGTTACTTTTAACTTGCTGTCAATTAAAGGAAGAAAGGCTATGCATAATCCTCGCCTCCGCGTCCTTAATAGAATGGAAACTTTCCTTTGTGATAACTAGGAAATTTCTTATTCATATACAGTTTCCTATATCTGCCTAATTGGGTTATACAGCGTTAATCAACTCAATAGTGGAAGAGTACTCTATTATAGCAGAGATCGAGATAGTAGAGGTAAATGAAAAGACACAGAGTGCAATTTATCGACTTCAATTGCTGCGTGATGTGGACAAAATTGAAAAGACAAAGAAGTTAACACTACTACGTGTGGGGGTGAAAGTGGAGACAACATGCTTAAATGTCGCATGCGGACAACCAATATGCATGGGACAAAACTCCCGGCATGTACATTAGTCCAGGAATTAAAGTGCAAGTGAAAGTTAGATCTTTAAATAGAGCAGAGGTGACTATACTTTCAATCATGCAAGATAAAAAAGAGAAGCTGACCTTCGTTATGAACACGAAACGTAGAATAGCCACGGGAAAATAAACCATAGCGCCGAATCGTCTGTAAAACAAATCAACCATGAGCTCAAGAAACGTGCTGTGCAAAGCTGCTGTGAAACGTGAACGCTATGCGGTAAGAGCGCAAAATACCTGTACAGGTCTGCTATCGAGTTATCGTATCTGAAAAAAGTGTTAAGCGAAGTTATTACTGAATACAGTAATCAACATGAGTGCCGCAACAGTGTGAAAATCCAGCATTTCAAGGGATACGAACAAATTAAATTGGTTACACTTTTGACAAGCCGCTTAGACCAGAAACCCATTGTGGTCCGGAATTATCACCACAATTCAAAGATTGACTATTTGGAAGATCTAGCCTTGATGAAGTCGCGGGACAACACCCCATACGCGACGAAACACGTGTTGGCTGTTGAGAGCTGAAGTGAAAGCCTACAAGAATAAAACTTGAAAAAGAAAAGACGAAACTTTACAATTCACACTGTGTGATAAAATTATTATTTGTTTGGTTTGGTTACAATAGGGAAACCATATTGAAAGTTGACGTGTGCTGGGGAGTGAATTGTATTTTGTGTGAAGCTGAGGCTTTGATTTGTGGAGTTTGGTGGTTCTCCATACCCTGCAGCACCGTCTGAACAAATAGACAGATCCTAAACTAGCTGTGTGATTCTACTCAGTGGCACCATACACCTATACTTTATACCATGTTTCGAAGCATTTACCTCATTGGGGCATTACGAAAGAAGGAGGAAAGAGAGGAGTAATGCATTTATGGAATCTATTTACAATAGGGGACTTGAAAAGAGAAGGCCAATCAAAAAGGTGAAGAAAGTCCGAAATGGCCAAAAGATAGCCTTTAAGGGTGCCCAGAGAAGGGCCCTACTGGGCCAAAGATAGAATGAAGATGAGAACCTCTGAAAGAGGGGCAGAAAAAGGATCCACAGCCTTTGCTGTGCACTATGCCACAAATTTGTTCCATCTACAGGTATATACTGTTTTAGTGGAGGGACTCCTGGCTTCCAAGATGATGTTACAGACTTTGAAAGGAAGATGGAAGGTTGTCAACTGTTGCCGCCCAATCTCCAAGCAAGGAGGTGGAGGCTGGACAGGTTCAGATGGACGACCATCCCCTGCTGCTGCGACAGAAAATCCACCTGAAGAGGCAGTCTGATTGGAGGATCGATGGCTATGCTCAAGAGCTTGGGTACCACACTCTTTGTGCCCAGTCCGGAGCCCCAGAACGACTTGGGCTGGGGCGCGCTTGATCTTTTTCAGCACTTCGGGTAGAAGTGGTACAGGCGGAGATGAGTACAGGAGGCCGCAACTCCACTCACGACGAAAAGCGTTGCCGAGCGAGTGCCTCCTTGAAAACTCCAACAAGCAGAACTGCTGACATTGCGCGTTCTCTTCAGTGGTAAACAGATCTAACCAAGGCTCTCTCCACTGCTGAAAGAGACCTTGCTCCACCTCCGAGTGAAGACGCCATTTGTGATCCATCATCCACCTGCAGCTGAGTTTGTCTGCCCTGGCGTTCAGAGAACCTGCCAGGTGTTGAACCACCAGGGATATGCCCTGATGTTCTAGCCATGTCCAAAGGCGAAGAGCCTCCTGGCATAGGGTCCACGACCCCACCACGCCCTGTTTATTGCAGCCACATGGCAGTTGTGTTGTCCGTGAACACCTGCACCACTCTTCCTTTGACAGAAGGGAGGAAGGACTTCAGTACAAGACATATCGCCCGAAACTCTAAAAGGTTTATGTGGAGCCTGTACTCCACCGGAGACCAGAGAACCCCGATCTCCGCCTCTCCCATGCGGCCACTCCATCCCAGGAGTGACGCATTTGTCACCACTGTAAACTCTGGTTGTGGAAATGTCATTGACCCAATCCTGGTTAGTGAGCCACCACTGCAACTGACGTGCATTCCCCTCCAAGATCTGGACGACATCGGAAAGATTCCCCACATGCTGCACCCAATGGAACTTTAGGTCCCACTACAGAGCCCGCATGTGCCATCCGGCATGATCCACCAGCAGCCTCAGGGTCATTCTTACCGAAATTCGGGCTAGAGCCTGAAACATCGGTGTCATAGCCCAACTATCCCAGACCTGCTGCTCAAGAGGATAATCCCAAAACTGCGCTGTATCCAGAACTGCTCCGATGAAAAGGAGCTTCTGAGACGGAATAGGGTATGACTTTGGCACGTTGTTAGTTAACCCCAGCGAAT
Organism: Lissotriton helveticus; assembly: GCF_964261635.1. NCBI lineage: Eukaryota > Metazoa > Chordata > Amphibia > Caudata > Salamandridae > Lissotriton > Lissotriton helveticus. The sequence goes on along the minus strand of NC_136057.1, from coordinate 1,879,405,775 downwards.
GCAGGAGGTCAACTGTAGTCTGGAGGTGGGAGAAGACAGCCTGAGGCCAGCCCGCCTTCAATAGCCAGTCATCGAGACAGGGGAAGACTTTCGTGAACAGCCGAGGAGCGATGGTAAGGGCAAAGGGGAGTACAGTAAATTGAAAATGCTTGTGGCCTACCGTGAACCGTATGTAACACCAGTGGGCTGGCAGGATGGGGATGTGGATATAGGTGTCCCGTAAGTCCAACGCTACCATCCAGTCTCAGGGATCGAGGGAGGAGAGGATCTGAGTTAACGTGAGCAATTTGAACTTTTCCTTCCGGAGGAAGCGATTGAGGGCCCTGAGGTCTAAGATAGGGCTCATGCCTTTGTCCTTCCTGGGTACCAGAAAGTAGTGGGAATAGCAACCACAACTTACTTTTGGCACAGGGAACCATTGGATATCTCCCTTAGCCTAGAGCGCCGTAACTTCCTGGCGGAGAAGGGCCAAGTGATCCTCCGACATGCAATGGAGTGTTGGTGGCATGAGGGAGGGGTAGTCTCAAAGGGGAGGGAGTAGCCCCTTCGGACTATATGCAAAACCCGCCTGTCTGATGTGATGTTGTGCCAGTGGGGGAGGTGATGGAAAATCCTGCCGTCCACTGGCCTCTGGTGGCCCAGAAAGGTCAGACTAGGAAGGTTTGGAGGCTGCTGCAGGGGGGAACGGGTGGACTGGCCTGCCCGCAGGCCCCCAGACCCGCTGGCCCCCAGACCCCCGTCGCTGGTACCCACGTCTGCAACCACCCATAGACGGGGTAGCTTGCGTGGCCCTGTGGCTCGATTGGGTGGAACATGGTGGGGCACCCCTTTCGTAGCCACGAATGGGGGCAAAAGGCAGACTGCATGGGCGAGAGGTTTCTGCGAGGCCCAAGAATCTCGCCGTAGCCCTAGAATCCTTGAAGCGCTCAAGCGCTGAGTCCACCTTGTCACCAAACAGGTGACAGCCATCAAAAGGCATGTTCAAAAGGGTGGATTGTTCATCCCCCGAAAAACCAGATATCCTCAACCAGGCCCAGCGCCTCAGGGCTACCGATGTGGAAATCGTTCTGACCAGAGTCGGAGGTATCCAGCCCACACCTGATGGTGAACTTAGTTGTGTCTTGACCCTCAGCAACTGTGCGGGTGAGCATGGCCCGGGTCTCCACAGGGCACTGTGGCAGCACTTGCGCAACCGTATACCACACCGTATGGGTATAACGGCCCAAGAAGCATGTGGTGTTCACCTACTGCAGCCCTAAGCTGGCGGAAGAAAACATCTTCACAAGGTGGTCCAGCTTCTTGGATTCCTTCTCTGGGGGAGCAGTAGGGAATGCGCCTTTGGAGGACAAGGCTTGGACCACCAAGCTCTCGGGGTGGGTGTTGGGGGAGGAAAAACATGAGTCGCCTGGGGCCTTGCGGTGGCATCGGGCAATCATCTTGTCCACAGGAGCCCCTGTGTTGGGCTTGGACCAAGTGCCCAGAAGGATGTCTGTCAGGGTTTCATTAAAAGGCAGCAGTTGCTCTGAAGAGGCCGCTGCTGGTTGAAGTATCTCTGTCAGGAGGTTAGTCCTGACTGCCACCGTAGGAAGCTCGAGGCCTAAGGTCTCGGCTGCCCTACGCAACACCACTGTGTAGGAAGCTCCCTCCTCCATAGCCACGGTAAGGGGGGAGAGCATGCCAAGGTCTGGGGAGATATCCAAACCACTGGCATCACCAACTCCCCTCACCAGTCCGGTCTCTTCAAGCTGGTCAGCTAAAGTGTCAATACACCCCTCCTAGTCCTCCTCACACTCCTCTGGCTGCCACTCAGGGCAATATGGTATGCCAGGGATGAACAGTGGTACAAAAGTAAAGGCTTCAGAATCGATGTCGGTCCGGCACCGGGTACAAGTTGGGGTTGAGGCCGGGGTCGATGCCAGTACGGGGCACAACCGGCGTTGGATGCATTGTCACTGGAATTGGCGCACGGGGCACATCCCTCGTGCACCAGTAGTCAAAGACTGAAACGAGATGTCGACAATAGTGGAAAACAAGTAGTCAAAAAATGACTAAGGGGCACACTCTCTGGATCTGCGCTGACTGGCACAGTAGAAGAAAGTAATGACGTCAGTGCGCAGGGGCGTTGTCTAAGTAGACACCACAATGTCCTCCCGGGGACCACGACGCCGACGACAGACGTGGAGTCGACCGACACCACCTACTGACGCGCAGGGGTACTGCAAAGAAACAATTTTTCCGGATCCAGTCTGACGCCTGGGAGTAATTCTAAAGGTAAGGAATCTATAACCAAAGTCTCTTTCAGATTTATGCTTCCCAGCACATTCTTATGCTGGTTTCCCACACGGCAGGCTTTTGCGCAAAGATCCTAGTGCATGCTTGTGTCTCACTTTGCACAGCACGCACTAATGCGGGTTTTCCAAAGGGCTGGATTTAAGGCACGGGTCCTGGTGAATGCTTGTGTCTTGCGCTGTACAGCACTCTCTAATGCTGATTTCCCACACGGCTGGTTTTCACGTATGGATCCTGGTGTACGCTCATGCCTCACACTGCACAGCACACTCTAATGCTGGATTCCCACACGGCTAGTTTTAACGCACTGATCCTGGTGCACACTCATGCCTCACGCTGCACAGCACACACTAGTGATAGTTTTCATACTTGGACCCTGGTTCACGCTCGTGTCTCACGCGTCACATCACACTGTAATGCAGGTTTTTCAAAGGGGTTTTTATTAATGCACAGGTACTGGTGAACGCTTGTGTCTCCCGCTGCACAGCACTCTCTAATGCTGGTTTCCCAAACGGCTGGTTTTCGCGCACTGATCCTGGTGCACGTTCATGACTCACGCTGCACAGCATAATCTAATGGTGGTTTTCCAACGAGTTTCTCCTACTGCAAGCACAACATACTTTCCTACAACATTCAGCGCGCCATGCACACTTTCACTTTCCAACAGCCGCTGACAATGGCGGCTGCTTCTTTGCAAGGAAATAGGTCTCGTATTTACAAGAGTTTGAGCTATTGCCATTGACAATTACAATGCCTTTTATTTATGTGTTGATTAGCAAAACAGATAACTTAAAGGCATTGTCATTTACAATGCAATAGGTTAAACTCTTGCAAATGCGAGATCTATTGCATTGCAAATGCTCATCTTTTTCTGCTGCTCGTTCCACAATTCTTAGTCCATGACTACTTGCTGTCAGCTCTGAGGTCTTTGGAGGAACGTATTCCTGTTAATACTCATCTTTTTAGAGTCAGGAGTCAGATATATTGTTTAGACTACCTGACGAATAGGTTTCTAATATCCAAGCATGTATCGTCAAAGTTGATAGTATGGTCTGTGCAACTCTTTTCCCACAAAAAAAGTTTAGCACCTGACCACTGTTATGACTACATAGTGATGGCATAAAATGTGCAATGCTTGTTTCTCTGCGTGTTGGGTATAAAAGGTACACATTCTGACATTAAATTTAATGCTGATCCCGAAGAGAGCAAATGTTTCCACAAAATTCGGATATCAATATGAAGTTCTAATAAACTTCAGGTAAACTGTAAAAGCAGCAGTTTTGTCCATAGCTGAAACTGAAACTTGGAAAGGGTATACATTTGTTCAATATAGGCCTCAATCTTATACAACCTTACCTGCAAAATCCAAACTCCAAATCAGTCTTGGATTTCTGTTCCGGTCACCAAACTATTGACACCAAGCTTAGCTTGTCTACTTGGGCCTCACTTTGTGTTGCTTAACCCAAAGGAAGAAAAAACACTTGAAGATGGCATCTACAGTGTGAAGCATTCTGGGGATAGGCTTGACATCATTAAGTAATTTGAGACACTAATAGGGCCAAAACCGCTTCCTTAAGGGCGAGATTCACTAACATTTTGCATCATGGTTGCACCACCTTTGTGGTGCATTGATGACGCAAAATGCTAGTAAATATTTACAAAGCCACGCAAGGGGAGATTTGAGCCGCCTTGCATGAAGTTGGTAAAAAATAATTTATGCAATGCAGTGGCTTGCACTGCATTGGGTTATATTTCTTTCTGGGAGGCGTTCCATGAGTGGAACATGGGTGTTTCCATTCATCCACCCACGGATTTCACGAAATCCCAGATTTACAAGGGTTTTGAAATCTGGGATTGCATGAAATCGTTGCGCCTCCCAGAGGATGGTGTAACAAAGAGAAAAAGGAAAATGCTACTTACCAGTATGCATCTGTTCTTGGCATGTAGAGCGGCAGATTTCTACACTTTGCATTAGATCGCCAACTGGTGTTGGGCTCGGATGATTGCATGTTGTTGTCGTCTTGGAAGAAGTCTTTGTAGTCACAAGATAGGTGACTCCTCCCTTGGACGATAGTGCGCATGGGCATCGGCTCCATCCTTAGATTGTTTTTCGCCACGATGGAGTTAGTAGAAAGAAAGAAAGGATGTCCATGCGTGTATATCTAATTAAGAGAAAACTGGAACAGATGCAGGTCCCGGGGAGGGCGAGTAGAAATCGGCAGCTCTATATGCCAAGAACAGGTGCATACTGGTAAGTAGCATTTTCCGTTCGAGGCATATGAGCTGCAGATTCTACACTTTGCATCGATTGTGCAGCAGTGTCTCCCCTAGCGGTGGTCACCTGTATCCGTTGAAGTAGTTTGATAAAGAGTTGTGAGGACAGCTTGGCCTACTGCAGCTTGCTGCTTAGCTTGCACATCAACACAATAGTGTTTAGTGAAGGTGTGTGTTGTAGACCATGTTGCTGCCTTGCAGATGTCTTCTAGAGGAATGTTCCCTAAGAATGCAATGGAGGCTCCTAGTTTGGGTGTGGAGTGCGCTCTAGGAGGAACTGTTAATGTGCGTTTTGCTTTGTGATAGCATATTTGTATACATTTAACAATCAACCTTGCAATTCCCGATTTAGAAATGGGGTTGCCTTTATGTGGTGGAGAGAAAGCTACAAATAGTTGCTTTGTTTTGTGAAAGGATTTGGTCCTATCAATGTAATAGAGAAGAGCTCTTTTGACATCTAGTGTGCGTAGAGCTCTCTCTGCTACAGAGTCTGGGTTTTGAAAAAACACTGGTAACTCTACAGATTGGTTTAGATGAAAATGAGTAATTACTTTAGGAAGGAATTCAGGATTAGTCCTTATAAACACTTTGTTACGGTGTAATTGTAAGAATGGTTCTTGTATAGTGAAAGCTTGAATCTCACTAACTCTTCTAAGAGAGGTAATAGCAATGAGGAAAGCTGTTTTCCATGTGAGAAATTGCAGTTCACATTTGTGTAAAGGTTCAAAAGGGGGTCCCATGAGCCTGGTAAGAACAATGTTTAGGTTCCACACTAGAGAGGGTGGTAACCTAGGAGGAATCAATCTTTTTAATCCTTCCATAAAAGCTCTAATTGCTGGTACTCTAAACAACGACATATGTTGTCTGTTTTGTAGATATGCCGCAATGGCTGCAAGATGTAAGCGTATAGATGAATATGCCAGATTACATTTCTGTAAATGGAGAAGGTAACAGATAATATTTTGGATGGAAGCATCTAAAGGATCAATTTGATTACTAGTGCAGTAAATGGCAAATCTTTTCCATTTAGCAGCATAGCAAGCTCTAGTAGTAGGTCTTCTGGCTTCTTTAATGATATGCATACAGTCTGGTGGCAGGTTAAGGTAATCAAACTCTAAGACTTCAGGAGCCAGATTGCCAGATTCAGTTGACTTGGATCTGGATGCCTGATGTCTCCATGGTTCTGGTGTTAGCATGGATGGTGTCAGAGACAGTTTTTGGTGTGGAACTAGAAAGAGTTCGAGCAGTGTGGTGAACCACGGTTGGCGTGCCCATGTGGGAGCTACCAGGATCAGTTTGAGAGACTGTTGTCTGAGCTTGCGTACCACTAGTGGTATTAGTGGGATTGGCGGAAAAGTGTACGCAAATCTGCCTGACCAGTTCATCCATATCGCATTGCCCTTGAACATCGGATGTGGAAACCTGGTGGCGAAGGTTGGGCATTTTGCGTTTTCGTGTGTGGCAAACAGGTCTATGTCTGGATGACCCCACTTGTGAAAGAATGGTTGAAGAACTTGCAGATGTATTTCCCATTCGTGAATCTGTTGTGTCGGTCGACTTAACAGATCGGCTATCTGATTGTGAACTCCTGGAAAGTGTCTGCAAGCAGATATATCTTTTGTGAAATGGCCCATCTCCAAATGTTTTGTGCGAGCTGGGACAGCTGCAGGGAATGTGTGCCTCCTTGTTTTTGTATGTAGTACATGGCTGTCATGTTGTCCGTCCAGATTAAGACAGCTTTGTTCCGTATGTGCACTTGGAAGGACTTCAGTGCTAGGAAAAGTGCCAGCAACTCTAGGTGATTGATGTGAAGCACCGTTTGTTGAACGGTCCATCTTCCCGGAGTTGTGTGGTGGAGCAGATGTGCTCCCTATCCTGTCAGGGATGCGTCTGTTGTTAGTACTATCTGTGGAACTGGCTCGAGAAACGGCCGCCCTTTGGACAAGTTTTTGATGTTCCACCACTGCAGAGAGCGATGTGTGCGGCTGTCCACCAACACCAGGTCTGTTAGTTGTCCTTGTGCCTGATTCCACTGATGTGCTAGACATTCCTGCAATGGACACATTTGCAGTCTTGCATATGGTACAATAAAAATGCAAGATGCCATCATGCCTATTAATTGCATGAACACTCTAGCTGGGAGAGAGTGTTGGTTTTGAAACCTTGTAACTAAGGCTTGAATGCTCTGTATCCTGGCTGGACTGGGATAAGCTAGAGCTGTACTGGTGTTTATGGTAGCCCCTAGGTATTGATGTGCATGGGAGGGCTGGAGATGTGACTTGGTGTAGTTGATTGTGAACCCCAAGTTGTGCAGTGTTTGAATTATTTGAGATGTGTGTTGGACACACTAATTGAATGACTTGGCTTTTATGAGCTAATCGTGTAAGTATGGGAAGACGGGGATATGTTGGCTTCTGAGATGTGCTGCTACTACTGCTAGGCACTTTGTAAACACTCGTGGTGCAGTTGTGACCCCGTATGGAAGGACTTTGAACTGATAGTGTTGTCTTTCTAGTACAAATTTGAGATACTTCTTGTGAGAAGGATGCATGGGAATGTGGAAGTAGGGTCCTTCGAGGTCTAGTGTGGTTAGGAAATCGCCTTGTTGCAACAATGGGAGCATTTGTTGTAAAGTGATCATGTGAAAATGATCTGAGTGTATATACAGGTTGCGAGGCCTTAGGTCTAGAATTGGTCTTAGTGTTCCGTCCTTTTTGGGTATTAGGAAATAGAGTGAGTAAACCCCTGTTCCTTGATGTTTTAACGGAACTAGCTCTATTGCATCTTTTTGCAGCAATGAGAGAACCTCTTGTTGTAGCAGCGTTAGATTTTCTGTGGACATTAGACGCTGTCTGGGTGGTATATGTGGAGGGGTAGCTGTAAGCTCTAGGCAGTAACCATACTGGATAATTTGTCTTACCCACTTGTTTGTTGTGAAGGAATTCCAGACAGGTAGGAACTGTGTTAGTCTGCCCCCTACAGGAGTGGAATGCTGTTGGGGGAGCAGAAGGAAGTCACTGTTTTGTGTTGGGAGAGGTTCGATTATTGTTATTTCTTCGACCTATTCCCTTGTTGTTGTTGTTGCCTCTGTAGCCCTCTCTGAAGTATCCTTTATTAGAGGATGTTTGTGTATTTGTTTTAAAGGAAGCTGAATTGTCTGCTCCAGCTTGTTTGGAGCCTCCTCTGCAGAAGGAGCGACGAAAGGAGCCTCTTGCTTGGGTGGACTGCAGAGCTCCCATAGACTTGGCTGTGTCAGTGTCTTTTTTCATTTTTCCCAGTGCTGTGTCTACCTCTGGACCAAACAAGTGTTGTTGGTTGAATGGTTGATTTAAGATAGTAGTTTGAACCTCTTGCTTGAATCCTGAAATGCGTAGCCACGCGTGACGTTGTTGTAGACGAATCTAGGACTCTAATTAAATATTCCCGATGTATGCCCTTATGTGGTTATATCAAATAATATCCTTATATAGGCATAAGAATCATACCCATATTAAGACATAGCCAATGCAGTCCAAATACGGCACGGCTACTCCCATAGACTCCTAGAAAGCACAACGTGTTCTTAAACAAACCAAGCCTCCAGCAGCCCGGGAAATCCCCCTGCTTCTGTATTGATTTGTCCTAGAACTCCTGGATTCCTGAAAGAACTGCGAGTTCTTAGTGACGTCTTATGTCCAACCTTACGTCAAACTCGGTACCTTCCAGGTATAAATATAACAGCATCTGCCCTAGCAAAACACACAGTGGTTTGGAGCAGATCGACTATCTACTTGCCTGACGCCCTGCTGTAGCAAGTGCTGAAGGAAGCCGACCCTCCCGTTGACGCACTGAGAGAGACACTGTCTTTTCTCCTGCCGAGAAATCCAGCTCCAGTGTTTCCCTGTCACCCTTGCGGGTTGCTGGGATATCGAGTCCTGAGAGAGAGATACAAGACCTCCTTCATTCTATAACCAAGGTATGGAGCGGATTAGACCCATAGAGAATTCTTGATTAGATTCTTGGCAGAAACTAGCTTAACTAAAAACTATATCTCACTTACTCCTTCCCACGTACTAGGCTCAGGTTAGGTACACAGGGGTAGGCGTATCTTATGAGCACCAGTTGAGTACGTTTAGTACTTATTTTATCATTGTATGTATTGTACCCATTTTAAACACCGTATGGCTTGTAAACCATACCATGCTTTTAAAGTATTACTTTGTAATACTCTTTTTACTGTACGCACTTTACGACAAGTATTGCAATTGTAGCAATTCACTTCTCTTGCATGAGAAAGAAGACTGTTCAATAAATAACCTCTTTTATTGAAAATGCCCGTCTCTCTGTTTCTCTGCTCTTCTGGTGAAACTAAGCATGCACGATTGACTGAGTAAAATAGCTATCTATTGTTTCCGCGACTCTGGAGGTATACTCCTTATTCTGGAGGGAGCAAAGTTGTCATGTTTATGCGGTTTTCAAAAACTAATCCCTTCTTGTGTACTCGAGAAAGTTTCTAGTGACCTCTGAGCTAGCTGGCATTTCATAATTAAGTCTAACATATTCAATAGAGACCTAGTCGACCTAAGTCCTACGGCTAAACTATCGTTTATGTTATTCCAATGCGCAGAGCCTATTGGGAATATAGGAACTACACTACAACGTCTAAGGAGGACACTGGTGTTTATTGCTCTGGATGCAGTGTCTGTTACATCTAGTGCGCATTTAATGGAGGTATTTGATATAAGCTTACCCTCTTGTATGAGGTCATCTGCTTGTGCCTTATATTGGTCAGGTAGATGTTGTAAGAGCTTCTCTAGCTGATCATAGTTAGCCCTATCGTATCTTGCGAAGAGGGCCTGTGTGTTAGAAATGCGCCATGTATTGCTAGCTTGGACAGTGAAGCATCTATGATTTTTGATTCTTTATCAGGAGGTGGTGCTTCACCTGATGTTTGGGAATTTGCTCTTTTCCTAGCGTTTGAAACTACTAGGGGGTTTAAGGGTAGCTGTCCTTTAATGTAGGCAGGAGCCCCAGGAGCTGCTCTGTACTTTTTCTCTATCCTTGGGTTTATCATTCTAGCTCTTACACAATCTTTAAACACTTCTGGTGCATGTTTAATGACGCCTTTAATCATTGGCAGCAGTTGCACAGATTTTTGGGAGTGTTCAAAAGAGTCTAGTAAAAAATCTTCCTCTGCCTCCTCTGAATGCATGGTGACATTGTGATAGATGACAGCCCTATTAATTAAGTGTCCAAACCCAATATTGTCTTCTGGAGGAGAAGGTTTAGATGGATATATATGTGGGTCAGGAATATCTGGTACATCCTGTGGGTTTGGATACTCCCAGTCTGGTAAACCTGCTGGGTAGGGAAAAGGGTCATCTGGTTCTCTCCCTCCCCCCATGCTATACTCATCATTATCAACATCCTGAGGAGGTGTATGTTGTGGAGAATTTTGAGGTGAAATGTTTAAAGGAAGAGCAGGAGAAGGAGATACAGGAGAAGAAGGGTGCATAGGAGATGTGGCAGAGTCCTTCTTGACAGGTACTGGAGGTGTAGGTGCTGTATCTGACTTCCTTTTGCTGCGTGGTGTGGTGGAAACATGTCCTGTTTCTGGATCAATGTAGATCCTTTTTAGGTCTTGGCTTGCATAGGCTGCGCATGCGCAGTCTCGCTGGCGAGATCTTATGTCTCAGAGTAGAGAGGCTTAAACCCGCCCCTCTTCTCCATTGGCTGGTCTCCTAAACGGCGGCCAGCCAGTGGAGAAGAGGTCTCTGTGACGATCTCTTTTCGCTGTAAGCCCCGTCCTTTTCGGATTGAGGGGCGTTTTTTTTAGTTTCTTTCTCTAAAGAAAAACACGCCCCCAATCCGAAAAGGATGGGGCCTCCAGACTCCTGCTGCCCGTGAGCTGTTTTGAAAGGTCTCTGCTCAGCCGAAGGGGTGAGGGGAATTGTTATTCACTCATTTCTCCTCCCACAGGCACATCGTCACACACCGGGGAAGAAGAAAAAAAAGTGAAATTCAAGGAAATACGTAGGGTAGAAAGAACGGCGAGAGAAGGAAAGGAAATCGGGAACAGAGGAGGACAGTCCTCAGGCGGCGGTAATACTGCGCTCCTCTTTGGCTCCCTTAGAAAGCGGAGAGGGGCCGGCAGGCGCCGCCGCTTCTGTGCTGTAAACACTGAGCCCAGATGCCACCTCAAAACCAGAGAGCCTCTCGCCGAGTGTTATTTCAGGACTGCCCAGCCCACCACTGCCCGACAAGCCAGGCAGACCGGCCATGAGTGGCTCATATCAGACGGCCGTAGCCCCAGCCGGGGCCCCTCCCGTGGACAGACTCCCCCTGCTGCCGAAGAGCCTGAGCAGCCTGCTCAACTCCAGCGGTGGCTCAGACTGGCGGGACCTCTGTGAGGGTGGGGTGCACCGCAGCTTGCTCAGGCCCCGGTTTTCTATACCATCTGGGACCCGCACTTATTCAGAAGAGGCTTCTCTCGCCTCCACGGACGCTCGCATCTCCAAAAACACGCGAGCACTCAGAAAACAACGGATCCTGGGCCTGCTCTCACTCTCTCGATGTGCCTAGAAACTCTTCAATAATCCAGAGGGCACTATACAAAATGTGTAAATATAGGACAGACACCCAGCCACTGGACTAGCAGGGATTGAAGCAGAATGTAAATTAACCTGACCTGCCAATATCGCAGATTACACCCCCCTCTCCCCCCCCCCGCCATCAGACCCTCACCATCTACGCACCACCCCCCGTCCCCCAGGAGCATCAGGACTTTGTTCCCCATCGAGGCCGGGCAGGCGCACTCCATCATCCACGGAGCTTGGAGTAACCCCGCTATATAGGAGTAACCCCGCTATATAGGAAGAGCCAGCGAGGGGTGGCTTGCAAGGAGGGGGTACAAGGGGGGTAGTGGGGGGAGCAGCAGCTCCTTCCGGGGGGGCTTTTCGCTTTGCAGGCCTTTGCTGACGGGATAGGGCCGGAGGAGAGTAACACCGACCGCCAGGAGCAGGCCGGGAACCAGAGCAGGCAGGCACTGTATAGGCAATGCGTGGGAGGCTGAAATGCGTGGCGGTGCAGGTGAGAATGGCAGGATAAAAGGCAGAGCACGAGAGGTACTACAAGAGGGAAGCCTCTGAAAGATGAAAGGATGGGCATTGTGTGGGTAGGAATGAGGATGTAAAGGCAGAGCACAACCAACGCATAGCAAGGATAAAAGGCGTGGCAGTGTGGACGTTTCAAAGTGAGGATGAAAGGTGCCGGTTCCTTGTACCTGCTCTGTAGCTTTGTGAGGGTGGGGTGCACCGCAGCTTGCTCAGGCCCTGGTTTTCTATACCTTCTGGGACCCACACTTATTCAGAAGAGGCATCTCTCGCCTCCACGGACGCTCGCATTTCCAAAAACACGCAAACACTTTATTACGTCTCCTCTCTTGTACGCACACATGCCGTTCAAGTCCTGTTTTAGCGTGTTGTAATAATTAATAAAGCATGGCCTGGGATAATTTTTTTTAATGCGCAATCCCCGAGTATATGCACTTACATTTGAAAGGGGAATACCTGCAGTATGGATTAAATACTTTTAATTGGAGAGTACCAGCACTTCGTGTTAACAAATGGGACTTTGTGTGTGTGTGGGACTTTGTGTGTGTGCGTGACTCTGTGTGTGTGTAGCTGTGTTTGTGTGTGTGGCTCTGTGTGTGGCTCTGTGTGTGTGTGTGTGGCTCTGTGTGTGTGTGTGTGGCTCTCTGTGTGTCTTGGGCTCTGTGTGTGTGGCTCTGTCTGTGTGTGTGGGTGCGTGTGGCTCTGTGTGTGTGTGGGTGGAAATGCAATAGGTCTCGCATTTGCGAGAAATTAAGCTATTGGCATTGTAAATGACAATGCCATTTATTTATATGTTTTAAAAACAAAAATAATGTCATGAGCAAGCCAATAGCTCTAACTTTAACAAAGACGAGACCATTGCATTGTAAATGCTTGTTTGTAAAGGATCTGGTTAGAAAAGTTCCTCTTCTTGAGACACAGCCTTCGGAGCCAATCTTTTCGGTTCCGAACCCGTTTGTTGCTTGGCTTTAGCCTTAGGAGCTGATGTTGAGTCCTATGGCGTAGATTTTGGCATCAAAGATATTGTCTTTGGAGTCAAAGCCTGTTTCGTGAACTTCAAAGGATCGGAAGCAGGCTTTGTTTGTTTCGGCATCGAGGGTATTGGCTTCAGAGTGGAAGCTTTTTTTTCTGGGCATTGGAAACAGGCTTCGTTGTTTTCGGAGCCGCTTTGTCTCTCGGAGTCGACGGTTCGAACCGGGATTTCTTTTTGTTTCAGTGTCGAGGGAGCAGGTGGTATCGGCACATGCGGTTTGCTCGGTATGGAGCTACCGGAAGGCTTCATTATTTTCTTCGGAGACTGGCTCAATGGCGGGGCTTTCAAAGTGTTTTTTCGATCTCGACTGGGCCCCGCAGGCGGAGTGTTGACCTTTGCCTTCGATTTTGGTGTTTGGGCTGGGTCAGTGGTACTCACGCGTTGACTCGAAGGTATGGAGTCATCGGAGTCATCTGCCTTGGATATGATCTGAAGATCATAGGAATCATCCTCCGGGACACATGGACCTTCGTCGAAGATATCCACTGGTTCAGGCGCTGATCTCTGCACGTCGCGTCGACGGGCCCTCCGATCCCGAATGGTCTTTTTCGATCGAAAGGATGCACAGGCTGTGCAGCTGGATTCGTCGTGATCTGGCGATAAGCACAGGTTACAGACCTCGTGATGGTCACTACGTGAAAATTCTGCTCCACACTCGGGGCATCTTTTGAATGGCGTCCTTTCCATGAGGTGTAGGCCTCACGGCGTGGGTAGGCCCAACGGCCCGCGTCGAAGACCGGAATTGAGATGACGAAGTCTAGTCGATGTTTATTGGTATCGAAAGTTGTTTGGTGAAGTTTGAAGAAATTTTTACGCATCAAAGTACTTGAAAAGTATATTTCGAACCGGAGCGGGTAAGTTTCATCCGAACCCAGTGGCGGAAAAAAACAATCCAAGGATGGAGCCGATTCCCATGCGCACTATCGTCCAAGGGAGGAGTCACCTATCTCGTGACTACAAAGACTTCTTCCAAGACGACAACAACATGCAATCATCCGAGCCCAACACCAGGTGACGATCTAATGCAAAGTGTAGAATCTGCAGCTCATATGCCTCAAACTCTTATTTTCTCCATGTTACTACCTCTTTCTATGTGTGTGTGGCAATCTGTAGCAAACATAGGAGGAAAATGCCTTGAGAAATAGTTTTTGTGCAGGAATTTGCCCTTTCCTGCACAAAAACAACTCTCCTTGTAACGCAGTCACCCTCGCGTCGTGGTGCAAGGGTGCATGCGTTCCTGCTAGGCTGCATGAAGTGCGTCAGCGCTATGAGAAAGCAGAAGTGTTCCATATCTTATTAGATATGGCGCATTTCTGCTCTCTCCCTTTCGAAGCAACGCAGCGTAGTAAGTTGCCCTGCTACCCTGTGTTGCGTGAAACGTTAGTAAATCTGTCCCTAAATGTTTAAGAGGAATTATGCACAGCATGTGACTTTAGAATAGACCTTTTTCCGAATGTTTCTTCACAAGCAGCAAAACCCTATCCCAATTCTATCTCGACCTACAAACTCTCCTAAACACTCTCAAGAGGGTAGACAGTACCTTACATCAAGAAGTACCACAATTTTATCTGACATTACTGTGTGTAAAATAAAATGTGTTTTAGACAACTGCTAAAAAGCAAATACGCACCATGCATACATGTCAGACAGAACTGTCTTATATACTCTGCATCTGAAATTCGTGAAATTCGCTGAAGGGCCAATACTCGTTAATCATTGATACCCTGGTCTTCCAAGCATTCTCCATCATCAAAACAGACCGAGGTAAAAGTTTGGGGGGAGGAATTGCATTAATCCACCACCATTCACTGAACTGCAAAAATCGTACTGAGCTGGTCAACTTCACAAAACATCAAATTGCACACTATCAACTTCCCCAAAGACCAAATTCTTAGTTGATGAAAAGAATGACTACATCAACTTTCAAAAACCTTTTTCTTCCAAAAACAGTTATGTTGGGGATTTTAACAGCAACTGGAAAAACGTCGCCAATCATCCTGCCGGCTTCTTTCATAAAGCTCTAGAACAAAAGAAGCTTATACAGCTTTTTGTTCATGCCACCTACATTGGGGCAAAATGTTAAGACCTACTTATTTTTTTTCTTTTTAAATATATTTTTATTAATTCCAAAACAAAGCAATGCAATAATTTCCAGGATACATAGGCAAGCAGATGCTCATATAGTGACAATACAACCTCGTCGCACCCAGGGACAAGTAGCAGAGACATAATCAGCTATTACGTACCGTACTTCAATGCAAATGCGGCAGATGTCAACAGGACCCTTGAGAAGCAAATATATTAATAACGACCAGTTGTCAACAAGCTTAATGAGAAAAGCATCCTTGCAGAAGATTCAGAACTAACAAACATAACTCCCCCCCTCTTAATCCTCCACCTCCCCGGCGTGTCATTTAGAACAAAAATTATGGAAACAGCAAGGTGTATCACAAGGGACCAGAATAAAGGTCAGCTACAACAAGTATCAAGGAACACAACAGTTACAGTATACTTACTACAGTATACTTACTGTGGTCAGGGCAGAGCTGCCGGGTTATCAGCCAGGGGATCTTCGTCCAAATCAGCGTCTGGGACTTTCAGCAAGACCACTAACGCTTTCCAAGCCCTTGCTGCTTCCCAAGCTCTCTCGATATTTGCCCGGTTAGCCAGCTGTAATCTAACGGTGTCTTCACATTCCGCCCATTTAAGGAGGTCAGCCTTCCATCGCTGGATGCATGGCCTGTTCTTTGATTTCCAATGCGCCGTAATGTCTCTTTTGGCCAAGAGCAGGCCCAAGTCCAAAAATTAACTAGTGATCTTATTCTTCGATGTATGAGGAAACCAATGCAGCAAGCAAAGGCCTATGGTGGGATCTACCTCTCTCTCAGTGATATCACGGAGTAGTGTAACTACCTCCTTCCAATAAGTCCCAAGCTGGGGGCAGCCCCACATCATGTGACGGAAGTTCGCACCCTCCGTGTTGCAGGGCGGGCAACTCGCTGCATCCGTGTCAAAATATTTATTAATTTTTGCCGGGGTAAGATAAGCCCTGTGCACTATGAAAAAATGCACCAGTTGGAAACTGACTCCCTAGTGCTTTTCCATGCCCGCTTGACCAACTCTGCCCATATTTTCTCTGTAATCTCTTCACCCAAGTCCTCCTCCCACTCGGGGTCAGTACCTCATGTGTCATTCGCCTATAGAGGCAGGTAACGGCCTTAAAGGTACTAGCCGCTAACACTACGTATTGGCAGGCCATTGAAGTCTGTAGTTCAGTTAGCTCCTCCCTCTGGATGGCCGCCACTAGGGTCGAGTGGAGCAGAAAGTCCCCGCAAGTTAGATCAAACCTTTCCTGTAATGTACTAAAGGGAAGTAAAGTGCTATCCTCATATAAATCCCCCAATTTAGACAGATGTTTCTCCTTCCAGGTGGTCAGCGCGATCCACTTGCCCCCATGGGGTAGAGCGAGGCACATGGCCAAAGGGATCTCAGGAGCATAAGGATGAGCGAACTGTGCCCTCCTCTGACTCCTAGTCCAGCTAAGCTGAAACATCCTCAATTTGTTAGTGAGTGTCTTAAGCTGCAGCGCCAGTTGTAAGATAATTCGGTCGAGGACCTGCCCGGGGGCCTGCCCGCCGTCTCGTCCGTCCGGCCAATGAAATTTCAATGCTACTGCTTGGGTAAGCCACTGTAATTGGGCCGCTTAATAGAAAGTCTCGAAATCCGGAACCGCCAGCCCGCCTTCGAATTTTGGTCGCATTAGTATTTTCAGCGCCACCCTCTGTTTACCAGCAGCCCAGATAAACCCCGTAATCATCGACTGAAGTAGTTTAAAAATCGATGCAGGTATCCAAACTGGGAGGGTTCGAAAATAGTACAGCAGCCTGGGGAGGGTCACCATTTTAAGGAGGGCCACTAGGCCAGCCACCGAGAGAGGCAGAGTTTCCCTAAATTCAAGGTTACTTTTAAGACCTTGGATGGCTCTTCCCACATTACCCTCCGGCAAGTTAGCCTGTGTATGATAGATTCGGGTCCCCGGGTACGTAAGGCAGCGGTATTGCCATTGTACCCCGTCTGATTGCAAAGGGCCATTAGCCAATGGGGCAGCGGGGAACAGGCAACACTTTGCCCAGTTGACTTTGAGTCCAGCAACAGTGCCAAGGTCATAAAGTAGACGCTTTGCACCAAGGGCGTCTGCGGTATTCGCTAAAAACATGAGTAGGTCATCGGCGTAAAGCACAATGTGATGGAATTGTCCATGCACACAAAGCCACGGGTGCCTCTGCCCCGTCCTGGCCTGGGCCACTAGTAGCTCCATGGCCAGGGCAAATAACAGAGGGTATTGTTTCAAAGGTGGAATAATAATTGCTTTGCGAGTGGTGGCAGGCAGTCGCTCGCTTCGCCTCATTATAAAGGAGCACCAATTTAGGAGCCAGCAGGTCAATGTAGGTCAAATAAAATTCAATCAGCAGACCATCTGCCCCAGGAGTTTTTTCGGCGCCATGTGTTTGATCGCTCCCCGAGCTTCCCCAATGGTTAGATCTTGACCCAGCAGCTCCGCCTGCGTCCTGTCCAACTTCGGAAGGGCAAACCGTAAAATACCAGCCATGATGTTCGCAGAGGACACCCTCTTGCTATCGAAATCCCCAATGGGAATTCAGAGGTCACTTGATATCTTCTGTAGAAATCAGGGTTTGGAGATTAATCTCCAAAAAACAAAGTACATGGTATTTAATGTGAATAACAGCACCCGCCCAAACCCTCACTTAGATGGTATGCCATTAGAGAGGGTATCCATTTTTGAATGCCTGGAGATCACGCTTCCTGAGAAAATGGACTGGGGCGCACAAATAAAGAAAGCAAGTTTGAAGTTGGCCTAGACAGCGGGGGGCATCTCAAAGGTATATAGGAGTTGTACCCCCAAACTGGTTGGCCTGGTGGTGGAAATTTGCAAAGTACAAGCTAGGGGTGCTGCATTGAATGGAGCTGAAATTTGGGGTTATTGTTCACCAGGCTCTCTATTGCATACTGAGAATTCCTTTGCTAGGCAACTCATGGGTCTTCACTCTATCTCTCATTTAACATCGCTTAGAATGGACCTCGGGATTAGACCTATTGCAGAAGCAGCTCTCATACCCCTTTTATTTTGGCGACGTCTGTGGAGCACTCCTGAACTGGCTCCATATATGGTTGAGCTAAGCGAAATTAGGGGCCTACAAGGTGCGGGAAAACTCCCCTGGTTAGCATATATCCGGAATATCTGTGAGACAATGGTGAGGGGAAACCTGTGGAATAATGCAGAAGAATTGTGCTACGTGACTTTAGAAAGGTCCTGGAAGAGAGAGAGATATAGAGAACATAAACTCGCCCAACTACAAGGGAGGTCTACGTCTCGCCGTTTGACCCTTAGGTTTCTGAAGTAAAAGACCAATATAGGCTACAATCGGTTCTGGACAACATCCAGCCGCTCCTTGCCAAGAAACTATATCTCCAATTCAGATACCGGGTGCTCCCGTTGCGGACACTTACTAACAAGTGGGGGGGGCTCTCCAGTTTGGTTTGTCTCACTTGTGAGAATGCGGATGAGACTGAAATACATGTTATTTTAATGTCAAGGTTATAGGAAGGCAAGGATCCGTTGGCTGTTACAGTTATGTAGGAATTTAGGGTCCAGACATTTTTGCAAGGTTTTTAGGCTATTTAAATAAGATACTTATATGCCCATTGTGTTCTCTAGCTCGCGCTTTCTATTCTCTATGAGGTGAACTCGTAGAGCTATTCTAAAGAACAACTCACTGGGCTGCCCAGCTTTTTATTATCCATCATGCAAATTTGGCCTTGCTTTCTCCTTTTTAAAATGAATAAAATCAATTGAGGATTTTTATGTTTACCACTATTTTAATTAACCTAGTGTTCCATCAATCGTTTTTTTTTAAAGGAGAAGGGTCTGCCGTCGACCCAATAGTGGTCCGTTAGCCACCACTGCAGGTCTTTAGCAGTTCCCTCTGAAATTTGAACCATGTTGGAATGATTCCCCATATGCTGTACCCACTGGAACTTCAGGTCCCACTGCAGATCCCTCATATGCCAAAGGGCAGGTGTCACAAAAGGGATGCAGGAGGCCAGGAGACCCAACAGCCTTACAGTCAATCTCACCAAAATCCAGGAAAGAGGCTGAAACATCAGTATCATTGCCTAAATGCACTGACCTTAACTCTGTGGAGGATGTGCCCGAAACTGCACTGTGTCCAGAACAGCCCAGATGAAAGGGAGCATTTGAGAGGGAGTCAGGTGTGACTTTGGCAAGATTATTGTGAACCCCAGTGAATGCAGAAGGTTCACCGCAGTTTTGAGGTGGGAGACAACTGCCTGGGGCGCGCTCGCTTTCAACAGTCAATCGATGTAGGGAAAACTGGAACCCTCGACCTCCACAGATGTGCTGCAACCACTGCCATCTGCTTGGTTGCACACCCGAGGGGCGCTGGTAAGGCCAAAAGGAAGCACAGCAAATTGAAAGTGCTCTTAACCCACCATGAACCGCAGGTAGCGTCTGTCGGCAGGGAGGACGGGGATGTGGAAGTATGGGTCCTGCAAATCAAACTCTACCATCCAGTCTCCAGGATCCAGGGAAGGCAGGACTTGAGCTAAAGTGAGTATTTATTTGTATTTTTTCCTTTTTCAGGAAGTTGAGAAGGCACAGGTCTAGGATAGGACAAAGGCCTCCATCTTCTTGGGCACTAGAATCTAGCAAGAATAGTAACCACGACGTACTTCAGATGCCGGCACCCTCTTTATGGCTTCCTTGGCAAAGATTCTTGGCGGTGTAAGGAGAGATGGTCTCCGTCAACCAGTTGTAAGTTGGCGGCATGGGTGGGGGAGTGCCCAGAAAGGGGATGGAGTAGCCACTTTGGACTATCTGTAAAACCCATCTGTTAACTGCCAGTGGTGCAGGTAATGGCGTATTCAGCCCACACTAGATATGCCCATGGTAGTAAGAGAACAAACTAAAGTGGGTTGGAAGCTGCAGCTGCTGGGGGATTGGTGAACTGGCCAGAACTCTGGCTTGTTGTGTCCCAAGTGGTCTGTGAAAACTGCATCCTTGGCCACAAAAAGGCTCACAAGCCTGTTGGCGATGGTGGCTGGGAGGACATGAATGTGGTTAAAAGCCCCTTCCAAAGCCATGAAGGGGACAAATGGTGGCCTGGTGTTGGCGAAGGGCCATGGATAGTCCGAAGGACCTGGCCGTAGCCCTGCTATCATTGATGCGCTTCAGCATGGAGCCTGCCTTCTCATCAAACGAGTGGCAGCCATCAAAGGGCATGTTCATAAGCATAGCTTGGACATCCCCCCTGAAAAGCCAGTGGTACTCAACCAGGCATGGTGCCTAAAGACCACTGACAATGAAATTGCTCTGCCCAGCGAGTCAGTCGTATCTAGTTCACATCAGATAGTGAACTTTGCTGCGTCTCTGCTATCTGCAATTGCCATCAACAGTATGGCTCAGGCTTCCTCCGAGACCATGGGCAGCACTTGCGCAACCAAGTCCCAGATCGTATGGATGCTGAGAGGCACATGGTGTTCACTGACTGCGGTGCTAGGTGCAAGAAGAGAACTTCCGCTTATCAAAGGTATCCAGCCACTGTAATTCCCTATCTAGTGGAATGGTAGGGAACCTGTAAGGGTTGACGCAGGTAGTGGAGGCTTGGACCACCAAGCTCTTCAGGGTGAGGTAAGGTTGAGGAAAATGGAGTGCCCTGGGTTAAGGCGATGGCAGTGGACATATGTCCTGTACACAGGAACCCCTGTGCAGGGCATGAACCAGGCACAAAGTAGGACATTTGTAAGAGCTTCATTAAATTGGAGATTGGTGTTCGGAGGAGGCAACTCTTCTCTGATACTCACATGCCTCGTCCAAGGGTTTGGGTGGGTGTGGAAAAGTCAAAGACCACTTTGACTTCTTTTTACAAAGGGACTTAACCAACGACTGAGATTGAGACGACAACTGTTGGGAGCGACTACACGCGCTGTCCCAGACCTTCTGCGCAACTGGGATTATGAGTGTTGCGGGAGTCATTTGACATCGGGTGGCGAGGAGCTTGGCAGGGCAGTCCTCTCCGGTCTCGGAGCTGTGTTCCCTCTTGAAGCACCACAGACTAACCAAGTGTGGGTCTCTCCCAGATATCTACCTATGACAGGCATCACATGGTTTGAAACCTGTAGGTTTCTTTGGGGATATCCTTGTCAGACCAGAAGAATACATTTTCAAAAAGTTGAGAAAAAGCTAGTCAAAAAGTGACTGAAGGACAGCTCTTCACGGATCAGCACTAATTGGTGCAGAAAGAAAAGAACTGACATCAGCATGCTAGGTTGGCGCCTATATAGGCACTGCACACATCACTTCTGGCACACAGCAGAACACCACCACCTACCTGCATGCAGGGGCACTGCACGAAAATTTCAGGATCCAGTCAGACACCTGGGGAAAAATCTTATGTAAGGAGTCTGCTGCTAGAAGTCTATGTCAAATAAGTTCAAACAATGTCTTGTTACTGTCTCCATGTGGATGAAAGAAAATTGTCTAAAACTGAATTCAGAAAAATAGAAATTACAATTTTGGCCAAGAATGTAAACAAATGGGCCCAGGAATGATAGCCCACTGAACTGGACACCCTTCCAATTACACTGGAGTTGTCAAGGAATATAGGAACTATATTTGATAAGGATCTCTCCTTCAAGCAACAGATTATATCTGAAGTCTCATCTTGTTTTGGCATAGTGAAAACGTCTAAGAAACATCATCAAATATCTTCCTTTCACAGCTAGGAAAGGGTGGTCGATGTCCTCAATAGATTAGTCTATGTTTACACACTCTTATCTAAGCCTACTTAACAGTCTAACTGTAAGTCTACAAAATGCTGCTGCCCCACTCTTGCTCAATCTTCCAAGAAAGAGTTCTCACCTAAATTAGACAATTTACATTGACTTTCAGCAGAGAAAAAAGTATTAAATTCAAGACCCGTTCTCTTACTCACACATCCATCCAGAAAATGGGTCCTAGTAGTCTCCAAATGCTGATTACGCCCTACTCTCCTTTCCTTACATTGCCCGCCTTCTTCCTCCTAAGTATCACCTGAATTGCACTCTTATTCTGGATCTTTGAAAAAGCACATAACCTGGCTATTTAGAACTTCCTAGTTCCTGGGCTAAATGTCACCTGATCTGCTGCTCCTAATCTACAGCTGAGAAGTCAATTTCCTTGGGCGTTGTCATGCTTTATAAATTGGTATTACATTACAGTTAAACACTGCTTTGATGTCTTCCCCAAAGATTTGTGTCAACTAAAAACTTTCTCTTTCTTAAACAGCATGTTCTCAGAATCTTTAACAAGCATTTACAATGCAATGGTTTCGCCTTTGGAAAAGTTAGAGCTATTGGCATTGTAAATGACAACATTTGTATTTATGTGTTGGTTTTGAAAACAGATAAATAAATGGCATTGTCATTTACATTGCCAATAGCTTAATCTCTCGCAAATGTGAGACCTATTGTACCCTACGGACGAGCTCAGCAGACAGCAATTACTACCACACACACACACCCAGAGCCACACACACACACCCAGAGCCAGCCACACACACCCAGAGCCAGCCACACACACCCAGAGCCAGCCACACACACCCAGAGCCAGCCACACACACACACACCCAGAGCCACCTACACACACCCAGAGCCACCTACACACACACACACCCAGAGCCACACACACACACACCCAGAGCCACACACACACACACACACCCAGAGCCACACACACACACACACACCCAGAGCCACACACACACACACCCAGAGCCACACACACACACACACCCAGAGCCACACACACCCCCAGAGCCACACACCCACCCAGAGCGCCACACACCCACCCAGAGCCACACACACCCACCCAGAGCCACACACAACCATCCAGAGCCACACACACCCACCCTGCGCCATACACACCCACCCAGAGCCACACCCACCCACCCAGAGCCACACCCACCCACCCAGAGCCACACCCACCCACCCAGAGCCACACCCACACTCAGGAGAGCAAGCGCAGCGAGGGGGCAGGGAAGCAAGCACAGCGAGGGGGCAGGGAAGCAGGCAGTGACAAACAGAGGCCTGTGGCATACCTGAATCGCCGCCTTTCATTTCTACAGGATTAACACACATCAGAAGACAGGAGGGGGCCGCGTCACCCCCTTTCTGTTTGCCTCGACCGCTTATTTAATTATCAAGAGCCGCGAGAGTGGGATGAAATGTTGGCATTCTTGTTTTAGACCCTCCTTTTAACCCCCGGGAACTAAACTGAGCTCAGGCAGCTTAACCTGGGCAGGGGGGCAGCGAGAGACAGCTGGCACCTCTGCACACAAACTTTTCGGACTCCCGAAAGAGCTTAGCCCCCCCTCCACCGCAGTGTATACCTTGCAGCTTAATAACGAGCTTCAAAAGAGTTCAACACTTTGATAGCGGCGGGGCAATGTTTAACTCATGAGCCGGGCGCAGCATAATTGAAGGTCTAATTCAACATACATTGCGGTCTGAGTCGAATTACATCACATTCAGAAAAGCCTTAAAAACATGGCTCTTTAACATCTAGTTTCTGTAACCGCATTGCTATTGGGATCTGCCGCGCCGGGAAACCCTTTGTTGGGTAGCTGTGCGCATTACAAATGTAAACAAATAAATAAATAAATTCTCCGCACCGTGGCTGCTTTTGTTGCCGAGAGCGCGGGGCTCTAATCCGCTCTGCCCGGCATCTCTCGGTACACTTTAGATCGGCAAAGATGGCGTGACATCAGCTTCTGAGCAGAGACATTGGGGCCCAGGCCCCCCAAAAACGAGGTTCTTGTGAAGAGGAAACCAACGAATTGCAAAGTGAAAGGGCAACAATGAAAAAAGCACTTTCAGCACAGATGGAATAACAAAACAAACTGTATTTTTCTTAGCCACAGACCTAAAGTGCTTCAAAAGGCGCTGCAGTTCTAGGCACTCTGAAACCCAAGCACTCTGAAATGTTCAACCAAAACTGAAAAAGTAAAGCCATATCCGGTTCTAGCCATGGAACGACCCCTATCAAGCCGAGCCAGAGGTGAACTGCCCTCGCCCCTGCCAGGACGGTGCATTTGAATGCATGGAAGGGCCGAGTGCTGCTGACACGGCCCCAGCCCAACCAGACCTTAAGTAGGCTAACAGTGGAATGCATCATAAGGCAGTTATGGTCTGCAGAGTGCCTATCACAAGCACACATCCGCACCCCCGGGCGCTTACTTAAGGCAAGCCCCCCCAGCACCACCACCTGCCCGGAGTGTTTGGGTGCAAGTGCCATGTACTGTGATGTTGACAAGCGTAGGACTCTCTAGGCGCTGGCCCGTGCCCCAGTTGTGATGTTTGCCACATCTGACCACTTCCACCCTTTGGGCCCCTGGCCCGGCTCCAAGGCCCCGCAGCATACCTGAGGCAGCCTTGCGCAACCCGGGCCTCGCTGCCTGAGTCAGGGATCGCTCACGCACGGCCGGCCCCGGGCCGTGCACAGACCGGTCCCTCCCCATACGCGCCCTCCTCCCACGCTACAACTCCTGCGCCCTGACGAAACAACACCACGGGTGCACGGCGCCGAGACTTCCGGGAAGAGCTGTGGCACCCCAGAGTACCGAGATCTACCCACTCAGCCTGGGGAGGCGGGGGAAACCAGACATTACTGAGAGATAGAGGCCCGCTACAGAGCCATGCCTGCGCCCCGGTGCCACTGCACCTTCTTCACTAATAATGCTACCAAGCGATACCGCACGTCAGGCTGGCGGAGCTGGGGCAGGATGTCTCTGTGCCAGACCTTTGACCTTCTGCGCGGCCCGAACAGCCTGTCAGAGCCCCTGTCCGTCAAACTGCCTCTGCAAAACTCCCCTCTCCCGCACTGGTCATCCATTGTGGACAAGGAGGCGCTCCCCACTCCCTCCATACCCGCATTCCACATACACGAGGGTGCAACACACACACTGCTTCACACAACAAACCAGCATCACGATTGTCACAACATGGGCATTCACACTCCGTTGTCAGTCTGAGAGGCCAAAGAAAGAATGGGTACGGAGCCTCCTCTCCGGAAGGTGGAGGTTCCCACCAGTGTGAGAGCAGGTCTCCAGTCTTCTACCCGACAATTCTCACTGTCACACACAGCACAACATACTTCGCGGCGCTATACATAAAACCGGGGCTACCTATACCTTCTCGTTATGACACCAGTCGATAGGTTGCCTTTCAACACATCATTGTTTTCGAGTACGACAGGCCAAGTACACCAAACCAGAACTGCAAGGCTCAAAAGGCACTCAAGTTATACAAGGTTTAGATTAAAAATGAGCTGTCTCGGTAACACGGGACTCATGTGATAACGCAGGACATGTACACTAAAACAATCTCTTTAAATCCCAGCCTACCCCAAAACTGTGTGAACCTGGGCAATTGTCCGGTCTCTGCACAATCTGCAGGACGCACTGCTCGCCGATGCAAGCCATCCGTGCCTCTGTCCAGCGCTGCATGAGGCGGAGAGCGCTGCACACTCGCTTAACTTTTCATCGGAGCCTGCACGGTTTGCAGCAGAGAGAACGAGCAAGATGTGTCCAAAAATACCTAACTTCTACCGGGGTGTATTAAATCTCTAGGGCAAACGAAAGAACAGAGTTTCGAAGCGCTTTGAACATTCACAAACACTTTGGATAACTGCATTCTTCTTAAAGCGGCAATGCAGAGCGACAAATGAATCAAGAGGCACGCATCCCGACTGAGGGAAGTGGAGGTTTCCTTTCAACACATCATTGTTTTCGAGTTCGACAGGCCAAGTACACCAAACCAGAACTGCAAGGCTCAAAAGGCACTCAAGTTATACAAGGGTTAGATTAAAAATGAGCTGTCCCGATAGACAACAAGCCGAGGTGCCGTGACAGCGGGAGGGGGGGCGGGAACGGGCCCACGGACAGCGGGAGGGGGGCGGGAACGGGCACACGAACAGCGGGAGGGGGGCGGGAACTGGCACACGCTGGTTCAAGACGGCACTGCGGAGCTTTTCAAGTAAGCTACTGCCGGGCCGCCATCTTCAGGCAAATGACCAAAACAAACCTTAAAAAAAATAAAATTAAACCACCGCCGCAATGACGTTCTAAAAGGGGCGGGATGAGTAAAAATCGCCGGAACGCCCACAAATCTGCTCCGGCAATGACGGACAGATCTCTCTTCCAATGGCTAGCCTCCATTTATGGAGCTAGCCAATGGAAGAGCAGGCAGGACAAAGCCCCCGTACTGCTCTAACATAAGATTTCACCTGCGTGAACGCTGCTGCGCAGCAGACGCCAGGCGAAACCTAAAAATGGCCACATTACACCCTTATGAAAAAAATAACTAACACAGTGTGACCTGTACCAAATCTCCTGTGACAGGTCAACGTGATTGAAAAAAACACCTTGAAGCTGCAAAACTTCATCTAACCTTATTAATCTGGTTTTGACAAAGGGCGCAGCAGCAAAACTACAACAGTGAAAACATGTCTCTTGTCCTCCTGCATCTCACTGTGTCTTTCGATACAGTTGAAAAACATAAATGGGTTTCAAGGGCACTGTTTAAGGCTGGTTCTCTTCATTCCTTAACAACCATAAACAACTGCCTTACATGCCCCCTAGAGTCTAGAGGGACAAGTCCACCAACTTCATTCACCAATGTGCAGATTGTACTTAACTTTTCCTGAAAATTCACTTCCACTATCGAATATAAACATATTCAAATCCTCCAGGACTGTAGGGCGGTTAACTTTCTTGGTCTTAACCAGGAAAAAACGTATTCTCTGATACTGACAATCTAAATCAAGCTTGAACACATCATGGCATTTTGAAGTGGAAATAAACGCCTTCAGACCAAATCTCTACAAGCAGAAAAATGTCTGGGCTTTTGAACTGATCAACATTTTACTATGAATGACTACATCGAACATTCTCTAAAAAGTGTGCGCTGCACTCAGATCTGTAAAAAAATATGTTTATATATTATTATTAAAACCATTCCCGAACTTCGAAGACTTTTGCTTCGTGGTTTCATCACCAGTGGTCTCAAGCAGACTGTGGATGCGTTAATTGGACTATCACCTCTCAAAGCTGTGCTACATTCAGCCACAAAAACGCTGACTAGAAAGTAAAGGTTTGATCGCATCACTCCTGAGCTTAAGAGTTCTTTTTTGGGTTTTACATGAAGCCTGAATCAATTTTAAATGGGCCTTTAACACCTTGGAGGCGTTTCATAGTCAACATCCACCATACCACGCATCATACCTGAAGATCTTTGAGAATTAAATGTATTTTTCAGGAGCTCCTGCAATGCCGTGTAACTCTGTATATAAAACCTCACGGGACAAGAGAACCTGCTTCAGTTTAGAATGAAACACGTCTCTCCTGTTCAATCACTATCTTGGTAATTAACCATAAGCCACCTCACTTGTTGCTAAATGTCTGAATGTATTTCTCCATTTGACTCTTTATTTAACTTATGTGCAGTTCAAACTCTTCTCCCCTTCTAAAAGCTCTTTCCTCTCTTCCTCATTTCCCTTTAGTTTAACAAAGTTGTACACTGCATTGCAAAGAAAAACTAATTTCTTCACAGCTGTTATAATGTGAACTGCTCTACTCTTCTAGAAAATGCAAAATAAATATATAACAAGCATTTGCAATGCAATAGGTCTCGCATTAGGAAAGTTTGAGCTATTGGTCTTGTAAATGACAATTTTTTTATTTATGTGTTGGTTTTGAAAATAGCAAAATTAATAGCTTTGTCATTTACAATGCCAATAGTTATAACTTTCGCAAATGTGACACCTATAACCTGGGGCTGCGCTGAGTGATGCTGTGGTGGTGCTGAGTGGTGCTGAGTGATGCTGTGGTGGTGCTGTGATGGTGCTGTGGTTGTGCTGTGGTTGTGCTGAGGTGGTGCTGTGGTGGTGCTGAGTGATAATGTGGTGGTGCTGAGTGGCGCTGTTGTGGTGCTGAGTGGTAATGTGGTGGTGCTGAGTGGTGCTGTGGTAGCGCTGAGTGGTGCTGTGGTGGTGCCGAGTGATGCTGGGGTGGCGCCGAGTGATGCTGGGGTGGTGCTGAGTGGTGCTGTGGTGGTGCTGAGTGGTGCTGGGGTGGCGCTGAGTGGTGCTGGGGTGGCGCTGAGTGGTGCTGGGGTGGTGCTGAGTGGTGCTGCTGAGTGGTGATGTGGTGGTGCTGAGTGATGCTGCGGTGGTGCTGAGTGGTGCTGTTGTGGTGCTGAGTGGTGCTGTGGTGATGCTGAGCGATAATGTGGTGGTGCTGAGTGATAATGTGGTGGTGCTGAGTGATGCGGGGGTATCGCTGAGCAATGCTGTGGTGGTGCTGAGTGATGCTGTGGTGGTGCTGAGTGGTGCTGTGGTGGCGATGAGTGATGCTGTGGTGGTGCTGAGTGATGCTGTGGTGGTACTGAGTGATGCTGAGTGGTGCTGTGGTGGTGCTGAGAGATAATGTGGTGGTGCTGAGTGATGCTGTGGTGGTGCTGAGTGATGCTGTAGTGGTGCTGAGTGATGCTGTAGTGGCGCTGAGTGATGCAGGGGTGGCGCTGAGTGATGCTGGGGTGGCGCTGAGTGATGCTGTGGTGGTGCAGAGGGCAGAAGGACACAAAACCAAGGGAAAAACGAGTCTAACAGAGGGCAGAAGGGCACAAAAAACGAGTCTAACACGAGGGCAGAAAGGCACAACAAGCAAGACACTTTTCTATAGCATTAGAAAGCATCTATGTAGCTTCTTAGTGGGCATGGTGTAAAACGCATGATCACATTTATTGAAACCTGACAGCTTGGTTATTTCTTTTCTACCGCATATCACCCCATGCAAGTTTAGAAGCAACTTTTGGGCATCTGGGATTCTTTCCTCATAAAATAAGGTACACTGCCTTTCAGTAATGTAGCGACAGGTACAGAAGATTGTTGTGTGTGCTGTTCATGATTTTATAAATTGCAACAACAAAACCCTCTTGAGGTGATTCATTGGTATGCTTATGTTATGAGCATGACCTGGCATTATTGGGATTTTTAGAGCCCCAGGTTTTGTTTTGGTGCTCCTGTGCCTTAGTAACAGGGCCATTACTATCGCCAATAGGTGGCCTTGAGGTTGTTTCTAAACCTTTTGTGATGGATGCACCAGCCACGTCATCACCTTGCTCTGCCACATTACAGTCCGATGCTGTGGACCCTACAGTCATTTGAAGAGTGTTTGAAAACCGGAGCCTGTGGAAGCAAAGGGCTGCAGGAGTGGGGAATGGAAAGCAGCAGGCTCTGCCATGGACAGCTGAGCAGCCGTGCTCATAGAGAGACTACAGGGATCCGTTGCAGCAGGAGCTCTATCACAGAGAGGAATGCTGCAACCAGCTAGCCGGCCGCATGAAATGCTTGAGCAGGGTGGGGTACGGGACGAGAAGAAACCGCAGGACTGTTTGGAGGGAAAGGGGGGGTCTACCTTTCACTGACAAAGCCCCTGCTAAGGTCCGTATTGTTACGCCCGAAACCTGCTCACCCTGGGTGTCCACTCCATTTTGATCCACAACTGAGAATATCATTTGAGCCCTTGCTACAAACAAAATTTCCAGAGCTCACACCGTTTGAAGTCCCTCATTACCCTCCTCCGTGCTGGTATAAACAATAAACATTGCTAATGATAAAAAAAAAAATCACTCGTTTTACTTTCCCTGGTTTGTCTCCTTTAAGAACCCGGAGTACAGAAAACCACTGAGAAGGCGCAGCGACACCCAGGGGCAGCAGAACATTCACAGCATGAAACCAAACCACGGGTGGAAATACTGGCTTTAGCATGCCATTTCCAGGGGAAAATAAAGAGCACTTCTTCACATTTGCAAACGTACTAGCGTTAGGTCTCGCATTGACGAGAGTTTAATCTATTGGTGCTGTAAATGACAATGCCTTTTGTTTAGGTTTTAAAAACCAAAACATAAATTAAAGGCATAGTGATTTACAATGCCAATAGCTCAAATTTGCATAAATGCGAGACCTATTTAATTGCAAATGCCTGTTGTTTTCTTGGTCCCTCTATAAACACAATACACAGTGACTGCTTTAAAGGATCAGGAAGGGAAGCTGGTGCCTGCCTGGGGGAGCATTGTCTGGTCCCCTCGTTCTGCTGCCTGGGTCGGATAGGGGCCCCCAGCCACTGCAGCAGTGTACATCTGCATTGATGTCTGGCCCTGATGTTACTGGGACCAGAGTTTATGGACCTGATATGTTTATCCTCCGGAGACACTCGGAACTGCAGGTGGTGTAAGTCTACCTGGAGTTATGGTTCGGGGTGACATTCTTCCAGGTCTCGGAGGTCACAGGAGGCAGGAAGATGGGCCCAACTCTTCGGGCCAGCATGTGTCAATTACAGCATTACGGACCCACGCATGCATGGACGCGCTTTACGAATACTCATGATATTGGTGACGTGAACCCATCAGTAGAAGCTAGGTCTCCTCGTGTACGCTCTCAGAACAAACAATTTCTAGCGACACCACTAGGGGTCTTCTAAGTAAGGGTTTGGCAACCTGCACTCGCATGTTTTTTGTAAAACGAATCGCTCCTGTGGTGAGGAGGCTTCATGGCACTATTTCCAAAGCCAGTGGAATTATGAGATTTTGCGCCTGTGGTGTTTTCCACATAGCTATGGACTTGCCACATTTGATGCACAATCCATTATCTGCAGATTTGAACACCCATTTTTTTTTTTTTAGCTCAAACGTATCCAAAGTTAGTAAAAATGTGGCTACCTCGGTTGCCACAAAGTGGAGGACCCTTTGAAAACGTTGACTGATCTCCTTCCGTTGCTTATTGCAGGATCTGGGTGTTAAACTGGTACTCGTGAATTAAAGCTTGGCTCAGAAAGTGTTAGCACTTGTAAAAATAATCACACAGTTAAAGCATGTTTAGAAATAATTAAACAATACTATCACAAAATGTGCTGCATTATGCTGAATAATGTACCTTATCTTGTTGCATAATTTAATTAACGCTGCCGCCTAATTCCAGTTACCCTGCCTACATTACGCCCCTAGGCACACAACACGCGGACACCACTCCTTGGTTTCACAGGTACAGTAAGGATACCTCTACTCCCAGCGATGTTCCCGTTTGCTTAGCTCGGTATGTGGCATTTCTATTTCTGCCGTTCAAAAGGTTGTGTTGGCGGCGGCACATGGTTTTGTGTCTGTCAAGGAAGTGAGATCAGCGAGCTGGGAACGCAGGTGCACAGAGACACAAGTGTTTGGACGAATCCAAGCTCGGCAGGGGAGGCGGACGCATATAAACCTATTTATTTATTTATTTTATTTTTTTAACTTATATGGCGCAACCAGCTACCCAAAAAGGGTTTCCCGGCGCCTAAGAACACAGCACAAATGATGGAATATACAGCAGAGGTCGTTCAAAAATACTGGTCGAACAACCAGGTCTTTATCTCTTTTCGGAACCTGGTAAGACTTTGCTCCTTTCGTATATGGATTCGGAGTGTGTTCCAGATGGAGGGGCCCTGATGGGCAAAAGATCTTCCTCCCATCCTGGCTAGCTTGAATCTAGGTACTCAAAATTTTTCCGCTGATTTAGATCGTAAATTTATTTTTGGAATGTAGGGAAGGGCTAATGCCTGAAGGTATTTGGGCGCGATACCTGCTTTAATTTTAAACATATAGTTTAAGGCCTTAAACCTGATACGATTTTCCACCCTCAACCAGTGCAACTCACGCAGGTAGGGGGTCACGCTGTTGTTCTTAGGTATAAAACAAAGGAGTCGGGCAGCCGCATTCTGTACAAGCTGCAGTCTCTTTGTAACTGCCTTATTTGCACCCAAATACAGGATGTTCCCGTAGTCGAGCCGAGATGTAATTAAGGCGTTGACCACCGTTTTCTGCATGGGGCAGGCAGCATCCAAAGGATCTTCCTGAGCCACTTCATGATCGTGAAGCAGAGGCCCACTATTTTGTTAACCTGTTGCTTCATGGACAACAAATTGTCCAGTATTACTCCCAAATTCCTTGCATGAGGCACTGGTATAGGAAGATTACCCATCTGGGCAGGCCAGTGTGATGTACTCCACAGCTCTGGCTGCTTGCCCAGAAGGAGAATCTCCGTTGTGTCTCCATTTAATTTCAACTGGTTAGTTGTCATCCAGTTGAAGATGTTCAAAAGGCCCTCTTTAAGGAGAGATGAAGATGATATCTGGGGTTCAGACAATGAAAAGACAATTTGAGAGTCGTCTGCATACGTCATGAAGGTAAGTCCCGCTTTTTCCACAAGGTCTGCTAAGGGTCTGAGATAGAGATTAAAAAAAAAGCGGGCTAAGGATGGACCCTTGTGGTACTCCATGGGGGGGAATTGAAATGTCCAGAGCATGCAGCAGTCGAAGCTATTTGATATGTCCGTTGGCTCAGAAAGGATCTAATCCATTGCAGAGCAGTTCCACCGATTCCATTTTTTTCCAGCAAGGTGAGTAACTTTTTGTGCGACACAGTGTCAAAGGCTGCGCTTAAGTCAAGTAAAATAAGCGCAACCGTCTGACCATCGTCGAGAAGTTTCCTAATAGTTTCAGAGATACCCAATAAGGCAGTTTCCGTAGAGAAACCCGCTCGAAAACCTGACTGGGTAGGGTGAAGAGGGCATTCTCTTCTGAAAAAAGAGTTAAGGCTGAATGCACATGTCTTTCCAGACATTTGGAAAAAGCTGGGAGGAGTGAAATAGGCCTATAATTGGCCAATTTGTCTGGATCTGCTGTAGGTTTTTTCAGCAGTGGAGTCACTATGGCATGTTTCCATACGGAGGGTACTGTGGAAAGCTCTAGAGATGAGTTTAAAGTGTCTGCAATAATTTCAAGAGCGCGTGCGTCCAGTAATTTAATTATGTTAATGGGAATCCTGTGGAGAACCAGATTTAATCTTTTTCATAATGGACATAAGGGTATCAGTTGTAATAGGTGGCCATTTTTGGAGGGTCTGGTTTACGGTCGGAGTATACTCCCACTCGTCCCTGGAGGCAGTGTCAGGAGTGTTCCCATCTATCTCAGTGATTAATTTGTCAATTTTATCAGAGAAAAATTGGGCTAGGTCCTGACATTGCTTCTCGTTCAGAGGACGCGATGGGGCAGTAGTTTGTGCTCCAGCAAGATCTTTAACTGAGTTAAACAATATTTTGGCTTTATTTGCAGCTCCCGTAATGGTATTAGCTACATATGTGGCACGTGCTTTTTTGCATGCAGTGTGGTAGAGATTTCTAGCAGTATGATATCTGGTTTTTTATCAGGATCGAAATCTTTACGCCACCCTCTTTCAAGCGCCTTGCATTTTGTTTTTTCCTCCTTAAGTGAGTCATTAAACCATGGGGCCGGGGGACGATGTATATTCCCCTTGGTATTAGGGGTGGGTAAACAGGACTCTGCCGCATTTGTAAGCCATTGTTGAGTGGCCATCGCAATACTTTCCATGGTTTGGTGTTTATTAGGTGGGTGCATGCTGAGTTCTGCATTAAGCTTGGAGATATCTAGGGATTTCCAATTTTTCCTTAGTGAGGGCAGTAGCCTGGTTTGGTCAGTGGAAGCACTAAGTGTTTTGAGCTTGAATTTGATTAAAAAATGGTCTGACCAACATACAGGGGTGGTATCCAACCAAGTAAGTTGGGGGAGATTCGAGAATAAAGGGTCAAGTAGATGTCCTGCCCTATGGGTGGGCCCTGAGTTAATGAGATGAATATTAAGTGCTACGAGATCTTCCAACAGATTGACACATGTCGTATTAAATTGGTCTTCTAGATGAAGGTTTAAATCTCCAATAATGGAGAAGTTTTGGGATACTAGAAGGAAAGGGGTAATATGATTGGCCAATTCAGCTGCCCATTTAGTACCGTTTCCGGGAGGTCGGTACATTAAGATGCCAGACAATGTAAAATTGGGATTGAGGCAGATTTTAAAAGATGCAGCTTCACACTCAGGGATTGCTAATGGCTCAAATGTACATTTAAAGTTTTTATTATAAGCAATAGCGATTCCGCCCCCCGTTTTTCGAGTTCTATCCATCCTGACAATCGCGTAGTTCGGAGGAAGGGCCATAGCTATGTCAGGGCCAGAACCTGTGTGTAGCCAGGTTTCTGTAAGAAACAAAGCGCTAGGTTTATTGTCCATTAGCAAATCAAAGATATCTAACCTGTGCATGGGCAAGGAGCGACAGTTAATACTATAAAACAGGTAGTTATTGTTATTAGGGAGGGGCTGCTTACTGTGAGGCCTCTTTCTGATTATCTCATGGCCCTCCGAATCACTTGCAATATTTGCCAGAGTAGCAGGTTTGTATTGCCACTATCTGGAGATCTATGTCAAAGTGGCACGATCCATGGACCCCACGCATCGGAATGGTATGAGCAGAGTTGGCACAACCGCACTGGCAACCTAAGGAGTGACTCACCCTATGTAGGAAACACGGGAGTTGGAGCAGCGCTGACCTGTAACCCTGGTGGATGGAACACAGGTTGGGGTGAAAAAAGTATGAAATAGAAGGAACCGCGGGGCAGAGGAATGCGAAGTGCAGACTTAAACTGAGAAACTGAGAAAAAATAGCCTTCGGAGGTCAGAGAAAGACCCATGGTAGACGAGCGACTAAAACAAGCTCTTGGCATTGCTGTGGGGAAGGGGGGAGGTCAGCAGGCACATTGCCATCCATGACTGCACCATCTTTCTGTGAAGCAGCTGTTCTTCAGGAGCGTCTGGTCTTCGAGGGAGGCCTTCCTTGGGTCATTGTTTTAAAAGTGCAGCAAGCACGTGACCTACAGTGATGTTGCGCAAATGACAGAGATGCGGTGAGGCAAAAAAGTATGCTTCAAATCAGGCAGACACACATTTAAAAGCATAAAGAATCTGACCCAGAGCGTTGAGGGATGTCGCAGAGGAAATAACACCACGTACAGTGAGCGCCGACAACCACGATCGACGAAGACACGCCCCCCTGCAAGGAAACATCATTATTTTTGACTTATGAAACCCGACACATTAAGAAGGCATAAGACCGAAGAGAAAACCGCGGTTTTGCCAAGAGACCTGGCTTGGATTTTGCTTCGCTCGCTGCACCTTCCGGTAATATGAAATATTGGCATTCGCCCCAGAGAACAGGACGTGCTGTGACAAACACAGGGAAACGCCTGGCATGAGAGCAGGCTGCCGCAAAGTCAGAAGGGATCTCATGAGTGCCAGTGTCTGGCCCGCGTTGCATCCTCAAATTGAAGGTCCGCAATGAGAAACAAGTTCAGCGTGATGCCACGGAGTGCTAGCGGAAGTCAGGCAGCCTTCGTTGGGACGTGGGCGGGGCCTGCAAAGAAACAGGAAGGAACTGCCGGGAGAACGTCCTGGAACCCTGCACGCTGAATGCTGGCTGCCGAGGGTCACGCGGAAAGAGCCCGGTGGGTGGGGTGGGGTGGGGTGGGGTGGGGTGGTGGGGGGGGGGGGGGGGGGGGGGGGGAGTACGCGCGTGTGTCTTTGTGGGTTCGAGTGTGTCTGTGTGTGTGTGTCTGTGTGCGCGTGTGTGTTTAAGGGGGGGTGCGTGTGTGTATGTAGTGTGTGTACCTGTGTATGCGTGTGGCTGTGTATGTGCGCATGCGTGAGTGTGGCTGTGTGTGTGTTTGCGCACGGGAATATGAGGCACGAGATGGGCACGGCGCCGTGCGCCCACGAGGTGAAACCTGCGCTCGTGCCCAGCTCGTGTCCACATTCCCAGAAATGGGTGACAATAGTTCTCGAGCCAGACAGCAAATGCTTTGCATTTGCTTTTAGGCTCGACCTAAAAATTGAACATTTTTGTAGAGGATTAAAGCGACTCCGTTCTTCATCTGTACCTCTTCATCTTCACCAGAAAAAGCAAAGAACACATTCAAACGCTCATCCATGGCTTTAAATACAGAACTTTAATTTTATTATAATAATATTAAAATAGCTACTATTCGAGGGCTTCAAAACCTGCACAACTTCTGACAAAATCCATGTGGATTAAGGTGTATTGTTCTGAAGGAGAAAACGGGAAATCAAACATAATAAATATTTAACAATTGATGTCTTCCTTCATCATGTGCGTTTTGTCTTTCTCCTAGCAGCCGGGTCTCCCCTGCAGGTGCAGAGGTTCCCTTTGGGTTAGCCCTTTAATTCCATTACATTGGGGTGCACACCTAGTGTGCATACTCTTGATGGAGAGTGCATAGGGCCACCTGCACTGTGCAGGAGAGCGTGAGCCCAAGGAGGGTGTGAAGAAGCCGAACGGTGCCTACTTGGTGTAACATGTTAAAAGCAGCATTTCAGGGACAGGCTGCTGAGGAGTCAAGTAGATAGTTGTTATGTTGCAAGCTATAAACACTAAGGGAGTGTGCCTTAGTTATCTTCTAGAGGACAGTTTATGGTACTGCAAAGCCTCAATCTCCAAACTTCCCACAATGGGAGTGTTAACTGGCACATTCAAAGAAGATGGATTCCTCATGGATACATTTGTTGAGTGCCTGCCCTAAGTGGAAGGAATCCTCAAACACCTACTGCAAATCGAGAAAGGGCAGTAGTTCCGCCAAGATCTCTCTAGTTGGGATCAATTCCTAAACTCCACATAACTCTACTGAAACAGAAGATGAATGGGAGATGGGGTTGTCTCTTCTGGCCTGTCACATTCTACTTTACACTGACAAGTCGATGAACGACCTACAATGTACTTCAAATTTAGAGAAGTGTCAGATATTATTCAGTATGTAAACCTAAGAAAACAGCCTTTGGGCTGCTGGAGTGGGAGAGGAAACAGTGAAAGTCTTGTTTCACCCATCAACTACTACTGCAACTGTAAAAGGTTGGGCGGAATACTGGTGCTTATGAGGCCATGGTCTGGTCTGACGATTAGTGTCCATAAAGGGCACCTGAAAGGTAAAACAAATCATAACAAATATGTAGGCTGTCCCTTACAGCTGCCAGGCGACCTCCATCAATAGGTTATCCACAGTGCGATAACTGTCGCTTTCATGTAACAATGACAAATACTTACAAGTTCTGTACACTAAAAAAATACATACATTTTTGTTTCAATTTGGGAGAAAACTTATGTTAAACGTGTTTCTAAAACTTTAATTCATTCATTTTTCCTATCTGAGGAAATCTGATCTTAAATAACTTTTTAAAACGTCAACTATTTCATTTTTTGCTTTGAACTGTGGAATACATTTAATGTTTGTGTTAGGAGCAGCATATTTGCATTTGCCGCCTTCCAGCTATGGGGACGAGAGACCAGCTCAAATGTGGTGTCCCGAGGTTCAGTGCACTGTCAATGTGCTAACTTACGCAAACACAGGTAGCTCCAACCCCCGCTTTGGTGTACCTTTAGTCACAATATGTGCAGCTCCAAAACATTCAGTTGTTCAAGCTTAAATGCCAAAAATGGCCTTTTCTTCCATTGCCAGTGCCTTCAACAACAGGGGAAGGGGAAACACAACAAATAAAAAATAGCAACTTTAAAAAACAAGGAATTATAGTTTCTACATTTGCAATTTCCTTTAAGTATATTACAAGCTTGACTGTACACAGCCTGAAACGGCTTTAAAGGCCTTCACACTATTTACAGGAGTATGCGGTCAGCGGAAATCCATCCTTGCGCTTCTCCGCATCTCAAAGGCGCATGTTTATGTTTCTTTGCTTAAATATATATATATATATTTATATGTAGTAAAGTTCTCCTTTTGCTAGTCATTTGGTTTAGCAGCATTCTGAGAGTACATGACCAGCGTGGGAGGTTGAGGCAGCCCCCCCACAAGCTGGTGGTTAGCAGCTGCTGTTCTTGAATTCCCCATTCTCTGTGATGGAAAGCTTGGTGGGGTTGGTTGGCGAGACTCCGTTGCGCACCTGGACGCTGTAACGCTCCTTCACCTGTGTCAGGGCGCTCATCAGCCGCGTGTTCGCTGAATCCAGGGATACGATTCTCTTCTCCTGCAAGAAACACAGCAAAGGGTGATCAGATATGCTGGCGGTCAGGTGAAGTGTCAATCTTCAGGCGTAGTACAGGTTCCTATAGGAAAGCCCTGATTCTGAAAGACCTCTACAAATCTGGCAACTAGAGACTGATCTACCAGGGCCGCAGTATCTTCTCTTTATAATCTTCTATGTCATTCTTCCTGTCAGGGTTAACTCTGTTCTAAACAGGAATGCCAAAGGTATGAAATCTATGTTACCAACAACGATAAAAATTTGGCCCAACCTACGTTTTGAACACTTACTGAGCTGGAATAGTTATTTGAAAAAACAGACTGTCTAATAACTTACCACTTTTTGCAAAATTGGCCCCTAAAGTTCTGACAATACCATTATTATGAATTTGAAACATATTGTTGATTGGTTATAGACCACAGATGTTTTTTTGCCTCAATGCCTGTGGCAAGTGCTGTCTACATTTGTGGGAACTAGGTCGAAAACCACCACTTCATCTGCCATCAACATTCTGACTAGTGCTCGTGTGGGAATTCAAAGGTATCCTTACTTCGCAGCTGATGCAGTGAGGATGGTCCAGTAAAAGCAAATGTAGTCCCTCCTACAGAGCAAGCTATTCACACAGGTGTTTTTTTACCCTCGGTCCTGTAGCACAACTTCCTAGAGACTGATGGAACGTCTTCCCACAACGAGGATACAGGCGCACTTCTGTACACAATGAAGTTAAAGTAATTTGAAAGTCAGAGAACAGAATCTGTGGGATGAGGCATTTCTGGAAAGTACTATAAAGCATGGGGAAGGGGTAACTCCTCCAGAACCCCATATTGAAGAGTGTCCACAAGATCTCAGAGGAGATTGAAGGGTCTGATGCAACCCATTGTATCAGTCCACGCTCCAAATTGCGCTAATGCCACCACATAAAGGGTGTAATGCGCAGTATCAAGCCACCTGTTGATGTGCTGGGGACAATTCTTCACTGACACCAACGTGATGTCAGCGCAGGGATGCTGGGAGCCTCAAAGGCAAAGAAGAAAACAGCAAAGAGCGTGGTCCATGGACAGAACAAAAACACCCCTTCTTTGGATGGAAAGAATCATGTGCTACATCAATCTACTGTAGGCTTTCTCACTGACCTTTTCCCCACTCATTCCCCCTAGCTTGCTGGCAGTGTCACTCTTTTGACCCTTGAACTACACAATCCTCATTCACCATCTTCAAGTTACTGGTATTGGAGGCTCTGTGCTGCAGTACTTCAGTTCATTTCTAGCGGGCTAAGTATACAGCCTTTAATTTACATCTGATCCCAAGATTAATGGTGTGTGGCATACCCAGGGGTCAGCACTGGAGACAAGTCTTTGTACCATCCAAGATGTACCAATGGCACGGCAGATGTGGTCTCACTACTTCCATTTGCACACGTTCACTGACGATAGCTATACCATTTGTTTGGATAGAGACCTGGGTAAATCCTCAGCCAGCAGCAGGCTGTGTTTGGAAGACGTCCAGGTCGGGATGAACAGCGACTGGCTTAATCCAGGCTCTGATAACAAACATGTCATTTTAAAAAAAAAGTATTTTTATTGCATTTTCCAAAGCCACACTTCCATGATAACAATCAACAGTGGTGCCTAATGTTCTATGCATGCACCATCAATCTGCAACTTATACAGTTCTTCAATGTAACATCTTGATCGGTTCCAAATCTTGTGCATCTCACAACTTACAAACCATTTTCTACATGTTATAATCTGCCAGGTGCAATCGACCCCTAAATGCCACTAAACTTCCCAAACTCGTAGCACCCGCCCCTCTTCCATCCCACCCCCGCCACTGGTGTGTCTAACATCTAACTCTTCACTCTATCGGGTGTCTCCAGCTCAGAGGTCCTGATCCAATACACACTCACATTATTGTCCCTGTGGTCTGTACGTGCTGCATCATCCTACTTATCTGGGACAGCTAAAGCAGTGGTTGCCCCCTAGTGACCACTTCTCCC
The DNA here is from genome assembly GCF_964261635.1 of Lissotriton helveticus. Classification (NCBI taxonomy): domain Eukaryota; kingdom Metazoa; phylum Chordata; class Amphibia; order Caudata; family Salamandridae; genus Lissotriton; species Lissotriton helveticus. Next base: position 1,879,366,034 of record NC_136057.1, on the reverse strand, counting down.
TTGGTATCTGTCACCGCGGTCCTATGGTGGGGTTGCCTCTACATTCACTTCCGATTCTTTTATTGACTGAACCAATGCCTCCCAGGCCCTTGCAGTCTCCAAAGCTTTATCATTATGAAGTCATCGGGCTTGTTGAAGTCGGACTATACCTTCACTCTCTGCCCATTTAGCTAAGTCTGCTTTCCATCTCCTAAAACTGGGTCCCTCCCGTGATCTCCAGTGTGCCGTTATTTCCTGCTTCGCCAATAGCAACCCCAAATCAATGAATTTACTTGTTACTTTTGTTTTAGCAGTGTGAGGGAACCAATGTAGCAAGCATGCATCCGCAATGGACTCTATCTGGCGATCCGTAATGTCGCAGAGCAGATCCACCACCTCCTCCCAGTAGGTTCCCAGCTGCGGACAACTCCACATCATGCGCACAAACTCTGCTCCTTCTAATGTACATCTGGGACATTGGGCAGTATTAACGTTGCAATATTTCTTAATCTTAGCGGGGGTAAGATATGCCCTGTGCAGCACGAAAAAATTTACCAACTGAAATCTAGCGTTTCTAGTGCTCTTCCACGCTCTCCTAACGATCTGTGCCCACGCCGCCTCCGGGATCTCTTTCCCGAGGTGTGCTTCCCATTTCCGTAGCAATTCCTCGAGCGGTTCAGTTCCCTCCCCCATCATACGCCGATATAAACACATTACCGCCTTCACCACATATTGACACAGCAAAGTTGTATTTGGTTGTGTAAGTCCCTCCCTTCAGTGCTTCTGCACTGCCGTTACCAAGGCTGAATGTAACAGGTAATCGCCGCGAGGGAGATCATACCTGTCTTGTAAGGCCTGATAGGGTAGTAAAACCCCATCTTCATACAAATCTCCCAGCACATGTACTCCCAATGCCTCCCATTCCGATAGCGCTGTCCAATCCCCTCCATGGGGGAGTGCGGTGCACATTCCCAATGGTATCTCCAGCGCATAAGAGCGAGTCACTCCCCTTCTACGTTGGCTCCGGTTCCAACATAGTCGCACTGTCTTTTCCTCAGTGCTGAAGTACTAGAAAGGATAAAACATGACGTGGTATCCAACGTCCACCAGACCCTGCGGGATCCCGAAACTCTAGTGCAACTGCCTGCATAAGCCATTGCAATTGAGCTGCCAATTAGTAGAGCTCAAAGTCCAGTACCGCCTGCCCTCCCTCTTCCTTCATACGCATCATTGTTTTCAGCGCTACCCATCTCCTACCCGTTCCCCAGAGGAACCCACCAACCATTGCAGGAAGCATTCGAAAGTTAGAACCTGGGATCCATATTGGTAACGTCAGAAAAAAATACAGCAACCGGGGGAGTGCCACCATCTTCAGGAGGGCTACTCGACCCGCCACTGAGAGGGGCAACGTGCTCCAAAATGCAAAATTACCCTTGAGTCCCCATATAGCCCTACCTATGTTCCCCTCCAGGAGGTCTTTTGCTGAGTGATATATGTTAGTTCTGAGGTATGGTAGACAGTTCCGGTCCTCACCCGGGCGGAATCCGAAGTATACAAGACACTAGTCCACCCCACAAATGCGTCCCCCAGGCCAAAATGTCGCAGCACTCTGAACAGAGAGGGCTATCAAACGCCTTCTCTATATCTACTGATAGGATAGTTGCCGATATGTTTGCACCCTGTCCCTCTCCCATTATTCGAAGTAAGCGTCTCACATTAGTGGCCGTGTTCCGAGTCAGTATAAATCCCAGTTGGTCACGATGAACCAGCTGGACCATATATGGGAGGAGCCGAGTCGCAAGTATCCGGCTCAAGATCTTATAGTCGGATGTTAACATGGATAACGGGCGATAAGCAGTAGGATCAGAAGCATCTTTCCCAGGCTTCAAGAGAGGTATTATAATCGCCTCTCGTGTAGTTGCCGGTAACTGCCCGGTTTCTCTCGGTTCCTTAAAAACCGTTAAAAGTCTAGGGGCCAAAAGATCAATATAGGTTGAGTAGATTTCTATCGGCAGCACGTCTATGCCTGGCGTCTTATTGCGCGCCATGTGTTTGATCGCACTTCTAATCTCACCCAGCGTAATCTCATGTCCAAGTTGTTCTGCCTGTGTATCCTCTATCCGTGGCAGAATTACATCTGTCAGAAAGGTGTCTATATCCCCCTCAGCCACTCCCAGTGTGCTCCTATACAATTCCTCATAATATGACAGAAACCTCTCATTAATCCCCCGCTGAGTGTAAACCGGGATACCCATCTGTGTTGACAAAGTTAGTATGGGGATTAGCCAACCAAGCCAGCAAAGTGCCCACTTTATCCCATTCTGCATTTGCCTTCGCCAGATAGTTCTTGTGATCAAAACAGCACAACCTCTCTAATTGCACCGCCATAGCTTCCTTGGCCTCCAAGACCTCCCCTTGCCCCGATGGATTCTCAGGACACGCCCGTTCGGCTGATCGCAAGCGCTGCTCAGCAAATTCAACCTCTCTCAACAATGTCTTCCGCACACCCGTCATTTTAGAAATGCACAGCCCCTCATCACAAGCTTAAAAGCGCCCCATTCAAGTGCCCTGATCAACGCCGTTCCCTCATTCTCATGGAAATACTGTGCAATGCCCTCTCTGACCTCTTCCTGGAAGACAGAGTCCTCCAAGGCGTCTGGCTGCAATTTCCAGGTCGGAATCGCAGATCGCTCATGGGCCCATTTGGACTTAATGAACAGTGGGTTATGATCCAACAGCGTTCTGGTTAGATATTCACTATGGGCTACTGCCGCAAATACATCCGGAAAGCACAAGATGGCATCCGTTGTACGTGCAGTAAGTGTAATGCAGAAAGAAAGGAGTAGTCTCGCTCCCCAGGGTGTTGCACACGCCACGAGTCTATCAGACCCCATCTTTCTTGCAAGTCTCGTCTAATCTTGGCAAGTCTGTGTGGGAGAGTCTGGCAGCGGGAGCTGCGATCTATCTTCACCTACATCCGCTACAGTATTAAAATCCCCCCCCTCCCCCCATAAGGACCGGGCCCGTCAGGAACAGCGCCAATTTACCCGATATCTGAGTGAAAAACCCCGCCTGATCTACATTAGGGGCATAGACATTACTTAGCACCATATCCCTCCCATGGAGGCGCCCTTCCACCACCACAAACCTCCCCTCAGAGTCCACCAACTGACGCGCGGGCTGGAAGGGGATCCCTGCCCTAATCCATATCAATACCCCCCTAGCGAAGGCAGAGTATGTAGTGTAAAATATCTGCCCCCTCCATCTGCGCTGTAACGCCTGACCTTCCGCTTGCGTTATGTGCGTTTCCTGAATGAACGCAATATGGACCCCCCTACGCACCAGGTAAGCGTGCACCCTATGACGCCGCACCATTGAATGCATCCCCGTACATTCCACGTAATACACTTTAGTTCAGGTAATGTCCCCATATTGTCGGAATGTCCCTTCGATCAATCGCTCCCTCTTCTCAATCACACCAGTGGCCCTACTTCACCAACAAAAAACCCAACATTCCCCATGCCACTCCCCCCCAAGAACAGGCACTACGAATTTAGCTCCCATCCAAACTAAGTGAAAACTCCCACCCTCCCCAACTATGTCCACCAGTAGCCACTGAGGATGTACCTTAAGGGCAATGGAGGTGACCAGGACCCGATAGGACTCGACTCTATGTATTCCCCTGCTCCAATGCCCTACCCCCAAACATATGGAATCCCAGGGCACCCCGATTTTGGAAAAGGGGGGTGGTGATGGACAGAGCTTCTGAATGATGCAGAATACTCTTACCAAGTCAAGAGATCATGGTTTTAATCCATCACCGTTTTTTAGCTCACTGCACCATCCCAGCTCAGAAATTGGCTATATGCAAATTAGTCTGTTCCTGTCCCAGTGCATGATGGGAACAGGGCAAACCAAACTACCAAGCCAATTCTTATACTGGGAAGGAAACAAGCTTCCGGGGACCGGTTTCTGGCATCACAGCCTTCTTCGGCCCGGCTTGCTTGAATCCTGATGGTGCAATGAGCAAGGGACTCACGTCTGAGTATACCCTCCCACACATAGTGAGGATAAAACCGATTTTGGAAAAGGGGGGTGGTGATGGACAGAGCTTCTGAATGATGCAGAATACTCTTACCAAGTCAAGAGATCATGGTTTTAATCCATCACCGTTTTTTAGCTCACTGCACCATCCCAGCTCAGAAATTGGCTATATGCAAATTAGTCTGTTCCTGTCCCAGTGCATGATGGGAACAGGGCAAACCAAACTACAAAGCCAATTCTTATACTGGGAAGGAAACAAGCTTCCGGGGACCGGTTTCTGGCATCACAGCCTTCTTCGGCCCGGCTTGCTTGAATCCTGATGGTGCAATGAGCAAGGAACTCACGTCTGAGTATACCCTCCCACACATAGTGTGGATAAAACCGATTTTGGAAAAGGGGGGTGGTGATGGACAGAGCTTCTGAATGATGCAGAATACTCTTACCAAGTCAAGAGATCATGGTTTTAATCCATCACCATTTTTTAGCTCACTGCACCATCCCAGCTCAGAAATTGGCTATATGCAAATTAGTCTGTTCCTGTCCCAGTGCATGATGGGAACAGGGAAAACCAAACTACCAAGCCAATACTTATACTGGGAAGGACACAAGCTTCCGGGGACCGGTTTCTGGCATCACAGCCTTCTTCTGCCCGGCTTGCTTGAATCCTGATGGTGCAATGAGCAAGGGACTCACGTCTGAGTATACCCTCCCACACATAGTGTGGATAAAACCGATTTTGGAAAAGGGGGGGGGGGTGATGGACAGAGCTTCTGAATGATGCAGAATACTCTTACCAAGTCAAGAGATCATGGTTTTAATCCATCACCGTTTTTTAGCTCACTGCACCATCCCAGCTCAGAAATTGGCTATATACAAATTAGTCTGTTCCTGTTCCAGTGCATGATGGGAACAGGGCAAACCAAACTACCAAGCCAATTCTTATACTGGGAAGGAAACAAGCTTCCGGGGACCGGTTTCTGGCATCACAGCCTTCTTCGGCCCGGCTTGCTTGAATCCTGATGGTGCAATGAGCAAGGGACTCACGTCTGAGTATACCCTCCCACACATAGTGTGGATAAAACCGATTTTGGAAAAGGGGGGTGGTGATGGACAGAGCTTCTGAATGATGCAGAATACTCTTACCAAGTCAAGAGATCATGGTTTTAATCCATCACCGTTTTTTTAGCTCACTGCACCATCCCAGCTCAGAAATTGGCTATATGCAAATTAGTCTGTTCCTGTCCCAGTGCATGATGGGAACAGGGCAAACCAAACTACCAAGTCAATTCTTATACTGGGAAGGAAACAAGCTTCCGGGGACCGGTTTCTGGCATCACAGCCTTCTTCGGCCCGGCTTGCTTGAATCCTGATGGTACAATGAGCAAGGGACTCACGTCTGAGTATACCCTCCCACACATAGTGTGGATAAAACCGATTTTGGAAAAGGGGGGTGGTGATGGACAGAGCTTCTGAATGATGCAGAATACTCTTACTAAGTCAAGAGATCATGGTTTTAATCCATCACCGTTTTTTAGCTCACTGCACCATCCCAGCTCAGAAATTGGCTATATGCAAATTAGTCTGTTCCTGTCCCAGTGCATGATGGGAACAGGGCAAACCAAACTACCAAGCCAATTCTTATACTGGGAAGGAAACAAGCTTCCGGGGACCGGTTTCTGGCATCACAGCCTTCTTCGGCCCGGCTTGCTTGAATCCTGATGGTGCAATGAGCAAGGGACTCACGTCTGAGTATACCCTCCCACACATAGTGTGGATAAAACCGATTTTGGAAAAGGGGGGTGGTGATGGACAGAGCTTCTGAATGATGCAGAATACTCTTACCAAGTCAAGAGATCATGGTTTTAATCCATCACCGTTTTTTTTAGCTCACTGCACCATCCCAGCTCAGAAATTGGCTATATGCAAATTAGTCTGTTCCTGTCCCAGTGCATGATGGGAACAGGGCAAACCAAACTACCAAGCCAATTCTTATACTGGGAAGGAAACAAGCTTCCGGGGACTGGTTTCTGGCATCCCAGGGCACCCCTCCTTTCGTGAGAGCCCCCATTGCAGAAATGTCCCAAAGCTTCGCAACCGCCCCCTCACCCTCCTCACTCATGGTCATATATGTGACCTCCCAGTACCAGTCCCGGCAGAGCCGCTACAAATTCCCCCTGTAACCTCACCCAGTATTACCCCCAAACCTCAGGCATCAACCAGTTCGTCGGCAGTCCCAGGAGTGACATGAGGTAGTGAAGCACTTCCCGTCTCAGAAGCCTCCGATTCTGACTGATCTTTCTCCTTTTCAGAGTCCGTTATCCACAGTTGACTGCGTGTGTTGTTAATGTGAGATTGCAGTCACAGCCTGCAGCGCTGCCAGCCTCTCGGTCTCTGTCTGCGTCACAGTGGGTATCCCCACAGCCTGATGGCGTCTCCCAGTACGCTGTGACCTGCGGGGGAGGGATTCCCCAGGCGCCATCCGATCGGAATGACCTGCATCCCCCTTTCCTGTTCGGTAATCCTCCAACCAGCTCAAGGCCTCCTCAGGGCTATTGCTAAAGTGCGTATTCCCGTCCAGCATAATCTTAAGGCGTGCAGGAAATATCAGTGAGTACTGCAGCCACTCCTTTCGTAACTCCTTTTTGACAGCTAGGTAGGATGCACGACGGCGCTGCACTTCAAAAGTGTAGTCCGGGAACAGTGTTACCTTTCCATTGCCCACCTGGTATGGTCGCTCCGGGAGTGCTTTGTGCAAGCGTAAGTCTCTGTCCTTATAGTGAAGGAGCCTCGCCACCACAGGTCTAGGAGGACGCCCCGGCGCCGGAGGCCGCGCCGGGACCCTATGAGCTTTTTCTAACGTATAAAAGGGGGACAGCCCCTCCAATGCCACCACTGTTTTCAACAACTCCTCCAGGTATTCCACCATGCTGGCCCCCTCCACCCCCTCCGGCAGCCCCACCACTCGTATATTATTACGGAGGTTGCGACCCTCCGCATCATCAGCTCGCTTCTCAAGGCTGCTCACTCTGCTCAAGACATCTCCCATCGTGGCTTATAGCGTCTTCTGTGCCGGCTCCACCACCCCCAGAGTCACCTCCGTTTGATTTACTCTGTCCGATAACTTGGCATGATCCGCGCGGGGGAGGTCCAGCCCCGTGGGCACCTGCGCAATATCCTGCTGTAGTGCCTTTCGAGTATCTGAAATGGCTGCCAAAATTTGGTCAACTTGCTGCTGCATCAGTGGCTCCGATGGGGATTCCATAACATGCTTGTCCTGTTCCGCTGCTGTTTCCTCAGGTTCCTGGGATGAGCCCCCCTGTTTCCCTTGCGGCTTTCCCATAATGCTGCCCGCTTCTCAGGTCAAGGCCGCCATTCTCAACAACAGGTCTCTCCCTTGAGCCAAACAAGCACCGCCTGACCTCCTCCGTTGAAGAGGTACTATTCAAAGTGCCAAAAGCTCCCCTTGGTCCCCAGGGCAGTAGGTAGTCCTGTTCCCCACCGGTCCCTGAAATGCTCACACTTCTGTACTCTATTGGGTCGCAGTCCTTTGCTGCTGAGCCGGGCACCGTGTTACCCCATTGGACATCCTCTGAATCAGCCCAGGCCCCCAATCGGAGCAACGTCGCTCCCCAGCACCCAAGAACACACCAGGGTTCGCTGATGCCCCGAGGGACCCGCAAATCTCTGCAAAGACCCAGTCCTCCTGCACCAAATGGGACCCCCAGGTATATGTCATCGCCTGGCGTCCTCTCGCAGTGCCTTATTCAAAACTGTAGACCTCTACAACAACGAAGGCAGGATTGTGACACCCCTCTTCGCTTCCTTAAGTTTCGCCAGTAGATGAGGCGTTAATGCAACCGCTACAGTCCGCCACTCATTGGGACACACCTCCCAGCGTCGCTTCCCTGCGTCCCATTCCTTGTTCCTGGCACCGCCGGGGACCTGTGTCGAGTAGGTTACCTCACCACTCAATCAGCATTGCCCCGCGAGCATGCCTCAGAGCTCTCAATGTCCCCCGCACCGGTCGCACCCCCCACGTCCGCCAACGCTGGGTGGAGACCCCACCGGGGCCAGGGCACCTCACCTGTCCTTCAGGTGTCGCCGTCCACTGACCCACAGGGAGCAGTCCTGCACTCTCCTCTTATGGCAGCGTCCCGGAGATCCAGGCAGGACCTGCGCTCCCTCCGCAATGGTGACAGCCCTAAGATCGTGGGAGCACCCGGGCCAGCCACTTCAGAAGATCCTCTTCTATCAACAGCGCACTTCGCTCGGCGCCATCTTGGTTCTCGGGTCAATCCCGCTGCAACCAACGACCTCCGCAGCCGCCAGTCCGCTCAAAGGTCGCCGCTGCCGCTCTTTCCTATCCCCGTGTGTCTCCCAGGGCCCCAGGTGCAGGTGCGGCCGGATCCGTGTTCTCCCAGCAAAGGCCGGCCCGCAGCGCCCTGTCAATGGCTCCCTGCAATGGCTGCCAGAGTTGCCCAAGGCAGGGGCTACAACCAACCGGCCGGCGCGGGCAACACTCCAGCACTCACCCGCCGCTTGACCGCATAGGAAGGATCCCCAGAATGCTCCTGCAGCCGAATCGTCCCCTGCCTCATGCAGCGATATCCCAGTGTCACAGCACCGGCTTCTTTTCCTCACACGATAAGGGCAAGGCAGCAGCCGCTCCCCCAGGGTCACCGTCAGGTCACTGCTCCTCTCAAATAGTCCTGACGGCAGCCAGGTCACCAGTACTTGGGGCTACTCGCTCCAGTGCAATCTCAAGCACCACGGCCGGCCATAATGTGGAAGGGATCGAGTCCAGTCTCCCTGCTCCTCACGGCCCCCGCTTCTTGGCGCCAATCCGCTTCGGTTGAGTTTCGCTGCTAGCGGGTCCCAGATCTCATAAAGCCGAGATCCAGACCCCCAGCAGCAGCACAATGGCTCCCTAGGCAGGAGAAACACCAGGGTCGGCGTGGAGCTCCGAGCTCACGCGACCGTCTCTATCAGCTCCTTGGCCACGCCCTCTATAACAAACATATGTCATGTTAGTTAACGGCAGCTAGGAACTAGGGGTCACAAATTCTGTCCCAAGCAAATTAGCGATTTGTACTAAACAAGTCAAATCAGTAACTGGGTCCTCAGATTTTTCTTGCTGCTTCGTGTGCTTCTTCTGTTTGCAGCAACTTGATGTTTCCCTGATTCACTCCAGAGGGTATGGTCTCTGCAGCTGCAGATTACGCAATGGGCCACACTTCGGTCTTGCTATAGGTCTTCTGTCCAGCCAGTTTGTAGATTATAGAGAATTCTGCAAAATGCCTAATTGTGGGTGTGCATAAGTTTGCACCAGCCACACAACCATCTTGAGTGGTATTGGCTTCCCGTATCTTTCATTAAATCATTTGTGTTGCACATTGTTTATATATCTCACTACAGGAAGACAAGCCTTTATTCAACTTGTCAAACCTTGCGATCTGCCCATCAAGGTTTGCTGATATTGCAGGCAAAGGAAAAAGGTTGTGTAGTGACTGTTTGGCCATATAAACCCAACTATGTCACTTCTTTGTAATATTGCCGTGGTTGCACTGAACAATCACGGAAATGGAGATAGGCACCAAGCAACTTGTTAAGACAGTGATGAGGAAGTAGTCTAGGAGGCCAGGCAACTGGTGAAGACAATGATGAGGAAGTGGTCCAGGAGTAAGTGTTCAGTTTCAGACATACACCAGACATACACCTTACTTACATATGATTGGGGAATGCACACACACACACATTTCCACCTTCTTCCCCAAGTCTAGATTCTGATCTCACTGATTCACGTAATTTTTCTTGTTTCTTTGCAAACGTAATTATCGACTTGCAGTTATTGAAACTCAAGATGTAGCAATTTTAGTTAAAAAGAAAAGGCCACTAAATAATAAAATTAATGCAGATGCAGACTACTAAAACACACCGCCCAAACACACCACCAATCCCCCTTCCTATGAACGTAAACTTGAAAACCATTAAAAAACAATAATGTTACTTACCCTGTAAACATCTGTTTGTAGCATGTAGTGCTATAGATTCACATGCATTGCATACTCCTGCCATCCATTGTTGACCTTGGACATTGCAACTGGTTTTTCTTTGAAGAAGCTTCTATTCACAGGATATTGTGTGACTTCTTCCTTAGTCCACAATGCACATGGGTATTGATTTCATCTTAGATTTTTTCACTCAGCAAGTGAAAGGTAGAAGTAGAGTGTAGAAAAAAAGTAACATGATATGCTCTAAGTATTGTAAGTAGGCAAATATTTTGTAATTAAGAAATCGTGTTCTCATTGCCAGGTTCTGGAGAGAAAGGTGGCCCTTACGTGAATCTAAAGCACAACATGCAACAAACAGATACTTATAAAGGGTAACATTTTCCACTTGTAGCATGTGTGGCTGCAGATACAAATATTTAGCATTGTCTTTAAAGCACTATCCTCATAGCAGTGGCAGGCAGGTAGATGATGCAGAGAAATAGACACCTGGATGCACTGGTTGTATTGTGCCATTTTGAAGAAGCACTGTGACCTCTTCTTGCAAGAGAGCGAGGTGGTTATGGCTGAGGGTGTGGTATGTTGGGTGGGGGTGGTGTCTGATTCTAAGCAGTAGCTCTGCTAAACCACTGCTAAATCACACTGATCTGAGGTGATTTCCTTCCAGGCAGAGTGGAAATTCCACTATTTCCCCAGTGTTTTGTGAGCAGAATGGGTGTTGGAGGCTTGTTGTTGGCACAAGTAGGATTGCACCTGGCCGGAGGGTGTGGACTTGCTCCCACTGCTGAATAGTTGTCTGCAAAAGGTGCCCCTCCTTATAGCAGACTGAAGGGCTCCAATGGATTATGCGATGTTTTGATTTAGTCTAATATCTCATCAACTTGGGAATCAAAGACATTTTACAATTGGCTAGGATGTTGAGAGGGTGTCACTGAACCTCCGGTATAAACCCTAGACGCAAATCCATGCACAGTGGTGGTGAAGGGTGCTGGGGTTGACCCTTGAGAAGCAGTAATGATGTGTCCAATGTGCAACAGATATTTGCGTTAGAATTATCTTCTCTTCCACGACTAGCTCTTCACCCCTATTCTGGTTTGTCTGATGGAGGTGGTGTACTAAAGCCACCATTTCCTCCCAGTGATGGTGATTTGCCACTGAATGATTGCGCGGACTGCAACATGCTTGCCAGCGGTGTTGATACCCTTACGCCCACTATGGAGTTTAGGAGGGGCCTGATGTAAAGAGGGTCCTTAGGAGAGGCCTTAAACCTATTCTCTACCTGTTGCAAGACCCCCTTGGTTCGGATTGCATCCTTACAGTAGTCAGGGGCGGACTTAAGCATGCCCTGAGCACTAAAAGGAATTGGACAATGTGTTCTGTCTTGGAGATGGCCTCCACCAAAAACTCTTCCTCATTCAGTAGGATACGCATGTTTAGGGTGGTGGGCTGCCCTCTGAATGACTGCATAATATGCAGTGTTATCATCAACTGCGACGATTTGCCTAGATATGGCTCGATGTCTCGACTGTTTGCCATGTTGTTCCAGTTGTCATCCACGTCCCCTATTTCAATAAGTTGGTCAGAATAGTATAATAGTATCCCTGACCACAAGGGCTACCTGAGAGACAGCAAGAATGGACTGATTTTTCAGGAGATTCTGGTAGCGGTGGAAAGGGAGGTGATTTTGGCCATGCTGGTGGTGGTGGAAATAGAGGAAGAGATGGTGAATGCTTGGGTGTGGGAGGCTGTGGAAGAGGGTTCATGGCTTTGTCTTTATGCCTCCTTTTCACCGGACACCTAGGTGCATCAAAGGCAAGATATTCCTTAAAAAGTTGTTCTCTGCTTCTTGTGAATCAGAGGCAAGGTGGTCGATGGATTTCCAGGGTACTGCTTAGCAGAATACTTGCCAATCGATTGATGTATGCACAGCCACATTTGCCTGGTGTAGATTTCCTCAGCTAGTTTCAAAGATCGGGGCCTCAGACTCCTCTGACCTCAGCGCCTGGTTTAGAAGGCGCTCTTGGCATCGATTTTGGCTCCAAATGGGGAGGCTCGGTGCCTTACAGTTGAGAAGGTTTTAAAGAATGTCTTTAACTACGTTTTTTTTTGGTCAGGAGCTTGGTTAGCTCCAAAGCCTTTTCTCAATGATGATCGGAGCCAGAGTACAGCGATGCATCAGAAGCGGAGGCCTTTTCCTTGGCCTGCTCGGGGCTTGATGCCCACAGGACTAGTGCTCTGCCTCAGTGTGAGGACATTTCAGTAGGCAGGTCTTAGCCCCATGTCTCAGCATTGGGGTACTACTCACTACACCATCCACATCATAAAATAAAGAAAAACAAATTATAGTGTCCAAGACCAACACTAGATGTCATCATTATGTAAATCGTGTGTATCCTTCTGAGAAACACTAACCTGTAGAGAGGCATTGATTAGAGATTCAACTTGATACTAGAATCATCAGGCGTAACGACTACCCTATAATCCACTTTCTGGGATAGTAAGAATAGCACACAAGAACAGGAAAGCTTTTCACTAGATATGTGCTCGGTCATCTCTCTGCCTATCGGAAGGATTCTCTTCCTTCTTCAAGACAGTTGGCTACCATGTTACTAGTTGAATAAATTAAATGCAAACACTTTTTGGAGGATTAATCAAGTTGGCTTGCAGTAGACAACTAAACGAAGTAATTTTATAAACTGCACTACCACAGCTTAGACTGCTGAGAATGCCTTTCCCTGGCTTTTCAACTCTCTTAACAAAATGTATTTAGGAGGCTCCCTAAACCTTCCAATACACAACAAAACATTAAAGACAGGAGATGGAATGGCAAATGGAGCCTTTCTTCTCCAGGTATGGTGCCCAAACATTGCAGGCAAGGCACATAAAGTGAAATTGAGAAATAAGTGGAACTGGGGACGTGTCTCTTTCTATGTATAGCCAGAAAACAATATATCAGTAAAAACAGTGCTCTGTCACATGCACAAGAGAGCAAGAGTTACAGAAACAAGCTTAAACAAGAAGTGCTAGAGTACGCACAGGTGAAGACTAGAAGATGAGTGCAAAGAACAGGAAATCAATCAAGGCCCTGCTCAGGAACACATTCCAGCTCAGCGAGTCCTGTTCCCTGCCTGGAAAACCCCAGCCTCTTCCTTAAAAAAAAATACATTTTCAGTAATTTTCATGATTTAATAAAACATCTTAAAATTGCATTAACAACTGTTAAGTTGAGGTACATTACATCTTCCTGTTTGAGCTTTCTTTGTGTAGATCTGCTTTATTGCATTACTTCCACAGGCGTACAGGCTGTGTCTGGGATTGAACACATTAAGCAGCACTAACAATTTAAATCTCTTTTGAGATTTTCTCAGATTCAGACATTAATTTTTCCAGCCTCGCTTTCTTTATTTCTGCATTGTGGCTGTGAATTCTCTCACCCACGTATTAGCACATTTAATTTGTATCCTTTGAGAAACTACTGAAGTCTTATTACTGAGTATAATTTTCCCTGCAACCCAGGTTTCTTTTTTCCTGAGATGTGTGGTCTTCCATCAACAGAGTTTAATATTTGGCTTCCCACATTTTTATTCTAATGGCTTTCAGCGTTCTTTCTTTCATTGTTCTTGTTTTTTTATTTTAATTCTTACTTTTATTTTCTTTGGTTCTTCTTCACACCTGTTTTCTTCCGTTTCATACCGATTGATATGTATATATATATTATGTTTTTCTCAATCGCAATGGTTTTATCCGAGTTTCAGTGCACCTTGGACATGTTTTTATCTAAATAAAAATGAAATTTCTCCCAACATTAGGAGTACCACCTCTGGAATATTCCTTGGTAGGCTACAGGAAAACAATGAATTTTACATATATACTCCAACACAGGGATATCGGGCTTGTGCCACATGTTCAAAAGCCTGTCTAGCTCCTCGTTACATGAGGACCATTGTACAGGTGTTGCCGTTTGACGGCTTTTATAAGGAATGACAATTTTGTACAAGTCAGCTACTTTCTGGGACAGAAATGTTTCTTTTTCGTGTATTTTTGTCCACCTTCCATCTTTTTGCTTAAGTCACAAGTCAGAGGAGGTTCTCTTCAAAGTTATGAGACTGCATCACACGTTGCAGTGACGATTTTCAACTCTGAATCCCTTTTTATTATCTGCCATGTAGATCAGAGGGTGGTCACGGATTTTAAATGTTTGTGTATTGCACAGTTAAATCTATTAACAAACGTGGTCACTCAACTAGCTTCCTCACCCATTTTTGCCATGCCAGATTATGAGCATAAACAATATCAGAAGATCATTCTTGGGAAGACAGGTGTGGTGTTTTGCAGCCAAAGAAAAGGACACTCCATTTCTACAGATCGTATAACTTTTTTTTTTACTTCAACAGAAGCTTTTCGGGCTCAGATCCAATTTAGTCTGGATGCAGTACACCTGCCTTAACTCTAGTATGCTGATGTTACAACCAAATCCACTGTGTTGTGTTCCACAATGAAAGTCATGGCGCCTGTGACATCAAGTTGTGCCTGGATAGTTAAGTTCCTGATGTTGTCTCTTTTTTTTTTTTCATCAATGCTCTCCTTATTTACATCAAGAGACCACTTCCGCCAACTCCTCTGAGCTTCCCCGACAATCACAGGATCAACCCAACCTGTTACTCACATGAGAGTCTGCTGGAGTGAGTCTTGAATAGTGCATTGCAATTGAAATGCTGGGCAAAGCCAAACAGTGAGATGCTGTTTTGTTTAGAAAGAACACTGCATTGAGGGTAATTTGATGCAAAATTTTCCAGGTAATGTAGGCAAATGTGACAAAGTTTATGCTGTGCTCAGCCAGATCACAAATGTTCTAAAAGGAGAAAACTCCATTTGTTTCTGCAGTAAAGGCAGCCAACCCTATGCAAGAGGACTTTAAAAGAGACAAAATCAGAAACATGTATGAAAAATCCATTGCCAATAGAACTGATGGTTGGGTGACAGCTGCACGAACACTGGAAACTGAACTTGTGAATGTCATTGAGAGGGTATTACCTTACTTCCCACCACGCCCAATTCCACATTTCACAGGAAGAGTATGGGTGGGAACAACTTAACACAAACCGACCAAGGCAGAATTCCCCCTGATCAGCAACAGTAATAAACAATCACAATAATCACAAATTCAGGCAAGCTTTTGCAAAATGACTTTAGGTCAGTTTCTTCCCCCAACTGGCAGCAAACGTCTAAATATTTATTTTAATACTTTACACCCACCTCTCCCTCAGAGAACCCCCTGTTAAGAAGACCAGGACATCATGGTATTCAACTCTCAACTCTCCCTTTTGAAAAACGTGAAACTACCTCACAGAAACAGATTTCAAATGAACTCTTCAAGATCTACTCAACTTGCACATAGGAGGAGGCAACACCCTAAGTGGTTTCCTGACTTCATCGACTTCCCTGAAAGGCATCCTACATATAGTAGCACATCTCACCAAAGGCTTATTGAAGGTATTACTCCAACCCTGATGAAAATCCACTGACGAGCCTGAAAGGCTTTAAGCCTTCCTCATCTTTAACCCCTTCGACGCTCATGACGAGCTGGGCTCGTCATGAGGTAGCCTCCTGCTACGCTCATGACGAGCCCAGCTCGTCATGAATAATGGGTTTTTGTAAAGAAGAGCACAGGAGGGGAATTTCGCTAGCGCTCATGTGGTTAAGACAAGTTGCATCATGGACAAGGTCACCAGAACTGGCACCACTCCATCCAACTCAGAGAAACTACCCAAGGGGGCAGCAATAAACTAGAGGGCAGGTTACCAGCCTGAAAACAAAACAGATAAACCAAGAAGACAAGCTTTCACCACTTATGTTCCAAGATGTAGAACAACTACCCAGCCGACATTAGAACTCCACAACATTTCTGCAATTCAGTAGGGAGCTCAAGATTTGCACCTTCGGAGAACAATACATCTTGACATGGTAGAGTTCACAACCCACAAACGTGCTTCTCTGTAAACAATGCTGAATGGTAAATCAGAGCACCACCTTTGTTCAGAACGCTATTGCTTTCTGCCTACACTGTACACCCACCTATACATACATAACTACTTACATTTGTTATTAGGTAAAAACCTTTGATGAGCTTCAGGTTTCGATGCATGTTATATTGCCACAAAGTACTTGATGCTGACTGAAATAGATCATCTAATAAAGGTTTTTGTGTCTTCATAATGTTGGTGGCTTGTCAATAAGCAGTTTTTAACACTAAAAGCAGACTGGAGTTACCTCTAATGTAGATAGAGGATGTTCTGCAAATTTGATAGCCATTCTAGAGTATCAAGTATTCTTTGCATGAGTGAAAACATCCTACAGGTAAAAAGATAACGGGTCCTAATCCTTTAGGAAAATTACAAAAGCACAGAAGCTAGTTCTCGATTGTTGGCTAGTGAAAACTGTCAAAAATGATCGTTAATAGCTCACATCATCAAGTTATGAATGACAAGCTAGTTTCAAACATGGAGTCTGTTTTTTATTCTCTGCTACCTTTTTTTTTGTTCAAATTGTTTTACTAGTTTGAGAAAAAGACATACAATTAGGCGTAAGAGCGATACAGACAAAAGTAACGAGGTACAGGATACTCATGACAAAGCAATGATTTACATATATCAGTTGTTACAATTGAGTATCTAAGAACAGTTCAGGCGTAACAGGGCAAAAATGTGAGAGATGTCTGCAGTATAACTAATTGTATACAGACTAAAGGCTCAAAAAGGGACTGTAACTTGCATGAGCTGTATTGGACAGAAGGACTTTCTATCAAAGAGAGTGGCATCATTTGTATCGCCTGTGTATCAAGAGTCGCCAAACAAGAAAAGAGTGGGTACCTTTTAACAGAGCTGGGTGAAACCACAATACCCTAATAATCATTTGTCAATCAATGTGTATTTGTACACTGCTGCTATTCATCCCTGAGGTTATCTAGAAACTCGGTTGCTGGGCTCAGTCGAAAAGGGATGAGAGTCCCTTCCTGAAGTCTGCCAGGGAATGCGATGTCTGGAGGTGGAGGGGAAGGGAAAGGCCGTTCCAGGACTTGGCAGTGAAGTAGGAGAAGGAACATCCTCCAATGTGGCTTCAGCGGATGCACTGTGTCAGGGCGAGGGAGAAGGAGCGAAGATGTCAGGAGGGTTGATGGAAGCTCAGGCGGTGGTTGATGTAGGCTGTTCCTTGGTTGTGGAGGACTTTGTAAGCATGTGCCTACGTCTTGAATTAGCATATTTTTTAGACGGGGAGCCAGTGGAGGTTCCTGTGGTGGGGGGTGATGTTTGCAGTCTTCAGTTTAGCAAAACGCTCAAAGTGACATGAGGTAACGTTTTTAGTGCTTAACCCTCATTGTCACATGGTTTTAAAGCCCTGTAAAACTCCAATTCTTCCTCTTAGCATGTGTCTTAAAATACATCCAACTGGACATAACTGATGTAATTAAATCAATCCATCAATTAACACATTTGTAGAGCGCGCTACTCACCCGTGAGGGTCTCAAGGCGCTAAGGGAAGGGGGGGCAGCTACTGGTCGAACAGCCTTGTCTTGAGGCGTCTCCTCAAGGTCAGCAGGTCCTGGGTCTGACGTTGGTGGGGAGGGAGGGTATTCCATGTCTTTGTGGCACGGTGGGAGAAGGGTCTGCCCCTGGTGGTTGTTCGGCGGATGCGTGGGATAGTGGCGAGGCCGTGGTCGGCAGAGCGCAGCTGGCGGTTCGGGGTGTAGAAGGACAGTCATTCGTTGAGGTATGCTAGTCCGGCGTTGTGGAGTGCTTTGTGCGCGTGGGTTAGGAGTTTGAAAGTGATCCTCTTGTGGACCGGGAGTTAATGCAGGTCTCGTAGGTGGGTGGTGATATGGCTGTGGCTGGGGAGTCCGAGCATGAGGCGTGCGGAGGCGTTCTGTATGCGCTGGAGTCTCTTCTGGAGTGTGGCTGTGGTTCCTGTGTAGAGGGCGTTGCTGTAGTCCAGTCTGCTGCTGACTAGTGCCTGGGTGACCGTTCTCCTGATTCCGGTGGGGATCCATCTGTAGATCTTGCAGAGCAGGAGGAGGGTGTTGAAGCAGGAGGAGGAGACGGCGTTGACCTGCTGGGTCATAGCGAGCGTTGAGTCCGGGATGAACCACAGATTGTATGTGTGGTTTAGTTGGGGTTCCTTTGACACTGCATCCCCCAATTCAGATTATGGCTGCAACTTTAGTACAAATAATTTTTAGTGATCCAGTATTTGGTATCACATAGGTATGTAGGACTATTGAATTCCGCGATGCAGACTATAACTTCATAATGGTAGTAAATGCTTACATCTACTTAGTAGTCGGAGTCAGATGGTCTGGTATGTTCAGCACTTTTTTCTTTTAAGTCTTTGCCATAGACATTCACAGGTACTTTTTCTTAGGGGAACCTAGACTCTGTCTTCTTTCTAACCTATGTAACTTAACAGTGGGCCCACTTCGTTCTGGCGACACTGAGCATCTCTGTTCTATAAAACTTTATAAATAAATAAATAAATGAATATACTGCAATGAACGGCTCTCTTTCTTACACACTTACAACGTCTGAAAGTACTTACAAAGATGTACTCAGGAGAAAAGTAAGAAGAACAAGCATTGGTCTCGCCATTTAAAAGCAATGCAAACCTTTCGGCTTTGCTAATGCTTTTTTACAAGTGCTGTTCTGCACTGGCTAAATAAATAAAAAATTGGCTAAAAAGAGCAACAGAGGAGCAGGGGTTTAAAACAAAAAAAAAATTAAGAGGAAAAAATGACAGCGGGAGCAATAGAATAGTAAAGAAAAAAACAGGTGCCTGAATGCAAGTCGTGGAAGGAGACAAGTCCTCCAATCAGAACATAGTAAATAAGAAATGTTCGGAAGGCAGGGCAAACAAAGAAGACGAAGAAAACCCATCGAATAAGAAGCAGTGAAATGAAATAGACAAATTCCAGTTTTATTTAGTCACTGCTTTTGCAAAACTTTACTGCTGAGGGTGCTGCTGAGCGCTTACTAACATAAAAAAATTGTGTAAAAGCAAAAATATTTTTGGGGTCTCAAAAAACACACATTTTCATAACAGCCTCTAGTGTTCAAGGAAGATCAGAGAGGTGATGGCCAAAATGAAGCAGAACTGTCTCTTCGTTTTGGGGCATTGGGTGCGGGTCAAAGCTGCTGTTAAGGGCAATTTGGTGTACATGCAAGTGACGTAGGTTGAAACACTACCTGTGCATCGATTATCTTTTCCTTCGCATCAATAACTGCTTGCATCTCGGCATGGTCCTTCTTCAACTCTTCCTCGACCGCCATGAGCCTGAAACAAAAGTAGCAAAAAGGAAATGGTTACAACAAGGCCAGGAAGGACACCATATAGTCTAAATAAAGAACTACCACAGAGAAATACAGTTACAATACAGGTGGGCAGGCCACTAAAGGCTCAAGCCTGGCTCTGGCTCTGGCTCTGGCTCAGCTCGATGTCCTCTTGAAACCTGGTGCCAAAAACGAGCAAAGCCTTCATGTGGTTTCTGCCCCCACTGCTAACTTACATCACTTGTTTCTAGAAAGTCTTGTTACTATAACATATAATACGTGTATTTATTTAATGCAGGAAGGGGCTGTGGCCTTGTGGCTAGAGCTACTGCCTTTGGAACTGGGAAACAAGGTTCTAATCACTGACTCTGCTTAAAGCTCTTGTGATTCTGGGCAAATCAATTAATTGCCCCATGCCTAAGAAGCACTCAAAAATGTGTAATGTAGCCTGGTTCTGTTGTAAGGTGCTAATGCCCTTGAGCCGAGTCCGAGCTATATAAAAACTGCAAAAAACACAAAACCAGAGTACTGATGTAGCTACTCAAAGATTTAAAGACAAAGCGTTACATTTGGAGAGAGAAAGATACCCATCTAGTGTAACCAGGACACGTGGCACCGATCTCTGCTTTTATAACTGATCAAATTGATTCATCTTAGGCAATAATCTTATTTCACTGTGCCTCTTTTTCCTTTCATATCACATTATGAGAGCGGGAGTTCTTTGGTATCTGAGTTTTTACTCAATTTAGCAGAAGCATGTATTCATGTACCTCTGTCAGGTCGAGTGGTCCACCAGGTAACCACCAGATGAACAACCAGGATCCAATTTTGAGCGACAATAATAGATGGTATTGGACACTAGAGCCAGCAGGATGGATTCAATTATTTAGAGTATGGTTGATATCCCATCCGCTCTATTTAGTGTGCACCAAGAGCCTATGCACTTTAATAGGGAGGAGGAGACAACTGCTGCTGTCTGGCGGATATAATCATCCACCAGACTTGAAATCAGGCCCTCAAAGCTGACTGAGTGCAACTAGGCTCTTACTAGAGGTGTCCTTATGCATTTGGCGGCTTGAGATGTGACTCAGATGTCAGCCTTCTTCAAGCTAAAACCACTGAGGTGTATGGACTTCCCACCTCAATTTGATAATGACAACTAGGACAACATTTCCAGAGAAAGGTGCACAGACCTGAACAGTCAATTGAAGTAAAGCTGAAGGATTCCAATAAACACATGGAAAAGTTTATTTCATGCTGTAGTTATGAGTAGGTGTTTAGTACTCAACGTGTGGCTTTAAATGATAAATACAAACAGGTATGGAGTAAATGAATAAGAGTCCACAGGCAAATTCTTTATGATCAGCATAAGATGGCCTTCCTGAAGGGTTTCTCGGCCTAGGTTATAAGCAGAGAATCTCTTTTTAAATTTAAAGTTACATATATTCGTTGAGTTTACATATAAACATAATGTTTTGCACCTATAGTTATATAGTGTGGGCTGTATAACAAACATATCAACTGACAATGTGACTGCCAAACTTGTTCAAGTTTTAAGTGACAGCTACGGTCTGTTGGAGGTTCCAGTTAAGGGGCAGAGTGTAAGCATCTGCTCTTACATACATATAATTATGTGAACATTAAAGTTCATGTTGTTGAACCTGCTGCTCATACAGTGTCTTTTTCCACACACTCTAATTTTTCACATTATCAAGTAAAGAACTCATGTCGACTACTTGTCCTTGGGAGAGAGAGTAAGAGCCCGCCCTCCTTGTCTATTCATTATAGTGCAAAGTTCTACTAAAATAAATGTAAGCAGGCTGGTGTACTATCTAGGGCCCCATTTATTTATTTATTTATTTATTTTTAGAGTTTTATATAGCGCGAACTTGAACCGATTAGGTTATCAGAGCGCTTTACATAGCACCAGTTCCAGTTACATGTTATCATAGTATTTTACATAGCATCAGTTACAAATACATAAAGAGCACATTACTTTTTGTTCTAATGAATAGGGTATCTCTTCACACGAGGGAAGGTATACACCTGGCTTTGCTCCGACAGTCACACAGGCAACTAGTCGTTAAAGCTATATCTCTAAACACAGGGAAGGGATACACTAGGGTAGTTCTAGTGAATAGGGTATCTCTTCACACGAGGGAAGGTATACACCTGGCTGTACTCCGACAGTCACACAGGCAACTAGTCAAAGTATTTGACATAGAATCAGTTACAAATACATAAAGAACACATTACTTTTTGTTCTAATGAATAGGGTATCTCTTCACACGAGGGAAGGTATACACCTGGCTATACTCCGATAGTCACACAGGCAACTAGTCGTTAAAGCTATATCTCTAAACACAGGGAGGGGATACACTTGGATACAATCTACAAATCACATAGGATCCTAGTCAGAGTTATCTTCAATCTACACAGGAGGGATATGACTGGGAATATTCTAAGGGTCACATAGGAGTGGTAGAGAATATAAAGGTCCACGGCACACACTAGTGATAAGAGTCAACTAAATACACAAAGGAAGGGATATGACTGGTTAAACTCTAATAGACGCATAGGGGTGGTGTATGGTGCAGGGACTTCAGCGAATACCAAAGCTTAGCATTGTTACAATAGGTCAAAGATGCAATCACAGCATAGAGGAATGGTGGGTGGGATGCTAGAGTCCAGCGAGAACTGTCCGAAGAGCAGCAGCAAAGTGTCATTCAGGGTAGCACGCAGGTCGAGCAGTTCCGGAGGGAAGGTGGGAACCCAGGGGGGAGATGAAGAAGGAAGTCCAGGAGAGAGGGTGGAAGCCCAGGTGGGGGACAAAGTTGGAAGCTAGCCGCAGGTGCGTCGCTATCCTGGGGAGCATGTGGTCATCCCGCTCGGTGGGCGCGAGAGTGCGCAGGGTGGTGGAGGTGTTGGTGAGGTCACGCGTTGGCCATGGGGCACTGCCCAGGCATGTTAAGAGCAGTGGTGGCCATCCTCGCTCTGCGGTCACTGGCGGCCGCCATCCAAGGACCAGGCGAGTTGCAAGGAGGGTGGTGCGAGGGGGAGCCGTTGCAGCACTATGTTAGCGGGAGGCTCCGCTAGGAATCAGCGAGCAGCCAGTGATCCTACCTCCCGGGTTGTTGTCGTCGGGTGGCAGAGCAAGCGTCCGGCAGATCGCAGATGCAGGCGAGGGTCACCGCCAGGGATTCCTGACGAGGGCTCACCCCCACAGGCAAGAGATACAGAGAGAGCCTGCGGGGTCGCCCCTGGGAGAGGCAGCAAGCGCTGGGGCCAGGTGGTCAAGCAAAGGCGCCGATCGTTAGCTGGGAGTCACATCGGGCCGCCATTTGAAGGTCAGGCAGGCGGGGGAAGGCAGATTCTAGCAGGGGCCACCCACGGTGTCTTGCCGCTACAGAGGCCCCCGGAGACTATCCTCAAATAGAGGCAGCCCCTGCGTTCCTCCTATTTCGCCCATCAGCGTACCTCCCATAGAGAGTTGTGGACATCGGCGCTCTCATCAGGGCTCCGGCCGCCATTTTGCCCGCGGCCGTCCTCTCCTCGCGTCTCCTCCCAGATCCAGCTACAGCGGCGCCAGGGGCGATCGGAGCAGCCCCGCGGGTGCCCTGCACCTTCCGCTTCCTATGGGTGCCGAGAACAGCCCCCGGGCCACTGGGGAAGAAATGCGTTACTTACCTGTAACAGCAGTTATCCAGTATTGGTGTCTTTCATAGATTCACATGCCTGAATCATTCCCCGTCGTCGAGACGGGAGCCTCCGGTAAATAAAAAAGTAATGTCCTATAGACATACATAGAGAAAATAGGCCCAAGGGTCTCCCCTTAGTGGCCTTTCCTTGTCCTTATGTAAAAAGGACCAAACTCTTACAGTCAGCCAATCAGCTCCGACCTCCCTCTAGGACCTCCCTGGGAGGAGCCCCAGTCCCTCAGATTTTCGTACGCACCCAACTAGGTTGGCGTAATATTGTTAGAGAGGGATGTGAGACCTTCCAGGGGAGGCGGGAGGGTTGCATGTGAATCTATGAAAGACACCAATACTGGATAACTGCTGTTACAGGTAAGTAACGCATTTCTTATCCAGTATTTGGGTGTCTTTCATAGATTCACATGCCTGAATCAGAATAGCTAGCAATCAGATATGCACCTGCGTGATGGAAATGCTCTGTAGTCACAGTAGACAATGCATGTGTCGTCATACAACATGTGGACAGCATAACAGTAACATCACAATAGCAAGGAACGTGCATACCTGGATGGCGGGTTGTAGGAAGGCTCACATCACTGAAAGAGATGGCGAAGCACTGCCTGGCCCACTGCCGCATCCTTCTGAAGTTCGATATCCAGGCAGTAATGTCTGGAGAAAGTGTGCGGTGACTTCCAAGTCGCCGCTCTGCAAATGTCCAAGATTGGTACCCCAGCGAACAGTGCTGCGGACGTGGACATCGCCCTGGTGGAGTGAGCAGTAACATGCTCAGTTAAAGGCCGTCCGGCCTTGTCGTGGCAGAATGCAATCGCTGAGGAGATCCACCTGGAGATGCTTTGCTTCGTGAGAGGCAGGCCCACTCTTGGTCTGCTGTATGCCACAAACAGCTGTGAAGATTTCCTGAGAGCCTTAGTTTTGTCCAGGTAGAATTTTAGGCACCTCTGAAGGTCCAGAGAATGCAGCGCTCTTTCCGCTGTTGTGGACGGATTTGCAAAGAAGGACCTGAGGACAATTGGCTCGTTGAGATGAAAGTCCGAAGGGACTTTAGGTATGAATTTAGGGTTTGGTCTCAGTACTACCCTGTCTTGTCTGAATTGCATATATGGTTCCTGAATGGACAAAGCTTGCAGCTCGCTAACTCTCCTGGCTGATGTTAGAGCGAGCAAGAGTGCTGTTTTCCAGGAGATGTGTTTGATGGATGCTCGATGGATGGGTTCAAACGGACTTTTCATGAGTTGGTTGAGCACCAGATTCAGTTGCCACGTTGGAGGGACTTTCCGAGGCCTCGGAAAGGATCTGTAGAGCCCCTTCAGGAATTGTTTGACAAGTCTACTGGACCACAGAGAAGGTCCTGTGAAAGTCCTGGTGAATCTGGAGATAGCTGCTAGGTGAACCTTTATGGATGCATGTGCCAGGCCTGACTGTGCTAAATGCAGCAGGTATGGCAGTATTTGTTCAGGGGTGACTGAGAGTGGTCGTAGACCCCGATCCACACACCACATGCAGAAGCGTTTCCACTTGAGAGTGTAGGTTTTGTTTGTACTATCCGCTCTCGCTTTCGACAGGATATCCCTGCAGTCCTGCGGGATATTTAGGCCACTGAACTCCCTGTGCTCAGGAGCCAGGCCGACAACTTGAGCGATTGGAGGTTCGGGTGTTGCACCTGTCCGTTGGACATTGTTAAGAGGTTCGGGTGTTGCCTCAGACGGATCGGTGACCTGATGGAAAGTCGAAGTAGATCCGAGAACCAGTGTTGTCTCGGCCAGAACGGGGCAATCAGGATTAGGGCACATGGCTCCGCCTTCATCTTCCTGAGGAGCCTCGGGATCATTGGAAACGGAGGAAAGGCGTACGCAAATGCGCTGGACCATCCGATGGAGAATGCATTTCCCAGAGACCCTTGTTGGGGATGCCAGCTTGCGTAGTGTGGGCATTTGGTGTTTTCTTTGGTGGCAAACAGGTCGATGTTTGGGACTCCCCATTGAGAGAAGACGTGTTCCAGGGCGTTGTCGCTCAGCTCCCACTCGTGGGAGAGGGATTGTTGCCTGCTCAGGGCATCCGCGATAGTATTGTCTTTTCCGGGGACATAGTCCGCCTTGAGTGGGATCCCGTGTAACACTAGCCAGTTCCAGATTTTCTGCGATTCTTGTGATAGAGAGAGCGAACGCGTTCCCCCCTGTTTGTTGAGGTAGTGCATCGTCGTGGTGTTGTCTGTTTTGACGAGCACTGGGGAGTTCTGGATGCGTGGCAGGAATGCCTGTAGAGCAAGATATACCGCCCTCAGCTCCAAGAGGTTTATATGGAGCAGTTTTTCCTGAGAGTCCCACTTGCCGCTGATTCGAAGATCTTGTAGAACAGCGCCCCATCCTTCCAAGGAGGCGTCCGTGGTGATCACCAGAGGCGTCGCCGGAAGGAGAAACGGTAATCCTATATTCAGATTTTTTCGATTCCTCCACCAAGCTAGGCTTCTGGACATTTTTGGTGTGATTTGCACAATGTCCTCGAAAGAGCCAGTGCTTTGGGTCCATTGGGCCGCGAGAGCTTCCTGCAATGGGCGCATCCTGAGTCTGCAGTGAGGGATGAGGAGTATGCACGAAGACATCATTCCCATGAGGGATGTGTAAGTGCGCACTTTGACGTGTGTTTTTGTCGCCACAGCCCTGGCCAGAGACAGTATCTTGTCCGCCCTCTCCTTCGAGGGAAAGGCCTTCACGCAGTCCGTGTCCAGGATTGCCCCTAGGAAGGTGATCCTTGTTGTAGGGGTGATGCAGGATTTTTTGAGATTGATGGTTAATCCTAGCCTCTGAAAAAGATTTGTGCAGGCGCAGGAGGATGCTGCCGCGCCCTCGGCTGAGGGTGCTTTCACCAGCCAGTCGTCTAGGTAAGGGAAGACTTGGTGACCCAACTGACGCAGAAAAGCCGCCACCGGTGCTAGGCACTTCGTGAAAATCCGCGGCGCGGACTTGAGGCCGAATGGTAGGACTCTGAACTGATAATGTCGGCCCGCCACCTCGAACCGCAGGAACTTTCTGTGACGCTTGAGGATGGGGATGTGGTAGTAGGCATCCTGGAGATCTAAGGATGTCATGAAATCCCCTTGTTCGAGAGTGCCCAGGATTTCTTGAATCGTCACCATCCTGAACGATTGGCTCCGTAGGAAGGCATTGAGTGCCCGAAGGTCTAGAATGGGCCTCCACTTGTTCTCTTTCTGTCTCACAAGAAAGAAGTGGGAATAAAACCCCTTTCCCTTCTGGGATGCTGGAACTCGTTCGATTGCTCTTTTTTGTAGCATTATAGCGAGTTCTAGGGTAAGTAGCCGTAGATGTTTGTGCGTCCGTCTTGTGGGAGGCGTGTTGGGAGGGAGGGATGTGAACTCGAGAGAGTGTCCGAATCTTATAATTTGGAGGACCCATCGGTCCGTGGTGATGTGTTGCCAATTGTTGAGGAAATGGGTCAGTTTTCCTCCAATTTGAAAGGATGTAGAGGGTGGTGGGACTGGCTGGAGTAATCGGTCACTGGCGTCCGCCGGCGCCCCTTTTGGAATTCCTGCCCCTGAAGGTAGATCGTCCGTATGAAGATTGACGGGCTTGTTGTTGTTTGTGCTGGTATTGATTTTTGTTGGTAGAGGAATACGAGGACCGGTTCTGGTAGGAACCGCGATAAGAGGACTGACCTCTTGATCTGTGTCCTCGAAAGGACTGGTTCCGTGACTGTAACGTGCCTAGTGCCCTTGCAGTGTCGGTGTCCTTCTTGATAGTTTGCAGTGCCTCGTCGATCTTGTCCCCAAAGAGATGCTGGCCGTCGAAGGGCATGTCCAGCACCTTCAATTGTACCTCCTGGCGGAACGACGTCGCCTTCAGCCATCCTTGACGGCGTAGCACCGCGGCTCCGGCTAGCTGACGGAAGCCCGTCATGGCTGCATCTATAGCGCAGTCAATTATTTCCGCCGCTGAAGATTGACCTTCCGACAGGAGAGCCTTGACCTCCCCCCTTACGGCATCAGGCAGTTCCTTCAGGTATGGGGCTATGTCCTCCCAGAGTTGGCGATTGTAGCGCCCCAACAAGGCAATGGAGTTGGCCACCTTGACGGTCATGGCCGACGTGGACGTGAATCTCTTTCCTATCGTGTCCAGCTTCCTGCCTTCCTTGTCCGGAGGAGCGGACAGTGGGGTTGAAGGGTTGCGGGAGTGTTTTTGGGCCGCCTGCGTGACCACCGAGTCAGGTTTGGGGTGCCCGTTGAGGCAAGCCGCCGCTGCAAGTGGGGCTTTATATTTCTTGTCCAGGCGCGGAACAACCGCAGGTACAGAAGCGGGTGTCAGCATTAATTTCTTGCCCTGTTCCCACAAGAACTCTATGATTGGAATAGATTTGGTTGCCTTTTGTGTCTGCTCTTTGAAGTCGTGCAGGAAGCAGTCAGTTTCCGTTGATTCCACTACCATATGGAATCTCTTCGCTGCCCGTTCCACAAGTTTGTGGAAGCCTGCTATGTCCACAGGCGGCGAATCCGCATGTCGCGGTTCAGGTGAAGCCGGGGATGACGCTACATACTCGTTATCTCCATCCTGGTCCGAGTGGACTTCCTGGACCTCTCCTTCCTCCAATTCTTCCTCCTCCTCGTCGTCATCCGAGGAGTCCATCACCTGAGGCTGGGTCTGGTCACGGTGGGTTTGAGGGAGAGTTTGAGATCGTTTTGGGGCAGGCGCTGGTGTATGGTCCACCGGTGTCTGATGACCACTGTCCGCATCCGGGAATCTTTGTTTGTAGTCCTGTACAAGGAACCGCAGGTCATTGACCAGAGTCGCCGGTAGGCAGATCATGGGGGTGACATCCGTGCGGACACTAGTGTGGATGGAGTGTTCCTGATAAGTTTGCTCCTCCTGCTCCTCATCAGTGCTTTGGCACTTGACGTTGAGGTCCGAGATAGAGGTAGCTTGACCCATGCGGTCATCCTCTTCGGATTCTTCACTTTGGAAGATGTCGTGAGGTGGTTGCATCTCCACTTTGCTTGGAGACGTGGTTTCCGGGGTAATTTGCGTTTTGCTAGACTTGCTAGACGCAGCATTTGTTCCTGTCGACGTCGAGGGCGTCGTCGACGGCGGCAGCATGAGGGTCGGCATCTCCACCAGTTTGGATTTTTTCCATGGTTCCGATGCCATCTCCGACGACGAGTCTTCCGTCGTCGTCGGCGTCGTCGACGGTACCTTCGTCGACGGTGCCTTCGTCGACGGTGCCTTCGTCGACGGTTCCTTCGTCGACGGTTCCTTCGTCGACGGTTTTTCCTTCGTCGACGGTGCCTTCGTCGACGGTGTCGTCGTCGACGGTGTCGTCGTCGACTGTGTGGACGACTGTACCTTGGTCGTCGACGACTTTGATGACTATGTTGTCGTCGTCGGTACCTTCGTCGACGGCGAGCCCGCCGTCGACGGTGTCTTCGTCGTCGTCGTCGACGTCTTCGATGACGCCTGTGAGTACTTCGATGACGGTGGGCTCGTTAATGACGATGCCGTCGTCGATGGTGTGGTTCTCGTCGTCGACAGGGTCTTCGTCGTCGACGACGATTGCAGTAATATAATAGAGGAAACAGGTCTACCTGATGATGTCGAGGAAGTAGTCGTCGTCGTGAACGCTGAAGGCGATGACGCTGATGTCGTCGACACAGTGGTTGTGACAGAGGTTGTCCTGTGGGTCTGTCTGGTAGACGATGGAGCAGGCCTTTTGAAGGTTTGATCAGCCTGAACAGACACTAAAGATGACGTAGATCTTGCCTCTGAAGACTTTTTTGCCTTCTTAGGAGGAGTGTCTGAGGGGCCCGGGGAAGTTACCCTAGGCCTCTTTTGAGAGACTTCTGAGCTTTTGGAAACACTGCCCTCAGAAGATTCTAGATTGTCTCTGTCCTTCAGCCTGTCCAGCCAGATGAGAAGGCGACCTTCTCTGTCTCTCACAGTCTTTTTAGGGAAAGACCTACAAATCCTGCACTTGTCCGAGACATGATCCGGGTAAAGGCAGTACAAGCATAGCTCATGCTTATCATCCACGTGGATCCTCTTCTTCCCACAGGAAGAGCAGGCCCTGAACAGGGCTTTCTTCTGTGACTCAGACATGGAAGAAGTTTGTGGAAAGAAACCACTTACTGCAAACCAGTGTAGTGAAGAATCCTTGAAGGGTTGAGAGTGAAGAATCACTTTTGAAGAAAGTTAGATGGTTATAAAGGAATCTTGAGCACAACGTGCGGTAGAAAATCTGAGGACTGGGGCTCCTCCCAGGGAGGTCCTAGAGGGAGGTCGGAGCTGATTGGCTGACTGTAAGAGTTTGGTCCTTTTTACATAAGGACAAGGAAAGGCCACTAAGGGGAGACCCTTGGGCCTATTTTCTCTATGTATGTCTATAGGACATTACTTTTTTATTTACCGGAGGCTCCCGTCTCGACGACGGGGAATGATTCAGGCATGTGAATCTATGAAAGACACCCAAATACTGGATAACCGCCAAACCCAGCTCCCGAGCAGCGCCGGAGCCGGGAGCCGAGAAGGAACCCGACCGCCCGACTCGGCTCCGCCCACTACCATTATAGTACCATGAATTTTAAGGATAAGTCAGCCAGGGGTTTTGCTAAGATATTCTTTCTGGAATTTAAAGAAGCATCTGCCACTTACATGATGGAGCATTACTGCTCGGAGTATGCAATGTGACAGCAGAAATGTACCATGAGCAGCTGCTGGCAGCATGACTCCCACAGTATTACTTGCAGTGCCAAGGTATCACTGGGAATGCGCTCAGAGTACTAGAGGCTTTGTGATTTCAGTCTTCTCATGACACTTCATGGGCTTGGAAGACATGGTGGATGACGCCTACAGAAGACTCTTTGGACTGCTCTTCACAAGAGAAGTACAGTGGCAGTGCCTTATACTGAGAGGGGACAACCAGACAGCATCATGTGAAGGCAGATCATAGTTTTAATTAAGTTCTTTTTAGATAGCTCTAATACCAAAAGTAGTAAAAGAATAGTGCTTGTAAAAATCTAGTGTCTTAACGTGATTGTTGTTTGTATACATTTTATGCGTCGATTTGATAGTTAATTATTGTAAGCTTGTTTATTTTAAATGAGACATTTTTAATGTACACTTGTATGATTTTCCTTGAAAGTCGAATAAAAGTTTATTGATTGATAGTTAAAGAATAAAAACCTCTCGAAACAGTAGGCAGCGAGTGACAGACTTCCAAAAGTTGTGATGTTGATTGAGAAAATGAACTCCATGAGTGGAAACTCAAAAGTATCCCTTTTTTTACAAATCTGACTGCTACGCTTTCTGATTAGCTTCCATGTTTAAATACATGTTGGTAGAAGAATTCTGGCTCGTACATCAAATCTTTATTGAGTTATAAGAAGAATCACCATACAAGTAACGGCATAATCAACTAATGCAAAAAAATAAGGACACAATAGAAGAATTATCAGTTAGAAAGTTTATCTCCTTCACCCTATCAAACTCTCATTAGAGCCTACCAATCGAAAATGGTCAGTAACTGAAGTGTCTAACAAAATTGGGGGGAAAAGTAAGCAACAGTAATGTATTCCTATGAGAAAAAATATAGTATACCTACAGTAAAACTTGCGCTGGCAAAGCCAACAGGTCTCACCTATGCAAGATCTATTGGCGCTGTCCATGTTTTTTTTTTAGCCATGTTGTACAGCAAGGGTGAGCAAAAAGAAATGCTTGTATAGTATAGTAAGTTACCACCTGTCATTATATAGTATGGAAGGGCCCATCATTGTATGCTATGGCCTGTCATTTTATAATATGGTATGGTATGATATGGACTGTCAATTTACTGTATGGTATTCTATTGTTTAGTACGGTACTTATGGCCTGTCACTATATAGTATGGTACGGTCTGCCATTGTACAGTATGATGTTGCAAGGCCTGCCATTGTATGGTATTGTAAGGCAAATCATTGAATGGTATGGTTTGTCATTTTATGGTATGTTATAGCCTGTCATTGTAAAGTATTGTACAGTATAGTATACCCGCTCATTGTATTGTATGGTATGATATGCCATGGCCTGTCATTGTATAGTAGAATATGGTATGGTCTGTCATTGTATAGTATGGTGTGGCCTGTTATTGTACTGTATGGTAGGTATGGAATGGTCTGGCCTTCTATAGTAAAGTATGGCATTGTATTGTATATTATGTATGCTCTGTCACTGTATAGTATAGTAGGGTATGGCCTGTCATTGCAGAATATGATATGGTAAGTCATTGTATGGACTGCCATTGTATTGTATAGTATGCATGGTATGACCAGTCACGGTATAGCATGGTATGATCTGTCATTGTATAGCATGGTATGTCATTGTATATAGTATGGCATGGTCTGTCATTTTATGGTATCGAGTGCTGTGGTATGTTATGGCCTGTCACTGAAAAGTATGGTATGGTCTGTCATTGTAAAGTATGGTATGGCCTGTCATTGTATAGTATGGTATGGTGTAGCCTGTCATATAGTACAGTATGGCATGTTATTGTATAGCACAGTTTGGACTTTCATTGTATAGTATGGTTCGGTCTGTCATTGAATAGTATGGTATGGCATGGCTGGTCATTGTATGGTGTAGTATGGTTTGTCATTGTATAGTATGACATGGTTATGGCCCGTCAATGTATAGTATGGCATGGAACGGAATGGCCCGTCACTGTATGGTATGGTCTGTAATTGTATAGTATATTGTGGTATGGCCTGCCACTGAATGGTTTGATATTACATAGCCTGAGATTGTACATAGCATGGTATGTTGTGTCATTGTACAGAATGCTATGGTAAGACTAAAGTATGGCCTGTAGTGTAGTATGGTATGGGATGTCACTATATAGCATGGTATGGCATGGTAATCTTTGTGACTATGGGCACATGTATTTATGTTAGGAAGAGCAATGGGAGCATCCAAACAAGCAAAAAAGAGCTTTGCATAAAACATTTTAGTCATGCCCAATGCTGCCTATAAATCATGAAACACATACCAAAAAGCGCTTTGTTACAAATTGAACGAATTTTTACTTAATAGCGATGGTGCGAAGCCATTAAGGTATTTTGAAAGCAATGTCAAAAGCAACGCTAATAACCTATTGCCGGCTTGTGTTGTCACGCTGTACCAAAGAGTTGAAGGGGGGATGGAAAGTAAAAGGAAACAAACCAATGAACATAACAGTGTGGAGCATAAACAGACAACCTAAAAACACATACACTCTTATTAAGTGCTCCCTGTAGAAGTAAAGAAATAGGCAGAGAAAGACAGCAGAAGCAGGGGAGGGGCACTCCCCAAAAAACAGGAATCAGTACTTCGTCCATGCTTTAGGGACAGGAGAAACACGAACAGAAAGTGAAGCCAGCAGGGGCTGACCAAACAGGAGCCAGCAAGACTGACAATGAAGCCAACCAATTGTAAGCAATAGGAGGGCTTTAAGCCCCTTGTGTGTAAACAAGATGTCTCAAAAGTGACAGTGCAAGTGCTGTCTTACACGAGATGTAAAAATAGGTCTATGGAGCATCTTGACACAAAAACCTGTACTTTGTCAAAGTCTTAGACAGAAACCTTCCTAGTGACAGACAATAGCAATTGACATCTTAAAAATATTGTGCAGCAGACTCAGGAAAAAAAAACAGTCCACATTGTATCAAAGATATGCAGCTGGTCCATAGCCAAGTAGAGTATTTGAACATGCTGCGCTATTACAAGAATATCCAGGAGCCAGTTTTTGTGGGTTGGAGAAGTTTGCTTCAATCTTCTGAGAAGACACATTAATATTCATTATAGTTGCTGCATTCTGCCGAAAGGATGACAGAGTAGCGCATGACCATAACAAAAGCAGCATTCCTCTCTCAGATCCTTGCATCACCAGCAGTTCGAAGATGTGGTTATGTCTGCAAATCAAAGTTTTTGTGGCAACCAGTGGCAACCATGCAGTATTTTGTAAAAACTGAATTTCTGTTCAAAGCTAATTGTTGGCATTCATTGTCATGTGAAGCAATTTGCTAAGAAAATCTAAGTTTGCAAATATTAAAATTTGTTGAAATAAGGAATAATCTCCAAACTTTTAGAAACTGAATTTTAGCACATCGCTTCCCAAAATTATAAACTGAAACTTTCGAATGAACCCGGTGTTGTGGAGGGATTTGTAGGCGTGGGTGAGTAGCTTTAAGGTTAATCTCTTCTCGACGTGGAGCCAGTGGAGGTCTTGCAGGTTTTTGGTGATGTGCTCATGTCGTGGGATGCAGAGGACGAGTCTGGCCGGGGTGTTCTGGAGTTTGGGTTGCAGGGATTTGTTGATTCCAGAGTAGAGGGAGTTTCCTTAGTTCAGTCTGCCTGTTATGTGTGCGTGGGTGGTGGTCTTTATGGCTTCGAGGGGGATCCACTTGAAGGTCTCGCGGAGTGTGTTGAACAGGTGGAGGCAAAGGCGTTGACCTGGCAAGTCATTTTGAGGGAGGAGTAAAGTATGATGGCAAGGTTCTGGGCGTGGTCTGTGGGGGTTGCTGAAGGCGGTGGGGCCATCAGGTGCTGTCCCAAGCTGAGGGGGTGGGTCCAAGTACGAGGACTTCTGTCTTCTCTGAGTTGAGCTACAGACAGCTGGTGCTCATCCAAGCTGCGACGTCTTTCATTCTCTCATGGAAGCTGAGTCTGGTGGTTTTGGGGTCCTTCGTGAAGGAGAGGATGAGCTGGGTATCGTCGGCATAGTCGGCATACTATGCTGAGTCCATGCTGTCTGACAATGGCAGCGAGGGGAGCCATATAGATGTTGAAGAGCGTGGGACTGAGTGATGATACTTGGGGTACTCCGCAGTTGATCTCAGTGGGTTCGGAGAGGAAAGGCGGGAGTCTGATCATTTGGGTTCTGCCGGTGAGCAAGGAGTGGAGCCAGTCGAGAGCGGTTCCCTGTATGCCGGAGTCGTGGAGTCTGGCTGCGAGAGTGCAGTGGGAGAGGGTGTCGAAGGCTGCGGAGAGGTCTAGCAGGATGAGGGCCGAAGTGTGGCCTTGGTCGAGGAGCATGCGGATGTCATCTGTGGTGGCAAGGAGGGCGGTCTCGGGCTGTGGTTAATCTGGAATCTGGATTAAGAAGAGTCGAGGATGGCGTTCTCTTCGATGAAGGTGGTCAGCTGGGAGTTGACAATTTTCTCTGTGACCTTGGCTGCGAAGGAAAGAAGAGAGATGGGTCGGTAGTTTTTCAGGCCTACTGGTCTGCAGAGGGTTTCTCGAGGGGGGGCTCGACTTCTGCGTTTTTCCAGTCGTCCGGGAAAGTACCGGATTCAAAGGTGGCGTTGATGGTACGTCGTAGCTCGGGCGCTATGTTGGCAGCAGCTCTGTCGAAGATGTGTGGCGGGCAGGAGTCCGTAGGGGCTTCTGAGTGAGTGCTCTTCATGGTCATGGTGGTATCTTCGGTGGTGACCGGGGTCCAGCCGGTGATGGTGGGCTGGCTGACGTTGCTAGAGGGTAGGGTGGTATCTGGAGTCTGTTCGCGGAAATTGTCGTAGAGAGCCTTGATTTTCAAGTGGAAGTAGGAGCAGAGCTTGTTGCAGAGGTACTGGGAGGGTGTGATGTCCGTGGCTTCGCTAAGGAGTTTGGTGAATGGCTGGATGATGCTGAAGAGTTCATTTGAGTTGCTGGAGTTGGTCAGAATTTTGTTCTGGATGAAGGTCCTTTTGGTGGATCTGAGGAGTTGGTGGTATTCTGTCATGGCGTTCTTGTAGGTGGTCTGGTCTTCAGTGGTTTTGCTGTTCCTCCATCGTTTTTCAAGACTTCTGCAGGAGCGTCTGGCCTCTTGGAGGTCGGTGGTGCACCAGATGGCCTTCAAGGGGCATTGTATGTCAGGGTTGCAGAGGGGTAAGAGCTTGTATGCGCAGTTGGTGATCCAGCGGTGTAGTTCCTAGGCTGCAGGGTTTACGTTTGTCGAGGTGGGGTGGGGAGTCGTGGACGAGGGTGGAGTTGAGGTGTCCCTCTGTGACCTTGCTCCAGTTCCTTCGCAGTAGGCGTGGTGTAGGTTTGTGAGCAGTGGTGGTGTTGAAAGAGAAGTGTATGCAGTGGTGGTCCGTTCAGGTGGGCTGCGCGGTGTGGCTGAAGCGGATGTTGTTCCCTCCTGCGAAGATGGGGTCGAGGGTGAACCCTCCATGTGGGTAGGGGTGGTGACTAGCCGTTTTAGTCCGATATTGGCGAGGTTGTCCAGGAGGGTGTTGGAGTCGGGGTCGCTGAGGCTGTAGAGGTGGAAGTTCAGGATTCCGATGATTATGTAGTCCATGGAGGCGATGGCGTGGGGTGTGATGAGGTCGGCGATGGTAGTGGTGAACGAACCTACCACATTCCTAGCATTGGTCCAAGCTCACATTGGATTATGGAAATGTATGCTATTTGGTGCATCTGAAGTGCCTGCAGCGAATCCATAATAAGGTTGCCCATCCGGCACGTCCGTCATGAACAGGTCTCTCCTGTTCTGAAATGTGCACTGGCTAGCCAACAAAAAAAGAATTCTTTTATGGCAATAGTTATCTTATATCAAGTAAACCATGGTTCTGTGCTTCTGGATTTATCCTCCAAATCCAGTATTTACCTACCAGCAAGTCCCTTTCATTCCTGCTGTACTTTTCTGCTACTCAACCCCAGGACCAAAATTTAGGGACACAATGCATTTTCAATACCCCGCATCCTGGGAGAGGAACAAACTCCCAATTGAGTTTCGCTCTTTATATGGGCTGTTCTCTATGTAAACTTTTGAACATGTATCTTTTTAATTTGTCAGATTATCTGTTGTGCCTATGTCTTTTACAGTTTCTCTTTTTTTTGCTAATTTCTCAACGCTAAGAAGCCTTGGTGTATTTGTACTTCATGAATACAAAATAAAATACAAACATTAAAAAAATACAAAATATGAAGTTTCACACAACTTTGATTTAGGTCACACTACCCTCCCACAAGTACAGTATAGATCAGCTGCTGATTATGTCACTTTTGAAGATCCTGCTCCTGTGCCCTTGTTCACTCAGTCCACTCCCCACTGAAGGAACGGCATCATTGATATTCCCTTTAATGATATCTGAGGGTCTCTGTGTAACCTTCTCTTTAACGCCATGTGCATAAATGTATCTCCTCAACCTTGTACGTTGGTCTTATTTTGGGTCAGATTCATGCTGCCCAGCTCTGCTGCCACTGCCAGCCTCCTTTCTCTCAAGCATCTACACTGGTCTCACCTGCTGTGTGCCCCTTGCTTGTACTCCTGTAGCCCCTCTCCACTGTCTCTGCAGCGCGCATTTTCTACAGCACCTTACCTGCTGATGATGCTCTTCATCTGACTGTCTTTCTCTTCCTGCTGTCGTCGGAGTCGCTCTTCACTGTCCTCTAGGCGTGATTTGTACTCCATCAGCAGCTTCTGCATCTGCTGTTCCTGGACCAGAAGTCGCCGCTCGTACTCCTCCAGGCGCCTGCTTGATACCTTCAGACGGTCTTTTAACTTGGCTATCTCCTGTTCATACTGTGGAGAGAAGAGGGGAATTGAGTGGTGCACAAAAGTCATGAAGTAAAATCATAACAAAATGGAAAGCTCCGTTTTACTTAAAAAGTGCAGGCCACCTTTGCTTGTATGTAGCACGTTGTGTTCTATTCTTGATGCTTCATTAATTAATTAGCATTCCAGCTCAGATTAGAACTATGGGCTTCTAAGTAGTTATAAGACTTGGCTGGTTTCAAAGATAAAGAATCAAAAGGAGGGAAACCCTTTGTGATTGTTCTCCATCTCTCAACACCCTTCCAACAAAGCCATCAAGGTTTTTTTTTAGGACTATTACCTGCTAGGATTACTAGTGACTTGCTTCATCAGAGAATCCTCGTCCAGATACATACAGTATCTGCACAGGCTCAACCTTGAGAATCAAGAGAGCTCTTTGGTAGTTATGGGGGATTCCCAAAAATTGTAATCGTCTAAGATGCCCAGAAATGTGTTATATTTCAAGGGCACCTTGGCAATGTTAATAACAAAAGGGACACTTAGCAAGAGCATTAGTAGTTCTACAGACCCAGGGTCAGCATGTTTCAGCCATCACACCCACACCGTAACAGGTTATTTGGCTTTCGGCAGAACCTATCGAGGATCCTGTCCGAATTCTTTTATTCATTCCTTGTGCACATACCATAAATATCAGCCTACTCTGGTACCTATATTTCGTTTTCCCACATCTCCATGGGGATAAAGAGGCAGGAGGACCTTTTGTCAAAGGTTTTAGTCTGGCCTTGAACCTATTAGGTTCCTCCTTTTCCCACATATACATGGTTTTAAAAGTTAGACAACATCTTCCACAATAACATTATTACAAGAGTGAAGCTGCATCTCATCTTGTTAATCCAAGCAGCTTGGGAAACTATCTTTGTAAACCAAATGATGGTTCAACATAACTGTGAGTTGGTTACCAATGTAGTAACCCAGTGGTTCCCAAACGTTTTCGACCAGTGGCTCCCTTGACCCATTGTCCATTGCCCGTGGCTCCCCACTGTTACTTTTTTTAGAGGGTTGGGGGATGTAAGCCCGGCCTCTGGAGTACTTGCATTTTCTCCCTGAAAATAATTGGGATGAAGCTGATAAAGGTATTATAATCATATACGCAGGGTGTTTCGTATTACTAAAGCGGCGCCTCTAATAAATTGTTCCTAGTTACACTTTCTTTCATCATGCCTTTTTTAGAGTACCCTCTCAAACTTTTTCATCCCACTTACAGTGCTAGATAGCACCCATATGCATGTAGGCCCAATTGCCAAAGTGTTTATGCGCTTGAAGAATATTTGCATGCACTTCCATTTCTACCTGTGTCATACGTGCCAAAACACCTGTCTCAGCAAGGTAACTAATGATTTTTTTAAACCACATACAGCTTTATTTTTTCTGTCTCCTCCCTAAAATTGCCTCCAAATCAATGCAAGTAAAATAAATTCCTCTGATTTCTTCTTTTTAAATGTCCCTCTTTCTTGCTTCCAAATGTTGGCATTAATGTCGTATATGGTGTTTTACTTCCCTGTGCTAAAGGAGACAGCAGGCCTGTCAGGAAATGTGTGTGTACTGAAAGAAATGTGTAATGGAAGTACCTATGATTCAAGTACAAATGTCAATGCTTAATAATACTTGCATTGGTGTAAAATGCATTTGGAAAAAACGAAACTATTAACGAGTCTAACAAAATAAATTAGGCATCTTCTGCTTACTTTGCGAGTCTTAGAACGTGGGGATCTTGTGAAATATGGAGGTCATCTCTCTCGACATGCCATCAATTAAGCGCAACGTTTACAGCTTTAGGCATGTCACTTACAAATCGTCAACATCATGCGATTAAGTCTAATTAGTTTAACTGAAGCCAACAGACCCTTCAACATTAAATGCATTAAAGTGCTTGGTGTGCGGCGGCTCCCCTGGCTATGTTTGATGGCTCCCCAGGGAGCCACAGCGCACAGTTTGGGAACCACTGTTGTAACCTGTATACAAAGCTACATCACAACTACTGTTTCACTTGTATAGCACAAAGAAAGTATTTTGACAAACATGAAAAAGCTAATGAAGCATACAGACACCATATTATTAAAACAAGAAATACATTTAAAAAAAATTGGAGCCATCAAACAAGATATCTCCAATAAGCACCACAATTAATGCAACTATGGTGGTATGTTAAAGTGAACCTAGGCCCTACACATCCAGAAAAGAACACCAACAATCTGAAACAATTGCTACTAGTGTTGAGCCAAAATAGAATATATGTGAACTATGATACTTAAAGCTCCTTTACAATACAAAAAATCCATTAGCAATATTCTAACATCAAATCTACATTCATGAAGATGAAAGCAAAGAAACATACCACCAGTCTGTTTTGCGAATAAGGACAAGCAGGATTTAGAAAATGTTTGCCTGATAATACGATGAAATGTAATGGTACAATCAGATCCGTTTCTCACAAACAAGAACACGGACCAGGCGACGCTGTCAAGAGAAGGAGCAGGGAGGCCGGATTATATAGCGAAGGTTCAAATATAAAGCAGCATATAAACGTGAGGTCAACCCCCGAGTCTTCATGTGCCTATGACCACATCAAGAGAAGGTCTGCCGCTGCAGTGATTCGTAGAATTAACAAATGAAAATAGCGTAAAGAAATATCGCTCCCACATCGGTGGCTCCTCCTGACAGTGTGTATCGCCAGATGCACGATTCTTAAAGCACAGCCAATTGCGATTTTGAGCAACAGAAGCTCCGATAGCCAACAGACCCGTATGATTCAAGGTATTCTGAGGCAACACGAACCTCAATACATTATTGGGTTCTGAACAGATTATTTTAACAACTTTTAACTTCGAGAATCTGTCCTGAAGAAGGTGTTCTATTAAGAAAAAAAGCCGAAACACCGCGTCAACATTTCTGTGATTCTTGTTTTATGCATTATGTTCTGTTTTTTATAAAGTGCATATGAAACGGTGATGTGTAATTACCCATGGTTTTTAAAATATATTAGTGATTTATATTGCATATATATATAATAAAAAAATTTACAATTTTTTTTACAAAAACTACCCGAGATTAGCCTCGTCAATTGACCTCTGCTTGAATAACATTAAGAGTATCTCTGTGAATTACTTTGGTAGGAACATCTTTGACATATCAGAATCACCTTATCTTTTGCCTTTGCCATACCTAAGTGGTACATGACAGGTCCTTTTTATGTTTGTTTGTACACGATATACACACAGAAGTCCTTCAGTTCAACTTTTGGACCTGTATAGTGGGACACCCTGTGATTTTGTTACTATCAGGTACTACTAATATGCGGTGAAAGTCTCTTCATGCAGCCATTGTTTAAAAAGCAGCTTGGAGAGGATTGAAAGCGTCTTCTTGTAGTTATTATTCAAATCTACATCATAGTATTTAATGGAACTGCTCAGACAGACCCATGAATGGCAATGAACACAGCCAGCCAATGAGCAGATATGTATTGTTGCTGGCATGCTTTCTGTTAGTTAGGAACCACTGATGAACATCAGAAAGAGTGAGTGATCAGTAACCATCTCACCAATATCTCCTCATAAGTTTGTAACTACTAATATTTTCAACATTCAATGGAGCACTTTACTTAAATGAAGCAGTATAACAGCAGCCAAGAGAATCATGTATGCTGTGGCTAACCTACGAATTTACTGTTGAAAAGTTCTCAATGGCCCTTGCATTCACTTATCACAGTGACCCCCTACATGACCTTTTTAATGCGCTGTCACTTGTCGTTATATCGCCGGGACACCTCCTTTGGGAGGTAGCTGTTTTGCGCTCAATCAATGGCCGTATTATTATTATTATTATTATTGCTTTGTCCACTTGGCATCCTGCTAATTTGCTGCATTCCAAAGATTTATTTTATTTATTTATTTTATTTATAACGTTTTATACAGCGAGAACAAGATCCCGAAGGATATCAGAGCGCTTTACAAAGAGGATGGAAGGAGGGTAATACATACATTATCGACTTTAAGTAGGAATAAAAGCAAGAATAATCACATAATTACAAGATGAATGGGTCAAAGGAGAGTAATACAATAAGCAGGTACATAGCGGACTAAACGGGGGGCACACTATGACATAAAGAAGAGCAGCATCCAATGATGGTCCAATGCTTATAGGATCAATGACCTTGAGCAGGTGAATATAGCACAATTAAGGTAGGAATTTGTTCATTAGGAATCTTTTAACTTCCTGTTTGAAAGCAATCGTAGAGGAGATTCTGCGTATTTCCGGTGGAAGAGAGTTCCATATCTTTGGGGCGGCGCCGGAGAAGGCTCGCTGGCAAGTTCTCTTTTTCCTAAAGATTCGTCCTATAGATGTCCAAGCTTGATACTTAATACCTGGGGGTGCGGCCTAGGGATCAAAGCATGAACCACTGAGGCGCCCATGAAGCTCAACAATATTCTGCATCATCCCACCTAGAAGCAACCTGTTACACTGATAATACACTGCAAGCCATTTGACTAGATAGTTTAGGGCAAGCTGTATAAACCATTTGGAAATTCTGCAAGAACAGATGCAAAACCTTTTCGAACAGAATAAGCTGAGAATCATCCTCAAGTCCCACAAAGTCTTACTAACCTTTTCTGCTGGTTTGACCTCGTCCTTGTTTTCCTCTGTGACGTCCTCTTCTTCATCCTCGTACTTTCCGTTATTCAAGACCCATGCAGCTGTCCGCTCCACTGGTGACATTGTAGCTGAATCCACAGGTGAATGTACCTAGAACAATCACAAACCAATGAAGTGTATATACACTTGGCCAGAGCGCACACATCCCAGCCCGGAGTCATCACAGGCAATGTAAAGAGTGTAGGAAAAATCACCTTTTCATATGATCCCGCCTGCAAACTTTTTTGTTTTTATGGGACTCTATTGCAGGCATATTTTGATTCTGAGCAGTGGAACCTGCTTAACAGACACCTAATATAGGTGCATGGTCCTAAAACATGCCCTATAATTGGCAAAAAACGGACTATCGTGTTTAAAATTTGAGTAAGCCCACAGTCACAATGTACAAAATGTGTATTAGTGCTATAAAAATCAAATGTCCAATGTGGCAATACACAACCTAAATGTGGAACTTTGGAAATATAGGACATGAGCTGAAAGGTAGCTATGTCACGTATGGCTACAGGCTTTCATGCTAAAATACCAAATCAAAACTAATTTTGACATTTCAGGCCTAAATTTGACTCAAGTCAACTGTACGAGGGCATTACACTTTACACAGCAAGGCCACAATTAACTAAAGCGCAGATTTAAAACACGTCACCATACTTATAGCATATTGAAAGATGTACCTGGAACTTTAGAGTCCTGAGACCGTATACATTTATGCAAGTTGCACAGAGTTAAAAGGCACATTTTGTGCAGGATGTGTTAGTAACAAACTAGAAATCCTTTTGCTAAGGAGTGCAACCGTATCCATTGATAAACTTAGATTAGCACCAGAAATATCTCAAATAAGATTTCTCAGAAGGCGAGAAATTTCTGATGGATAAACTGCATCTTATCTTGTCAATTCAAGCAGCTTGGGACCCTTCTGTTGGGATAGCATTTGGCCATTTTCCCAACCCAAACATCTGGCATCTAGGAGACTGAATTACAACTTTTGAAGGGCTGTGTTGGGAAAGCAGAGCAGGGATGTACCAAGGGCATTCATGGCCTAAAGGCAGGCATGATGATACATCATCCCCCCAAATATCAGTGCTGGGGAGAGCTGTCTCGTTATGTAGGCATCTCTCCAGACACTCAGCTCCTTGCACCCAAAGAGGGTCAGTGCGGAGAATGACCATCTCAAGACAGCAGCTTGAGAGAATTAGGCTCTAGATGCATCACCACAGGCTGCTGCGTTGGTTCTGTAATTGAGGACTCCTCACTTGTGCAAAAAAACAACAACAAAAACTCCATGCAATTAGGGGAAGGACGCAATAGAGTAAAAATGAAACTTTTGAGGGTTCTGGCTTTTAACTTCTGTCAAGGACTACTAGTGGGATTTCCTTGCTTCTGGCTTACATCACTTGGGCTGCATGGACTTCCCAGAACTGGTGGTGATAATTCTCTGACTCTCTTCCTGGATCAGTGAAGAGTGGACTTGCCTTGTACTGCACTTGCCACCGCAAGCGTGGACTTCTGGGACCGACTTGCTACATGTATCCTCTCCCTTCAAAAAGGCGGTTTAGCTTTTGTGAACTGCAGAGGTACTGGTATGTCGTTGTATGTTGTACTGAAGGGTGTCCCCTGATTGAGAAAGCTGGGGGGCTACAGTAAGGGATCTGGACCACAATCCTGTTGCTTTCCTGTCTGGCACATCTGCCAGCTGAACTGAAGGAACAGCTGGGGTGCACAGGAGACATCCTCAATTTTGTAAGGAGTTAGGGGCACAGGAGACAGCCCCACACCTTCGCTGCAAGTTCAGAAAATCTGCAAAATAAAGCCTGCAGCTTCCTTACCAGGAAGGCGTAAATGAGCCTGCAAACCCATTTGACTGAAGTAAGCAACAGCCAAAAATGGAACAGTCTCTGCTGAGCCCTCCCAGCCTCTGTGATACCAAGCATGTTATTAGTAATTTCTTGGATGCATAACAGGCTTCCTGGGTCTGCTGTGGATAACAGATTGAAAAGACTATTTT
Organism: Lissotriton helveticus; assembly: GCF_964261635.1. Lineage (NCBI taxonomy): Eukaryota > Metazoa > Chordata > Amphibia > Caudata > Salamandridae > Lissotriton > Lissotriton helveticus. The sequence continues at coordinate 1,879,322,773 of NC_136057.1, read as the reverse complement.
TGGAAGTGGACATTAGCTTTAGAAAATCATAAATTCTGACCCCTAGAACAAGTTTTAAGAATTAAAAGCTTATTTTTACTAAATCGGATTGTGACTAATATGTGATTGATTTCTTGACTTTAATGTTTGCTTTGGTGCTGCTTAATTATTTTGAACGCATTTTCTCAACAAGAAGCCCGGTCCTTGAGCCACCACAACCACAGGTAACCACACGATTCCTCATTGAAACCTGCTTTTACTTAACAAGGTGGTGGGTTGCTTAACTACTTACTGCTGTCTTTCCTTAATCACAACATGCCCTTATGGAACAAGCTCAAACTCAAATATAGCCCTCACTAAACCTCAAAACTTTGTTGACTCCATTTATCCTTCATCCAAAAATAGGAGCCACAGGAGGAAGAAAAGGGGATCAGGCCGCCCCCTACTCAACGTGTTACCACTAAACAATTGGCCTGATCACCAGACATTACACCCGACACTGTATATCCAGCAATGGGGGGGTCACCAAAAACGTTATCACTCCCTCATGGACCTAACTAGGTCCATAGGCTGTGGTGTATCCAAATTCTAAAAATGTTTATACCATCATGATCCACCCAATGTGCAAGAAAAAAGTGTGGAAAGGAAAGGAGGCACCTCACGGTCGTAACACCAAGGGGACTGCTAGCTGGTACTCGTCAGCAAGTCCACTTATCATCATCGGTTACCACCTTTCCTGTGAAAAGAAACGTATGTGTATGTGTTATTTAACAAAAACCGCAACCCATGAAATCAGGCAAAACTCAAAACTTAAGTGTCATAACATGCTACTAACATGTACGCCCAATGGACCCCATGAGGATATAGACAGAGAATCCTCACAACTAAAACTTGGTGAAGCTACCTAGCTGAAACTACCTTTATTTGGTGCTGCTAGCTTCCCAAACTGAAAATGGTTCCAATCAAACCATAATCAATTACGCCTTTCCTTTCTACACTTTTTTCTTGCACATTGGGTGGATCATGATGGTATAAACATTTGTAGAATTTGGATACACCACAGCCTAGGGACCTAGTTAGGTCCATGAGGGAGTGATAAAGCTTTTGGTGACCCCTCCATTGCTGGATATCCATTTATCCTTCAGCCTTAAACTCCCACTAGTCTTCAAATCCCATCTACTCATCGCCTTTGTCCTAAACGACTCATTACTCTATCACATCAAAACCTTACCCTCCCAAGCACACCATCTCTCAATGCACTTAAGCATTTGGTGCTCAGTCTCCGTTGTGAGGCCTCTTTCCTTACTCCTACTTATCTTGCTCTCCCTTTCCCTAGCATTGTTTCTTTACTCCTGGCTTCCTCCTCTTACTATGTTTTGTGAATTAGTTTTCCCCTACCCTACACAAATGTCACTGTTGAAAATCTCTTTTTACTCCTACCCCTTCAAGTCAGTCCCTCTTCAGTTCTCACCCTTTCCTGAGACTGCTCGGTGTCTTTATAGTTCAGCCCGGCGTCACATGTCCGCGGGACTGACACCTGCTCAATCCACAGGCAGTGTATGGCCTTTCAGAAGGAGGAGTCATAAAAGGGTGAGTAAGAGCTTTGGCTGAGAGGTTTGATGTGAAACGTTCACATGAAGCCTCACAGCCAAAGGTCTCACTCACCCTTGCACGATCCAAGTCCTCATTTTTTTATTCTTGTCCTCTGAGTCCCCGCTCCTAAAGTGTTCAAAACAACTTATCAATTCATGTGGAAGTTGGTACCAGTGTTCTTTAGACGGTAATCAATGTTACACGTCTAAATGTACATTAAAAGTTTGTAAGTCCTGTGCTTAATGAACAGACATATGACCAGCAATGATGAAACCATGGAGATATATTGGTAGCTGTCGAGCAGCGAGTACCACTCCAGACAAAGCGAAAACTGGCGCACTCTCAGCCCGACTCAGAAGGAGTTAAGGGTAAAGTTCAGAATGCAACCAAATTAAAATTAGCCGATCATCTGTGGTTGGCTACCCACTCTGCAAATGCAGATGAGAGAGAAACAAAAAAGGGACTTGGTGGCAAGACAATGGCGCCTTTTCTATCCTTGGAAACAAAGGTCATGACTGAACAAAAACAGCTCTGCATTGTAACGGCCCTTCAGCCACTGTACCATGGAAGGCAGCATGTGGGCGAGCCAGCAGAGAAACACTGACTGCAAGGGAGAAGAATCTTGTGGATGATCAATCCTGAATGGCTCTTTCCTTCTGCAGATGCTCACATTGTTTAAGATGCTCTAAGAATCTTCTTTTAGTTGGTCATTGAGCCTTCTGAGGGCAAAGTAAAAAAAAAATCATGGCACAGAGAAGTAAAACAATTGAAATTGGCCTTTCTTTGATATGCCTTTCTGTGAATCCCAAGGCAGCCCTGGCATCTGTGTCACTGTGTGGGAAAACCATAATTTGGAAGGTGGGGGCTAACTGCTAGCAAGTTATAAAAAATGCCATTTTTATAAGGGCACTGAAACAGCAAACATTAAAGAGTCAGCCCAGAAGGACAGAAGTCTGTTAGTACCGGTTGCACCACTATGTAAACACTAGCTGCAGTCAGGCTGCTGCAAGGCTGAGACAACAGATACATGCACATGCCTAACAGTAGTGTACCTCCAGTATCTCCACCATTACGCTTGCATGGTTATATAGTATGGAGGTCTAAGATTAGGTAAGCGCAATTACCGTCCTGCCTTAGGTGCTCAAGTTGCAAGGCTGAGGTAGGATGTGAGGCTACCAGTAACAACCCTGACACCTGCGCTCCTCCTCAGACAGTCACCCTTTCATGTCTTCCCACACATTTGGGTGGGTCAGCAAGACTCCCCAATCCAGCTGGACCTGTGTCAAACTGGTACAGTCTGTTTAGAGAAAAGGTTTACAGATCTCGGGGTTGTCTTTGAAGGTGGACAACCAAATGAGTAGTTAATACCAGCACGAGGAAAAAGTGACCAGTCCAGATGTTCTTTACATACGAGGTCACAAGAGCCTCTGCTTCTCTCTTCTGGGCTGGTGGGTTTTGCACAGAAGATGATGGAGGTGACACCAGTGTGTGCAAAGCAGCCACAGGAATGCAGGAGTTGGGGTTCTGAATGGTCAAGAGGAGAGACCATGAATTTCAGTTATGGAATTGAAAAATCTTCCTACGCTACACCAACAACCTGCTAATGTCAAGTGACAGACTACGTTACAAGCTGCGCAAAAACAAAGCCAGACCTGGTGTTTGTACTCTTTCCATTCTTCCAGCAAACCTCTCTTTATCTACACTTTCTCTTATCCTCCATATAATAGTGAACGTTGAGCTCTATATATCCCTTATTTATTTTTTAACAATCAGATCCCTGACTCATCAACTTGATATTTAAGACTAATTTTTCCATTTTCAAAATATTTCAAGTGGCTTTCTGAGTGATAGAATACATTGCTGATGTCATGGCGCCATTTCCTTGGATGCAGAGGACATTTTACTACGGCAGTAGCTGTCTTTAATCTATGGGGAGGCATTTTCTGATCTATATTGATAGCTCTTTTTTTGTAACTGCATACAACGGATGCCTATGCATGAAACATTGGCTAATCTAATGTACAGGACGCTGTCTGGACCGCAACATTGCTTTAACACATGGGCTCCCTCAGTTAGTGCAACTCAAGCTGGCTACTTCCCTCTCACCTATCTGTAAATTAGCTAGCAGCCAAAAGCCCTGGATAGGTCTTAATATGTTATGGAAAAATTCTTCCTACCCTAGCTTTCCAAACAGTGCTCTTTCGTGATTTTATTCCACAAACCACAACAGGAGATTGTTTTTAGAATGCAACATCAACCTTGGTAATGCAATTTAGCCTAGAAAGAAAACGTGTGCAAAAAGAGGATCTCAGGTGGTGACGTCAACTTCGTATTGGTCAATTTCACAAGTAAGAGATTTTTTACAATGTTATGCATTCCCATTGAGTTATCTTGAATGATGACAGCTGAATTAAATTAAAAGAAACAGTTATTTTGCAATACGGATTAATTCAATGCAATGCAGCTGATAATAGAGGGGATGACATGAGGAGTGGGCTAGCAATGTAAAAGGTAAGTTAAAAAAAAAAAAAGTATATATATATACTATTCAGTGAATGATTACCCCCCCCCCCACCTTCATCTGACCATCCATTCCTGCTAAATTCCAGAGTAAAGATAGTGGGGGTGGGAGCACTGTATGGAACAGTGGTACAAATCATCAGTGCGGAGAACCTGGGGTTAAATGAGAATTACGTACCTGTAAATATGTTACTCCCCCATTACTATCTTTTATACATTCGGATACCATTTGACTACTTCACCACGGGAATCCTCCAATAAACATTAAACAAGTAACATGTTTTGTCTTTAAAGGAGCCCCACCAAGTGAAGCTTTTCTAGAAGCAATTGAGTTTGCTTTTACCCCTACCACACTGCCCTTTAGTGACAACTCTCCCAGACGCCTCTCATTCTCTGAGTCTTTGGCGAGTCAACCCAAACATACCAGAGTAAGCAAGTCACCGGGAAGGCTGGGTGCATCTGAATGAATTTATACAAGATAGCAGTGCTGGAGAGCCATCTTACAAATAATTCATTTTTTGCGGCATATTAGATCGTTTAATAAATTAGATGCTGTCTGAATAGGATAAAAAGTAGTAAAAAACTGAGAAGTGGGTGCAGAGCTTTTCACTCACCTAAACAAGCTCTTCAGTACAGTATGAAACATTGTGGAGTTCAGCCTTCACATCAGAGTGAAGGCTGTATATCGCTGTATATCTCAACAATAGAAGTGAAAAATTAGTTTGCTTCTTGCAAAAGTCCACCAACTGCATGTTGGCCATGAATGCTGCAATTGCACTGATGAGTGAGCTGTCACGCAGGAAGGCAGTTGTTGGTTCACCTACTGGCAAGTAAATCTGATGCGGTCCACCTACCACCTCACCTGGTGATGGTGGTTTTGGCTACTACCTGTACCATTCTGGTCTGGCTGAAGGCAATAAACACCTGAGCTGTAGCTTGCAAAGATTTTGTCTTCTACACATCCCTCGGAGACCTTTTTTACAACCAGCATGTTCCAGAATCCACTCCCCCTTGGATACAGGGGACTTGAAAAACACTAGTGCAAGTAGAGTCGGATTCACGTGGAAATCAGAAACCTCTTTGGAGTAAAATATGGTTACGTCTCGAAAGTGTTTCTCCCAAGGCAGAACCTGATGTATGGTTCCTCCACCTAAAAAGCCTGAATCTCCCTCACTCTCATGGCTGATACAACCAGGAAGATCAGTTTTCAAGTTAGATATTTCACCACAAAGGAATAACCTGGTTTGAAAGGACTAACATTAAGTGCAATAAGCACGACATTAAGCTCCCATGTTGAAGCCAGTTTCTTGGTTGGGCGAAATATGCAGAGAAGTCCTTTCAAATAGTCATGATGACTGGTCTAGTGAACAGAAAATTTGATCCTGCAGTAGATGAGGATCATCCCTAGGCGAGTGAACAGGAGTTGGCCAGTGCATCCACGCACATCAGTTCATGGCCAAACTGTCTAAGACTATTGGATCGAAAAGCAGAGATTAAGGAACACCGACCTGCAGTGCTTTATACTGCCTTCGTACCTGGTCAGTAGTGTCTTGGTTCCAGGTGTATGGAAGATGAAATTAAACTGAAAGCAGTATGAACTCAGATGACCACATTTGCCAAAACCAATTATGCACCAGGAGGATTATGTGACAACTACCTTCCATGAGCCTTGGCACCATCTGTTCCAACAGGTGAAATTCACAAAATGCGTACAGGAAATGTGCACCCCAATCCAATTCATGAATGAGACATTCCTTCTGCGATCCTCAACCGGAGACATTGGAGGAGAAATTTGAGCATTTGATTTTTCTCCCTGTTGTGAACAGATTTATAGACAAGTTGCAACACATCAAATTGGTCTATTTCCCATTCATACATTTATGACAAAGATTTGTTGAGGTCATCCGCCTTTTTGTTGTGCACCCTGGCAGGTATCTTACTATTCAGTGGGTCTTCAGTTTGTTTCTTTGGGAAGACTCCATGGATCGGTCCTGCAATGCTTCAAGAGATAAAACAGTAGGCTTGTGTTGTCGGTCAACACCAGGAGTGAAACGGTGAAGGATACTCCACTGCCTTAAGATCAAGCATGGTGATTAATAGAAGCCTTTCGCATTCTAGTCCCAGGCCACAGTTTGATAATGAGTCCAGGTGGATGATCCACCTCTACAATGAAGTACATGTGAGCCCTGTGACTTCTGGAGTCTGAGATATAAAAGGAATTCCAGCGGTCATATGAACACAGTGAAGCCATTAACCTAGATCTACTTTCATAAGCTCAGTTTATCAAATGTGATCTTGCCAGACTACAGACACCCAGATCCACCGATAGTGCCATCGCTCCTGCACGGAGGCAAAACTGTAGGTGTCACATGTATATTATAATGATACAGGAAAACATCAAACCAAGTAACACCATGGACTGCCTGGCTGTAATTGTATTTGACTGTCAGATCATGGAAGACTTTTCCAGCAGTTACATTCCTGTATTCAACTGGCTATATCCTGCAGCATGTGGTGTTCGAAAAAAGTGACCTGGACAGAACAAGCTGGGATTCCATAAGGTTGACGTTGAGGCCCAGGTTCCAGAATTGGTCCTGTGCAGGCTTGCTTCTGTCACCGCTTCGGTTGGGCCTTTGCCACCTACTCGTTTAAGTAGTGAAAATGGGGACCCTTCCTTGTCTGTGCAGATGTGCTGCCACTAGCCGCAAGAACTTGGTGAACACCTTCAATGGTGAACACATTTGTAAGGGTCAAAATTGGAACTGTCAATGTCCTTGACCACCCCAAACGAAATCTGTGATGCTTACTGTGTATAATATTGAGGAAATAGGCATATTTGAGATCGCCATCCAGACAAGATGCACTAGACAAGGGATGATCTATACCAGAATCATCTGGAAGGACTGCTTTCAAATGTAGCCACTGATGAACCAAAGGTCAATGATGGGTCCAACAACCTAGTCAATCCTTTAATGAAGAAAATTATTTTCATGAACTGGGACCAGTTTGATCAACATCCTGTTGAGCAAGGACTGAATGTCTTCTTTCAGCAGAATGAGTTACACCAAACACCTCTCAGCCAAGAGTGGGGAGGGGTGGTGGTTTCTCCACGTACTGTAACGTGTGGCCCGTACTTATAATCTCTTCCATTATTGTCTGAACGGAGCTTGTCCCACCTCGTGGCCCTGTCTAGGGTGGTTTAATCTATGATGGACCTATCACCACTTAGACTTTATGGATCTCAAAAGAGATCTTGTAGCTTGGCTGACCATACTCAGAGTACTGTTATTGCCAGTATTCTGACAGAATGAGTAGGAAGGGCCACAGCTGGAATAATGAAACTAGAAACCTCAAAGGGTGAATGAACCTGCCTGTCACCATGAAATGTAGAAGGATATCTAGTAGATAACACCCACCACATATTAGTAGTGTCCATGTCCTCTTTTATGGACCTGAGAGACTCATCCATCTCCTTGGCAAAGTGTTCTTCTCCAGTTTTCACTTCTGTCATCTGGAAGGCGAATTTGAAACAGACAAAGATGTGGCTTGGTGAACACTGCCAACGTCAGCACTGAATTTGCAAGGTGGACGCTGACGTGGAGGTCAGCAACATGAACGTCACGGAAAGGAAAGTGGACAAAGAAATCTTGGATCTAGGGGGAAATGTAATCTTAGACTCAGACATTGCTGTCAGTATTCGGGTGTGTACCAGACCAACCTTGGAGAGCCAGCAAGACCACATGGAGTCCGCAGAGTATTCTGGAAAAAATATGGGCAATTGTACACTGCCTTTGTGGCTCCCATGATGTGGCTCCCAAGATTTCTTGATCTCCCACATGAGGACTTGCAACCTCAATCTCTGATTGAGCTAATGTATTAGAGGTGGTTTTCATTTTTATTTTGGAACTGCCAGACTCCTGCTCTGACTTAAAGTGCAGAAGTCTCCTAAGGTGTTCCTTAGACATTATGAGGAGGGCCACTTTATTTCCTTGTCAATTTTAAACATTTGCGGCAGATGAAACCTGTTGAAAAAATCTCCGTTTGGTACAGGCATGCTGGAAACACATGCTCTCAGCCACTTCCTCCAGGCAGAGAAGCACCGGAATTCTCACAGGGAATGAATGGACTCGCAAGCACTATCCCTTGCTGAAAGAATTTGAGAGAAAGAGGCACTTGGGGGAGGTGTAAGAGGCATGGTCGTATGGCTAAAAACAAGCTGGATCGGGACTAGGAAAGGGCTGTTTGGTGGCGTCAAACATTTCAGGTTTCACTTTTTTCTAGATGTCCAGCTTGATGCAGAGATATATTCAATAGCATATGAATCTTTCAAAAACCCAGTGTTGGAGAATATTAGAGTACTTTATTTGCACACAGCAACTTGTCTCTGATGCTGGGTACTATTTTCAATATTTGGTATAAGATCTTGCCTGCTTAAGGATTGACTTTTTTAAAAACCCACTCTGTCATCCCTCCTAACTCTCCCCTGTTTCTGTTGAGATTTGTATTTCAAGCAGCAGCCAGGCTGGTCTTGGGAGGCAAGGAATTTAGTCAAATCACTAAGTGCTGAGACAACTGCAAAGGTCACATCATTCTGACTGGATTGAATTCAAGGTTACATACCTACGTTTAAACCAAATCAGATTCCCCTCAAGACCCATTCCCCACCCAACAACTGGTTGTTTAACTAAAAAGAAGAGTGAAGGTCTCTGGTGGTTCAAGAGGTTTAAGTCGTCGACAGCAGTAGGGATCCACTCTAGATGAAGTTAAATAGTTGAGTAAATCTAAAACAGCCATTCAAGCATTTTCAGGGAATATGATCCAAAGTGGAAATCTTTAACTGTGTGCTGGTAAAGAAATACAAAATGCCACATTTTCTCAAACATTTCAAAGCATACCTCTTCCCTATGAATTTTGTGGAAGGTCTGATCTATTCAACTTATTCTGATATTGCTTCATTTGACTATTTGATGATATTGTCTTATCAACAGAGAAATTACACTAGGCTATACTGGTTACTCAGTATTTAAAAAAAAGCTGTCATAGCACACTTTGGCGTATCATCAATTGGTGGAGGGAGAGAGAGTAGAGATCCTTTCAATCTCCTTTCTGTAATTATAGATCAATGTGCCTGTTGGTCAGTCGGCTTTCACCCATCTAGCAGCTTGTGCTGTCTCTGCCCTTGTTAACCCAGGGTTACCAAGGGCAGAGACAGCACAAGCTGCTAGATGGGTGTTTGAAGGCTAGAGTGAAGCCTCCCCCTAACTGCCATGGTTCCCGAGGAGACAAGTCTTACATAATGTAGAGGTACAATGTGACCTACTACCACAAAACGAATCAGGTTACAAATTTACCTTTCCCTTTTTTTCACTTAATCACTTTATGGTCCTGAGGAAAGCCGACTGACCAACAGGCAGATAAGGCTGAAACATGTCGACCACTTTTAACCTCACGAGTTTAGTACGCTAGAATTCCTAAATAATTCCATAGCGACACGCCTTAACCTTCTACCCGAATCCAGAAATATTAAAGTTGAACCTCTGGCTGTCCGGGTATTTTAGAACACCTTTATAGCACTATTTCACTTATTCACCATCACTACTGTTTTAACCAATGGTACAACCTCCTGGCGGAGGGTGCAACCAAAACTGACCCAAGGATTACGCACGGACACGTGTTACAAGAAGCGGGGACACATCATATACCGCTACACGACTTTGAAAAAACACGTGTATGAGGGTCTTTTATTTGGGAGACACCTACCGATCCACCTGCAGACCTTGGTTATGCAGGACCAGTGATCCTTTCCACATTGATCTATAATAGCACACTTTGGAACACTGTGGTCTTCCATTTGAACATTATGGAAAAGAAAAAAGAAATGAAGCAATTAACTTTACCTGTGGCTGCGTCTGCTGCCGATGTATTGCTCGCACCTTCGGAACAGGGCTCTCTCTAGAAGATGAGGACTGCTGCCTGGAACGGCTCCCATTTGGCACCTGCTCTACAGGCACTGATGCGGAAACTGCAGATATACTTCCTGTGCTGCGTATTGAGGCACTATGAGGAATGGATGCTGCTGCTTTAGCTCGAGTGCCAAGCACTGCAGAGTCCACCTTGCGTATTTGGGCATGTCCAGTACTGTTTTGTCTAGGCAGAGCAATTGGCACAGGCCGGTCAGGTATGGCGTGACGTCTCGTCAGATCCTCACTCTGCGTGCTACGCCTGGTGAAGTCCTCCATGCTGCTATTGCTGGGCCCACTGAGAATGAACTCCTCGCTGTTGCTCTGGCTTCGGGAGCTGGCAGTGCTAAGGTTCTCAAGGCTGGAGTCTATAGAAGCCTTAGGTGTGGCTGGGGGTGGATTGTTCAAGTGGTACACAGGGTTCTGGAAAGAAAGGGGCTGTATCAGGGCAGGGTGTAGAGGCCTCCGGACCTGCGGGGCACTCTGTGGAGTGCTCTGGCTCTCTCGCAGCTGTTTGATGCTGGCCACCTGCACCATGGACAGCTGGCTGCCGGTAAGACGCACTGGCACCTCAGGTGTCACCGACACATGGTCAACCTGAGTCCCATGAGAGTCCTGGAGGTCCATGAGGGAGACGCTGCGGCCGTTAGGAAGGATATTTTCTCTGTCATCTTTGTCAGAGTAGGTCATACTCTGTGATGATGCCTGCTGCACCAGCAAGAGAGACTTGCCTCGGAAAAAGCTGTCTGTGCTGTCTATGGTTGGGGACTTTAGCTTCAACAGATCACTGGTAGGAGAGAAAAAAAATAATTGCTTTATTACAACACAAGGCGAAAGATTAAACACACACAATTCTGCCCAAGAAGGTGTTGCCTCATTAGTCAATATAAAGAATTGCAAAGTATCTTCAAGTACAGGTAAAAGCAGTGGACTCCTGACAAGGCCAGTCATAAATTGCAATGGGAGATACTGTTGGAAAATTATGTATATAGTAGGAGGTCAAAATGGAACAATTCTTTAATTTTTTTAAATTATCATAAGAGAATTCCTAAATTCACAATTTATCCTGAATAGCTTGAGTTAAAAGGCACTGTGTATCAAACAGCTGAATGACCAGTGGCCATGTTCCTCAATATAGGAGCAATATTCCTGGGAGGAAGGGTAGATCAATTAACCTGCGAGCAGAGCCAAATACTTCCTGAAACACTTTTGTCACCACATTTCTACCTAATAACTGCTCACCAACCTCTATACAATGGGACTATTTTTTCAGACCTACTGGAAAAAGGGACAAGAGTGTGAACTCATGGATTAGATAGCACACTAGCATTCTAGTTAAGGTTTAGTGTTGCCTTGCATGGTAATAATGTCTTGCTATGCTTGTTTCTTGCATTTTTCTCATATCCTTTTATGACCAATCAATGGACAGGCTAACAGGCTATCCAGAGGGGCCATCAATGATTAAACATTAGGGTTTTCCTTTACTCTTTTTGCTTATCTTCTCCCTTTTATTTGTTTTTGTATGTTCTTGCAATAATTCCATGCAATTTATAGTACATAGATCGTTGTGTTATTATTTTTGAAAGAAACACAATAAAGAATTGATTTAAAAAAATGGTGCTGCTAGGTGGGCACGATAATTGTGAGAATCCTACAGGAATACCATTTGCAGCAGAAAGGGACGATATGAAAAAATTCAGCAGTGCTCAATGTCTGAGATAGGGATCCAAGCTGCAGTCTAGCAGATTCAAGTAAAGAATGAATTGGCTCTTTTAAGGAAAAGCAGGCTTATCTTGTTAAGCTGGTGAGGAGCATGGAGTAACTATGGCAAGTATTTCATGCAGATGTCAGTGGTTCTTGTCAATGTAAAGTAAAAACACCAGGGTTCCAGCTGGAGGACAGAGTAAGCTTAAAAAGGGGCAAACATGTTGTCAAGACACTGGAGTGGATCACTAGATAAAGGGGATAAACAACATCAGTTAGCTTGGGTAAATTACCTTACAAAGCGGGCTTGCTTGTGATGTAGGTGCTGGACCAATTGAAATGTCAGGGAACATATGACCTTTAGGGAACGAACTGTAGTACACTAAGGTGGGAGATACTGAAACGAGGAAACACGTTGCTTCCTGAGGACCCTTTTTTGCTCTTAAAATGTAACCATTTTGAGAATGTTATTCGCCAAAGTAATGGGTTCAATTTCCTAGGCCCCTGGATCGTCAACGCTTTGCGAAAGTTACAGAGGAAATAAAAACTGAAAATAGACTGGCGACTTACAAAATTGGTGCCAAATGTACGTAATACATTGCACACCGCATGCTTACCCTATAAAAGCATCACATTTTCATCTCTACCTCAGTTTTACTTCAGCAGTTAAAGACCAGACAGCTGAGGAAACATGAATAAGTAGAGTGTGGCTTTAGTCAGAATGCTAGTGGGAAAATTGCTACTTAGCAAATCTATTTCCAGATAGTTGGGTGGAAGACAGGCGTTAGTCAAATAAGATATTGTCATTTTAGGACTGACATCGACTCCATAAAATTCTTAGAAATGTGCTTCCAGATAAATTTCTCCAGTTGAGATCTAGAAGGTTGCCGCTGTTACTTATGAACATACCTTCAAAAAAAAGATTTAGCACACACCTTATTACACTATTTTTAAGTCTTTAAACAAAAAGACTTACAAAACCTCTGTCCACGTATGCAAAATACTTTATGCAACTTTTATTTTTTGTTCTATGCATTTTCATGTTAAAATTGTTATTGCTGGAAGTTCTATATAGTGCAATGAAACGGATGAAAGGGATAACAAGATCCTGAATCCTGCTATGTTTGTCCACTGCAGCTCATCAATCAAAGCTCCCTGGCTTTTGATTAGTTAGGCTTTTGTCGTAAGGCATCTCTAGGCAAAACTCACTAGAACATCGCTTATGTTAGTTTGGAGGGGGCAAGAGAGAAAAGCTCTAAACAACTATGTACCCTAAGCTTAGAGAATGTTGTTGGGTTAATTCTATTCTGGACACATTTTGCCATGGCATGGTACAGAGTCCAAATAACAATTCTGAACCAATTGAAATGATTACATTGCACTCATACAACCCCCGTCCCCCAAGGCATTTTCTAATATATACTCTGTACGCAGTGAAAGATATTAAAGCAGGAATTGACCCATGACACTGCATTTTACCTTGAAAGAGGTCTTGTTGTGCTGAATCTAATTGTCAATTCATCTCATTCACCCTATTCTTTCAGCTCAAAATTCACCCCAGGTTCATAAAAGATCCTAGATTAACTGCACCGAACTTCACAAGCACTCCATTACTACTTCACAGTTAGGTTTGTGCTAGAAAAGTTCTAATGAGTACAATGCAGTGTACAATGCATACAAACATCTGGCTGTCACTACCAAGTGAGTGCAATACGTAGCAGTTCCACCCTAAGGAATGCACGATGTCAGGGAAGAAAGAATCCCCAATTTAAGTAGAACAGATTCCAATGTAAATGTGTTACTAAAGCTACCACAACTACACCAGCCCAGTCACAGCACTTTAAACAGCAATGCTTCTGAAATATGTTCTGTGCTGTTTCTGTACTGGCTCTGTATCTCTTTTTACCATTTTCATTTTGACTAGAAGTGGCAGTGTCTCTGGTAGACTGAGATTTAAATCTGATGGAGAAATGAGTCTGGGTAGCTCAGTTACAGCAAAAATCAACATAGAGGACCAGGCAGCTTAAAACACTCACCCAATGAGATTTTACAAAGGAACTCCAATCTAAAGCAACACGTCACATATGTTCTCTAAAGATTGAAGCTTAAAGCTCTTATAATGTCAGCTTGAGAGCATTCACTCTCTATTAGAAACTTGAGTCCTTTAAAGGAATTCTAAAAGCATCACAGATTAGGCCACACTTATATCAGCATCTATGGCTAGAAAGCAAATAGGGCTGACTCTGTTCTAGGCAGAACAAACCTACACCTTACTCAAAGGCACATTAGATGCCTTCGATGCGGTGTGTGTCTGTCGTACCAGCCGGCATGCCAAAGAGCACACTGGGTTATGGGAAAGATCAATGTGCCCATGTTGTCCTCACATGAGTAGAGGTGAATAGGGAGAAGGAGGAGAGCAATAGAGTCTGTAGTCAGAGGGATTTAATTTATGGATGGTGGGCCCAAAAGATTCTCATTCTGTAGAATGCAGCATGTTCACTGCACCAAACATTCCGGGTCTATCCCCTCAGACTTGTCATACTTTTATTTGGGGTCGAAAGCCACAGAGTATAGGGGCACAGGGTAAGAAACTATTTAGATGTATGGTTTTGCAGCTTAAAACTCTTCTAGATTCACAGTGATATTGATGATCATAACTGATCATAAAGCAGCATTGCTCCATTAAGGCGAGGGTGTCAGGAGAAAATGGTAGGAAATGTTTTTACTTTGTCTGTCCCGCATATTCTTCCTTTTCAGATTGAATAATGACATGTCTTATAAACGCGGACATCAAAGACTATGGTGCAGCAGCACAAATGTCCTTCACTGATACGTTTCAAATGCAAGCCAGAGCGCCCCTCTTTCGTCCTTGTGGAATGTGGCAGCTCCAAAATAAATATATACAAATACAGAGATCAATATTGCAGTTGTCCTAATGATGTTGTTTCTCGTACAAAATACATTATAGTCCTAACATCGCATGTATGGAGCACCCTTTCAGATGGCGTTGTAGGACGTTGAAAAGATGATGGTAACAATCATTTGATTGACATGAGATATACCACCTTTGGAATGATTTTGGGGACAGTCCTTAAGACAACTGTCTCCATGGATTGCTAGAAAAGAGTGCTGAACCGTAAGTGCCCGGATCACACTGACCCCTTTGTAAAGATGTGTCACATTTGCAAAGCTGTAATAGCTATTATAATTTTTTTAAATATAGCTATATAGTTTCTTTATGAACTGGTTCAAAAGCACTTAGCTAAAATCTTTGCAAAAATATATTTCGGTTCGAATTTGGCTATGAGATCACGTGTGGAGGACGAAAACTTTTTGCTCTACCCCAAAAATCTTTTGAATCACTGGTATTTTAAACTGTGGACTGCCGGGGCATTTTTGTGTAAGTAGAAATGATGTTTAAATATATCTTAAGAGGTGTAAAACTTAGTGTACTGTCTATTGAGGTTCTACGTGCCGCCAACATCTCCTACCCTATGTACGCCGACGATACTCCGATCTACATAAAAATCTCTTCCCCTGAGGACATTCTCTCCCTGAACAAGGCCCTGAAGCTGACAGTCCACTGGCTCACCGCCAAACAGCTAAAACTCAATGCAAATAAAACTGAATTTCTCCTGATCTCTCCACCCAAATCCAATCCAGACATCCAGGAATGGCTCAAGACCATCACGGCACTAAACTGCCCTCCTTATCATTGTTGACTCAGCGAAATCTCTTGGAATATCCCTTGACGGCAGCCTGAACATGGGCTGCTATATAAACACGATGGGCAAAACGGCCAGATTCCACCTGAGTTACCTAAGAAACCTAAAACCCTTCCTCGATGTGGCCGACCTTAAAACGGCAACCCAGGCACTGGTCATTTCCAGACTAGAATATGGATGCTCTACTCTTGCAGGGCTACCCAAGAACTCCCTGGCCCCTTTGAAAACCTGCCTCAACACTGCCGCCAGACTCCTAACTAGCTCAAAGAAATTCGACCACATCTCCCCCCACCTCAAAGCTCTGCACTGGCTTCCCCTAGAGGCCAGAATCCAATTTAAACTGGTCTGCATTACTCACAAAGCCCTTTTTTCCAATTCCCTTCATTTCTCGCACAAAAACTTGTGGTATTCGGAGGAGCCAGAAAGTCTCGATCAGCCAAAGACCTGCTGCAGCAACCAGCACGCTTCCGGAAGAAAAAAAACCTACAATCGGGCCTTCTCTGGGGCCGCGCCAAGAATTTGAAACTCTCTCCCAACCGCCATTAGAAGACTTCCGTCTTTGGCAAACTTTAAGAAGGAAACCAAAACCTTCTTAATGGGAAAATACCTCGCCTAACAAACACTTTACAGTCACCTACTGACTTGCCCCACTCTCCACCTCGCAAGATCCATGGCCTCTACGGATGATACCTATTCTGCACTCCTGAGCATCCCTGCCAAGAGCTGAGACTGCGAGCCTTCTTGTATAATGTATCTACCTGTTTTAATTTTTATATCACATGTAGCCTGGACTTTAAACGTGCAGTGTGCTTTTCCTGTATAATGTATCCCCCTACAGTGCCCAATTTGATCCCTCCTGTCCCTACGCTTGTATACTATCTCTTAAGAATGTGTGTCGTAATGACGCGGTATTTCTCCCCGCAAGGAATCACAACGCGGTCGGACCGCATTGTGATTCCACATACCATTACTCCGCAAGTTGGAAGAACGACTTGAGGAGGGGGGCGCTGGATGTTGGAATAGTATAATTTACTATTTCAACTCCAGTCAGTCCAACACCTTCCCCCCCCCCGCAAGTCGTTGTTCCGACTTGCGGATTAATGGTATGCGGAATCACAACACGGTCGTTGTAACAACCGCGTTGTGATTCCCTGCGGAAAGTAAAATTTGTGGTAAACGCTGTTTACCACCCCGTAATCCTGTAAAGCACTCTGATACCCTCACTGGTCTGGTTCACGCTCTATAAAACTATAAAATAAATAAATAAAATACAAATAATATATGCAGGAGATACTCAATTATGGCAGTTTAATCTCTATGACGCATTTGGGTAATGCTTAACATGACACCAGTTAAAAAAAAAGTTTTATTTTACTGCGAACACTTGACTGTGACCGGAGTCTTTAATCTTTTAACTGCAGCAGTTTCCGGTCCAAATTCGAAAATCTCAAGAGCCGTGCTGCTAAATTGAGGCTCTTGAGTTCCAGAAGCCATATTTTACCCCATGTTATTATGTGTGGTAATGGTGGAACCCTCCACTGCACAGTTCAGTAACTGTAACCTTCTGCTACCTCTCCCATCACTCGTAGACTGTATTCTTGCCTTTGACCATGTACAGAGCTTCGCCTCTAGCTGTGTTTGCACTACAAGAATAGCACCTACTTCTCATTTTAAGTCCTGGGTTGACAGCACAGCTCTCGCCATACCAATGTGATCACTCGAAAAAAGAGCATTAGGGAGAGAGAAGGGCTTTGGTTCGACCCACATGTTGGTGAACAGTAGTACATGTTTTGACTGGGCAGAAGTTGTGGACTTCTACAGAAAATGCGCTTTTCCTTTAGCTGCTCTAATCATTTATTCTCAACTTGTGTGAGCAAGAGCTCCTTACCAAGTCTAGCAATTGCATTACAACAGAACTGGACCTTTAGGTCAAAATCATGTCACTGCAACGCTAAATGTCTCCTAGAAAATTAGATCATTATGTTGTTTGTTCTTCTCAGGCAACAGAAGGGAGGAGGGCAGTCACGAGAAACATGTTGCTGTATTGAAGTCCCAAGCAAATAGAACAATTGATGGACGGAATGCTAAACAATGTCAAACATTCACCCCCAGTCAGAGATCTGAGCTTAAATCCAGTTTTTTTGTTCACCACGCCATCCAGTTTGGACCCAGACATATGCAAACTGGAATGGCATGGTGAGCAAAAAAACAATTTATTTAGGCCCATATCACTGACTTGGGGTGAGTGTTTGACATTGTTCAGCATTCCATCCATTAATTTATCTTTTTGCATTTGTCACCCCAAGTGGGATGGGTACACCCAGATGTGGGTCCTGTGTTTGCCATGCCGCTGTATTCAAGCTATCCTGGATGATGAGGGAGGATACTCTAAAACTGGTTCTAGAATGTTTGTTCCCGGTCCAGGGAGGACCGGACCTAGCATTTCGGGCTGGGCTGTTCCCATGGGGAGCAGGATCAAGACTGATTTGCATATGGCTGGGTCCAAACCATGCCTGGGCAGTGAACTCCGCTCCGTTTGTGGAGTTTGCTGAGCATTTTGCACTCCGCAGAGCATGCAGAGTTCCTCATGCTCGCCAACAAGAAGAATCCCAGTGAGATTTCTAAATGCAGGCAGTCGTGACCGCTCGCGTTGAGAAGCCATCCGTTGGCGTTGAGGAAACTGGCGCTCAATTAGAAAATCAACTCGAGCTGCAGAAAGAAGCAGTGCCCTCTTGTACTGCGCATGGTGCCATTCGCGCTGATTTCCCAATGCGGTACAAACAACCGGTGATAAAAATCAGCGTGAACGATGTGACCTAATGCACTCCGCCGCTTGTGGAACTCCACGTACCACAATGGAGTTTTATTGGTCACTTCGCGGATATGCGGT
This sequence comes from Lissotriton helveticus, assembly GCF_964261635.1. NCBI lineage: Eukaryota > Metazoa > Chordata > Amphibia > Caudata > Salamandridae > Lissotriton > Lissotriton helveticus. The sequence goes on along the minus strand of NC_136057.1, from coordinate 1,879,304,402 downwards.
ACTCCGCCCAGGCCTAGTACAAACTGCGATTGCGTGGTGGTGGACATTGTTCAGTATTCCGTCCATCAATTGTGCTTTTTGTGCGTACTGCAGTCCCAGCCACCTCACCACATCCCTTTTGCACATCACCTTCAGACATACCTTAACATGGATCTCCTGGAGATAATGGTGCTTTTTCTTTATAATTCCCAGTGTTAAGATTTATGGGCGGGGGAGGCTGTCTCTTAAAAGTTAATTTAATTATTAATTTTACTACATTTAGTCTTTAAAAAAATAGATTAATAATATAATAATTAATTTACTTTAATGCAATATTGTTATATAAATTAATGTACCTAGTTAATATACTGTAATTTTAATTACTTTTCTGGGAATCCTAAAAAAGAACACTTCTGTCCCTTAACGCTACCTTTCCCCGAACCCTACAAACCCGTTAATGCTACCCTTTCCTGAAACCTTCAAACTCTTTACTACCATTTAGTGCTATCCAACCCATAACCCTAAAAAACTTCAACTACCCCTTAATGCAACCTTTCCATGAACCTTAAAAATCCTTATTAGTGCTTAATGGTACCTTTCCCTGCACCCTAGAAATCCCTTAATACCCCTTAATGCTACTCTTTCATTAGCCTATAAACTCCTTCCTTCCCTTTAACGCTACCGGATCCCTGACCCCGAAAATTCCTTACAACGTGTTAATGCTACAATTCCCTGACCCCTAAAAACCCTATGCTATCTCAAATCGCTTTCCTTCCCTGGCCCCTAACAACCCCATTGCTACTGCTTAAGGCTACCCTTCCCTGAACCCTAAAAAAACCCTCACTTAATGCCATACTTCTCTGAACCTTCCGTCCCTGAAACCTGCAAATGCCGTACTGCTGCCCGTCCCTGAACCCTACATACCCCATACTAGCCCTTGCTGGTACCCAACCCTAAACCCTCTAAACCCATTACCATTCATTCAATTTACCCATCCCTAGACCCTAAAACATCTTAATGCTTCCTTTCTGTGAAACATAAATAGCTCTTGCTACCTTTTAATGCTACCCTTCCTTGAAACTTAAATGCTCCTTGCTACCCCTCAATGCTACCCTTTCCTGAACTCCACAAACCCTTTACTACCTCTTAATGCTCACTCAGGTACTCTGCATGCTGACAGTAGGGACGCCTAACAGTGGAATTCTATGGAGGAGTGGGAATCAAATGAATTACTTTCTCGCTCCTCATTTCTAAGGTAACCCTCAGGGTCCCACGTGTCCCCTGTCCCTTCTATCGACAGCGCCCTCCCTGCAGTTATCAATGCCCTCTGTATTGGGAATTCTGGTGAGAAGTTACCAGATGATATCAGGGAAGTCGTTATAAGGCCTTATTGGCATCAAGCAGCACAGAAAACCTTATGTCTTTTAACAGTTAAAAGAACGTTTTAGGGCATCAGTGGAAACACTTTTATTGCTATATTCTGCTGCTTGTGTACAGTGGAGCTGTGATCCATTGCCATTTGGGAGAAATAGGCCCCACCAATGGAGTCATTTACAGAATATCAAATGTTTCACTGGTATACCACCATTCGGTAATACTGTTTCCACAACCAGTTTTCATAACTTTATCACAAATCCAGAGATAAATGTATTAGCACGGTTTGCCTCTTTTTCCACAATTATTGGTACTTTGTTAAGCAGTACGCATTTGAAAAGCGCCAGAAAATAAAGAATATAATGTTTGCTTAATTAATTTTTTTAAAATATTTTTTCATACTGTCTGGAGGCGGTGTGTTGAGTCAGGGCTAGAAGTAAGGTAATGCACTGCAAATCGGAATTTAAAATACAGCCTTGTACCCGAGGGTGTGTTTGGAAAAGAAACAAACATGTTTGTTCACAAACTGGAAGTAACTGATCATCAGTTACCTCGTTCGCTGTGCGACAGCTCACGAGGTACACTTACAATGAAGGGCAGAATTTTACACTTAAAAATAAATCAAATTTCATATCATTATACAATGGTTGTGAAGCACAATTTCCACATCACATTTTGATTAAACGGAGCTAAGTAGAGGAAAAGACTGACCTGTCTGAGGGATCTTCAAAAATCTTCTGGAGCCCAGAGGAGAGGCTGCCGCTTACATTGGGACTGGAGCTGTGCTCGCTGAACCGTCGCATTTGCTGCTGGATGGGCGTGGGGTTGGTAAGAGACTTGGTGATGTCTGCCAGGATTCGTGGTAGAGGTCCCAGCTTGGCCACTGTCGCCTGTAGGAAGGAATTTTCACCCTGATTGGACAACAAGCGAGGCAAAGTCCGCCATTGCAAGAGGTGCAGGCGGAGAGAGGGAAGACGGGCAGGCAAAATGGTGGCACATACCACAATAAAGATATGTTTTTTATGAAGCAGCGCAACCGACAACGTGATGAATGAAGAAGATGGAACAGGGTGCAGCAGGCATCGAGAAAAAAGAAGGAAATAGAAAAGAAATTAGGATGGGTAAAATAATATAATACTAAAACATGCTCAACAAAAACCAACTATGGCCATTCCAACTCAAAAGGACCATGCAAAGCAAACTACAACTACAAGGAAAAGAACAATGACTAGCCATAAAGGAAATGGTGCAGCACCACCCACTGGGGTCAGCAGTCTGCATGAAGGAAAAGATGCATGCCGAGACAGGGGGCTGTGAAAGAGCGGCTCATACTCTGGCATTCTGAAGAGGTTAGTGTTCAGATGTCAATGATGTCATGCTGGCCCTCTGAGTCATGACAGGTTTTTTGTCCCAGCAAACTAGATGGTCTTCCATCACTTTTACTAATAACCCCGGATATAGGTTATCAAAAATGTTAACTACTTCAGAAAGGAAATTTTGTCGTACCTCTAGCTAGTACTCTAAGTGCAATATGATTATCCTGATTCCCAGGAAATGATTTTTCCCCTTCTTCCCTTTTATTTACTAGTGGTGAACATCAAATGTTGGCAGGCTTTCTAAAGTGTGAAAAACAGGGAGGCAGGGCGTTTGTAGCAGTGCCAACAAGATCATTCCCCAGACCAACAACTAAGCTCACTTGGACTCCAGCATCTTTATAAGGGTTTCACGGGTTTTTTGGTTTACCGCTTCCTGGCGGTGGTCAGCCTATGGCTACAGATAAAAGATATTCCTCACTGTAATCTTAACATGCCACCACAAATGTAATCCAATAATAATGGATTTCACCCCAAAACCGACAGATAAACAAGCAGTGAATATGCATATTTTAGAGGGATCACCCAGCTTTAACATTTGCATTCAACATTTCAAACTAATATGTCAAAATATGTCATCTATCGTATAGTGATGGATACCAACAAGAATAACAGCATCTATGAATGTTCCAGGATTTTTCAAGACATCTGTCATTAGCTGCCTTTAGCTTATGACATTATTCAGATTTGTCAATAGAAACTGCAGAGGCAAAGTTCTGACTGCCTCAGCCTCGATTCTGGTGGAAATTCCTACAAAAGGCTGTGGGGGCGTAGCAGATCAAATGGAGCGATTATATGCTACCGCCCAATACAACGTTTGTTGTTACTTATACAATTTACCTCCAAATCACAAATTCTGTTTGGTCAGAATTGCAGCAGTAAAGTCACAAATTCTTTCCAGCTAAATTCCTCCGCAGAATCATCAGAGTTGAACGCAATAAAACAAACAGAGGAAGTACCGTACAGAACGTGATGGCACATGCTTCAGGTCAGAGGGCATGAGGACATGAACTCAATGTACAACCAAAAATTATGCACAGTCATATACATTACATGAACCAATCCTTCACAATTTTTATCAATTGGCATGTTGGCAACAAGCTTCAGTTAAATTTGAAGAGGAATTAAAATTCCATGATTGCAATTCTGGCATTCAGTCCCTTTTTTGGAAGGTTAAATATTCTCATGTCTAAAATGTTTTACTGTAAACGGCTTACATGACAAAATAGGCACTAACAAAGGCAGATGGTATTGCGTTGACAGGCAGCTTTTCGGGTTTGTCAATGCTTATTTTTGCCCACGGGTTTTAAAATTAAAGCCTTACTCTGGGAGCTGCTGAGCCCTTGCCTATATGAAAAAGCAAAAAATCGGGGAGGGGAAAAAACTATTTTGGTCACAAAAAAGCACATTGCCATAGTAGCCTTTGGCACTGAATGGAACTACTTTATGTATGGATGTGCTCCTGTGAAAGAGTAGAATACAATAACTCAGAATAAAGTTAGCCAATGGCTGAAGTGGTCATATCTACTGCTCCATGCATTAATGGGCAGAATAGAAGAAAAATATGAATGATACAATAGACCAATGGATGAAAAGTGGGGGCAGAAAGCCCCTAGGTCTAGCCTAACATGAGAACGAAAAATTGAAGTCAATATAGTTGCGTGAGGTCCCTATTCCCCTGTACTTACTATTCCATTCTGAGAGTGGAATAGAAAACTGAGCAGTGAATGGGACTTGTACGAGTACTACTCATGTCGCAGGGAGTGGATGAGGGACTCGGGGAGACATGCAAGTAGAAAAAAACGGATGCCTATCAGTTTAAGAAAGTCTCTAAGGCTCTACATCTTGAAGTTATAATTTAAAAGCAATAGAATCAATGGAAACCTGCCTCTTCCTGGCTTGTTTTCGGATATTTAGTATGATTTATCTTGATTTATCAACAGCTTAATCAAAGCGTATCTTGTTCACATTTCTTGTGGCGAAGCTACAGCGCGATTGTACAGAGTCTGCAGTACCCTTTACCTTAATGTACAGTTTGAAATGCCCTTGTGGGCAGTACAATCCATGAAAGTCTCTCATGCTCACCTAGTTGAAACAGATACGTTTCAATTAACTCTCATGCGCCTAGAAGTTACTCTGTTAACAGAGTGCGTTACAATTATCACCCACAAACAGTATAGAAAAAAACCATATGACTAGTAGAATCTACCTCTGCTAGATAGGTGACAAAATAAAAGTAGCCCAAAACAGGTGTACAGATGTGGTTTTCTTTGGCCAAAATTCCTTGGAGTATGGTTGTATGTCAAAATATCATTTACGGAAATATTATTGCATGTAGATAGTGTCTCCTAAATATTGCCCCACTGGGAGCAGATTTCCTATTTAAAAGTCCAGTTGGCAATATTTTTATAAACAATATGTAGGAGAAAATATTTATATCAGACGATATTCTGACAATATTATGGTCGCGGATGAGGAGTACATTTAGAAGATATTAGGGGGCACTATCTTCCCCCATCAGTCACTGCTCATAAACCCAATCGTGCGCCCCTGCCTCTCACTCCAAAATTAAGAGTTTCAATGATGCCCTTTTGTAGTTTAGTGCCTGGCTCTTTTTGATGTCTGTCTTAGATCTGGCATCCTTTGTTTTGGTTTACAAAGTACATGGCTACTAGCACTGGTGCTACCATGCAGATTTCTTACCTTGCAATATTCCCAGGTGTTAGACTGGATCCGGTAGAATTTCGAGCAGTACCCCTGCGTGCCGGTAGGTGGCATCGCTTGGCTCTGCATTGGCATCGTCAGCAGAACCTATATAGGGGCCACCTCGGCATGCTGACGTCAGTTACTTTTGCAACTTTCTATGCCAGGAGCATGGAACCAAAGAGCACTGACCACTGGTGTAAAACTACGGCCCTTAGAAGGGTATTCCCTACACTGTAATTAGTTCGCAGAGTGGGGAGGTTGGGAGAGTTGGTGTAAGGAGTCTGTGGCTATATAGGGTTTCTACTAGATAACGTGTTAAAGATTGTTCATCTGGTAAGGACTTTTAGCCGCAGCTCTCTTACTTAAGAATAGACACCCGGGGCGTGGCCAAGATGGCGTCGGAGTAGGACGCTTTTTCCCTGTCTCTCCGGCGCCGATCCGGCAAAGCAGCTAATAGCGCGGCACCTGGTGCCCAGCTCGGCCCCTAATCGGTGGCGGGGGTCGCCGGTACACTGCGGAGGAGCGCGGTGCCGTCGGCGAGGAGAGAGATCGCTCAGGGAGGCTGCGGGACCGACGGAGCTCTGCGGCCTGTGGATCCCCGGTCTCGATTTGCGGAGGCCGGCCCGGCGAGTCGCAGGGCCTACCGCGACGGAGGAGGTCCATTCTGCGCCCCGCCCCGCCCTGGGTCATCTGACATCGGACCGCCTGGGCTGCGGGCTGTCGGCGGAGGCGGCGAGGGGCAGCTGCGATCTCCGGTGGGGCCTGAGGGTGCCGGCGAGTGGCGACCTGGAGAGCAGAGAGGTCCCGGAGGCCTCGGTGTGGGGAGGCGCCGCTGAGCCCGCCGGGGTCCGGAGGTGCACCTGTGGAGCAGCGAGGACCGGGCTCCGCGAGGACCCCAGGAAACCTAGTCCTGGTGAGTGACCCCCCGCTCTGGACGGGGGAGGTGCGGAGGGAGCCCGGCCGGCCGAAGGGGCCCATCGAGGGACATGTCGGGGGAGCTGCCGGCTCCTGGTGTGGCGGCGACCTAGTGACTGCCCCTGGGGTGGTGCATGCCCTGGAGGCCCTCTATGGACTGACACGGCGCCGCTTGGCTGTGGGGGTGTACCTGCGCGGCGGAAGGTCCTGACTGGCGAGAAGTGTGGGGGCCCGGGAGCACCGGCCAGGAGGTGTGGTAGAGGCCCCGGGCGCTTCCCAGAGGCCGCATTTGCCAGGTCAAGAGCTGCTGGACTCCATTGCCTGTGCCAGGACTTCCAGGGGAGGCTCCGGTCCTACGCTGCGAGCTGGTGCGGACTAGGGGTGCTGTTGGGGGTGCATACCTGGAGGCCCGGAGGTGCTCTGGTCGAGGAGCGTGGCGCCGCCATTTTGCCTGGCTCAGTCGGCTGTTTGAGTGCATGGCGCTCGCTCATGGACTTTTGCTGTCTGGATTGCCTTCGTGCACCGCCTCTCTAGGGCTTTCGTAGCTGACTGGGGGCCTCTTGACCACTGGGCTTTGCGCACCCCTACTTCCTGGTGTCTGGGCGCCGGGGATTCGCTGGGAGCCTCTGGCCAGGAGCTGTGTGGCGGACACAGAGTGGGACTGCCCGCCGGGGCCAACTGCTGCGTCTGCAGGCCCGGATCTGGGTGCTGCTTGGTTCTGGTGGTGATCAGTGGAGCGTTTGCTCTGGTGCAAGGCGCCCGGCATTCATTATGGCTAACCAGGCCCGCAAGGGACGCGTGCTGAAGGACGGCGCAGCTAGATCGTCGCAGCAGCCGGCATCCCCCGGAGCAGGTGGGTCGGCCGGGATGTCCGATGACGAGGCCCCGGCCACTAAGGCTTTTATGACCGAACTTTTTGCTTCCATTAAGGAGGACATCTCTGAGCTGCGGGCGCAACTGGCCTCTGATCTCCGGGAAGTACGGCGAGATGTTGATGGGATTGGAGAAAGGGTGGCGACTCTTGAGGACCATGATTTGAGCACGGCCAATGATGTCCATTTACTCCAGCAAGATGTCATTCGCCTCACGGAGCAGAACTTGGACCTGCAGGCACACATGGAAGATCTTGAGAACCGCTCCCGGCGGAATAACATTCGCATTAAAGCGGTACCGTGGGATGGTGAGTCGGGAGACCTGCGAGGCTATGTGCAGGAGCTGTTGCTGCAGATTCTGGATGAGGACGATGTGAAGAATATCCAGATGGATAGAGTTCATCGCGTTGGTTTGCCCAGGAGAGGGGGGGGGCCGCCCCCTGACATCCTTGTCTGTGTACATGACTTTCAATTGAAGGAGCGCATCCTCCGGAAGGCTAGGGCCATCGATTCGCTGCACTTTAGGGGCCATCATCCTCAGCTTTTCCAGGACCTCGCAGCGTCTACACTTCAGAAGAGGAGGGATTTTCGGCCGGTGACTTCCTTTTTGCGGGAACGCAACATCGCCTACTCTTGGGGGCACCCGTTCAGGATCATCTTCAGGTGGCAGAATCGGCTGATGCAGATGCGCTCCCTTCGGGAGGCAAAGGAGCTCTTGGGTTTGGAGGAGGTTGCCCCGTCCCAGGGGTCGAATGCATCCCCATCTCGGAGGCGACGTCGGTCCTCCTCGTGGCATAGAGTAGGGTCCTCTCCGGCGAGGGGGCGCCCGGACCGCGATGCCAGCCAGCAGGAGAGGGGAAGTGCAGTGGCATCAGTGGTTTCAGCGACGGTGCCGGCGTCACAGGCCAGCTCTGGAGCGGCGTGACGGTGACTTGAAACTACGGATCGGCGCTGGAGGGGCATGGACCCCCCCGGTCTGGGTGAATGGATGTACTTTCGAAGAAGACTCCCCAGACCGTGACCTTGGGAGGAACCGAGATGGTCTTCCCGACCGGTCCCAGACGTGGTCGTAACTTCGTGACCTGTGGACCACTGGGACTGATGAGTATTTTCTTCTCTGTTGCTGTTTTGTTTCCACTTTCACTGTTTCCCTTTCCTTCGGCCTACAGGGGACTTCGGCTGCTGTCTCCTCGCCAGCCCTGGGAGGACTTTTGTGGACTTTGGATGGGGTGTGTGGGGGTTTCCGGGGGGGGGAGGGTCTTGGGGGGGCTGTTTGGGGTGTTGGGGTTGGGGATGTGGGGGGGTTCTGGTGGTGACGCGGACGTGTTGTGGCTTGTATCATGTGGTGGTGAGAGGGTGGATGGGAGGCGCCGTTGGTTTGAGAGTTGCGGGGTGATTTGGTGTGGGGTTCGAGGTTGGGAATGTGGGGAGGAGGGTTGGCGGGAGTATGCTTTTCTTATGTGCTGTGACCAGGGTTCCTTCTGGCGGGGGTGGTGGGCGGGTTCCAGAGTCATAGAGGAGTCTAGTTTGGTGTCTCACGATGCCTGTTAGCTTAGGGACCTGGAATGTTAAGGGGCTGAACTCCCCGCAGAAGAGGCAAAAGGTGTGGAAGTATATAACTGACCACCAGTTGGACATAGTGGGACTTCAGGAGACTCACCTTGCACGCAAAGATGAGCTGCGTCTTAAGCATAAGGCATATCCCCTAATATACAGATCCTCTGCGTCCACAAAGCATAAGGGGGTGGCCCTCCTCTTCCATACTTCGCTGCTTTTTCAACCGGTGGCGGTACGCACGGATGGGGAGGGCCGTTGGTTGATGGTGAAAGGGCTGGTGCAGGGGAGGCTTTGTACTTTTGTTGTGACGTATGTTCCTAACACTGGCCAGAATAAGTTCTTGCAAGACCTGCTGCATAAAGTGAGTGATTTTGTGGAAGGGCGGTTGTTCCTCATGGGGGACTGTAATTTGGTGTGGGACAGGGCGCTGGATTGTTCAGGCGCTCGCAGGGCGGATACTGGTGTGTTCTCTGAGCTGTCACGGCAAAAGATTACGGAAATGGGGTTGGTTGATGGGTGGCGGTTTATGCATCCAACGTCCAGAGATTACACATTTCTCTCTCATGTACACCACTCATATTCACGATTGGATCATGTATTCCTCAGCCAGGCTCTTAGAGGAGATGTTCTTGACTCCACCATCCTGCCCATCTCGGTCTCGGACCACAGCATGCTAGTGCTTACGCTGCGCTGGTCGTCGGCAGATACCGGGCAACGGAAATGGTATTTCCCAGCTTCGGTACTTCGGGACGAGGAGTCTAACAAGGCGCTGCGGGTGGCCATTAGGGAGTTCTTTACCCTCAATCCGCCATCCGATACCTCTGTATCCAACACGTGGGATGCCTTTAAGGCGTCCGTTAGGGGCACGTGCTTGAGCCTTAACGCACACCTCAACAGGTTGCGCCGCAAGGATCGGGAGGCACTGGAGGCTGAACTGGCATCTCTCGAGCGGGCGCATAAACTTAACCCCTCGAGGGTGACCCTCCGGCCTCTCACGGCGGTACGGGGGAAGTTGAGGGCGCACTACAATAACAGGGCGGAGTTCACGCTACTGAGATTGGGCCGACAGTCCTACTCTTGTGGTAACAAGGTGGGGAGGCACCTGGCCCGACAGCTTCGCGACAGGCGGGAACGTGAGTACATTGGGGGGATCCGCGACTCTGTGGGTCAGTTGCAGCACCGGGACGAAACAAAGGCGGCCATTTTCGGACGCTTTTACTCGGATCTATACGGGGGGAAAGGCTGGGAGCAGCTGCCCAGAGGGAGTACCTGGGGCGTATGCACCTTCCGCAGGTGTCCAGGGAATGGAACGAGCTTTTAGGGGCCCCGATCACCAGGGAGGAGGTGTTAGATGCTATTGCGAACTTGAAGCTTCACAAAGCACCTGGCCCAGACGGTTACACCGCTGTGTTTTATAAATCCTATGCTTCCGAGATCTGCGACTTCTTAGTCACCCTTTTTAATGACATGGCCTCCTCCGGTTCCTCTGCTGGCTCCTTGGCGGAGGCGATGATTACGGTCTTGCCGAAGCCGGGGAAGGATCCAGCGCAATGCGCCTCCTTTCGCCCGATAGCGCTTCTTAATTTGGACGCCAAACTATACTCGGCGATCCTGGCGCGTAGGCTACAAGACCTTATGCCGGCGCTAATCCATCCAGACCAGTCTGGCTTCATCAAGGGGCGCCAGACGCATGATAACACTCGTCGGGTGGTGCATCTAATAGAAAAGGCAGAAAGATTTCGTATTCCGGCGGTCCTAGTGGGCCTGGATGCCGAGAAGGCCTTCGATAGGGTGGACTGGGGGTTTCTGTTTAATACCATGACTGCCTTTGGTTTCTCGGAGGCTTTCATCACTATGGTGAAGGCTAATTTCTGCTGCCCCCGGTCCCGGGTGGCGGTGAATGGTCATACGTCGGCGTTCTTTACTCACGCTCGGGGTACTAGACAGGGTTGTCCGCTGTCCCCCCTGCTGTTCGCGCTGAGCATCGAGCCGCTGGCGGTAGCGGTGCGGGAGCACGTCGGGATCAGAGGTCTGCCGTTCGCGGGGGAACAGCACAAGATTTCGCTCTTTGCAGACGACATCTTGTTCTCTATTACTGATCCGGAAACCTCGCTGCAGTTCATCAGGGAGGTCTTACTGGAGTTTGAGGCCGTGGCCGGTTTTAAGGTCAACTATAGCAAGTCCTACATCCTGAATCTTAACCTTTCGGAGGCCGAGAGGGACCGGGTACGGCCGCTGACTCCGCTGGCCTGGGCCACTGGTTCGATCGTCTACCTAGGGGTCCATCTGACTCCGACAGTGGGCGGGCTGTTCCAGGCCAATTTCCCATCTTTGTTGGCGAAGACCCGGACGGAATTGGACAGGTGGAAACCGAAATTTCTGTCATGGCTGGGCAGAATTCATGCCGTGAAAATGGTTCTCCTCCCTAAATTCTTATATTTGTTCCAGGCATTGCCTATCCCCATAGACAGCGATTTCTTTCGACGGCTCAAGACTCAAGTATTGCGCTTCATTTGGCAAGGGGGTCAGGCACGGGTCTCCTATGCGGTTCTCCGTCGGCCGAGACCTGAGGGTGGAGTCGGGCTCCCTGACCTGCAGTTATATTACAAAGCGGCGCAACTGCGAGTGTTGGTGGAGTGGTCGCAACAGACCTCCGAGAAACATTGGCTCCATATGGACCGATGCGTTGCCGGCAGGTCGATCTGGGACTTAGCCTGGAAACCGAAGAAGGACCGACCTCTCAACGCATATATATGCACTCCTACGAGCACAGTGTTGAAGGTGTGGGACTCGCTAGCGGCGGACGACCGTTGGACCACGTTCCCTTCGCCCTTTACGCCCTTGCATTACAACCCGGCCTTCCCTCCGGCGCTTCATGAAGGGCCGTTTGCGGTGTGGAGGGAGGGGGGGTGTCGGGCGTTGACCCATTTGTTCCACGGCCTGGACACCCTAACTTTCGCTAACTGTGTGAGAGATTATGGGGTCCCCCAGACTGAACAATTCCGGCATGTTCAGCTGCTTCACTGGGCCACGTCACCTGGGGTGATGGAGGCGGCTACGAGACCGCCGACTCCTTTTGAAACCTTTATATTACGCACATCCGCCATGAAGGGGGCCATTTCCTTCATATACCGGTTGTTGCTCAAATCGACGGTAGCTCCCCGACCTCGTTATATGGGGCAATGGGAAGAAATGCTGGGGCGCGATATCTCGGATGTGGAATGGTCGGCGCTTTGGCGAGACCTGACGACCTTTAACCATTCCTTGCACCTGAGGGAAGCCCACCTCAAGACGGTCATGCAATGGTATATGTGCCCGACTAGGCTTCACCGCATTTTCCCGGCGACCTCGGATAAGTGCTGGAGGGGCTGCGGGCTTTTGGGGGACTTCCGCCACATCTGGTGGGACTGCCCGGTGATCCGTCCGTACTGGGAGGAAATCCTCTCACATATAAAGGAAGTGCTGACTTATCCCATTGATGAGTCTATGGCTTGTGTTCTGCTGGGGCTGCGTGACCCTGGCCTTGTCTATCAGACCAGGGCCGATAAGAAGATTTTGTGGCTATGCCTAGGTGCTGCGAAACTCACGCTGGCTGCGGCCTGGAAAAAGAAGGATGCCCCGGCAGTGTCACTATGGCATGCACGACTTTGGAGGTTGCTCAGTTTGGAAAGAGTGGCGGACATCTTCCTTGGCCAGTATAAGAACTTCCGATATCAGTGGGGTCCCCTGGTGGACTTTCTCTCTAAGGGGTTACCCTCGGCGGTATGTCCGGCTTCATTGAGATCGATGCACCTCTTTCAAGTGTAATATGGATGTGGAATGAATGATGAGTGAATGGCGTCACTACCAGGGGGGAGGGTGGGGGTGGGATGGGGCAGTTGGTTGTCATGGTTTATGGGCTGTGGAGGGTCCGCGGGCTGCTTATTTGCACCGCTTGTATGGAACCTGGAGGTTTGGGGCCCAGCTTATTGCAGCTCTGGTTATCCTGGATGGCCTGGCCTACTGATAGGCTTGTAGGCCGCTGGTACTGTGGTCCTAATTACTATGTGGTCTCGCTCCTGGCCTGGATATGCTTGTAATATAGTCTGGGTCACTGCTGATGCATGCACAATGATTTGCCCTGATCTGGAGTAATGTGCGGTTCCTCCGCAGCCCGATGTTTGTCTGTTTATTCTTTTTTTTTGCAAATCAAAATAAAAATTTTACAAAAAAAAAAAAGAATAGACACCCAAGCAATACCTCCACGGAGGTAGGCCTGCCCAACCAATTCAATCAGAAAGTACTGCAGGGCCTAATGGGCGAAGTGCTTGTAATGATGGACCAGACTATCCAGTCAGTAGTGTTTGGGGAATGTGTGCAGTGAGGCCCACGTTCCTGCCGGACAGATGTCCAGGACCAGAATGTTGTGCGCTAACTCAGTGGTTGCATCTTGGATTTGTTGGAGAGCTCACAATCACTCAGGGGGTTGCTTTTTGGCCAATGCAAAGCAAATCTTAATGCAGAGGAAGTTTCATCCCTAGATGGGTCCTTTTCTGTACAGCCATTTTTTATTTTTTGTTCTATATAACCCACAGAGAGTTGATTGTCCATCGGTAAATTCTTTTGTGCAGTCAAGGTAGAGCTGTCAACACTCTTTTTGGGTCCAGGCAGTGGAGTCTCCTCTTCTTTGGAGGGGTGAGGTGGTGCTAAGAAAGTAGGCAGCGTGATGTTCTGGCCCACATGGAGGGGAGTCACAAGCTTCGAAAGGAAGAAGGCGCGCGTCTGGAGAATCAGTTTGTCTGGCTAGAAGGTGGTATAAGGAAGGTGTGCAGAGAGCGCCTCCAGCTTGTTTACCTTCCTGGCCGATGTTATGGCCACTAAAAACGCCGTTTTTAATGTCACGAGCCTAAGAAGCAATTGCATAGAGGCTCGAATTGTGCATGCATGGGAAAGGTGAGGACCAGCTTGAGGTCGCACCGAAGCATGATGAAAGGCTTAGAGGGAAACATATGAAGCAAGCCTTTGAGGAACCTAGAAACAACGGGTGACTTAAAGAGAGAAGGTTGGTCTGGCAACTGCAAAAATGCCAAGATGGCAGAAAGATAGCCCTAAACTGTGCCCAGAGCAGAGCATTGCTGGGCCAAACACAATGCAAACAATAGTACCTTACAAAAAGGTGTAAAATGGAGGGGGGTCAACGTTGTGGGAAGCACAACAAGACACAAACTTGTCCCAGCAGCAGGCTTATAACGTTTTGGCGGAGGGACGCCTGGCTGCCAGAGTAACATTACAGACTTTGGCAGTAAGGCCGAAAGCTGTCAAATGTCGCCGCTCAATCCCCACGAATGAAGGTGGTGGGTGCGCACGTTCGGGTGCAGAACCCTCTCTTGTTACTGCGACAGAAGATCGGCGAGGCAGCCTGACTGGAGGACCGATAGTCACTAAGCAGCTTGGGACACCAGACTCTATGTGCCCAATCCGCAGCCAAAAGAATCACTGGGGCCTGGTCGTTCCTGATCTTCTCCAGAACTCTGGGCAGGAGTGGTATTGGTGCTAAATTGTACAGGAGGACGGAGCTCCACTTGAGACGAGTCTTTGAGTGACAGTCGTCTAGGAAACTCCATCACACAGAACTACTGACATTATGCGTTATCTGCGTTGGCGAACAGATCTACTCAAGGCTCTCACCCCTCTTCTGAAAGAGACCTTACACCTCGTCCGGGTTGAGACGCCATCCATGATCTTTAGCTGAATTCACCTTCTCTGGCGTTCAGAGAGCCCGCCCGGTGTTGAAGGATCAGCCATGCAGAGACGCATAACCTTATGACAAAGTGTCCATGACCTCATCCCCGCAATGTTTGTTGCAGTACTATATGGCAGTTGTGTTGTCCGTGAACACCTGCACCAGTCTTCCCTTGATCAAAGGAAGAAACGCTATCAATGCCAAGCGAATCGCCCAGAGCTCCAACAAGTTGATGTGGATCGCAGACTCCACCTTAGACCAGAGTCCTCTGATCTTCACCTCTCCCAGATGGCCACCCCAACCCATGAGTGAAGTGTGTGTCACTACAGTTGAGGACGGGAGAGGGGGTCTGCTACTGACCCAAATGTGGTTCGCTAGCCACGACTGCATATTTTTTGCAATGCCCTCCGATCTCTGGACCATGCCAGATATCCCTACAGCTCTGCCAACAGGCAGGAGTAACCAGCTAGATGCAAGAGGCCATCAGGCCCAAGAGCCTCAAAGTCAGTCTCACCGAAGTGAGATAGGAGTGACCATGCTAGTGTCAGGTGAGGTGTCTAACCCACTGGCCTCCCCCAGCTCCTTATACCAGTTGTCCTGTTCCTCTTCTAGGAGTTGGTAACTATAAGGGTCCATAGACCTCTCCCATTGGTCTCGCTCTTCAAGCCTATCACCTAAAAAATGCACTGGCTTTGCTTCGATAAGCATGGACCTGGTCGGCCCCAGAGTCGGTTTCGTACAACGCCCCTCTGGCTCAGCGTCGGAGTCGAGAATAACGATGGGGGCGGCGCGGCCTCGGGGTATTGGCGCTGGAGCGGGTGTTGAGGAAGGTCTCCATTTTGTCTGCGGCGCCGTTCCGGATCAAGCAAGAGATCCATGGGCTCAACTGGTGCAGAGTGCAAACCTGCCGGTGTGGGTCCAAGAGGGGCCCCTTGTGGGCCCATGGGGCCCAAAGGCCCGCCAGAGGGGCCAGGCTGCTCAGGTATGAGGTGCATGGCCTCACAGAACTTCTTCAACAGAGCCGGGGTTGCTCTTGGACAATTGGGGAAGGGAGGAGCGTACGTGGGTTCAAGTTCCGCCGACTAGAGGTGCCTGGAGTGCTGTTGCCCCTGCGTCTTGTTGGAAGACTTTGACGGATGTAGCAAAGTTAAAGACCTTCCACACAAATGGGACCTCGAGTGTTGAGAAGCTTGAGGAAGTGATCCCTCAGGGTCTTAGGATGCATGGCACGGCAGTCTCTGCAGGTTTTGAAATTGCGCTCCTGTTCCAAGCATCACAAACACACCAAGTGGAGGGTCTGTCACCAACACTTGCCAGAGACAGGTCCACAATATTTGAAACTAGCCAGTTTCTTGGGTGACATGACCTCACACTAGGAGAAAATTCTCAAAAAAGTTTGACAAAACATCAAAAAAGCCAGTCAAAAAGTGACTGAGAGGTAGCTCAGACCAGATCAGTGCTATCTGGCGCAGAAAGAAAAGAAGTAATGTCAGCGTGCTAAGGTGGCGCCTATATAGGTACCACAAATGTCAAATCCAGCACAGACAATGCCAAGCGAACTATGCTACCTAGCGGCGCGCAGGGGTACTGCTTGACGATTTTCCAGATCCAGCCTGATGCCTAGGGATATTCTAAGGTAATGAATCTTTGGCTAGAAGTCTATCAGATATGTTTGAGTTGTATGAACTAGAAACCATTATTTGATTCTGCAAAACTCAGCAAACGTGCAGCAGGTTGAGGAGCAAATTTATATTCACATGGAAAAGACATGGCAATAGAATAGTTTTCTTTCCAGTGGAGCTGCCTATGACAAAGAGACTATTATCTTCCGGAATGTGGAATTCTTCATAGACAAAGGATTCTTACAGAGTCGTTCCCACAGAAAACCCACAACTAGAAGTGGCACATTCATTCAGTTAAAACAACATTGCGTATTACAAACTATTAACCTAAAGTAGTTTTTCTGAACCAGAACCATATCAGAATGTATTAATACTGTGAACAAGCCCAAAGGACGAAAGGGCCAGACAATTGCCCTGAAGCAAGTCATTAGGAAGGCTTACCAAAAGGAAAGAGACACCGTACTCCCATTCATAAAACAGGAACTTGATGCAGAATATTATGGTTCACATCAATGCATACAGACTAGAAACCACAGAGCCCATACAACAGGATTTATGTGTGGAAAAAGATATGAGGACTCTGACATGCATACACATATGCTACGGAAAGAGGGGAACAATCCATAAAACGACAAGCAATCATGGCAACAGCTCATTCCACACACCATTGCACACAGACATTTACCTAGGCTATTAACAGTAGTGAGGCTTCAGCCCACGGAGACCTTCCATCAGGCAAACCCATAACTACAAACAGCAATCAGCTGCAAAATCTTTACAAAACCCTACAGCAATATGAGGCCATTGAGTTGATCAACAAAAACATGACTTGTAATGAGGAATGCTCTTGGATGTGTAATCTAAAAGAAAAAAGATAGATCTATAGATTCTGATTGTGTAAACCTCTACTCTCTGATCTGACAATCTACAGTCAATAAGACGATGGCAACAAACACCAGGATGGCTGCATTTAAAGGATCGCTACTTTAGAGAGCCACTAATGTGGACCTACATCTGAATAAAAGCCTTATATCCCCACTGCTGCCTAGTCATGTCTGATTGGCGATAAACCACATGCCACTGCTCAAGTCTCTTCTCCAAAATCGTCCAGGTCAGTAGTCAACTGTCTTAGGCTAATGTTAGGTTACTTCAAGACAAAAGTAAAGAGTTTCATTAAGTCAATGTAAGCTTAAATAGCAGGGAAAATCTGGTGTACCAAACCCTGATCAAACTATCTCTCCTGCCAGACGTCTCTAAAACAAAGATTATATCAAAGCAGCCAGGCATTACACTAAAGAAATAGAGCATAAGAAATGATGCAGACTTTCATGCATTGGGGAAAGCGGTGTAAGAAAAGATTTTGGAAATCTTTGAACATTTTGATTACAGGGTACTGACTGCACTCGCCTCTGCCAGCTGAAAAACATTGGACTGGGACATCTCGGTAAACCATGATACTCTGGTAACTGGAGTATTTCATTTCCAATAGGGTTGCCCTTTGAAAACGAGACACAGTCCCTGGAACAACGGTAATCTCTGGTTCACCTTCAAAATACATGGATAGGAAACGTTTGCATGGCCTTTGTTACCATGAAGTTTTGTTTTTCATTTGATATCCTCTCATTCTATGCACCGTTGATTACACCTGGTCTCCTATTGCATGGGTTAAATAACTTTGTGATGTAAGTGCTTTCGGATTTGTTGTGATCTTTTACAATAAAGACCATCTTCGTACAAAAAAAACATTTTTATATCCCCTTCCACGTATGGCTACTTATGTGGCTCCTCTTTAGAAACCTAAATTAAATGTTGTAGGACTGCTACTGGAGAGTTGTGCACCCACATTTATCTCTATCTTGCAACCATCTGAAGTGAGCTTGTGAATATTTGTCAGACATTGATGTCACCGGAACAAATGCCTGCCAAACCAATACAGGCAATTGACTGACACACTGCCAGCATATGTTAATACATTACTGGATACTGAAATCAGCTTAAAAAAAGGCTCATCAGCTCCAGAACTTGCAAAGTGTAGAGTGCAGCCTATCTGGGCCCCCGCTGTTTTCTCCAAAGAGCATTGGAAAGCCATAGAAGTACTCGTTGCTCTACTAACAGGCCTCCTACGTCAAGGGGTACCAGTGGCTAACTGGGGCAACACTGTAGGAAGAAATTATATAAGAATATTTAGGACAAAATGCACTGCAATAAAATCTTTTATCTGTCAATGTTAGCTAATGGTCATAAATATGTTAACTCTCCAAACACTATGATTATTCTGAGGAACCAGAGTATATTTTACTGTACTCCCAAGCTGTCGTACCTTCTCGGCACACAGCAGTTTTGAAGTCACATCATCTGTAAACTATCAAGAACTTTCTTAGATAGAAATTATACTCCACTGGTGTACCAGGCAGAAAAAAATTAGAATGCAGCTTTTAAGCTTGGCTAAAACATGTAAATGTGCCTCCTCTCGCACTTCCTTATATTACCTATTGATTGTTCCTTCCAGCTCTACATGGGACTTACCTTATCCAGCTGTGATACGACCTCCCAAAGGAGGCAGTGCAAAATGGACAGCTCTCGGCCCAGGTCGATGTAACCTTCAAACCCTGGGGTATTTGAGATGGTGTCTGGGTTAGAAATTTCCTGCAGAAATCGCTTCATTCCGCCCCATTCATGCTCCAGGAAGTCATTCATGAAAGCCATGTACTCTTCTTTGTTACCAAACCTGAGAATGAGTGAAGACAAGAGATTGGGAAAACAGTAAAGTGGTGGGCGGCATGGATTGGAGTTGGGTGGTGTGACGAAACAGGAAAAAGGGAAGAAAAGAATACAAAAGAGTAGGAGGAGACAGAAAAAGAAAAGAGGAGACAAGGAAAAAAGAAGAGCATTTCAGTAAATAGTGAATTTATGGTCAAAGGAGATTGAGAATCATAAGAGTGAGGGATGGAGAGTAGTGAGGGAAGTTGAAAATATAAAAATATGGGGGGCAATGAATTCAATGAAGGGAAGTGGACAATTGAAACAATGATTGGAGAGAATGAGATTGGTGGAAGAAGGAAGAGGAAAAGCAAAGAGAGGCAGGGAGAAGAGAAGGAAACAGGACATGATGAGTAATGTAAAGAGGACAATGGGATTAACGGGTACAAAAGAAAGAGAAAGAGGGGGGACATAAATAGGTGAGGGAGAGAGAAGCAAAGCAAAAGGTAATTTACAAGGAACATTTTTAATGTACAAATGGAACTCTGCCAGTTTTTCAAAACATCAGACTGCACATTTCCCCTCAAACATAATCCCAAATCTAGCCACAAGACGCAAATGGGATATGCACTCTTTACTCTTTCAATCCTCTTGCATTGATCAATACCACCTGACATTTTGGCATTTGAGAATACAGTAGCAAAAGAAGTTACGAAACTGAAAGGATCCCATGAATATGTCTCTCACACAAGCAGCAGGGAAGAAGGACTAACTGTCAACAACCTAGAAAGTGATAAAGATATCCATAAAGCCCACAGATAAGGGAGTTGTTACAGTGGTGCAGGACACTACTGTGTACCAAGAAGAAATAACTTGTCAAGTGTCGAATCAGGATCATTACTGTAAAACCTGAATACAAATATTGTAACACCTCAGAAACGAAAGCCTAGAAATTATTACAGTTGCAAAAGAAAAGTCTATTTTGAGAAACAATAAATGTCTGCTTTTCAGCAATAAACACCTTTGTACACGGGTTTAATACACATTACTGAGATTAAAGCTCGCAGAGGACAGACTCGTTGCTACAGCTGTGGGTCTGTTTTTGAGCGCTTTAGTGAATAAACCGATTACTACTTTTAACGCCCTTGCCTTATTTATGGAAAGCTACAACAGAGACAGTAGTGACTTTATTTCTCAGAACAAATATGTTCCTTTCAAACATGGTTAGTGTGCAAGGACATCGAATGACTGTGCATGACAGCACAGGATGAGGGCCTCAGTGTTATTAAACCGATTTTAAATGAGAACCTGGAACCTATTAATGTTCCTGTGGAATTCATCATATTCTTGTTGAATACTGCTCTCAACAGAACTATTTCAAATGTGATGGTGATTCCCATACTTAATCCAATCACACTTTAATGAGGCCCACTTTGCACCAAACTTTGTAATACTTTGTATGTAGACTTCTTTCAACTTAATAATATCTCAACACCACCAATCCATACTATCATCACATCGGGTATGGAAAAGGTCTTTTGACTATATTTTCATGATTTGGAGTGGGGACCTTGAATTTCCAATAGATGAGCCAAGCAGATCCAGATCTAAATTCCGATGCAATCCTCTGGCGCAGGATATTTTCCACCTTTAGACTTCAATAGAATTCAGTCCCGATCATTGTTCATACAGGCATCTTGCTTTCGAGTCGGCTCCTTTTGGATCTACTCCAGCTGACCCTGGATTCGTCCAGTGACTACAGCCACCTTGTATGGGAGTTACAGTATAGTTGGGTTTTAGCTTACGTCAACATACTGTGTAGTTGTATTCACCATTCAGAATTCATTTTTTGCTTTATCCATATGGAAATCTTTCCACATGTAAGTACCTTTACATGTACATGTCACATTCCCCTTATGTGCTTTCATTTTTCCTTCTCTTCGTTTTATTAGGATCCAATGTGACTGGCTGACACAGCGTTTATTGGCTCCTCTTCAACAAAGTAAGTCTGCGTGCCAATGTCCTCCTTTATGTTTAGTGTTTCCCATCACAATTATCTCAATTATTCTCCAATCCCATTTCTTTTGTAGGCCTTGGTGCTTAATTCCTGCGCTTTAAGACCTGATCGCGAGGCTGAGCGTACAGTAGATAGGCCTAGAATTCAGCTGATACCTGTGATTCTTAGGAAGATCATTTTGCCAAATAATCTATGTTTGGGCTATATAGACACAGTGTTCACTTACTGTTTTTATTAATCCTAGAGCTCCGCTTTTGCATACACACACTTTTATTGCCTTTGTATGTCACTGTACGCCTGTTTACATGAGAACTGAGCACCCTGACAATGTTTATGAAATACATTGCATACATGAAGAATAACATTATTTTTGGATGAAATGCTACCGGAGGATTTTGACTGATTCATTTAAGAAATTACTCAAAGACTCTTCTGTACAATATTTCACTTTAAATGTGGCAACTGTGAGCCTCTGTTGTTTTTACAGACATGTAATCATGAAGGAAGGCATGCAGTAGTGGGAACCACTGACAAATAGAAAACATGGTACCCGTGGCTTTCACTTGACAGGTCCAGCCACTTCAATAGTCCAACAACAAAAGTGGCTCAAATAAAAAACATCTATTGAGAACGTACTAGTAAGATGAGTTTCTTACAATGTGCATTCACCCCACAAACAGGTGTTTGGAGACAGCACCACTGTACACCCTACGACAGTATCGCTAGGTTGCCTCTGAACTGACTCAATTGTGAGCAGAGGCACCAATCCAGAGATATGATGTGCTTTCTAATCTGGGGCACGAGAAACATAGTTGATGATATGAACTTTAGCAAACAAAGGAACACAATAGCATAAAAGGTTGCTTATGGGGGAAACTGTCCTCTGCAGAAGATATTTTGCCTACGTTTTCCAATCTCTGAGTTGGTTCCAGCACTCCACTGATGAGACATGGAAGCTAGACCATAGATGTCTTGAAAAAGAGGGAGAATACAGCTTATGAAGTATCTTGTACTTAATTTGCGTGTGGTCCCCAACCTTCACAGAGAGACAGACTTGATGGACCAGTTGTTCAATAACAAGAAAACATGCTGCACAACTCCCAATATCACCTCAGTGAATACTCTAAGGGAAGAAAATGTTGGCCAGAAATATGGAAAATGACTGAATGATATGCACCTTCTTCTCAATTACTGGCCATATCCCTGCCCACTTTAAATACAATTCAGGTGGTTGTGGTTGGATAACTGAGATGAGCAACAATAGGAATGGATTGCAAACCTTTACCGGGAGCTAACTGGCCTTATTTTATATATTTTAAAAGTATTATATTTTGATGACACTTGGGCAACCTTTTGACTATCTTAGAAGCTCCCAGGTCACATGTGCTTCCCCTTTAATAATCAATTGAGGCCAATGACCGTTACATACAGCAATGGCACCAAGTGCGGTGAGACAAACTTTAGATTGTTTTAGTTAATGTGGTATTCCCAACCTCAGAAT
This sequence comes from Lissotriton helveticus, assembly GCF_964261635.1. Lineage (NCBI taxonomy): Eukaryota > Metazoa > Chordata > Amphibia > Caudata > Salamandridae > Lissotriton > Lissotriton helveticus. Next base: position 1,879,282,064 of record NC_136057.1, on the reverse strand, counting down.
GTCGATTCAAAAATGGGCAGAACACATTTGAAAGAGAGAAGTGGCTATAAAACTAAGGCTACCTGTAACAATGGAGTGCCAACTTCTGGATATCCTGTAGAGAGGCAACAGACATCCATCCCTAACATGATGGATGGTCATGCCTGTTCGACTCGGAATAACGAATACTAAAATGGCTGTCACACACCTGGAATCTTCAAAGTCTTCTTTTCAAAATGCTCAAGCTCATCGATCTACAATGGGTGCGGAAATACATGCAGCAAACTCAAATTGGAAAATATTTTCTCCAGTTAGTCAATTTTATTTTATCTGAAAGATCAGAGCACTAATGTTTATACTTTATGAGTTAAGCCTGCAAATGGAAGTACTTTCTAATAAATAAGCAAATGCCTTGACAGAGTATATAGTGCTTAGGTATACATGAATGAGCGAACAAGACACAGAGCACAAAACAAATCTCACAGACTAGGAGGTATTTACCTATGTAACCAGTGGCAATGGCCAGTTTAGAAAAGCTGTGAGGTAAAATAGTTCTGGAAAGAAACTAGGCATTAGCCTTTAGGGACAGGACATACCAGATGTGGGGTACTTTAAATACAAACACTAAGACACCCTTTTAAGACTATCTTTTTATTGATTATACTATCAAACCTTGTTTCATGGAACAAGGATTTCACTTTAGAAGGCAAGAGACCGCTGTATCCTGGAGGCCGCATGGACATTTGCCAGGGACATTTATCCTGTTACGTGTATACCTTGATACAAACATTTTTCAGGAACCAGCAAAAGGTGTTGTTAGCAGTGGAAACATGACCTCACACCAAACAAATCTACATTCCAGACTGACTGCAAGTGTTGAAGCAGGGAAAACGAAATCATAGAATGCAAGACAGTAAAATAGCTGCATGAGCATTCATAGTAGCTTCGAAGACCTTTCCTCTGTTCTGTAGTCAAAACAAAAATTCAATTGCGCTTCTACAATTAAGATAAGCGAGACCTCCTTTAAGCAGCATTTTGCTGAATTTTCAACCTAGGTTTTAGCAACTTCGCATTGTTCACCATAACCTGCCATATATTTTTCGCTGTGGTCACACAGGAATGCCCAAGATGATAGGCAAGTGACATGACCCAAATTCCAGGATGAATTTGTACAACAATCTCACAGAATGAGTGCTCTGTTGGTGGCACTGAATTGAAGCCACAACGCTGTGCAATCATGCTCAGTAGAAGCTTGCTGGTAAAAATGTATGTCGGCCACATAGGAACAAGACCCGATCGAATCCAGCTGTGTGTGAAGTTAAATGGACCCTAATCAACTTCATGGCTGTCCTTTCGTAAGAATATTGGAACTCCAGAAATGCACCAACTTTATCACTGAGATATCTCATGGCATTACTTTTGAGGGTACTTTCAAAGCATTTTACTCTGACTAAAGTGTCAAAGAGCAATATTTTCTAACGCATGACAATTCTAGTTTGCTAAGAAAAAGGTAGGCATGACCATCTTAGTATGATTAAGCTTAGTTGAAGTCTGTGTTCAGTTCTGAATTAGTTGCACCCAGGTAAAGCCACCCCAAATCTGTTTTCAGTTTACATGGCATAGGCGGGATTCTTAATGCCTGATGGTATGCTCCTTGTATTTTAAGCCAAAGTCTATCACACACAATATTCCCATTAATTATAAAGTAGCACATATCTTTGTGCTTACTCGTTAAAATATAAACCCTTGTAGTTGCACAACCCTCCTTTTAGAACCTACTTGGCAAAATTGGCTAGGTTCTGGATGACTTTGGCGATGAGAGTGAGAGTCCGTGACGTCCGGTCATCAGGATACTCCTGCATGAGGCTGAAGAGGCTGGGCGACATAATGGACGGGCAGAGGAATCGGAGGAAGAGTGAGGCGCTTATCAAACGTTCACTGATGTCATGCTTCCCCCGGCACAGGCACTGCTGCTTCCAGGACGCGAACACCTCCTTCAGCTCCCGGGGGAATACACTGCAAAAACCAAAGGAAAGAGGAGTCACTAGAGAAGGTGAGAGTGCATTCCTGAGTCAGAGAAAAGTACATGTGGGGAAGAATAATGAACAAAACATGAAAGGAGGACAGGTAGGAATTAGAAGCAGACAAGGAAATATTCTGTTAGTACAAGGACAGAAGTAAGTACGAACTAGAAAAACTGAAACTGAGCTGCAAAGACATGGGAAAGCAAAGGAAGGGTTTGATGGATGATGGATGAAAGGGTTTTTACCAATTTTGTCTCTATGGGGCAGTGTGTTGAAACATAAGAGCTGAAGTGCTTAGGAGAGAAGAGAAAGGAACCAATAGATAAAGGGTGGTTATGAATTTCTCAGAGGGCAATATATGGCAGCCTGAAATAGCATGAACACACTGTGAATAAATCAAATCAGAGAAGAGCCTGAGCTGCTTTCCCACAAGTTCTGTGGTTTATAACATGGGTCTAATGTAGTATGTCTGCTTGAGCAGCTTTGCCACAGTGCAATTCAAATCCTGCTTGAAAAGGTTACAGGGTGCTTCAATACAGCAGATCTGTCCTCTCATGCTACTGTAGACCCAGGCTATGCAGCTTGTTAATTCAAACTGACTATAAAGTGTCTACCTGAGAAAGTGGAAGTCAGCGTGCTTTTTCAGCATGTGCAAACTTCTCCGGGGAAATAAAGAAATGGACAGGTTCTCATCTCTTAGCGTGACAGGTGGAGCCCCATTTCCTTATCACACAAGCACTGTAGAAGCATTGTTATGTATGGGCTGTGGTCAGCATATCAGGCTCGCCTGTGGGAGAACACTGTGCCAGTGGCAGGAGACACTTCAACAGCAGCTAAGAAAAGTATACACACTAGGATATGGCAGAGCTGCTCAGAAAGAACAGCAGTCATCCCCAGTGGCGGCAGCAGTGGGCAATATCAACCAGGGAACGCACCATATTTGACATGTGACAATTTTCTTGATGGTGACCAAGAGCTAAGAGTATTCCACAACATCCTGAGAAAGTCTTTCACGTATTAAATGTAATCCTTGCATTGTCTCCGCTTCACAAGTGTGTAGTTGATCTGTGATCGTTTTACTTCGCTGTAACTTATCCTGTAGCTTCATATCTTTAATCATTCACATAAATGCATATTACTGCCATTCAGAAGACTCTTAAAATGTAAAAAAGTCAAGGTTTCCCCAAAGATGGTTCTATCCTACTTTGGGGTATTGCCTCTGAAGTCTACTTATTTTTTCAGGTCCAATAGTTTACGGTCTGAGTCAACATACTTGTACTGTATCTTGGACCTTCTTTTCATGATATCTAAAGAAAGTCATAAAAAGTGTAGTACCACTTGTACGGCCTCGGCAAACAAATCTGTAGTTCGCTGCAACAAAGGTTGAAGTCAACTGAGAAGACTGCAGAGGAAATCTAAGGAGCAAATTAGTTCCAAATCATGAACATGGTGTTCACATCATGATTCTGAAGTTTCTATGCACTTATGAAAAACACAATAGTCTATTTAAACATTCTTAAGAGATGTCATAGTCCAGTCACACACAGAAGAATCTAAGTATATGGCTCTAACAAAAAAAGATGAAGAAAACTAATAAACGTGCCTACTTTTTGTTAAACTTTACATCCAACTTGCTGAGGTCTGCAAACTCCTACATTTTCGGTAGCTCAAAGAAGAAAAGGCACTCAAAAGCACATGTAACAAAGATCCTCTCCCAGACGCAGATAACTTGTGTCATTAATGAGGCCTAGGAAATTAACATAATGGAGGTGTTGTGGGTTGAGCCATCAACCCTTTGACTGTAGGGCCTTGAGGCTGACATTGAAAGTCATAGCATTCTGCAGGGTTTATCAGGTTAATCGGAGCTGTAGCCCATACAGCTAAGAGACCGCATGAGGCAGAGCAACGGAAATTAGCATAATGTCAAGCAAGAGAATATCGCAATGGAGAGCAGGGGAAGCTCCTGAGAAGTGTAGCAAGACGAAAGCTCTGCAGAGGGGAAAGAAATAGCCTGATGCACTAAAGACAAAATAGATTATGGACAACAAAGCTAATAAAGCAAAGGGCCAGAGGAGCACAGAAAGACTGTACAAGAGTAAGCACGGAGAAGTGATAAAGAAGAGGCAGCACAAAACACAGTAAAGATAAAAAACATGCGATAGGAAATAGAATTTAATAAGAGACAGTGCAGGCAGAGACGTTAGAAGACTGGGCAAGTGCTAGCAGTGAAAGAGAGGAGAGATAGGTAATATGAGACACGATTGGTAACTCAAAGGGCAGACAACTCTTCAGCACGGTGCACCAAAAGGCGGCTCACCAGTAGCTGTTGATGATCTTGCAGAACGCCAGCTCACAGCACATCTTCAGGTTGCTCTGGTGCTCAGCCAACTCACTGGAGGAACACTTGCTGGGATCCACCTCACAGTTTTCGTCAGACTCGTACAGTGCCTTTATGAACTCCCCTAAGAGGAAGGAGAGAACAGCCATTGGAGCAAGAGAAATCAAGCGGTGATGTTGTGACAGCTTTCTAAAAGCGTAAATTATCTACTATATTCTTTTACCAATGATCAGTGTTGGCTTTGACCCAACTGTTAAATTCTATCTCACTTTTACCTGCCTCTACACTGTCTTGAAGTGGCTGCCCCAGGTGGCACAAGGGTGTCCTGGGCTATGTTTACTACGTGCACTAGCTAATTGCAACAGCTCAAAGAACACAGAACTGGAGAGATCTCTCAAGCATATTGCAAGAACAGAGATCTAAACTACATTTTTCTGAAAGCTTGGATCTTAACTATACCACCCATCTCAACCCACGAAGAATATGGCCCGCCTCAAAGGGTTACCAAGATGCAAATCAGACTTAAACAAACACACAGAGTGAGCAAACCTTTCTAGGCACAATCATGGAAGGATCACTTGAATTTTGCAGAAGGGGCGGAAGTGTATTCTTACCTAGTGCATCATGGAGGTACTTCTGTCCCACAAGCTTCAAGTACTCCTCAATGGCTTTGGTGGCAAGGGTATTCTCTCTGAAGATCAGAACGTCATGCTCTCCAAAGCGATCCACCTCAGACATTACTAGGTCAGTCAGGAAGTCCTTAAGAAGAAGAGACAAGATAGAAGGGTTGTAATTAATATGCAAAGCTATCAATACAAAAGTAAAGGGAAAGAGTATTGAAAGAAGCAGCTGTCCAGATAATAGTGTATATAAATAAATAAAAACATGGCAACCAAGTCATCACAGTCTTATTCCTACTACCCCACCACAAAAAATGCACATTGGCCACTGCTAAAGAGTAGAGATGGGAGTAATGTTCCATTCCACCAGTGGAATTTTGGTCACTCCACGTTACTCTTTAATGTGGAGTTCTGGCCAAATTCTGCCAATCGTCGCACGGAGGAATTTTTTTACTGCGAAGCTCCAGAATATGCAAGCACAAATTAGATTTGGCATGCCCTAGCGTGATTTTCTAATGCAGGTGGTTCTAACGCTCGCAAGCTGTCGTGGTCAGAGGGCTGCTGTTCGAGTAGATTTGATGCAGCTCATGTAAATTGTACACTTGAGTGGCAGCAAAATCAACTCGAATAGCTGTGTGCTCTTGCACAACACATGGTGCCACTTGCGCTGATTTTCAATGCTGCTCGTACTACCGGTGCAAAATTGCAGCACGAGCAGTACAAGCTGCATATTTTCCACCGGTTGGCAGAATTCTGCAGAATCTTACTGCGTTTTTGTGGAACTCCATAGGGTGGAACTCCGCGAGTTCCACCCACCCAAACTAAAGTTTTGATTGGATTATATAGAATAATTGCTAACATAGCAAATACAAATAATTGACATGCTTGTTATGTAAATATAAGCAGATGGGCTTACAACTGACAACAGCGTTTTCCTCCAAAGATTATTTATTGTGGTGTCCTAAGAACTGTGAATTATGTCTGCACTTTATATTAGTTTCAGCCTTCCAACCTGCATGTCCATTCCTTGTTAGCGCGGTCTCCTCTTTGTGTGATGGTAACCTTTTTCTTCATAATTAGTGCTTTTAGCTGGCCACCTTTACCATCCCCGACAACCTTATCAGTCTAATTGGCCTCCTTCCCTTTCATGCATCTCCTGATGGGTACAGATTACTGCTTTCCTCTTCATTGCCAACCGATACATGGAATAAGTTTGTGTTAGCCCCCTTTATTTATTTATTTAAAGGTTTATTTAGCGCCAGAATCGACTCCGAGGAGTATCTCTGCGCATTGTGGAAGCATGTCAGACTATATGGCGGCAGCTGTGGGGCTTTCTTTTAGTTTTTTTTAAAAAGCAAAACAGGGTGGTTTTAAGTAGTTTCCTGAATGCTAGATGATTTGAGCATTCTCTTAGGGGGAGGGGGAGTTTGTTCCAGTATTTCGGGCCAAGGTATGATCGAGATTTCCCTCCTAATCTCGCTCTCCTGATTCTAGGGACCTTCAATAGATGTTTAGAGCCGGAACGCAAAGATCTCGGGGGAAGATAGGGAATTAATTTTTCCGACAAATAGCTGGGACCAAGATTGCATAGAGCTTTGTGGATGGTACAACAGATCTTACATTTTATCCGTTGGCGTATTGGTAGCCAATGGAGTTTTAAAAGAAGAGGACGTGAAGCAGATCTGGACGGCATATTCAGCACCAGTCGCGCTGCTGTATTCTGAACCACCTGAAGTTTATTGATTGAAGCTTCATTGACAGAGAGCAATAAACCGGTACAATAATCGAGGCGACTCAGTATGAGAGCCTGAGTTAGAGTCTTTCTTGCAGAATCCGGAAGCAGAGGGAAGACTCGCCGAAGTAGGCCCAGGGTGTGAAGCATGTAACCACTGTCTGGCCAACATGTTCTTTAAAAGTAAGGGCATGGTCAAGCCGGACACCCAGATTCTTGACAGAAGCTTTGGGAGTAGGAGGCTTGCCAAGATTGATTGGCCACCAATTGGGGGACCACAATATGGGAGCTTCCCCAAAGAGCAGGAGCTTGGTCTTCCCAACATTACACTGAAGAAAGTTATTCCTCATCCATTGTGAAATGGCATTCATGCCCAGAGTAAAGGTCTCCTGGATGGTTGGGGTTAGTTCATTGAAAGGAAAGAGTAGATGCGTGTAGTCGGCGTATGATATTGGGTTGAACCCATATTTCCTTAGAACATTAGCCAAGGGAGCCACATATGTTTCTTCATTGTAGAAATTTGCTTCTTTCCCACTTGGAACACAGCTTTCATCTAAGCTCATTTTCTGCTCACATTCACGCTCCTAGTTGGATTGTTGAGCAAGTTACTCTCTGGTAGAGACTATAGCTGCAGATTCCTTACCTTAGAATTATCCCCAGGTGTCAAACTGGATCCGGACATTTTTAGCGAGCAGTACCCCTGCACGCCTGTAAGCTGTGTTGTTGCCATCATCTGTGCTGGAAAGGACATGCAAGGTGCCTATATAGGCGCCACCCCCGCGTGCTGAAGTCAGTTTCTTTTCTGGACTTTTCACGCAAGGAGCGCGGAGACACGAAGAACACTGATCACTGGTGTGGAAGACTAGGACCTTGAAAGGGGAAGAGCCTTAACCCTAAAAAAATCTGTTCGCAGAGCAGGAAGGATCAGTAGGTCGGTAAAGAATCTGCAGCTAGATACATCTATTCCAGATAAGGCTTCACCCAAGGTAAGTAAGCACGTGGTCTGTGAAAACTGCATCCTCAGTCACACAGAGGATGAGGATCTATCCGCAGATTCCTTACTTTAGAATAGATACCCAAGCAATACATCTGTGGAGGCGGGTCTGTGGACAAATTCACACTAGAAAGTCCAGCATGACCGAACGGGCAAAGTACCCATTCTGACAGACCTGGCTGTCCAAGCAGTAGTGCTTGGCAAACTAGTGCAGAGAAGCCCACGTTGCTGCCTGGCAGATGTCCTGGAACTGGAACTCCGCATGCTAACGCAGTGGTCACAGGGATAGCTCTACTGACATGAGCCCGCAAACCCTCAGGGGGTTGCCACTTGTCCAGTGTGTAGCAGATTTTAATGCAGACCACGATCCATTAAGAGATTGGCTGTTCCTGCACAGCCTTTCCCATTTTTGCTCCGGCATACCCCGCGAAGAGTTGGTTGTCCGCCCAAAACTCTTTCAGGTAGTCCAGGTTGAACAACAATGCTCTTTTTGGGTTCAGTTATTGAGTTGCTCCTCTTCCTTAGAGGAAAGCAGCGGAGCATAAAGGCTTGTCTGGAAAGATGGTTAGGTATGAAGGCTTATATGACAAAGCCTGAAGCTCACTGACCCCTTCAGGCAAATGTTATTGCCACGATGTTATTGCCACTAGGAAGGCCGTCTTGATGCTAAGGAGCATGAGAGGACAGTTCTGTAGCATCTCAAAGGGAGCGCACATCAGGAATGCAAATACAAGATTGAGGTCCCACTGAAGCATGATACAGGATGATGGTAGAAACATATGTTGGAGACCTTTCAAAAACTTATTTACAAAATGGGACTTGAAAGGGGATGGCTGATCTGGCAATGGCAAAAAAACTGAGATGGCAGAAAGATAGCTCTTTAAGGTGTCCAAAGCACAGCCCTGCTGGGCAAGAGAAAGTCAAAACAGAAGTATGAGAAAGGGAAGTAGAAGGAGGGTCAAGAGGTTGAAACATCTGTAACATAGCCTGAATATCCAGGACTTCAGGAAGTTAAGCTCTAAACAGCACTGTGTCCAGAACATCTCAGATGAAAGGGAGCATATCTGAGAGGGACTCAGTTGTGACTTTGGCACATTGATAGTGAACCCCAGCAAGTGCAATAGGCCCGATGTAGTCTGGAGCTGTGGGATGACGGATTGCCCTTCTTAACAGCCAGTTGTCAATATTGGGGTAGACTGGCACCCCTGATCTCTGCAGATGAGCTGCCACCATCGTCATGACTTTGGTGAACACCGGAGGGGTACTTGTAAGGCCAAAAGGGAGCAAGGCGAACTGAAAGTGCATGTGGCCCGCAGAGAATTGCAGTTAACGTGTTTGTGCAGGCAGGATGGGAATGCGGAAATATGCTTCCTGTAAGTATAACACTTCCATCCAGTCTCCCAGGTCCAGGGGAGACAGGACTTGAGCGAACGTGAGCATTTCAAATTTCTCCTTTTTATGGAAGATAATGAGAGTGCAGGTCTATGATAGGACATAGATCTCGGTCCATCAAGAGAGATGCCACTAACTGGCGGAGTAAGGAGAGATGGTTTTCTGTCAGCCTGTCGCAAGAGAGTGGCATGAGTGGAGGGGTAGCCATGAAGGAAAGGGAGTAGTCCCTTTGGACAATCTGGAGAACCCAACGGTCTGATGTTATCAACCTCCAGTGGTGCAGGTGATGATGTATGCCCATAATTAATGGATAAATCCAGAAGAGAGGGCCGTTCCTTTGCCTGAAGGCCAGACTGAGGAATGCCTTACCTTTTGGCCTTGAGAAGCTGTCCATCTGAATTGGTTTTCAGGAAAGGACTTAAAACGCTTCTCTTTGATTCTGCACTAACCTTCTCTTAAGTTTGCTTGTGCCGCTTGACAATGTGGAAATTCTACTCGCTAGCGCGGGGACACCTTGTTAGGTAGCTGTACGCATTAGAAATGTACTGTATTGTATGATTGCTGAAGGGCTAACTAAAGAGGTTTAGAGGCTGCCCGGGTGGGGGTGGTGGAATGGCCTGACCTCTGCCTACCCAACCCACGTGGTCTGTGAAAACTGTATCCTCAGTCACACAGAGGATGAGGATCTTGTGTACCGGGTGGCTGGGCAGGTAAAGAAACGTCTAGAAGCTCCTTCCATGGCCATGAAAGGAGCAAAATGTGGACTAGTGTTGGTGGGGGGCCTGGAAAGGCCCAAGGACCTGGCCGTAGCCCTGCTATCCTTGAAGGGGTCCAGCAATGAGTCGACCTTGCTCCAAGAAGGGCATCTCCATAAGCAAGACTTGGACATCCCCCGAAAAACTAGGTGTTCTCAGCCAGATTGGTGCCTTAGGACCACCGTCAAAGAAACCGCTCTGACTAGGACGTTGGACATGTTAAGCCAACATCTGATTGTGAACTTGGCTGCCTCTCTCCCATCTGTCATAGCTTGGTAGAGTAACGCTCGGGCCTCTTCTGGCACTATGGGCAGCACCAGCGCAAACAATCCCACAGTGCATGGGAATAAAGGTCCAAAAGGCACACAGACTTCACGGACCGCAGTGCCAGGCTGGTGGAAGAAAACATTTTCTTGACTGTGGTGTCCAGACCCTTGAGTACTTCTCTGGTGGAGTAGTAAGAAATGCTCCAAGGTTTACTCAGGAGATGGAGTCTTGGACCACCAAGCTCTCCCATGTGGCATGCTGTGTGAGGAAATTGGGGTTCCCTGGGGCATGACAATGACGGTGGTTAATTGTCCTGTTCACAGGTGCCCATGTACTGGGATTGGGCCAGGTCACAAGCAGGACGTCAGTAAGGGATTCATTAAATTGGAGAAGCGGGTCTGAGGGGTCATTCCCGGCTGAAGCCCCTCAGTCAAGACGTTAGTCTTGACTGCCACTGAGGGCAGGCTAAGGTCCTGGACCTCAGCTGCCCTTCTCACCACCATAGCAAAAGAAGATCCCTCCTCCATAGTCATGGTAGGAGGCGAGACCATGCCAGTATCTGGGGATGTGTCCAGTCCACTGGTTATCACCAAATCCTTACACCAGTCTATGTTGGGGCCTAAGAGCTGGCATTCCTCAGGGTCCAGTGTACCCCCCCAGTCTTTCCTAAATCCTAGCCCATAAGGTATCATGGACGCTCGAGGGGGTACGACCAGCACCAGTCCGGATCCATATGTGGATCCAAGGGCCCACATTGGCACTGGTGTGGACCTGCCGGCAGGGAACCAGTAGGAGCCCCTCCCGAACTAGCGGGACCAAAGGCACACCAGCAGCAATGTGCCACTCAAATATGAGGTGCATGGCCTCATCAAATTTGAGGAGGTGGGTGGGGGTCGCTCCAGCTCCCGGAAATTTGGGGAGGCGCAGAGCCGACCCAGGTGCAGGCTCGCCCACGGAGCCAGGCTTTGCATTACAACACTCCCTCGTCTCTTAGGAAGACTTTCATGGACAGGGGTCGAAGATCTCTTCGACTTCTTACTCTTTTTGTGGGACTTACCTGAATGCCCAGACGACTTTGCTTGCAACAAAGATTACGGGACCTTCCTCTCGAACGGGATCGAGACTGACATAGCGCTGCACATCAAACGCCAAGGGACTGCGAGCCCTTGGGGTGCATGACGTTGTGTTGTGGTCACGCTCATGTGTCACAAGCAGGATGCAGGAGGCCTGAGGAAAACAAGATGCGGGTCCGTCAACATCATCTGTCATTGACAGGCGTGGCAAGGTTTGAAACCAACTTTCCTATTGGTCATCCCTGCCATACCAGGAGAAGGATCTCAATAAACTTTGAAAAGTGGTAAAAAGGGGAGTTAAAAATAACTGGTGGTAGTGCTCTCCGGATCTGTGCTGACTGGCGCAGAAAGAAAAGCACTTATCAGTGCGTTGAGGTGGCACCTATATAGGTACCACACACACATTCAGTGTGGATGACACCAACGACACCACACAGAGCCAAACGACGCCACCCACCAGCGTGCAGGAGTACTGCACACGAAAAATTGACGGATCCAGTCTGACGTCTGGAAATAATTCTAAGGTTAAGAATCTGCTACTTTGTCTCTATCAGACATGAGACACAAAATGGAAGCACTTAACCATGCTAAGAGCTTTGAGAAATTGAGATTTCTTCAGAATTGGTTGTATGACGCACTACATATTTAATAGTTCTATAGTGCAGACTATGTATTTTCTGATCCAGGCGTTAATCAATTGAGAGATGCACTTTGTGTCCAGGTTTTACATACCTTGTCAACAAGATGTCTGAAATAACTACACTAATAGTCCAAAGCAGTGGCATTAGACCTGGCCTAGCCTGCCCCAGGAAACGGGAGATGGTGTTGAATTTAGGGGGGGCATGCATTTCTCTGGTTTTTGGTGGTGTGCAATCTACCAAGAAGTTAGGTATAGTTGACATACCTACAAGCTTGGGCTATAGCTCTATTCACAAAGAACCATCTCCCAGGGCCATAAAATACGAAATAATCATAATTACATCACTTATTATGAGTACTCTGTAAATTGACCTGTGCAAATGTGAAAACCCAAATGCTACTTGATGAATTGTTGTAATCTCCACATCGGGTATCTCGCATAATTCCTAAATTAAAACAAATTATCTAGTACCCTCGGAAGGGGTAAGACATCTGTACATTGATCTCCCCACAACCTCAAGCGCTGCACATATTTTCTCCTGAAATTGGGTATCTGTTTGGTCACCAACAATTGATGATCCACCCTCAAGATATATGTCAGAAAGAGACATGGCTAAAAGAGTGTACAAATAAGCATTATGAATGTGACAATACTTGTGGTTGTATATTTGAAAAAATACTTCTGATGAAGTCTAAAAATTTCCCAAAGATGTTGAAATGTGTCAGGTGAGCAATATACTCAATTTAATTAACTTAGTATGAAATATTAGAAGGGAACACTGTGATCTCTTTGGAAAGATCGTAGCTGTCACTGATCTGATAACATTTTGACTTTAACATTCGACATATATTTTGGATGAATGTGTTTTCATCCAGTCTTCTAAGTAAATTAATTTAACATAAACCCCACTGAAAATCACTTGAACTTCGAAGTAAGTGAAATAACAGACAGTAAGCTCTACATGGGACACGAAGAAGGCACACTCACTTAAGGGGTAAATGTTTAAGGACACCCCAAAGCTTAAAATATGAATCAAAGTGAAAATAAATGTGGTAGCGTAAAGATTCAAAGATGTCATCACAATCAAATGTAAACAAAAGGCACTGGTACTGAAGGTCTCAGGTGGGGACAAATTCACCTTTGTGATGTGAGCAGCATAGGAATATGCTGCACTCCAGGCCATATACTAGAATTAGAGGGTGTTAACTTGCCAAGTATGTCATTTCCTAAGGTGACACACTGAATGAGGGTGAAGTGCTCCTCGGCGGTTCCCCTTAACTCTGGAACAAAATTTAAAAAAATATGAGAACTCTGGCCAATAATATCTCCTCCCAGTTTTGAGTTTGAATGATGGGTAGCATATAAATACTAGCATGGCCCCCAATACAGACTTCAGTATCAGTAGCCACAGTACTGACTAATTCACCGAGCCTCAAGACCATTGAGACGACTTTGATATCTTGCTTGGACTTAAGATGTGAACCTTTACTACAAACTCACTACGAATTTCGAGAGGAAAAATATTTACCATTTTGGAGCTTTAAGAAAGAGTACGAATGTATTTTTACATTAATAAGACATCTGTCAAATTAAAAAGCACCCTGATCGTAATTTTTTACACGATAAGGGGGTTTTGTTATGAGAAGAGGTTCTCGGGGAGATGCAGGTCAGATGGTATAACTCAAAACAGATTTACCCCAATTGTATGCGACCATCACACAACTACCCAGTTTCCTTCCAATGGCTTCAAGGGAACATGCAACTGGTAAAGTAATTTGCGGTGCACAAGGCCAAAATGGTGACATACGTTTGCCAAGCACACAAAATACACTGCATTTCTCAAAGACACACACATTTAATAAGACATGAAAAAGAGATCGCTGTCCCAATGTAGGCAAAGCACTGAGCAAAAATAACACAATAAAAAACGAAAACATTACTATTCTTATCTTTATTCTCTATGATCACATCACTTGCAGGTTTTCACTTACACTAACTAAAGATTAAATGAATGTGCAGTGCATCTTCATAAACACTTCAGTAAAAACGAGGAGGACTCTCTTGAGAAGGGCAGGATTCAAGCACTGAGTAAGCATATGGCAGATTGCTGCTCAGGCCCAAACCGTATGATGGAAAAATTGTAACAGCAAATCGACAACAAACATCTCCTCCCCGGCAGGTGCGCCACAGTCCCGTGTGTGCGAGTCCCTGATGAAGCTCTCACATTTGCTAATACCGGGTCTGCTTTCAAAGTTCTAGCCAATGACAGGTTCTCTTCTCACACGCTTCTCTATCACTAACCTTGGATACAGGATTGGGATTCAAAATACAGTGAGGGAAGGAGGCGGACAGTGGTGAACGGGATTTCAGCAGTGGTATGAACCGAGAATCATGTTCAGAAATACGGTATATCACATCCACCTTTAGTCTAAATGTAAGAATGCAGAGGAGGGGCACAGAGGATTAAAGAGAAGCATTATATGTAGGCGTCTCTGTTCACACCCAAGAAACATTTGTTTGTTGGTTGTGGGGGAATGTCATGTACCAAAAAAAGCTAAGATGCAGCTTGGAGAAAGTGTACTTGTTCCTGAAAGAGGTCGAATTTAAGAAGGATTTTTTGGAACGATGCAGTGTGAGAAATGTACTCCTGCATGCGGTGTAAAGTGACAGAGTTGTGTAGGTAGGACAGAAATGTACCTCTTTATGTGTGCAAATCCAATAATGGTTTTCTTGGACACAACAGGATGCACCTCATATCTGTTTAGGTTAGGGTCACACAAATCCTACATTCCCTCATCCAACCAAGCATGCCCGAGTTCTTCAATAAATCTAAGAAGAGACCTACACTTTTCAAATCTCAAATCATTAGCCTTTCTCCTTTAGATTATGATACTTTCAGAAAGAAATAGTTTACCATAGTCTTCTTTGACAAAATGAACAAAATATGACTGCAATTTATTGTCCCTAATAAAGCCTCTTCAATCATGGGAAATCCTCCCGGCTTCTCCTCTCTCGTTTCCTCAAGCCTTTCTTCACCAAGCGGTCTCAAAAATGAAAACTTCCTTGTATTCCGATGACGCAATGTCTCCTACCACTACCAAAGCCCTTGTTTAAGTCTTTCTCCCTGATTGGTTGGCCCTTTTAACAATCCCTATCATCAAAAAGGTGTTGTTTCAAACTTACTTAACGCTGCGCACACGAAACCCCTACTTGGAAGAAAAAAAATCAATGGCAAAAAACCAACAGGTCTCACCTTTGGGAGCATCAGCTTTGCCAATGCTTTTTGGGATGCTTAAATGCAATGGTAAACAAGCATTTGCAATGCAATAGGTCTCGCATTTGTGAGAGTTAGAGCTATTGGCGTAGTAAATGACAATGTTTTTTACTTTTGTGTTTTGGTTTGGAGTGGATGTATATGGTGTGGAGTCAAATTATGTGGGTTGCATTGGAATTGTGTGGTGTGGAATTGTGTGATGTGTAGTGTATTTGTATAGTTGATTTATGTGGTGTGGTGGATAGATGGATTGAGAGCTGCATAGAATAGATAAAAGGAAGATAGAGAGGCATAGGAAGTTTGTGCATGAAGTGGTGAATGAGCTTAAAATAGACAGGGGAGCAGAAAGACTGTGAGAAAGAAGTGAAGAGCAGGTCACAGACACATAAAGAAGGAGTGCTAAATAATTTTCACGTAAAAATCAAACCAATATTCTGATTTACCAGCCAAGTGAGATTTTGCAACCCTGCATGCCTTCAGATGTGTTATTTGAGTGTTAATAAAGATTACACTCTCTACAATCCTTGTCAAATTAAAGTTCACAGAAAACAACAGATTCCATATCCTCCAGTAGATTGCGCCCATCCCATACTTTGAACTGAGAACATAAATGAATTGCCGTTTACATGGTGTGGGACACTGGCTCCCCGATGTTGTTAGCTTTTGACACACACGTTGTTGTTTTCTGCAGGGAGCGCCCTCCACCATCAACAAAGAATAATGAGGTAAAAAAGTGCGGATCCGCCGGCACAGCAGTGCCCTCGCGTTTCATATGAGGGGCCACTGCAGTATGCAATAATCAGCCCCTTACGTGGTCTGTCAGCCTGACACGCACGTCTCACATCTGGCTTCTTAGTACTTGCCTTACAGCTGCTTGCCAACTTCTAAAAAGAAACAAGCAATGGCGTTGTAAATGACAATGTCTTTTTACCCCCTGTTGACCCCCGCATTCAGAAAAACCGCACTACAAATTGGCACACATGCATGCACACGCTGAGAAGCACACGTACCCCGTGCGAGAGACACACTAATACATAGAGGCACACGGGTGCACCGAAGCACGTGATCACACACGCAGGCACACTGAGTCTCAGGCACACTGAGTCACAGGCACACTGAAGGTTTGGGTCTGAATGGGCCCGTTCAAACCTGGCTGTAGCCTGGTTCCGCTACAGATATGACAGTCTACTTCTTGAAAAAGCGAGTTATATAAGTATATTCTAAAGTGACCCACGGATTTTGACTGGAGCGCTCTTTTGAGACAGCGTTTTCCTTGCTTGACTTTTCAGGACAGCAAGCTTTGCCACCTTGGCTTTGATGGAATTAACGTGGAATTGATCCTCACCTGCCTTGTATTCACGTTTTGTTTTCTTGATTGTTTCGCTTTACATGTATTGTGCTTTCCCTCAAGGCTGCAATTTCCTAGTAACAGCGTGCTGCTACATTTTTGGCCTCGAGAGATCATCTTCGGTGCTTGGAAATAAAAATGTGCTTTCAGTGGGAGAATCAAAACATTGCTTTTAAAATGCAAACGTATCACCAGAAAAATTGTAAGACGCATAGTTATAAAATATATCATTTCTCACCAGATTTATTTTGAAATGGTGAGTACCTGCACCTCTCAGCACAATGGCAGTATATTTAATGGGAGACTGCAGGCACTTTCAGCAAATCGGTACTCTAAAAAGGGGGAACATCCTTTACAACGCGGATGTTACCCCGCACTACAGTTACGACGCGTCTTTTACAACGCAAGTTGTAACCACGACTTACGCTGGAGGGCGCTCAAGGACAAGGAATAGTAGATTTACTATTCCAACACCTTCCCTACTGTACGTAGGCTGGTGTTGGAATAGTAAATTTAACTATTCTAAGTCCAGCACCCCTACAGCGCAAGTCGTGGTAACGACTTGCGTTGTAAAAAACGTGTTGTAACGGTACGCGTGTACAGTCATACATCCCTAAAAAGTGAGTACCTGAATATATATAACCTCTGCAGAACACTGAATGCCATACGATGTAACCCATGCTGGGCTATATAAGAGAAGCTGCAGGGAGGCAGAGGCGTGCACGCATGCGTATACAAATGACTAATGTGCAATGATATGGTAGTGACGTTATTTCAAAGAATACTTCTATTGAAGGGTGAGGGAAGACTGAGGTAAGAGGGTGGGGAGGGGTTATCAAGCGTGATCTAGGGGGAAAGGGCAACATTCAGAGTCAGGTGCAAGCGGGGATCGACTATATGGATGTGCATAACAACCAAAGCTGCCAACACTGGAGAGGAGTTGGCCTAACGTCTAGGGCGCTAAACCTCGGATCTGGGGAACTGGGTTTGAATCTCGGTAATGACGCTAAAACATCCTGTGATTCTGGGCAAATCACATAATCTCCCCATGCCTAACAAAAATGAGTGTGTCCCCTCATGTAACGTAACTGGTGCTATCGCTCTGATACACGATTCGGATTAAGTTCGCGCTATATAAAACTCTGCAAAAAAAAAAAACTCTGGAACTGGGTATCCTGGTTCGAATCTTGACGCTGGCTCAACATCCTGGGATTCTGGGCAAATCATTTAAAATAATCTCCCCATGAATGAATGTGCCCTTGTGTAATGTAACTGGTGCTCATGTAAAGCCTTTCAATAAGCACTCTTGGGTACTGTTTCCACAGGTACACAGTAACCAAGTTACCCAAGTAATTAGGTAGGTTCTAATCTTGCTGAACTACTTGTGTCATTCACCAGTACACATCCTCGGTTAAAGATTTCACAATGTATTTGAAGTATAAGGCACGACCCAGTCTTCTTATAGTTATGAAGTTGTTAGAATCAAGTAATCTGCAATAAGTGCTAACACCTTCCTTTAAAGGGGCCTTACAGTGAATGACGTCAAATTAGATCTCTAAACCTCAGATGACATCACAAAACAATAGAACATTCCAGAAGCCTATTGTTGCTGTTCTTTTTTTTAGCTAAACTCGAGGGCCCCCTTAACCAATATTTCACAGATGTATGCAGTGCAGCCGTCTTTGCAAATAAACATGCTTTCCTTCTTTACAATCATGTTTGCTCTTTGTATCCGCATGAGAAAGATGAAAGGGTGCGTTGACTTTGTTGGGATTCAAAATGGTAACACCACAGATGAGAGTACCGCCCTGGGCGCTTAAATCAACACGGGCTACAGATCAAAGCCGTTCACAGCAGTGAAACACTGCGCACCAAGTTTGAAAAGTACCGGTGTTTAGTTGTAAACTCGGGGAAACGGGTAATCTGATGTCAAGGAGTTGGGCGAAAGACCGACCTTCCCCACTCGCCCCTTAAAAAAACAAGGCGTGATAGCAACAAAGATAGGAAGAAGGCCAACAAAGGAAAAATACTGACAAGAAACAGAAAGAGATCCAAGGAAGAAGCAATAGAACGAGGACACGGAGTCAAGAAATGGATAATGGGGAGAAAACGCAACATAAGGAAAGAGTCCGGCAAACGGAAGAGCACATGCAATAAACAGAACGGGGAATCAGCAAATGCAACAGAAGGTCAAGAGATGGAGCTAAGAAATGGAGAACTGGAAGTAATGACAACAAAGAAGTAAGCAGGCCAATGGGATGAGTACAGGCAAGGAATAGAAAGGGGAATCCAACAAGCTAGCAACAAAGCAAAAAATCCCGCCGCCCCCGTCCCTCACTTACCTACCTCCGGCCGCTGGAACACGCTGTGACGCACACCAGCAAGTCGGCCTGGAGCGCGCCTCGGCAGAGAAGCGGGAGGACAGGAGCGTAACGCGCGTGAACGTGCACGTTGACGTTCCCGCGCGTTCACGGACCTGAGTCGGCTCGTTCCCAGCTCTGTGTCGGGCTGCTACTCCCTTGACAGGGAGGAAGGCGACTATAGAACTCGCTGGCGGGAGCGCTTCGCGCTCCAACGCCAGGCGAGCCCTAAAAAGCAATATTTTTGTCAGTGTGGATGTTTATGAGAAAGTAACAGGAAGGTTGTTGCGAAGCAAAGGGGTGGGGGGCACGAGGTACAGAGCAACATGTGGCCAGGGTGAAGCACACTAGAGAGCCAGCAAAGCAGGGGGGGGGGGGGGAGTGCAAACAAAGGAGACTGAAATAGAGTGTGAGGAAGAGAAGCATATGAATGAGAGAGAAAAATGGAGCACGGAGGAGAAACACCGACGAAAAAGCAACAGACCACATGGGCCTTAACTGTGTATGAGGGAACGAGCTAGAAAACACATTCAACCTGAAGGAGTGCTTAAGCAAAAAGAAAAAAGTAGTTCCCAAAAGTAAATGGTGGAGCCCTGCTGTAATTTCGGGGTCACTTGTCTGCTTGAAACTTGCCACCACTGCTACGGAGGCATCCAGGAACCCCCACCGCCACCGTCATTGCTGCTACTGTCGGGTCGGGACTACACTACCCGGCAGCACCCGCGGCGTGCACGCCGCCAGCGCGCTGAGCAAGTGCCAGGAGGCGCTTATAAGGCTCGTAGGGCCCCTGCGTCACGGGCCTAAGGCCGTCATAGGCCGGAAGAGGCTGGGCCACCCCATTTGGATTTCGGACACAGAAAGAACATCGAGGTGCAAGGTAATGTGAGCACCTGTTATAATTAATGTTATCATGTTGCTTGGTGGATTAAGTTGCTACACTAGGGTTTACTAGCCTTCCCTGTAAGCGGAAAGGGGTAGCTGGAACCTTGGATGATTTTATTGTAAGGGCTGAGGCACTGCTTACGCATGAGATCCGGCTGACAGAAAGAAGACTATCTCTGGACCCTGCTGAATTACAGTCACGTCTGTCGCTGGGAGGCCAAGCTGTTTCTAATACACCTGTCGCACCAAAATTATCTTCAGTTATAGCTGGCCCCAGCACTCTGAGTTCACCTTTGTCAGCTTCACCATCCTTGGTCTCTTGTAACATAGGAGCACTTTCTACCAACACTAGGGGAAATGCTGGAAAATCTGCCAGAGACCATAAATCAGAAGCCCAATCAGCTAAAAGGAAGAAAAACGCTGCTAAGTCCAAACGGAAATCGAAAAAAGCTAATAATGGGGCACTTACCAGCAGTTCAGAAGTCAAAAAGAATGTGAATACAACTTCTGCTGCAACACAGACAGATGAAACCCCAGAAAACAGTTGCTATGTGGTAGACATGGGTACTGTAACCCTGGACCTTATAATGGAAGGGTTCGAATCAAGACTGGAATGCATAAAGGAGATCGTTAAGAATTTTGATTTGATTTCGGGGAAATTGATGCACCTGAACTTAGTCATGGACAAGCTCAATGGGGGAAAGTCGATTAATGATCCTATTGTCACAACTAAATCCATATCATTTGCAGTGGATAGTCGCGATAGCGAGGCGCAACCACTCAGTATCACCTCCCCCATGGATATTCCCTTAGCTACCCTATGTGAATCTTGTGGGAAGCAAGGTGATGGTCTTGTGTCCAACCCTGATTTTATTGGGAGAGCTAAACAGGTAACATCAAGATCAGATATTACAAGTAACCTGAATTTAGCCGTAGGGAGAGCCAAATATAATCATCCCCAGTCGGGTGTCGCTGTAGTTGACCCTGCCAATGACACTAGAGAGCGCTACCGAAATTTAAATATAAACCCCAACTCTGATGTTTTGAACTTGCCACCGGCCTCTAGTCCGTATGTGCTAGTCTTGACTGGTGTCCCAAACCTTGTTGAGGGCCAGAGAGAGTCGTGGTCTGACCTTCGAAATAAATCTGTAGATTGGCTCCATAAACATAAAAATGTTGACTCCTGCCTAATGGATGAAATTATTATGGCCAGGAGAGTAGGGTGGGTTGGCCAATCAAATAAGAGTATTGACGGTTACTGCATTGTTCTCATTTTTCGTAGACCACAAATGGTCCGCCGTTTACTATTGGAGAACAACCATTCACCGTCAACACATATATCAGCGCACTTCCCTTAGGCTATTTTTATAAACCATCAGTAACATCAGTAAGGGGTCCCGAAGCACACATGTTAACAGCCAACAGGTTTCATGCACTATCCAGCCTAAACACCCAGGACTGACCAGT
Organism: Lissotriton helveticus; assembly: GCF_964261635.1. Taxonomy (NCBI): domain Eukaryota; kingdom Metazoa; phylum Chordata; class Amphibia; order Caudata; family Salamandridae; genus Lissotriton; species Lissotriton helveticus. The sequence continues at coordinate 1,879,260,919 of NC_136057.1, read as the reverse complement.
ACCGTTGTCATTTAACATACAAGCCCATGAAGGGCTCCACCCTATGGATAATAAAAACAAAAATCTAATCCAATCAAGTGAAAATATAGGAGCTAGGCGGCATCCAGCTATTGAATTGAGTGAGAGCTTGGAAGTGCAGCTCACCTCGTGGAACATAGCAGGGCTAAATAGGAATCTAACTGATATGGTATGGAATGACTATATAGAACATAGTGATATCTTTCTCCTACAGGAGACTTGGTTACTGGAAACCCCCATAGAATTGGTTTTAAGACGTTCAGTAGGGACGCAAGACCATCACTAAGGGGTAGACCAACTGGTAATATGGATTAGAATCACACTCGAAATTGATATTGGCGAATTGTACATACCATCATGTGATTTGTTGGGTCTAAAAATAGTTGCCAGGGATGGAAAAGATTTATATCTATTTAACATCTATAATAGACCGAATCGTACTCTTCAAGTATCACTAGTAATAGGGCAGTTGGACTCCTTTTTAGATGGTCTAGGTCCTAAATCAAGGATTATCATAGGAGGTGATTTTAATTGTAACTATGAGCCTGTAATAGGTTTTCACAAGTTCTTTGAGGAACAAGATATGGCAAATAACATCCCGGCATTAGAAAGTAAAAGGGAGCTAAAATGTACGGTGGCAGTGGCACAAATACTGAAGTTTACGTTGAGCCACAATTTGAGAGCATGAAACGGACGCTTATCTTCTGATAGGCCAAGTGCACATACATTTTGTAGAGGCAGCTTGCGGAGTAACATCGTTTATATATTGTGTCATGTATTCCTATAGGTCCTGAATCGATCCCCCTATTCCTGACCCTATTCTAGTTAAACAAACCAACAAGTTAACTAGCAGTCAGCCCATGAGGCAGAAAACCCCCATGATGCAGATACCGTTATCTGACGCAGTCACACTACGGCACAGGAACGTGTTATCTGATTAGGTCATAACGCTTGCGATCTAATTAGACAAGCGATATTCCTCCAGCCCCTGATAAGGCATACGGAGTTCTCATAACAAATCAAACCTATGACAAAACCCTGCGGCCATTGTTTTGATTTCACCGAGAACTTTAGTAAAAGAATGTGCTAACGAGCAAGTCGTATGACATCTTTATTGACGTATCTATGTCCATCCTTACGTCAATCTCGGCACCTTAAAGGTATAAATATTACCAATCTTGCCACAAGTGGAGAAGTGTGGCTCAGTGGTTAGAGGCGGCAGACCCGGAATCTGAGATCGACCGTGGACCAGGGTTCGATTCCCCGCCTCGGCGGGTCTCGGGCTCATAAATTCCACGGTCTCGACAATTCTCGCTCCGGTGCCTACTCGACTCACGGGGTCACACTCTGCGACTCTGGGCAATAGCTTGCCTAATCTCCACATCGGCCCCTCGTGGCGGGATGCCTGGCTTTCACCTTGTGGATACCCTGCCGGGGTTTCTCACAGGGGAATACCAGGACGGGTTCCCTAAGCAAGCGCGGAGATGCCCCAGGGTAAGTCCTGCGCTATATAAGTTTCATACATTTACATTTACATATGCAAACACACGCGTGGTGACGAGACGGAGCAGCCATACTTGCCGAAGCGAAGAGCAGAGCAGACCCCGCTGGCAGCAGCCCCGCCTTTCTGACGCGCTGAGAGACGCGCTGCTTTCTCCTGCCGAGAATCCAGCATCGGCGTTTCTGGGCAGCCCTCGCAGGCCGCCTGGAATATCGAGACCAGAGAGAGAGATACCATTCCTCATTCATCCTAACTTCCAGGTACAGAACTGAATAACCCCTCACAGAGAATTCTTTAGTTATTCACTTGGCAAAAACAAACTTAACTTAAACTGTAACTTTCTATTCCCGCCCACGTATTAGACTTAGGTCAGGTACACGGGGTAGGCGTATCTAGAAACACCAGTTGAGTACGTTTAGTCAAATGTATATGTGTATGTAATATATTTTATTAATTTTAAAACATCTTATGGCTTAGAAACCATATCAATGTTTTTACAGTATTATTTTATACTATTGCTTTTAATGTATGCACTTTACTTAACTATAAGTATTGCAATAATATCGATCCATTTCTCTTGTATGAGAAAAGAGACTGATCAATAAATAACACCTTTTTATTGAACACGCCCGTCTCTTCCTTTTCTCTACATTCTGATGAGACTAAGAATGCACGTACTGACTGAGTAAAATAATTTGCCTTTTGTTCACACGACTCTCGAGATTGACTCTTGATTAGGGGAGAGCAAAGTTGTCATGTTCTATGGTTGTCAGAAACTAAATCCCTTCTTGTCTAATCAGGGAAGTTAAGTCCTCCTTGAACATTCGAGAAAGTTTCTAGTGAACTCTGAGCTAAGCTGGCAAACCCAAAACTTTAAGTCTAGTATCGACAGTAGTAGACCTAGTTAACGTCTGGCCTAGGCCTTTACTGCTGTAGGTATTATTCCAATGCGCAGAGCCTATTGGAAAGATAGGAACTACACTACATGGCGCCCAACGCGTTTGGAAAGGGCGATAAAACGAACGTAAGACATTTAGAGTAACTCAGTCGTGCTTTCTCACTCAGACCCCTTTTCCCAAATACTCCAAAGACGTCTGGAGTGGGTGAAAGGTTATATCCGCCAGACCTCGCAGGAGGGAACTCCTATGTATGGTTCTTGGTATAGTCAACGTTGAAGGATAAACAGTTCCAAAATATTGTGCATCTAATCTTTGTTTCCATAAGAAACCTGATCTGCAAACAAACAAAATAACCTTCAGGACAGTAAAATGTCAGACAATAAAGAAGAAAGAGAGGCAGTTAGATTAGCAACTGAACTCGCAGCAGCTGATGCTACCATGCAGGCAGCAGACCAGGATATAATACTCATCCCGTTCATCAAAAGGAGATCTCTAACCCTGAAACTTATAGAAAATGGACTGACACCTAGAGGTGGCACAGTCATATTCGTAATTGAGGCACACGAATATCGGCAGACAGAGGTATATTATTCATGGATACATTTTCCAGCAGCAAATGCTGTAACAAAGTACTTCCACTATTACAAAATAGAGGAACCTCCTAATGAGTACACTCCTTTCGAGGAGGTGGCAGTACCACTCAAATTCCAAGAGCATTTGCTCTTATTTGATGGCGCCCTAAAACATAACAATCACATCACCAGGCTCGGTCCTTTAGGTAGACCAGGAGCAACGTGGCCGGTCCTAGCCGGATACACACCACACCCAGACATCAATGGGATGTCTGTAGCAGAGCTGTTAACACAGCTAAAACAATTAATAAAAATTCATAGACAATTAGTACAGTATGTGATGCGGACTTCAACAATTCAGCCAGCGATTAAACTTCCACAGCTGACCCCTCACCAGGGGAACACAAATAAAATTACACCACAGAACATCCAGTCTTGCCTAGGTAAAGTACCGGCTAAACGGGAACAAATACCATTCTGGTTGGAACAGAAAATTACCCAAATAGAGGCGGTGTTTCCTGACACCACCCCGCTAGAAAAACACAGGATTCTGACTATCTGTCTTCCTATGGGAATCGCACCACACATTGAGGACTGTGACACTTGGGGTACAGTCTTTGCTTCCATCTACACAAAAACGCACGGTGTTCCATCCATTTCGGTGATACCAGATGTGCTAAAACAAATTCAGGACGAATACGGTCCAGAACCTGCTTTAACTCTCGGTATGAAATTACTAAAAGACTTCAAGCAGGTCTCGGCTATATTATTAGCCAACATAAAAGGTGAAGCAGCAAACGTAGCGATCCGCCAGAGGTTAAAAGAGACAGATATAGCAGACCAACCAGCTGAAATTGCCAGAATCATAGAAAAATCCTATGAGGAACTAGGCAGAGATAGTTTAGGTGGAATACCAGTAAAACCGCAACTGACTGAAAGTCCAGAAAAAATATTTTTTAATAATAATTCACCAAAAAAGAACTGGGATGGAAACAAACAATCCAATCCTAAAGAAAAGAAATTCCAGTCCAGAGGAAGGTCTCCTAGGCGAAGAGAGAAATCTCCGAACCAAAGACACAGGTCACCCCAGAGTGACCCCTCTGGGAAAAGATATACCCTTAGAAATAGGGATAATATAAAAAAGCCTGATAGATATCAAGACATTGATACACGTCCCTCTCAATCTTTTCAGACTTCCTCGCAGAAATCGGAAAGAGGAGGACGATCAGAACAAAGAGAAGAGCACACCAAGTCCAAAGACAAGGAACCTGCTCAGCTAAAAAAGAAATTACAATTTCCAAAAAAGAAGGTAGCCAGTATCAAGGTAGTTAACAATGCCGAGAATACTGAGGACACAACTGAAAAACGGAGAGTGGGCTCAGACAATGCTAGACAGTGCAGCAGAAGTGAGCATAGCTCGCAAAGTCCTTATGAATCATCTGGAGACAGTGGACACGAATGAATATCTTCAAGTGGAAACTGCAGACACCAGGGTTAGCAAACCTCACAAGATATACGAGATAACATTACGTATAGAGGGAGATAAGACTAGGAAAATAAGGGGACTATTTTGGGATAACCTCTCCAAGGGTTATGACATCCTTCTAGCTGAAAAAGACTGGCCACCAGAGTTTGTCAGGGAGTGCCCTCATGGCGAAGAAGTAATTATGCCTGCCTTCTCAAATTTAATTCCAATTCATAAAAAATACACACTTGCCAGAAAGTGGGCAGTGGCTCTAGCACCTGCTTTATATAAAAATCATGTAGGATGGGATGAGGACTCCCATCCTCACAAAATCCAGTTAAAATCACAACCTACTGCACAAAGGCAGTACCCAATTAAGCAAGAAGCTAAAAAACAGGTAAATGAAATACTAGATCAGCTAGAATACCAGGGGGTGATTGAAACTTGCACCTCACAAATGAACAACCCTTTGTTTCCGGTCTCCAAACCAGACAATTCATATCGTCTAGTTTTGGATTACCGACACCTTAACACATGTTGCAAAACTTTTGCAGTGCAAAACTCACACAGTGCTGCACTAATGAATAACATAGTGCGCAAAAAATATAAAACAACCTTAGACATCTCCAATGGATTCTTTTGTCAAAACATAGCACCAGAGAGCAGATATTTAACTGCATTCTCAGTAAATGGCACTCAAAAACAATTCTGTCGGTTAGCCCAGGGGTACAAGAACAGCCCGGGGGTATTCTCAGCGAGAGTAACAGAATTACTTCAACTATATGATGATGAAGCATTATCTTATGTCGATGACATTTACTTAACAGATGATGACTTGGAGACTCACTTGAAAAGAGTGAACACCATAATACTTGGGTTCGCTGCAGAGGGTTACAAATTCAACTTTAAAAAATCCAGAATTGCCCATCTGACAGTCCTATACGAAGGATATGAATTATCAAGTATAGCCTGGTTGACAATTTTCTAAGAACTAGAAGAATTGAAAAATATAGCATATGAAGAAACATATCCTCTGCCAATCGACATTCTGCCTTTACGACATTACGCCTGTGTAATCTATACAGACGGACATGCACAACCCTCCGTTTGGGGAGAACAAGCATACAACCCCACATGTGAGATTACAAAAGAAGTGTGGCGCGGAGGTAAACTAAAACCTCTATTAACAAAGACACACTCAGTAGAAACTAATTCAGAACAACAAACTGAAATATTAGCTTTGAAAATGGCGCTAGATAATGCGGATCGCGAATTCCCAACACTTATAGTGTCAGATTCATATTACTGCGTCAAATCATATAACAGCTATTTGCAGACATGGATTCAAAACGGTTACAAAGATGACACAGATGCACCACTAAAGCAGAAACTGCTCTGGGAACAAATAGCTCTTTTACAAAAAGAACTACCAAAGACTCACGTGACTCACTCACTGAGTCATCAGCGTGATGGCGTTCACGTTGTAGGGAATTCATTGGCTGAAACAGCCGCAGCGGCAGCCACTAAATCGGCTCCCGTAGTTCGAAAAAAGCGTACATTAAAATACATTGACGGTGAAACAGTGCTGGCGGTGAAAACGTCATCAAAAGGCGACTGCTCAGCGTTACCGATCAACTATCCACTCAATTATACATACATAATCGATGCAAACTCCCTCCCTTTTGCTCGAATCCCTGGAGTGGGGGATAGAGTGATTCCAAACATGGACAGGAGAAACTTGTTAATCGCAGACGCACACATGGGCGAGGGTCTCAGACACCTTAAACTGAAAGATTCTCTGGAAGAATTACAATCACGGTACTGGTGGCCAGGCATGAGCCTGCGTCACACCATGTTTGTAAAAAACTGCCCTAACTGCAACAGAGATCGCAGTGGGGAGAGAAACAGTTTAATACCTCGTCGTTCTACTCCAGGAGAAATCAGGAGTAAAAAGGAAGGGTTGCGATTAACATATACAGGCTAGTTTCCACTTATAATGTAGATCACCAGCACTCGGCTGACGTCCGGACTGTTATACAAAGATTTGCGGGTCTAAATGGCATATACGCTAAGCGCATGCTATGTTTGACTATTGTTTTCACTCAAGCCCTCCAGCCTGGGGGGAAACATGGCCAAATGAGCATAGTCCAGCGGGAATCTTCTCACTTCCTTCCTGAGGGTACGGGACGGTGTAAAGAAAAAACCAAGGCATAAAGCAATCTATAACGGAAAGGATATTAGGTTCGGGAGCTGGGTGGGTCAAACATCTAATAAGTGTCCAACGTAGTCTCAATAACTTGCCAAGAAATTCTCTGAAGGGATTCAGTGCGTACGAATTATTATTTGGAACTAGGATGATGATCTCTGACATTGATAGTCAGACTTCAGTGGTGAAAGAAAAAGCCTTTGATATCAAAGACCGTTTGGCTATTTTGCAGGACTTAAACAAAACAAGAAAAGACCTGAGCAACATAAAGTTGAAACAACAGCCAACAACCACTGAAGAACCACCACCTGTCCCAGCAAGACCTGTCTGGATTCCAAAAGTCGGGGATCTAGTCAGGGAAAAGATCGCGGTAAAGAAGGAATTTGGGCCTTCTTACAGAAAAGCAGTTCCTGTCTTGTCTGTCAACGGGACAAGATCAGTTGTACTACCGCCACTTGCTGGTAAAAAGGAGAACCGAGTTGTATCCATCGACCTGGTAAAACCACAACATGTGGCCGATAACAAACAGTAGGCCAAGTGGACTCCCAATAAGTAGCAGAACACCAAGGTTTGCTACCAGTACAGAGGTCCTAACGAAGAGGCTCATCACATTCGAAACGCCTACAGAAGAACAACAAGGACTATGCAGCAATGCAATAGAACTCAGACCTCTGAAAACCCAAATAAAAACATTTAGCAGAGACACACCAATCTATAATGAAGTACCAAGTGAAAATGCAACCAATGAACCAATTGGAACAATTGACAGAACTGCATCCGGCTACTTCATAAACTTCGATGATTCCTCTGAAGGTTTCACTGAATCAAAGACACAGCCATCATCAAAATCCTTTAAAGACAAAGCTAAGGAACTTTTGAAACAACTGAAAGAAACATATCTGATATCCCCATGGATTGAATTTTGGGTGGGTTTTGGTGCATTTATCCTCATACTTTGGCTCATCATGATACTAACTTTGGGACGCTTCATTGAGGGAAAATATGCAAAAATGGACACAGCAAGTCAGAAAATCAACTTGATCCTCAAACCACACACATCTTCACACGTCGAGAAAAGAGAACTTTCTTCAGCCAACTTCACAGCCAATCCGATACCTGGTGGGGTAGCCTGGGACAACACTGACTATGAAATTTATGGTCCGGTCGAGATCCTGAAATATCCACACCAAATTAAGATCTCATTGAGTGACTTTGCAAAACCAAACTCATTTGCTGATGATTGGGACTTCGAAAGCATTAATAATATGATGTCTGACTTAGTAATGTCTGCTAAATTTACCAAACATGATTATTTGCAGGGTTCTACAAATTATGACAGTATGTATTGCTATAACCACTATGGTAACCACTTTTTACATAGATCTGCACAACCTAGAAATGTTTTAAATTATAATCAATGGGAACATTGTGCAACACCTCCAAAAGGGAGCTCAAGAACCGTTTACGACAAATATTCATATTTTTCAGGTTTTAACACAAGTAATGCTGAAACATTTTATTTTAAATTGTCAAACAAAACAGGGACCAAGACCATGATAACCAACACAAAATTGTTATATTCAGACTCATTCTTTGAAAAAATGAATACTTTTGGTTTTGAATATTGGGACAAAAATGTTGAATTAAAAAGTGTTTGGGGTACAAAAGAATGGCAAGTACAGGGTATAGAAGCTTTGTTTAGAGCCTGCATTATCCCAGAACAAATGATATTTTTAAATGACACTGTTCAACAATCCACCTGTCTTGGCCTAGCCAAAATCAAAGATTTAAATAAACCGTCTATTCCAAAGCCAACAATGTTTAGCAATAACTCTGATACAGATGAAGAGATAGACGTAAACCATATATTAAACCAAAACAGAACACATCCTGATTGGAAACAGTGGTTGATCTGGCCCACAGATACTAATAACTGTCAAGACAGATTCCTGAACAAAACACAGGGGTTCAAAATGACCAGGCCAGACCCTAGATATCCTCAAAGACATCACCCAGGGATAATAACAACCTACAGTGTGGGCAAATTATGCCTTCAATGGCTACAAACTTCCACACTGGCAGAAATTAAGCAACACCTAACTTTACTTACTGATGGTGCTGACTTGCGTGATTTCACTTTGGGACCACGCAAACAGCGTCAAAAGCGTTTCATAGCAGCCTCTGTATATGCAGCATACAATGAGGCCTGGAAGGTTACTCAAATTGAAACAGCAGAGAGAATACGGGAAATTGACCGTATTAATTTGGAAAAATCACTTTCTGTAGTGGACAATGGGTTAATGACTCTGTCCTCCAGAATTTTTTCTTTGGACAGCATTGTGTCGTCAGCAATCGATATATTATCGCAAGACTTACTGTTATTACAACACGGTCAGTCACAATTGCGTTCTATTGTACAGCTTGGCTTGACGTTACAAAATCTGCGTTAAGGCTATGTGCCTTGGCGTTTAATCAACACAACGTCACTATTCCAAATCTTTAACCTTACTGATAGACAAATCGGTATGGCACAAAAGGGTGCTGATTATACAATCTTGAGCATTGAAAAACTAGAAAGATTACCAATGACAATGTCAGAACGACCTGTCAGTGAATGGATAATACATGGGATAATAAATATTCCAATCTCAACCTTCAGGTTTCAATACTGCCAAAAATATATACAGGCTGGCATGTACGAGAAATTGGGAAAGGGGTACCTTAAAACAACATGGAACCTGCCCTATTCACATGCATGTGTCAGTAATAAAGGACAGAAAGTGTTTCTTAGTGGCAACAATTGTGCGATGTCACTAAGTGGCACACTTCTGTGTAACGGAATTAGTTTGCATGAAGCCTGTGAAGGGAATTCATACAACCTTTCATGGCGCACCTGCAACAGAAATAGAACCATTCTTTCAAAGACTCTACAATGGGAGTTACATTCTTATTGTAGACCGCAGATGTTGTAATCTTATGCCCGGGACTCCTTATCTAGTAACTACGACTGCGAAGGTCAAGTGCTGTGGACGCTCGTTGTTCCCCAGCTCCTTCCCAGACAGGGAGGCAAGGGCATGGCCCGATTTGAAAATTACTTCTATTCGAATAGATACTTTAAGCAGAATGAAAACAGTCCTTCTTCAGACGCCTACCAGGCTCTCGTCATCAAAAGAAACGTATGATCTACAAGTCGCAAGGACGACTGCAGAGATACATACATTATTATCAACTAATTCCCCCGTACATTTCGCGGAAATCCTGAATGAAATCTTAAATATTTCTGATACCAATGGGGTCTCAAAGGTATTTAAGACAGTATTTTCGATGGCATTAACACCATTCAAAGCCATACTGGGTATTTTTCCAGATTTCGTTCATTCGATTTTTGGCGGACTTCCCCTGATCTTGGGACTAATTGCAGGAATCCTATTCTTAGTCCTTATTTTTCGTTATGGCAACCCATGTCACAGACAAAACTCTTGCGACAAGGGAAGAAACAATCCTAGCCATTGGATACCGGGACCGGATATCAAAAATCCTGGGACTCTCCCGGCTTAGAGACCTGAACATGACTTGGTTTCTATCATTTCGACCAATGTGGCAAAGATGTGTTTTACCTGTATTGAGGTGTCTGCTATGCGGAGAAGAATGCGTGTTAGACACCTGTCTGACGCTACAATCGGATGCGCCGATGGATGCAGAAACATTGTTGAGCCCGATCAAGGTTCATGCTTTGTGCTGCCCTCAAAGGCTACCAATCCTGATGACGGCATTCGTGGAAGCTTCACCACTACGATTGATGGGTAGTGAAGTTCAAGATGAAAGCAGCATCGAACAGGTACGAACAGGTACGACCTTCTGTCAGCAATGCGAATCAGAATGTCAATGGAGACAATCATGCGCAAGAATGCATGATTACACCTATTTCTGAGTTAGTGGAACTTTCCCAGGAAGCTGTTGACAGTTTTTTCGAAAGCCTAAATGATATGATGTTCTCACCCGAACAGAAATAGAGACTTTTGAACAAGCCCGCACACGGCGTTCCCTGAATTCGGCCTTCAACTTTAAAAATAAAGTCACATGAACAATTTCGCTCCAGTTCACGGACAGCAATTTTTCAGCAGCCCCAAAATATTTTTTCATATTTTTCGGGACATTATCTTCTGCTTAAAGTAAGAACTATTCTTAGAGAACTAAGGTTTCTAAATTTTAGATAGCTTATAGACATTAGCTGCCCGCTGGCATGTTCATAAATATTTTATTCTGTGATGGAATGGTCTCGAAACTTTTTTCTGTATTTAAGAAACCATTTCATGTGTAATTCTCATATACCATACAAGCAATAATGTATACAAATGCGATTACTTTGGCATTATTCTACAGCTTGAGTGCATACAATATATATGTCTGCAATTTTTCAGTATATTTGAAAATTTCAAAATGCATTTATGTATTTTGGGGTGGTAAGGTATACACACTACTCTATAGTATGTTGTACTATGTTATACTATGCCTAGATTAGTAAATATGTCCATAGTTAGCGTGGAGTGGGTGTCATGTATTCCTATAGGTCCTGAATCGATCCCCCTATTCCTGACCCTATTCTAGTTAAACAAACCAACAAGTTAACTAGCAGTCAGCCCATGAGGCAGAAAACCCCCATGATGCAGATACCGTTATCTGACGCAGTCACACTACGGCACAGGAACGTGTTATCTGATTAGGTCATAACGCTTGCGATCTAATTAGACAAGCCTAAATGATATTCCTCCAGCCCCTGATAAGGCATACGGAGTTCTCATAACAAATCAAACCTATGACAACCTGGGCAAAACCCTGCGGCCATTGTTTTGATTTCACCGAGAACTTTAGTAAAAGAATGTGCTAACGAGCAAGTCGTATGACATCTTTATTGACGTATCTATGTCCATCCTTACGTCAATCTCGGCACCTTAAAGGTATAAATATTACCGATCTTGCCATATGCAAACACACGCGTGGTGACGAGACGGAGCAGCCATACTTGCCGAAGCGAAGAGCAGAGCAGACCCCGCTGGCAGCAGCCCCGCCTTTCTGACGCGCTGAGAGACGCACTGCTTTCTCCTGCCGAGAATCCAGCACCGGCGTTTCTGGGCAGCCCTCGCAGGCCGCCTGGAATATCGAGACCAGAGAGAGAGATACCATTCCTCATTCATCCTAACTTCCAGGTACAGAACTGAATAACCCCTCACAGAGAATTCTTTAGTTATTCACTTGGCAAAAAAAAACTTAACTTAAACTGTAACTTTCTATTCCCGCCCACGTATTAGACTTAGGTCAGGTACACGGGGTAGGCGTATCTAGAAACACCAGTTGAGTACGTTTAGTCAAATGTATATGTGTATGTAATATATTTTATTCATTTTAAAACATCTTATGGCTTAGAAACCATATCAATGTTTTTACAGTATTATTTTATACTATTGCTTTTAATGTATGCACTTTACTTAACTATAAGTATTGCAATAATATCGATCCATTTCTCTTGTATGAGAAAAGAGACTGATCAATAAATAACACCTTTTTATTGAACACGCCCGTCTCTTCCTTTTCTCTACATTCTGATGAGACTAAGAATGCACGTACTGACTGAGGAAAAATAATTTGCCTTTTGTTCACACGACTCTCGAGATTGACTCTTGATTAGGGGAGAGCAAAGTTGTCATGTTCTATGGTTGTCAGAAACTAAATCCCTTCTTGTCTAATCAGGGAAGTTAAGTCCTCCTTGAACATTCGAGAAAGTTTCTAGTGAACTCTGAGCTAAGCTGGCAAACCCAAAACTTTAAGTCTAGTATCGACAGTAGTAGACCTAGTTAACGTCTGGTCTAGGCCTTTACTGCTGTAGGTATTATTCCAATGCGCAGAGCTTATTGGGAAGATAGGAACTACACTACAATTGATCTCCGTAGAGCTTTGGCCATATGCAGTAGATTTTAAAATTTACCCCGGAACCGAGAGTGATCATCGTCCTCTATAGCTCATGTTAATACCCAAACCTTTTGTATCTATCCCCAGTGGGTGAAAGAGAAAATAGTACCACTGAGGTTGTGCTTTTAATAAGCAATAACAGGCAAGCTGTTAAGTGGCTGAACATTTTAGACAATATTAGCTCTATGGCTAATATTTATAGTACCTTTGCTGAGATAATTATACCCTTTTTAGAGTTACCAGCTGAGGAAATCCCAGTGTTGGATTTACACAACAAATCGATACATGCCCTAGCCCCAATATTAAGCAATCTACCTAAAGGAAGGAATAGTGACGGTAAAGGACACAGCAAGATGGGTATTCCCTGGTACAATAAAGACTGTTGGATAGCTAAGACAGAGCTAATCCAAGCAATTTAAAACAATAATATAGTAACAGTAAGGGAAAAAAGACATAATTATAAAAAACTACTTACAAAAGCGGAAAAAGATTGGGAGGAAGATAATTGGACAGACCTAATTAATGCAGCCAGGTCCAAAGGCCAAGCCGGCTTTTGGAGAATCATAGCTAAAGGGAATAAAATGGGCTGGTCCAACAAAGACCTGTTTCTAGATGAAAAAACATGGGTTGATCACTTCTCTAGGCTTTATTCAGATACAAATAAGGATCAATTTGCCTAAACTAAAAACATGGAGCTGGCTGCAAAGGCAGTCAATTTGCAGTTCAGCCTGGACGAATTATAAAGGCAATCGAGGCCATTAAATGAGGGAAAGCTCCAGGGCCTGCTAAAGTTCCAGGAGATTTATTAAAACATGACTTAGAGGTTTGGGGCTCATATATAAACTTTTTGTGTAATACAATAGTGACAGGGAATCCAATACCTGAAACGTGGAACGGGGCAGAGATAGTGACAATTTTTAACAAGCATTTGCAATGCAATAGGTCTCGCATTAGGAAAGTTTGAGCTATTGGTATTGTAAATGGCAAAGTTTTTATTTATGTTTTTTTTTTAAAAATAGCTAAATTAATAGCTTTGTCATTTACAATGCCAATAGTTATAACTTTCGCAAATGTGATACCTATAGCATTTGTAATGCAATATGTTTTGTATTTACATGACTTAGATGTATTGATATTACAAATAACAATGGCGTTTAATTTTTTTAAATAACTAATACTTAAATAAAAGTTATTGTAATTTATAATGGCAATAGCTTAAACTTTTCTAAAGAACTTTTGTGAAATTATGTTCAGTGTATTTTATTGTGACGAAAATCCAAGAACAGAAGTGAAATATTAACATCTTTTTGTGACATTTGCAATAAAGCTTGAAACATTGATAGCGTATATTTGAACCACTTGTTGATGAATGGTTGCACAGATTGATTCTGTGAGGAAAGACAACGTCCTTCCAGACAATGTATTTCACAAAAACAGAACAGTGCTTAGAAGCATTAGGGAGCCAAGTGAAGCATTTGTTGCAGTTTTCTCTTACCTTACAACAACTGCCAGGGCAGGGAAATCTTCGCGAGAGCGCGTGCTACAGTCCGTCCAGAGCTCGCGCCGCCGGCCTGCGACCAGGAAGTCAGGCAGGCCGGGCGGGACAACCGGAAACAGGAAGTAGGAGGGCGGGAGTCTACCCCGCCTCCCACGGAAGAGCCGCGATTGTTTGGAGCACCGGAGCAGGCAGGAGCCTACCCTGCGCCCCGGTGCCGAAGAAGGGAGGAAGAGTCCTGCTGCCGGGCCCTACAGCTGCCGATGAGAGCCGCTATACCAAGGAAGCCGGTGAGTGGGGCTTCGCCTTGTTACTGAGCTGCGAGGGCGGGGGGCATGTGTGTGTGCGAGCGCGTGCGGCGGCGGGCTGTGTATGTGTGTGAGCGTGCGTGCGTGTGTGTATGTGTCTTGGAGTCCGTGTGTATGCGTGTGTGTGTGTGACTGTGGGGGGGGGAGGGGGTTGCCTGTCTGGGTGCCTGCGTGTCTGTGTAAGTGTAAGTGCGTGTGCGCGCGTGTGTGTGTCTGTGTGCATGCATGCGCGTTAGGCTGACTTGCTGGGAGTATGGGAGGGAAGTGCGCGGCGCGGGACGGAACGTGCGCGTTCGCGCACACAAATCCGGCTTTCAAGCTCGTAACACCCTCTTGTCCTTCCTTCCCCCGAGACAGGCAACATTAGGTCTCCAGCTGGACACATCCTTTGGATGCTAACTCCAGCTCGACCTAAAAAGCCATGTGTATCATTAAGCTGATTTAGCACTTGTGTGACTTAAGGGTCTGACTTGTGTCCTCTTTTACAGTACAGTAGTGTAGTCCAATGAGAGAGGCATAAAGAACTGGTTGATGCACATAACTTTCTCAAGGGCCAACACTGGCTTAAAGGGGCAGTCCAGTGAATGATATCATAATACAACTGAACACTCTTGCAGATTTCAACAAACCAAACAATCTTCTAGAATGCTTATTATTGCTGATTGGTGGAGATGAGGACTGGGTAAAGAGGATCTTTTTTCCTGTGCCAGGGAGGGCCCCTTTAAGATGGGCCCTACTATGTTTATCAAATATGGGGGACTAGGAGCGTATTCAGGTTCAGCATACATGCTCCTAGCAAACTGAGCTTTCTACAAGTGGTATGCAGTTACCGGAGAGAGCGAGCGAGTGAGTGAGTGAGAGAGCGAGTGAGTGAGAGAGTGAGAGAGAGAGAGTGAGAGAGAGAGAGTGTGAGTGAGAGAGAGTGTGAGAGAGAGAGAGTGTGAGAGAGAGAGTGAGAGAGTGAGAGAGAGAGAGAGTGAGAGTGAGAGTGAGAGTGAGAGAGTGAGAGTGAGAGAGTGAGAGTGAGAGAGTGAGAGTGAGAGTGAGAGAGTGAGAGTGAGAGTGAGAGTGAGAGTGAGTGAGAGTGAGAGTGAGAGTGAGAGTGAGAGTGAGAGTGAGAGTGAGAGTGAGAGAGAGAGTGAGAGTGAGAGTGAGAGTGAGAGTGAGAGTGAGTGAGAGTGAGAGTGAGAGTGAGAGTGAGAGAGAGAGAGAGAGAGAGAGAGTTGCTACTACAGGTCGAACATGTCCTATAGGGTCAGCCTTGGGGGCACTTCTTTAGAAATAAGTGCCTTCACACACCCAGATGAGTGTCATGCTTCATCATCGGGCTTTTGCTCCACATTGGGCCAGCGCTGCAATGCCCGAAGGGCACCATCAAGGGGGAACTTTACCGGAGATCTTTATTCTTGCCATCTGTGAAGGCTGTAAATACAAGCCCAAGGCAACCCAGGGCTGCTAGTCGCACAGCAATTGGGCAAAACGCCTCTGTAATTTAAATGGAATTTTTTCACAAGTATTCAAATTTCAGATTAACATTTATTTTTCAAAGAAAAGTTATCTTTCTCTTCCACATTATACATCAAAATTATATTTGTGTCTACTTGTTTCACAAAATATTCATGGTCAAAAACATGGAGCACTTGAAAATATTAACACAACATATTTTCAATCCAAGTGAAATTATAATAACGATTCATCAGTAATTGAAATTCAAAAAGCAAAACCCAATGCATTTCGGGTACATAGTGCACCCTTCTTCAGGGGATTAAACAGTTGCAAACAAAATTCAAAGGTCCTTGAGTGATTGGTCTCTCAAATTGCAGATTCAACAGGATCTAAAAAACAACAACAAACCAAACTCTAATAAGTAATTACATATGTACAGGTTACATCTCGCAAGAGCGTGCTGGAGTGAACACTGAAGAAGAGCGACCAAAGGTACACGCCACCATAAAACACCCGTGTTTCGTAAAGCAATCACTAAATATGAGATGTGCAAGTCTAAACAACTTATAGAAGAAAGCAAGTTTAAGTAGAAGTATTTACATTCTCAGAAGTGGGAAGCATGCTCCTGACTGTGTCAACCTATAAAAACGTGCTGGTGGTAGTTACACCAAGTGGACTACTGTGCTCGACTGTTAACCTTTAATCCAAAATACCTGAGAGAACAAAAAATATGTACGGTCCTATAAACAACTTTTCATTACTCTTAATTGCTTGTCCAGCGAAAAGCCTCTCTGTACCAACACCTGCATGATACATAAATACCGGTCTGTTACTACTACCATACAATATACTTTAAATAAGTAACTGCTTGACTCTGACCAGGTAACATGTCTTACCGCCACTCTTACATGCGGGTCCACGCGCTGTTCAGAAATAGTCGCCCTGCTGCTCTCTGTATTTAAATAAGAAACTCGTGATGAGTTATTTGTTACGCTGGCAACCACCCTTACCTAGAGTCTCAGTTGTTGCTCAATACGAACACTAACCTGGCGCCTCCAACAACGGCGTCCTGAATGAATTCCCGGTGCGAGTCCGCCCTGCCGATCACGTGGTGCGGAACTCGCCCGGTGTTTACTACCTGGATAAACACAAAGAAGGGACTATCTGTGCGCTACTTGGATTATCCTCATTACTTATGGCAGTCTTATTGCTTTCTGCCTTCTACATGCTATACACCTAAACTACACGTGTCATGATGATCTTCAAAGAACCCATCTGAAATATTGTTAATTATTATTAATGGTGGGGTGCGGTGTCATTCTGTAATCAAAGAAATAGTTCAAAATATATTCTCATGTATGTTGTTTTACTCGATTATATGGCAACCTCTGCCCTAATATCAAAAATTCCCGCTATATACATACACTAGATATACAAATATCTAAGAGGACAAACTGAATGTAAAAAGAGTATTACGTGTGCAAAAATAAATAAAAAGTGCATGTAACCAAAAAGCTCAAGTGTAAAAAACCTCTGATTACCACAGACTCATTCATTGTGCTGTTAGCTCAATCGTGTACTAGCTGAAACTAAGAATAGGTAGAAAAAGGAAAAAGAAGATAGCATGAATAGGTTTCAAGACTCAGTGTTCCTCCTTACAATCTGACATACATTCTGTTATGAAATTTAAAGAAAACACACAAGTTCGTAATGATCATTTAAACCATTCGGATTGATTGTTCCCAAGAATTTTATCCAATGTGTTTCCCTTCTAGCTAGAAGTGTATGCAAATCCAATCCTGGGGAGCGCTCTATACATTCTAGGACTGTGTACCTTAATTGGGGAATTGTGTGTTTAGCTTCTACCCAATGTCTAGCCAATGGGGAAGTTGTGGTGCGATTCCTAATACGACTTTTATGTTCTACTATGCGAGTCTTTATTTTACGACTCGTGCGCCCCACGTAAACTAGTCCACAAGGACACTTGATCGCATATACAACTCCTTCTGTGTTGCAATCTGCATTATGTCTTAATTTGATGCTCACCCCTGATTGCGGGTGAGGAAATTGATCACCTGTGATAACGTTACCACATTGTCCGCAGTTATAGCATTTCATCATACCCCTTTCTCTTTGTCGGGTGGAGTTAAAAGTTCATTCCGAGTTTTTTTTGATGTTGCCTGTGCAGCTTCATTCATTCAGGCAACATCAAAAAAAACTCGGAATGAACTTTTAACTCCTAAAGAAAAAATACCCATGCAACGTGAGGTATTTGTTCTTAAGAATTCCACGCAAGCAACACAAATTAAAACAGCAATCAGGAACCGTTGGGAACTAATCGAAAATGAACCTGACTTTAAAACAGTTTTTCATGGCAGTCCCCTTTTTGCACATACCAGAACCAAGAATCTAAGGGAACTCTTGAAACCTCAAAAAAGAACCACCCGACAAAGAGAAAGGGGTATGATGAAATGCTATAACTGCGGACAATGTGGTAACGTTATCACAGGTGATCAATTTCCTCACCCGCAATCAGGGGTGAGCATCAAATTAAGACATAATGCAGATTGCAACACAGAAGGAGTTGTATATGCGATCAAGTGTCCTTGTGGACTAGTTTACGTGGGGCGCACGAGTCGTAAAATAAAGACTCGCATAGTAGAACATAAAAGTCGTATTAGGAATCGCACCACAACTTCCCCATTGGCTAGACATTGGGTAGAAGCTAAACACACAATTCCCCAATTAAGGTACACAGTCCTAGAATGTATAGAGCGCTCCCCAGGATTGGATTTGCATACACTTCTAGCTAGAAGGGAAACACATTGGATAAAATTCTTGGGAACAATCAATCCGAATGGTTTAAATGATCATTACGAACTTGTGTGTTTTCTTTAAATTTCATAACAGAATGTATGTCAGATTGTAAGGAGGAACACTGAGTCTTGAAACCTATTCATGCTATCTTCTTTTTCCTTTTTCTACCTATTCTTAGTTTCAGCTAGTACACGATTGAGCTAACAGCACAATGAATGAGTCTGTGGTAATCAGAGGTTTTTTACACTTGAGCTTTTTGGTTACATGCACTTTTTATTTATTTTTGCACACGTAATACTCTTTTTACATTCAGTTTGTCCTCTTAGATATTTGTATATCTAGTGTATGTATATAGCGGGAATTTTTGATATTAGGGCAGAGGTTGCCATATAATCGAGTAAAACAACATACATGAGAATATATTTTGAACTATTTCTTTGATTACAGAATGACACCGCACCCCACCATTAATAATAATTAACAATATTTCAGATGGGTTCTTTGAAGATCATCATGACACGTGTAGTTTAGGTGTATAGCATGTAGAAGGCAGAAAGCAATAAGACTGCCATAAGTAATGAGGATAATCCAAGTAGCGCACAGATAGTCCCTTCTTTGTGTTTATCCAGGTAGTAAACACCGGGCGAGTTCCGCACCACGTGATCGGCAGGGCGGACTCGCACCGGGAATTCATTCAGGACGCCGTTGTTGGAGGCGCCAGGTTAGTGTTCGTATTGAGCAACAACTGAGACTCTAGGTAAGGGTGGTTGCCAGCGTAACAAATAACTCATCACGAGTTTCTTATTTAAATACAGAGAGCAGCAGGGCGACTATTTCTGAACAGCGCGTGGACCCGCATGTAAGAGTGGCGGTAAGACATGTTACCTGGTCAGAGTCAAGCAGTTACTTATTTAAAGTATATTGTATGGTAGTAGTAACAGACCGGTATTTATGTATCATGCAGGTGTTGGTACAGAGAGGCTTTTCGCTGGACAAGCAATTAAGAGTAATGAAAAGTTGTTTATAGGACCGTACGTATTTTTTGTTCTCTCAGGTATTTTGGATTAAAGGTTAACAGTCGAGCACAGTAGTCCACTTGGTGTAACTACCACCAGCACGTTTTTATAGGTTGACACAGTCAGGAGCATGCTTCCCACTTCTGAGAATGTAAATACTTCTACTTAAACTTGCTTTCTTCTATAAGTTGTTTAGACTTGCACATCTCATATTTAGTGATTGCTTTACGAAACACGGGTGTTTTATGGTGGCGTGTACCTTTGGTCGCTCTTCTTCAGTGTTCACTCCAGCACGCTCTTGCGAGATGTAACCTGTACATATGTAATTACTTATTAGAGTTTGGTTTGTTGTTGTTTTTTAGATCCTGTTGAATCTGCAATTTGAGAGACCAATCACTCAAGGACCTTTGAATTTTGTTTGCAACTGTTTAATCCCCTGAAGAAGGGTGCACTATGTACCCGAAATGCATTGGGTTTTGCTTTTTGAATTTAAATTACTGATGAATCGTTATTATAATTTCACTTGGATTGAAAATATGTTGTGTTAATATTTTCAAGTGCTCCATGTTTTTGACCATGAATATTTTGTGAAACAAGTAGACACAAATATAATTTTGATGTATAATGTGGAAGAGAAAGATAACTTTTCTTTGAAAAATAAATGTTAATCTGAAATTTGAATACTTGTGAAAAAATTCCATTTAAATTACAGAGGCGTTTTGCCCAATTGCTGTGCGACTAGCAGCCCCGGGTTGCCTTGGGCTTGTATTTACATGATTGTTACTTAGGAGGGAGTTTGGCACACAACCCTCACACTAGTAAGCACGCTAAGATTTCTTTACCATCCACATAACTCATTCTAACCATTGAGTACAGGAGTGCAGTTCCACCTTACACAAAAAATCTGTGAAGGCTGGGCATGTGGCTAGTGGTGTAGATTGGTGTGAGCTAGTGCAAAAGTGTTTGCGTAATCTAAAAATAGCACAAGGTGTCCTCTCCAAAAATAATTTTAATGACAGAGTCCACTTGCTTATATTAAAAATAACGACGCTGTCCACTAGAAATAATCATCTAAGTCCACATGTTTCAAGCCTTTGTCAGTCAAGGAATGATCTAGTGGCCAGTCTTCGGGACCTATAAAATCTAATCTACACAGTGAATGGAGTATCCCTATGTGAGGTCTAGATGTAACCCCATTCCCACTTTACCTCTCCTACTATGTCCACAGCTGCATGCAGGAATACACACTGCCAAAAAGGAGATCAGGACATTTACACTCTTAGGACCCCAAGATCGAAGCTCACGCTCTTTTGAATGTATCTCTAGCCCATGCAGCTCCCCTATGTACCGCGTGTGGTCATTAAGGACAATGTATAGTCACCATGTGTGTTTTAAGGGCCACTGAGGTGAGAGAATCACCTGCCAGCACAGATTTGTTGCTCATTTAGTTTACTGCAACTGTCTGAATACAACTCTGTTTTGGCGTATCTGAATGCCACAGTGAGTTAGCAGGTGCTGACAGAGAGGGCTATAGTTGTAAAATAGTTACTTATGCATTTCAAAACAATCACTCAAGTGAGGCAAAAGGATACACTCAAATAGTCAACAGCATTAGTTGAGAGATGAATATTCCAATGGGCTCAGCTAATAAGCGATTGACAAAGTTACAAACCAATCGCTGAAAAAGACTGATCAAATAAGCGAGTAATTGATAAGGGAAGACCCAAAGCCCGCTCTATGTATATTGTTGCCATGAGGTATTGACAGGTTTGTTGCCAAACTCCAGATCTAAAAAGATGTGTTTTTGATTGTTGAAAAGCTAAGAAAGATGGTTGCCTTCAGCTAGCGTGACAGATAGCTGTGTCAGATAGAAACCTTCCGCTGGCAGAATGACGTTTAGAAGCATTAGGGAGCCAAGTAAAGCATTTGTTGCAGTTTTCTTTTACCTTACAACAACTGCGGGGGCAGGGAAATCTTCGCGAGAGCGCGTGCTGCAGTCCGTCCAGAGCTCGTGCCGCCGGCCTGCTACCAGGAAGTCAGGCAGGCCGGGCGGGACAACCGGAAACAGGAAGTAGGAGGGCGGGAGCCTACCCCGCCTCCCACGGAAGAGCCGCGATTGTTTGGAGCACCGGAGCAGGCAGGAGCCTACCCTGCGCCCCGGTGCCGAAGAAGGGAGGAAGAGTCCTGCTGCCGGTGAGAGCCGCTGCACCAAGGAAGCCGGTGAGTGGGGCTTCGCCTTGTTGCTGGGCTGCGAGGGCGGGGGGCATGTGTGTGTGCGCGCGCGTGCGGCGGCGGGCTGTGTGTGAGCGTGCGTGTGTGTGTGTGTATGTGTCTTGGAGTCTGTGTGTATGCGTGTGTGTGTGTGACTGGGGGGAGGGGGTTGCCTGTCTGGGTGCCTGCGTGTCTGTGTAAGTGTGTGTGCGCGCGTGTGTGTGTCTGTGTGCATGCATGCGCGTTAGGCTGACTTGCTGGGAGTATGGGAGGGAAGTGCACGGCGCGGGACGGAACGTGCGCGTTCGAGCACACAAATCCAGGAAAAAAGCTCGTAACACCCTCTTGTCCTCCTTCCCCCGAGACAGGCAACATTAGGTCTCCAGCTGGACACCTGCATCCTTCGGATGCAGTTTACCAGCTCGACCTAAAAAGGGTAATCGACATGATCCTGCAAATTACCGTCCTATTAGTTTAATCGATATTTTACAAAAAGTTTTTGCCAGGCATATTTTAAATAGATTAACTGAGTGGATAGAGGAGACCAACGTTAAGTCAAAATACCAGGCAGGGTTCAGAATTAAAACTAGCACGGTCGATCAAGTTTTCAGGTTTACATGTATATGCTGGAAATACATTAATGTAAAGAAAGGTAGTTTATATATCGCCTTTGTAGATTTAAAGGCGGCGTTCGATCTGGTACCCAGGCATTTATTGTGGAATACGTTGAAATGCTAATTAGGTAACATGAAGGGAACTTTGCTAAAGTAAGATGGGGTCCAAGGGGTTAGTTAACCAAGGCGATACCAGTTAGCAGAGGAGTGCGTGAGGGGGTTCGTACTGGCACACACGCTCTACTCACTCTATGTAAATGATATCCCAAAACATCTGGAATCCTGTAACAAGCATTTACAATGCAATAGGTCTCGCAGCATTAAAGTTTGAGTTATTGGCATTGTGAATGACAATGCATTGCATACATTTTTTCGAAAACTCTGAATTAGTGTATAAAGATGATTTGCAAACTCTCAGATGTTGCTTAATAATAAGGAGAGTTGGGAATAATTAGGATATGCTATCTTTTGCTATCCTGTGTTTTTTTTGTTATGCTATGTTGTGTTTTGTTATGCTATGCTGTGTTTTGTTATGCTATGCTATGTTTTGTGATGCTATGCTGGTGAGGGTGAGTGTGAGTGAGTGAGTGAGGGTGAGTGAGTGAGGGTGAGAGAGGGTGTGTGAGGGTGAGAGATGGTGTGTGAAGGTGAGAGGGGGTGTAAGGGAGGGTGAGGCGGTGTGAGGATGTGGGGGCGAGAGGGTGCGGGGGTGTGTGAGGGTGAGGGGGTGTGTGAGGGAGGGGGTGGGCGTGTGAGGGTGTAAGGGCGAGGGTGTAAGGGTGAGTAAGGGTGTGTGAGTTCGAGAGGGAGTGAGGGTGTGTGAAGGTGAGGGTGTGTGAAGGTGAGGGTGTTTGAGGGTGAGGGTGTTTGAGGGTGAGGGGGTGTGAGGGTGACGGGGTGTGCAGGTGATGGGGTGTGAGGGTGACGGGGTGTGAGGGTGACGGGGTGTGAGGGTGACGGGGTGTGAGGGAAAGGGGGTGTGAGGGAAAGGGGGTGTGAGGGGGGTGAGGGAGGGTGAGGGTGTGTGAGTGTTGGGGGTATGTGAGCGTGAGGGTGTGTGAGGGTGTAGCAGGGATTGCATGTGACTTACTGGCAGCTCTCTTGTGAGGTGTACAAAGACAGAAGGTAAAGAGTAATACACAGGAGCTGATTAATTGCACACACATCTCAGGAACTTTGATTCCCACCCTCCGCAATTTTGCAGTACATAAAGTAGTCCATTTGTATGCGAAATTCGAACTATCGATGCTTTCGTACAGCGGGCCCTGTCTGGGACAGCCCTGCTCTGTTGCAATAGCTGCAGTGTGCTGCCAGGGGTGTTGGAGAGCTCTTTGCTACTAAGGTCGCTCCTTCCTCAGCGTGGTTGCTGAGCCAATTCTTTCAGTTATGATGCACCTTCATAGCTGAAAGCCCAGTAATTACTCTTGCTTTAATCCTTCAGTGTTTCCTCTAAAAAAACAAGTAAGTGTTGCAGGACAGACTGGAGGCCTTGGAACCTTAGTCCTGGACGTGACAGAAAATTGTGGGCGAACAGTGTCATCGCCTGCGTGAAGGGGCCGGTTATAAAGGGAAACCCCTGCCTGCCTGGTCTAAACTTGGGCTGCGCTGAATGTGTGCCACTCACGCTGCGAGAGTTGTTTCTGCAGCTGTAATGGGAAATCATTAAATGACCTCTCGGAACACATGCCTCAAACGGAACCCGCTGCCCCCTCTGGAGAGGAGGACCCCTCCTGGCACCAGTGCTGTACGGGCAAGTGTGCAGCTACCCCTTGGTTGGACTAGTGCACTGCCCCTGGTGTTCATGCCCACATCCTGGAGGTACCACAGCACAACAGCTGGATGGGCTCGTGTGAGCAGGACTGCGCCAGGCAGCACGTTGTGGAGTGGGAGGCGCTGGCTGCTCGAGGAAGCCGAGTGTCCCAGTGCACTACCACTGATGTGTATTACCACCTCTCGGAGGCGCCACAGCACCAGAGCTGGTCCTTGCCTGGGCACAGGGGGCCAGTGTCGGAAGCATTGCCTCGTGCAGCACGGTTTGCACAGAGACACGTTGGTTGTCAGGGCAGGACTGCAGTCAATGTGCCTCCCTGTGAGCAGAAACGGAAGTGCACTCACTAGGGCTGTACGAGATAGGACCTGGATGCAGCAGGAGGACAGAGCAGTCCGCACTGTACGCACTGTGTTTGCCAGAAAAAAGAAAGAGGTGGATGAAACACGAATACAATGCGCTACGGCCCTGGCACTGCGCTGTCTCTGAGACTTCGCACACTGGCGCTGCCCCTGTGCCCTCATGCAGTGGGGTTATCTCGGCACCATTATGCTCTGTGCCTTATGTACTGAGACTGGCCTCGGTGCCCTCCAGCACTAACTAGCTCTGGCCACATACTCCGATGCATCCTCGGTGACCGTGTGCCTGCGTTGCCTCGGAGCCCTCATACACTGAGTCTGCCCCGGTGCCCCCGTGGACTTGCCCATGTGCCCTAGCGTTGCCTCAAAACATATACTATGTTGCCTTGGTGCCCCCAAGTACTTCTGAAGCCTCGGTGCCCACGCGCACCAGCATCTCCTCAGTGCCCTCATGCATCGGGCATTTCTAGGTGGCCACACGCACTGGGGCTGCCCTCACACCCCGGCTTTAGATTAGCGCAGGCACAGCACCCCGGCCGCTGCTCACATTATTGTCTCTAAGCCTATTAATGCACAGACGTGTAAGACGCGTATTGTTATTTACCGCATGCGGAGCCGGCGACTCTTAAAGCTGGGTTGCAGTGTATCTGGCCTTTGCTTTCTTTCAATACAGCAGCCTTTTCCGCAAACGCAACGCGCCAAAAGCGGTCCCTCAGTCCCAATACTGTCACCAAATGTGACGCATAATCTGCCTTTTCTAACAGCATAATTTAGCCTGTTGGGAGGCGCTGTTAACAAGGGAGCGAGAATAGAAAAGATGCTTGGGCAACCGACAGAGTAGGCTGATGGACCGGGGGTATTGAGGGCATGCAGGGAGGTGGGCAGCGCGCAGGCACAAGATGGGATAGGCCGGTGGGACGAGTGGGAAGGTAGTCAGTCCTCCGCTCTTGAAGTGACTGGTGGTCGGGTAGTAACTCGCACGAGAGGAAGGAGACACTGGTGTCCCTGGAAAGCGGTGCGAGGCCCAGTCTAAATTCCCTCACAGAGCGAGTTAGTGGCTCGAACCCGCACATAAGGAGAGGATGAAGCGAGCAGCTGGTGTCCCTTGTGCACCGTTAGATGCCCAGTCTTCATGTCCTCGGCCCTTAGGATGGATAGTATGTTAGGGAGCAAGGTAGTGCTTTGTGGGAGAGGATGGCGCTGGGGGGCCGGGCCTGATGCGGGGGTCGCACAGGGCGGGCATCCCACAGGGGCAGGAGCCCGTCTGCGAGAATCTCTTGGTAGCACAGCGCAGTTCTGCCCGAGGAAAGGGAGCGGGGCCAGGCAGCAGCGCAGTGCTTGCACAAGCATGGGGCTTGGTTGGCCGACAGTGGGGGGAGGTGGAGGCACAGAGGGGGGGGGGGGGCGGAGGGGCAGGCACGTGTTAAAGAAAAGTGCAGCAATAGCTGAGTCGGGTGCCCAAGGGTAAGAAGGAAGGGGTCTAATTACAAAGTTGGGGGAAGGAGGGGGGGTGTTGTTAGCCTGAACAGCATCTTGTGATCCTGGGCAGATTTATAAATGTCATCGAAGTACCAGAAAATGGATATGGTCCTGGCGTGCGCTATGGGTGCTCCGGTAAAGAGCATCAATGCTGGAGTCGCATTATGGGTACGATGTCAAAGGGCCATCCGTTTGGCAGCCGAAGAAAAGGCCGCAAGGAGTCTAATTACAAAGGAAGGGGGTGGGGGGGGGGGGGGTGTTTCTCAGCCAGACTTTCATGGCGCGGCCTGCACGACCCACTGCCAGCTCTGGGGGCTTTCAGCTGTAGGGAAGGCTGGACTCAGGCTCGGTGAGGACAGTGAGTGCCCGGGCCCCAGAGTGCCCCGCCGCTTCGGAATGATATGCGGAGGGCCCTCGGGGCGTGGGCATTGGGGGCAACTGAGCACCTGGGGGTGGCAGAGACACCTGCGAGCTTAGAGGTGGACAGGGACGCAGCCTTGCTCGGGATGGCAGGCATAGCAAGGAGACTGTACTATTACCTCGGTAGACCGGAGATGCATGCCAGGATTGAGACGCTGTCGGGTAATTGCGGAGCTGCACAATTGTGCTCCACAACTGGCTTCGCCCGCGCTCAATAGTTTAAATCTTACGCCTGAGGGCGGCTGGCTCCAGTTTGACACTTCCTCTACACCCACATCTTCCTCGTCTTCGTCGTTCTCGTCCTCTTCTTCCTCCTCATTTTCGTCTGGAGGGGTAGGGGTTGTGATCCTCGTTACCCTAGGGCGGCTTGTGATTGTAGAGGCGGCTGTTGGACGGGGCCAGTTTTGAACTACAGAGAAGAGCGAAACTGAAATCTGGTGCGGGGCGGGACTTCCGTCTTCAGAAGCCCGCGCACGCGCACACGGAGTGCCTGGCCAGAGGAGTGGTGACGCGGGGCTCTCATGTCCGAGGGAGAGCCCCACGGAGGCTGCAGTCCGGCGATGCGGTGAGTGAGGTTAGTTGGGGGGTCTCTCTGTGTGCGTGTGTGTGTGGGCGGGAGCGGCGGCGGCGGGGGGGCTGGGGACGTGTGGTGTGTGTCTGTATGTGTGCGCTCATGTGTGTGTGGGCGGGGGCGGCGGCGGGGGGGGTCTGGGGACGTGTGGTGTGTGTCTGTATGTGTGCGCTCGTGTGTGTGTCTCTGTGTGCGTGCGTGATTCATGGTGACTGAAGAGCCTGCCGGAATCGGAGCGCGCGACCTGATCCGATTCTGGCAGGCTGCATGCGTGCGCGTGCCAGTCTGTTGTCCCAAACCTCGTTAGTCCTTGAAAGCCAGAATGATTACAATAGGACTCCACTGCGACAATCGCTTTCGCGATTGCGTCGCAGTGCGAGCCCTAAAAATGACTCTCCTAAGTTGGGGGAGGAAATAATACCAGCATTATTGTTCGCCGACGACACCATCTTAATCTCGCAAACCCCAAAGGGACTGCAATGTCTCATGGATTCCTTTTATGCATACTGTCACTTGAGAGGCCTAGAAATCAATTCCAGCAAAACAAAATACATGTCTATAAATCCTCATAAATCTTTTAAAAAGAATCTAGTATTAAAAGATCAAAAACTAGAATATGTGCACAGCTTTAACTTTCTAGGGATTACACTGGATACTAAATTATCTTGGAAGCCACAACTGGAAAATAATAAAATAATCTTGCTCCAAAATTCCTCACCCATTTAAAAAAAACATGGGGCCAGCACATCAAAAGCTGTCTCCCCCACATTAGAGTTTTTTAGATATAAAGCTCAATCAGCATCCTTATATGGGGCTGAAATTTGGGGCCCTTACTGCAAGCACACTTTTTAGAAGGGAGAAAATATATTTATTCGGAAACTACTAAACATCCCTACTAGAACACCTCTATTTCCAGTGATTATGGATCTTAATCTTAAACGGACTGATCATCATGCATTATTGAGACCCCTCCTGTTTTGGAGCTCCTCCATTATAGAGAGGGCCTAGAAGAGATCATGAAGTTCGATCAGTGTAAAGAGATCCCCCGGTTTAAACATGTAGCAGTATGGATGTCCAAGTTGGGTGTTTCCCATTATTGGGAGAATCCCCTCCAATTAATTTTGGCCTGTAAAAAACAACTAAAATCATTATTTTGGGCATATATTAATGATAGGGTGCTGTATGGCTCATCTGTGGTGTCTCCTACATTAAGATTTTTAGATTTCAAAAATGTTGCGCATTTTGAACTGTTTCTCGACGAGGTGCGCCCCCAGTTAGCGAAATCCCTCTACTTGCAATTTAGGTATGGGTTCTTGCAGCTAAACATTAATAAATCTAGATGGAGTAAAAACCATGATGACAATAGCTGCGACCAGTGCACTTTATGTGCAAAAATGGCCGTAGAAAACGACTTACATATATTGTTCTTTTGTCCTGCTTATTGTGGTAAATAAATAAATAATACCTCTATTTTTGACTAGATATATAATAACAGATAGCTCAATAAATAAGAGTCAAGATTCGAGGTAGTAGGAGTATGCAGGTTTAATACAGCATAAAGGACAGGAACAGGACAACCTGCACGGGAATAGGATGGCAGCGCTGCACGGGGCAGGGACAAAGGAAATGGCTAGCTTTTAATAACAGTGCACAAGTATATATACTTAAACAAAATACATGGTGTTCAATACAATAGGCGTAGCAGTGGGCAGGGCCTGTAGCAGTCGCGAGAGATAAGGCAGAAAGTAGGTGTAACAAGAGGCGTGAACAGGGCGTATACATAGACATGTGATGTAAACATAACGGAATATGTCACAAATGGGGCGGAAACATGGAGGGGGCTACCGAAGGAGCCGGGACCTCTAACCTAGTGGTGCGCGCAAGCTGGCAATGACGTGTTACTAGGGAGAAGCTGGGGGCTATGACTTCTGAGCTAGAAGGAGAGACGAAAGTCTGGAGAGTCAGAGCGACATGTACCTAAACACTATCTAGTATCTGATGTTTAGAGAACATGTTGATAGAATCCAAAAGTTATCAGGGTAAAGGCTAACAGACACTAAGACTGGTGCATGCATTATTCTTAGGCTTCCCTGTTTTCAGTTTCTATTTTGGGTAAATTCTGGTGGTGTTTTGTCAGTGTTTTCCAGTGATTTCAATACCTGAAAAAAACAGTGCTTTTCAGTGATTTCAAATTTTCGCGCCATAAAAAACAACTGAAACGGTGTTTTGTCGGTGTTTATGGAACGCTTTGCTTTTATGATTGCTTTTTCAATTTTTCCTCAGAAACTGTATACTGCTCTACATTCCAGAAGCTTAGTAAAGTCATGAAATACTTTCTATTGTCCTTTGATTCTGCAGCTCAGATTTAACAAGCATTTGCAATGCAATAGGTCTCGCATTTATGTGAGTTTAAGCTATTGGCATTGTAAATGACGTAGCCTTTTATGTTTTAAAAACAAAAACTGGAAAGGAAGTTCCCTGTATCATCTCAGCACTTTAAAAACAATGTTTTGTAGCGTAACGCCATACTCAGTACCAATGTACTGCACTTTGAGATCTTACATGTGCCACCAGTTAGACGTGTTATAGGTGCCAACGCGCACTGCACCCTGATATGTCACATGAACTGCCAGTGCACTGCAGTCAGATGTTCTAGGCAACACTGTCCAGATTGTTTTGCTTTTATAAATATCACACGCAGCAACA
This sequence comes from Lissotriton helveticus, assembly GCF_964261635.1. Taxonomy (NCBI): domain Eukaryota; kingdom Metazoa; phylum Chordata; class Amphibia; order Caudata; family Salamandridae; genus Lissotriton; species Lissotriton helveticus. The sequence goes on along the minus strand of NC_136057.1, from coordinate 1,879,231,081 downwards.
ACCAGAGATAATGGGATTGCTGCCCTAATTTTAGTTAATGTGACCCCCTCCTTCTGTCCTACAATCTCAGGTATTCCAGTGCAACCCTACGTTACGTACAAGTGCAGCTGGGGAGATGCGCCCAAATGTTAGAGCAGTTACTGGCTCTAATTGCTGATTCACTAGAATAGCTGCCCTTCAGACAATCCCAGTACTGTCTGTATCAACACTTCCCACTTGCTGGCGCGGGTAACACTGGCCTGTGTTTGAAGGACTGCATGCATTCCCTAAGAACGAATTCAGCTGTAATGCTCAAAAACGAAATGCCATCACCATATCGCAAGAGTATGTGGACAGATTATCCGCCTGTACAAACTCCATAAAGGCTCAGTACAGTTATAGCATATTAGATTGGAAGCACATTCATCTCTTTCAATTTTTACTACCTCATGTATTTTTGTTTGCTCACAATTGTCACTTTTACCTTATGTAACTTAACGTCTGCTCTTGTAATCTGTTCTCGTGTAATGCTCTCATCATGTATCATTTTTGTTCCTATTGTGAAGCGCTCTGATGCCTTCGGGTAAAGTCCGCGCTATATAAAAATGCATAAATAAATATATGAATAAAATTGCCTTGTAATGGCCATGACCTTCAGTAATATTATCATGGCACTTTGATAAATGAATTTTCAGTATCAGTGTCATAATCCATGCCATATCCCGGGGAGAATACTGATAGCATCAAAAGACATTTGAACGGGCCAATGGCAGAGATACCCCACAGATGGCCAGAATGGCCTATTGCATGCTTTGAACACTCTGATTATCAACTTAATGGGGCAACTAATAGCTGGCTGGCATAATTAAATCCTTGAATATCATACGTAGAATAATGATTTATGTACATTATCTAGACCAGCTACTTGCAATTCAGCAAAAATCATGCAACTCCTGATTTCCGTGGGCAACAGGTGTTATTATTTCTTAAAGAAATGCACGTCTTCCGTCTTTCTTCTTTTGCTGGCGGCAGTATGAGGAGCAAGGTCATACTAATATACTAGCATTTACACGTTACATCTGTAACTGTGCATGTGTGAGTTTTTAAATAGCCGCTCTTGCTTAGTTTATATGTCTAGGAGCTAGTTGTTTGTCACTAGGTCTCGTGATGTCTTTGACACCGATTTACACAGCGCTTCATACGCCCGACAGGGTCCCGAAGCACTTATGGCAATGTGTCCTCTGACCTTTCTGCCACAGAGTGACTCGCGTGTCTTGGCCTCTGAGCAGCCAGAGAGGTATCTGAAGAGAGCAGTACAAATTCAAACAAGATAATGCGGATTTTAAGAGGTAGGAGTGTAAACATCCCTGGTTTGTTTGTGTGTGCGCGCGTGCCTAATGCCCCAACGTCTGCCAAAGAACCATACAAATATATTGTTTTTTAAATGCAGCTTCTCGTCGGGCCTGGTAAATGGCCTGGCAAATGTATTGCTTTATTGGGGTCTCTGTTATCTTTAGCGTGTGCGTGCTAAACTGATAGTGCACCCGAGTAGCTGTTTTTTGTGGCACCCCTTTTTCCGTCATGTATATAAAATATATGTTAGCCCGTGTTTTTTGTATTGTGGCAACCCTTTCCTGTTTGTTTTGTAACTGTTTCCGTTTTTATTAAAGTCGCATTCCCTTGCGTTGTAATGGCATTTTAACATTGCATGCGTTTTAAGTGCATGCGATGTTAATGCCATCGCGCCACAATATTCACATCGATGTCATTGGTGTTTCCCCCCCAGTAGCAGCACAAGGACCTCCTGGTCGACAAAACCCCTTGAAAGGCTTTGCCTCTGGCACCATTAAAAAGTCTGCTCACTCTTCACGCCCCCGGCTGCTGGCTTCGAAAAGAGAAGTTGCTGTCTCTGTAGCTCCTTTGTCACACTCTGCCCGCACTGAATGAGGGTCAGTATCTTCAAACACACCTGAGTGGCTGCAAATGTCACCCCTCCTTTCCAATTAAAAACACAGCAGGGCGGACCATCTGCTCTGCATGGCCTCCCCCGGCGCCACTCTCCCCCGGCGCCACTCTCGGCTGATGATTTGTACGGCTGTCAGGGAGCTCGCGGCTGCAGCGTCCCCCCTCGCCTGCCTTTCTCTGGCGGTCAGTCAGCTCGGGAAAGCTGAAATACTGCTATTCCCACATTTTACCCCCCCCACCCCACCCTCGGCTCCAGGACTGAAGCTCGGATGCTGAGTTTGTACTACTTTGGCGCCCTCAAGTGGCCAAAAGTTGCAAATGGCCAAGTGATGATTCTAATATGAAAAATACAGCTATACTCGGTTTAAACCGAGTCAGCTGATTTGCAATCAGTGGTGTAATCTCGGGCAGAGTCGATTTAAACCGAAAACCGGACAGCCTAATTATTCTACATGTAGTGTGTGTTGAGGAATATTAAATGACCATAAATACAGTATTTCTCTTACATGGAGACGTAAAGGCTAGACGATGACTGAAACTATTGATGCGATTCAGTAGCTTAGGAATGCGGAGAAGGAGGGCTGGACTGATAACTAGAATCATAACATACTCTTGGCAGACTGGCAGGCAGAGCCAGGCCGAGCCGGGCACTGTGAGGCAGGAAGTAAGTGAAGGGTCAGGGATACAGGTGGGGGCTGTATCGCTCCTCGGAGAGGGTTCAGGAGACTGGAGCTGAATCTGAGTCCGGGCCCTTTTGAGGCCTAGAAACGGGGACTTTCAATGAAATAACGTGCACACTGAGAAACGTGGCAATGTAGCTTTACATAGGCCTAATACTCGAAGCTTTCACGAGAACTGGAAACTGGCATACTAGAGATGGACACAACTGTAATTGCGTCTTTAATCAATCATGGGGAATACATATGCATATTAATCATGCACATATAACATAAAATGGGGAACACGTAGGGACACAGAACATGGCAAAATTTACTTTTCCACATTCCCTCCTTGTCACTACGTTTCCATCAGGAAACATCAATATTCATGATACCATCTATCATTTCATACAGTATCATTTGCTCGTCTCGAAATTTCTTGGAACGGGATCTAGGACGGGACTTGGGACTAGGAATACAAGAGGTAGCACAAATGCCGCAAATCGCAGGGCCACATTGTATACAGAGGCAGCAACTGAATATGATCGCTACTGCAATACCTAGAAAGGACAATACTTTCCATCCCCAGGGAGAAATTATACTCCAAAACCAACCGGACCATGTCCAGGTGCCTGGATTCTGGTGTAACTGATGGGCAATTTTATGAAGTCTGGTTATAGCTGAATAAACAGACGGCGCGTTATTAGGAATGAAAATGCAGCAACTAGATCCGATGACTCTACATGCTCCTCCTCTATCGGCCAGTATGACGTCAAGAACGAGACGATTTTGGAGCACGACAAATCTCATAGCAGATTGCTCTTCGGTTAAGTTACCTAGAGCAGAGGCAGTCTCATTCACTACTGCCTCAAGGGTTCTGGTTAATCTACGGATTAACTTACTATTCTGGATAGGTCCTATAAAGAAAAAGAATCCTCTATTGAAATCTGTATACTGTTCTAGAGCAGTTTCAGTTTGATCGACAATCGGGGACTCGATCTCCCTTCTATGTCTAATGTGTACTAGATGTGTGTTTCTATGATAATCGGACGGGGCTAGGAAAACTGGTGGCAGTAGGAAGGCAATGTAACAGGTTCCATCCCAATCGAGGGGCAGACGAACATATGCGGTCTGACCACAAACAAAATAAGAATGACGTGAAGCTTTGAAAATAGATTTCCCACTGTCACTATACTCGACAATAGTAGTACAATCACTATGTCCTACATGTACGGAACCATTATTTCGGACACATAATTCGCCTTTGACTGGTAGTACTGAAATAGCAGGTAAGTCTGGAGTAGGATCAGACTGAACATTCAGAACCATGAAATTCGAAGAATAATTACCCAAATTATAAACTTCATTTTCTAGATCTAACCCTGTTCTGTGGGGAAGACCTTGCTTGTCTGGAAAACATGTACTGTTCAGAAGGGACATATCATTTGAGGATGACGTTAACGTGGACCATGCTCCACACGAACCATTATGTGAAAACGGATAAGGAAACAGTGGCAGAACTCCCTTCGGTGTCTGGAAAGGGGGGAGTCGACCACACACCCAACAATTAGTGGCATTGCTGGTCTGGTGTGAATAATGCAACATACGGATAAAGGTATTGTTGCGCATAGCAAGACGATAAGATAGTTCATGAGGAGGCAGATCACTAAACGTGTGCTCTACTGTAGCATTAGAAAACATATTTACATGAGAAATTGGAAAACATAAATGAAATGCATAACTCGTGCAGGTAACCATTAAGCTTAAAAACAATATAAAACTTAGAAAAACGATACATCGGATAGAGTTTTGACTAACTCTCTCACTATGGGGGTCTATCTCATACATGTCAGATACCTGTCTAACCGTTTCACCTAGGGGAGGACTTAGACAATTAAACTGGCTGACTTATTTTACTAGACCGTAGCTTACTTTTATACTCCTGCTGCGGAGTTTTTTCTAACAGGGAGGGCTTGATATCAATGTCATTTGCGGGACAGTCCTTAAGAATAGTATCTTGGCAGTCTTTAAAATCTTGACAATCCTTGGAAATGTTCTTGGAAACAGTTTTTAGTCCGTGAAATTTCTTGACGTGTGACAGGTGCACCCACCCCTTCCTGCCTTCCAACTTGACGGCAGTACGGGTGGTTAGAAGGACTAACTTCGGCACCTTCCAGCGAGGCTCCAGCGGACTTGAACGATCAAAATTGCGGACGAGGACCAGGGTGCCAGGAAGGATCTCGTGTGGCTTGACTTCAGTATTGTCGGGAAATGCGGCGGCAACCTGTGAACGACAAGAGTGTAGGGCAGACATCAAGGAAGCTAGGTAATCTGTCAGCATATTACTGGAAACATCGGTAATACTTCGGGGTCTAGGTGTACCCCACATATTCGGGGGGCGGCCGAATACGACCTCATAAGGGGACAGTCCTGATCTGGAATGTGCGACCATGCGCATATAAAACAAAGCGACTGGCAGAGCAACTAACCAGTCTACACCTTTTTCTTGACAGATTTTGGCAATGCGGATTTTCAAGGTTTGATTATGTCTCTCTACGAGACCGGCTGCTTCTGGATGGCGTACACAATGGAACTTCCACTGGTACCCTAACAAAAGGGAAACGTGCTTCATTAGTTCAGATGAGAATGGCTGGCCGTTATCAGAATACACGACCCTAGGGAGTCCATAACGGGGGAAGAATTCACGAACCAACTGCTTGGCAGTGGTCGCGGCTGTGTAATCTGGGACTGGATATGCTTCTGTCCACCTGGACAAAGCGCATACAACTACAAGGACATACTTGAAACCTCGACATCGCTCCATCTGAATATAATCCATTTGGAGGACTTCAAAAGGGTGGTCAGGAGGTTGGAATCCACCTTGTTCCACCGGGACACTTTTACCTGGATTGAACTGGCAACATATCATACAGGTACGGACTTTCTGCTTGGCTGCAGCTCGTAAATGCTTGTTAAACCAAATGTTCTGGATACTGTCTAACATGGCTTTTTCTCCTAAGTGTGCTGGACTATGTGCGGTATTGATAATGACTTGAACCATAGAGTCGGGGAGAAACCATGTGGCTTTTCCCTTCGTCAACCATCCCTGATCTGTCTGGACCCCTCCTTGTTCGGACCATTTCTTAATTTCTTCAGGAGTAGCATGTGACTGGATATCTATGACATCTTGAGTAGGGTCCTTAACTGTCATACAAGTAGTCTGTTCGAGAGTGGATGTCGGTGTCTTGTTAACTGGTATGTCTGGAGTCTGTGCTGTAAGCTTGGCTGTTCGATCTGCTAGATCATTACCTTGGGAAATAATGTCAGTAACTTTCGTATGTGCCTTGCACTTCATGATAGCGATAGATGTCGGTAAATGTATTGCATCTAACAGAGCTTGAATGAGGAGACCATGCTGAATCTTGGTTCCATGAGAAGTCATGAAACCTCTCTCCTGCCAGAGCACTCCGAAGTCGTGTACAACTCCGAATGCGTAGCGTGAATCTGTGTAAATATTAACTTTCAGGTTCTTGGCGTGTATGCAGGCTTGAGTCAGAGCGACTAGCTCTGCTGCTTGAGCAGACAGGGTGTCAATACGGTGTGTTTCAATAACTTCAGTGTCAGTAGTCACTGCATACGCGGCTACTAGTTCTCCTGTACTCGTTCTCATACATGAACCATCCACATAAAGTGTCAGGTCGGGGTCTGGTAATGGAATATCTATCAGGTCTTGTCTCGGCTTAGTCATAGTGTTAACTACTTCCACACAGTCATGTGTGGCAGGATTTGAAGTAACTGACGGTAACAGTGTAGCAGGATTTAGAACGTTGCAGCGTCTGATTTCTATGTGTGGCTGGAACAGTGTCAGTTCATAACCTGTTAAACGTGCAATTGTCAAGTGCTGAGTCTGTGTTCGGTTTAAAAGAACTTCCACGGAGTGTGGAACTTGTACTGTCAGGGAATGTCCTAATACTATGGAATCACTTTGTCTGATAGCTAGTGCTGTGGCTGCAACTGACTTGAGGCACGCAGGCAGCGCCTGGGCTACTGGATCTAGTGTGCTCGAAAAATAAGCACAGGGCTTGTATTGTCCTGCTTGATCTTGGGTGAGAACAGATAATGCAGTACCATCACGTTCTGTGACAAAAAGCGTAAAAGGCTTACTGTAGTTCGGTGTAGCTAGAACAGGTGCTTGGCATAAAGCTTTCTTTAATTCATTAAAACTAAGTGTATGTTCAGATGTCCAAGGGAGGACAGTCGATACGGCTGCCTCCTGTGTCGTTAACTGTATCAGTGGCTTGGCTAGAAATGCATACTGAGGAATCCATTGTCTGCAATAAGAAGTAAGGCTGATAAAAGCACGTACCTCCTTCTGTGTCTTGGGCTGAGGGAGACTCGCTATTAACTGGATACGGTCGGGTGTCAACTGCCTACCCCACTTGGACAGTAAGTGGCCTAAGTAGATCACTTGCTGGACACAGAATTGAAGTTTTGAAGGGGACACCTTGTGCCCCATCTCGGCTAGGAAATACAGAACTGTGAGTGACGCTCGCTCGCAAGCACGTTCAGAACGGGCAGTGATCAGTAGATCATCGACATATTGGAGCAGGGCAGTGTCAGTTGGCATGTGAATATTGTCTAGTTGTCTCTTAAGTGCTTGACTGTAAATACTAGGACTTTCTGTGAAACCTTGAGGAGCTCGTGTGAATTTATAGCTCCTTCCATTTAAACAAAAACCGAAAAGGTACTGGCTGTCTGGATGAATGGGGACACTGAAAAATGCATTCTTGAGGTCGATTACTGTAAAAAATATTGCCTCAGAATCAATGGCTGTCAATAGAGATGAGATATCTGGAACAACTGGATACTGAGGAATGATACATTTATTGAGTTCTCGAAGGTCAATCACTAATCGATATAATGGGGGTGCATTTGGATCAGTACGTTTCATGACTGGAATGATAGGAGAATTACATACATTGGAGTCAGTTTCTACAACTACTCCTTGAGCAATGAGCTCATCAATAATTTTGGATAAGGCTGCTACAGCCTCAGGTGGCAATCTGTACTGTCTGATTCGTGGCAAGACTATACCTTGCTTGAGAGTCACACGATGGGGTGTGATTCTCATAAAACCAACATCAGTTGGACCTTGCGCCCATAGATGTTGCGGGACATTAGACAATCTCGGATCAAAATCTCGTAGAACATAGTGACCCTTAAAGTCACGTAAAAACAAACGTATTCCCTCTGGGGAACAACAAATAACTGCACCTAATTCTTTCAGTGTCTTAATGCCTAACAAATTTTCTGGACATGACTTCGTAAGCAATAGATCAGTAGTTCGGGACAATGGACCAACTTCTAAAGTAACTGGCTTTGATATCTCGTTTACAATAGGCTTTCCTGAAAATCCAAGGGAAACATTTCTAGAGCCTGAGAGCGGAGCCCCTGGAACCTCGTCGTGACTAATAGTAGTCCTACTTGCCCCTGTATCAATCAGAAACTTTCTGTCTTTCCCTAATACTTGACTGTGTACGTAGGGACCTTCTTGATCTACAGGAATCTCGATGAGAGGCAAGCCTACCTCCCTCTCTAGGCTGTTTCATGAATACGCTTGATACTCTGGATACTCGGATTGTGCATACTGGTACATCTGCTGTGTAACATGCTGTGTTGCAGCTATAGGCTGCGGTGCTGGAACTGTCTGTTGTGCATTCTGTGGTGACTGAGAAGTCTGTGAAACTTGTTCTTGTCTAGGCGGACGTGGTCTTTCTTTAGTTTTACCAGTGGCTATATTGTGTTTCAGAACTGCACACTCGTTTATGAAATGACCTGGCTGTTTACAATAATTGCATGTCCCTTTAACGGGAGCTGCAGGATGACTGGCTTGATTCGGACCCCTCTTCTGACTGTCTTGTGGAACAGATTGTGCAACTAGTACTTTCATTTTTGTGTCTTTCATACGTCTTCTCTCGTGTTCTTGCTCTTCTCTGATTCTATTCTGGTGATACTGGAGCATCTGTAACATCTGGGACGGAGTACTAGCTTGCCATGTACTTTCGACTTTCAAAACTCTATTCTTAACTTGTGGACTTGAATTCTCGACTAATTTAGTAACAAAAAGATGAGGGTATGACTCGCTACTCGTCTTCAAACCACTGTTTATTATAAAACATTTCTCAAATCTAGAATAAAAATCACTAGTATCTTCGTCTGGTTTCTGTTTACAGGCTGAGATTGCATCCCAGTCTTCCTTTTTAGTGGCTAATAATCTAGGCAAAACTTGTATTAATAATTCTGGTAATTCTTTACATTTGTCTCCAAGACCGGTACCTGGTACACGTATCTTATCTTCAGCTTCTAGAGCTGTCCAATCGATCTTTTTCTCTCCCACCTCCCAATCCTTTTCCTTGAGTTTTTCATATATGCCCGCAGGCAACAGGACTTTTAACATTTTAATTATATCTGGATACGTGTATTCTCCCATACGGAGCATGTCTTTTAATTCTCGGTGGAACCCTGCTGGATCTTTGTCGTGACAGGGAATTAATTTCTTCATCTCTAAGAGTTCCATCTTGGTAACTGGGGTGTAAACAAATACTCGTTGCATTTCACCACCCGCTGTCCTAACTGGGTGTACTTCTCGTAACGGATGCTGTCTATCTATATAAAACGGTTTACTTTCTGGAGGTGAGACATGAACAAAATGCGGATTTAGGAACGTTCTATATTTGTGGCGCTGTTCTAGAATGACACTAATTAAATCGGTGCCTAAACCTTTCCATCTATACTGGAGTAACTCGTTCAGGACATCATGTAACGGACCTGGATCAGAATGTTGACCCTCATACAGTGTAATGAGGTGCTGGATCATATACATACCCACCAGTCGCTGCTCGGCTGGGGGCAGTTTCAGAAACATTTGTGCCACTATTTCGTCTGGAAAAGTGGTAGAATCAGTAATCCATCGGACTGCTGATCGGGCTAGTTCTTGTTCATGCATGGTACTTAACTCACTATAACCGATTCGTGATTTCAGAATGTGATCGGTAGCTTGAAATACTTGTTCTAGAGAACCTTGTTCTGGTGCTGGAAGAGGAACAGTTTTCTTGTGTTCTAGGCGTAAATGTCGGTCTGGAAATCTAGATTTACCTACATACGCTATTCTGGCGGTGTTCTCGTCGTCTACCTCTTCAGTAGGAGAGTCATTTTCTTTCTCGCTTCCTAGAGCTTCTTTGCGTTGTTCGTGTAACCTTATTATTTCTTTACGTATTTTCTTGTACATACTCTCTATACTATTGAGTGTCTTGTGCTTACCCTCGGCTATATTATCACTCCACTTTGTCAGAATTTTCATTTCGGTCGGATCTTTAGTCGGGGAATCTTGTTCCCTAATTAAACAATTGATCAGAAACTTTAACAGCATGAACTGGATCTCAGATTTTCTGTGAGACATGACTTCACCAATACTTTCTGGATCTTGTCCTGTACGAATGAAACGATACATTCTGTCTAGATCTTCTTTCATATTCGGTAGGGTGTCCAAATACTCGGTCACCCGTCTTACACGTAATGAATATATAACCATACTATCATCACCTGGGACCGGATCATAACGGCATTCGGTAAGAGCTCGTCTGATATCTGCAACAGACTGATGTTTGGGCGTGCGCTGTAACGCACGTTCATGTAACTCGACTGACGTTACACGTTTATGTGGCGGCGGGGTTCCCGGAGGACCTCCTCCCGCGGCCCCTAAACTGGAATCGTCGACTGATACTCTTCGTGCTGGCAGAGTGACCAGTGTAGCGGGTACTTGTAATGTAGGCTGGACCGGGGGTACCGTAACAGGTGCTGTAACAGGTGCCCCGGTGACTGGAGGAGCAGGATTTACATTATTTACAGGAGCTGGCGGAACAGGATTTGCATATTCTGGGACTGTGTCGTCCAAATAGGACGAGAGAAAAATATCAGCTGCGGTCGGTTTGTGACGTAGCTTGGTCGGAACTAAGGGTGGCGGAAAATTACTGGATGCCTCCGGGGTTGCTTTTGGCAAGCCCTCGGCAAGAAGAGGATACATACCCTTAATAAGGGCATTCCTCTGTCTGTCTGACTGTTCGGTTTTAACTCGTTCACCTATTTCGATTAGTTCCCTTTCTTGGGCTCTTTCTAAGGATTCTCTACTTAATTCTGACTTTCTGATTTCTTTTTCGGTTCTTTTATGAGATTCTTTGCGCCACAACTCGATGGCATCTTTCTGTGACTGTCTGGCTTTCTTTTTCCATAATGCTTCTTCTACTCGCATGATGCACTCGGCATCCCATGTACCCGATACGGGCCATCTATACTTTTCTTCTAACTGTTTGGTGTACTCCACCCACAAATCTAGATACAATATGGCACTTATGCCATGCTTTTGATACATAAAATGACCTGGACTGTCCCTAGGCGGGACAGGAACTGCTTCTTCTAACAGACCTTTTCTAGTTCTTAACTGACGTAACTTGGAGAACAATGGCATGACTGGGCTGGAGTCTAGACACAATACAATACACCACTTTCATACCACGACATTGAAATACATGAATGACATTTAAAATAACAGTTCGGACAAAATACTACCTGGAATACTGAAAACAGAATACATGAATTTCTCGAGAACAGAACGGACTAGAACAGAAACGAGATGCACTGCTAAAACAGTACGAAACTTACCGGTCTCATAAAGAGACACGTCAGGACCCGCATCCACCTAAGTGGACACTTCGTGTTGGATCTGTGTACCCAAACCCACGGACCAGAGACAATGCAATTGACCCTGTCTAGATACTACCCCAGCAACGGTACTCACCGGGCAGCAAGAACGGAAGGCCTCGGACTGGACTGGACTGCTACGACGACGGACGGACGAACTTCGGACTTCAGTTACAGGTGGGCCTCCGGATACCTCGGACCTTGGACTCTCGGCTTGGGCTCTGGTCGGGACTCGCCGCGTTCCTCCACCGCCTCGTCTGGACGCTGGACCGCAACCTCCGTCTCCTCCGTGGGCCTGAGGGATACTTGAAGCAGAAATATCTGCACGTGGCCGGTATGGTTCCGTCACGGCTGCAGAGGATCAGGGGGCTTGCGTGGCTTCACCGGCGCGTGGGGAAAGGGCAAGTCCCTGTTCGGGCGCCATTATGTGGTAAATAAATAAATAATACCTCTATTTTTGACTAGATATATAATAACAGATAGCTCAATAAATAAGAGTCAAGATTCGAGGTAGTAGGAGTATGCAGGTTTAATACAGCATAAAGGACAGGAACAGGACAACCTGCACGGGAATAGGATGGCAGCGCTGCACGGGGCAGGGACAAAGGAAATGGCTAGCTTTTAATAACAGTGCACAAGTATATATACTTAAACAAAATACATGGTGTTCAATACAATAGGCGTAGCAGTGGGCAGGGCCTGTAGCAGTCGCGAGAGATAAGGCAGAAAGTAGGTGTAACAAGAGGCGTGAACAGGGCGTATACATAGACATGTGATGTAAACGTAACGGAATATGTCACAAATGGGGCGGAAACATGGAGGGGGCTACCGAAGGAGCCGGGACCTCTAACCTAGTGGTGCGAGCAAGCTGGCAATGACGTGTTACTAGGGAGAAGCTGGGGGCTATGACTTCTGAGCTAGAAGGAGAGACGAAAGTCTGGAGAGTCAGAGCGACATGTACCTAAACACTATCTAGTATCTGATGTTTAGAGAACATGCTGATAGAATCCAAAAGTTATCAGGGTAAAGGCTAACAGACACTAAGACTGGTGCATGCATTATTCTACATGTAGTGTGTGTTGAGGAATATTAAATGACCATAAATACAGTATTTCTCTTACATGGAGACGTAAAGGCTAGACGATGACTGAAACTATTGATGCGATTCAGTAGCTTAGGAATGCGGAGAAGGAGGGCTGGACTGATAACTAGAATCATAACATACTCTTGGCAGACTGGCAGGCAGAGCCAGGCCGAGCCGGGCACTGTGAGGCAGGAAGTAAGTGAAGGGTCAGGGATACAGGTGGGGGCTGTATCGCTCCTCGGAGAGGGTTCAGGAGACTGGAGCTGAATCTGAGTCCGGGCCCTTTTGAGGCCTAGAAACGGGGACTTTCAATGAAATAACGTGCACACTGAGAAACATGGCAATGTAGCTTTACATAGGCCTAATACTCGTAGCTTTCACGAGAACTGGAAACTGGCATACTAGAGATGGACACAACTGTAATTGCGTCTTTAATCAATCATGGGGAATACATATGCATATTAATCATGCACATATAACATAAGATGGGGAACACGTAGGGACACAGAACATGGCAAAATTTACTTTTCCACATTATGATGAGGCTAGGAAACGATGGAAAAGACCACTCTGCAAAAATTTGAACATTAGGCATTGCTAAGAGGCAGAACGTATATTGAAGACGGATACATCACAAATAGTCGTTTTCAGCGTGAGCAGATTACTATTTAATGTACAACTTATAAGGATCAAAATGGGACTAAAGCTATAGCCACTAGGGGATCAATGATCACTTATTGCGAAACACTTTGCACTTTAGAAAAATGGCTGCTTTATCGAGGAGCTGTGTTCTCCTCTGTTAATAATACTGTCTTGTTGTATAGTTGCAAGAATTTTAAATTATCAAACATCCAGCATATTATTTATGTTGAAAAGGTTATATTTTTATGGAAAGATAGCCTGGCTTTTAAATGCGTTTTATATTATTTATTGATGTAGATAGGTTTTATTGGCAATTTTTTTTATTGGATTATGTAATTACCATGGATTTATTTGCCCTGCCACGATTGCCCTGAAACTATTGGATTAATTAAGAATGTATTTTATTGAAAAATTTATTTGTATATTTTATGGTTAAAAATTTACCGAAATAAAGATTTGAAATGAAATGAAATTAATATAAATCAGCCAATTAAAACATTGGTAAAGAGGCGACAGGGGAGGGACAAGCATAAGAACAGGAAGTGAGCCATCAAATAAGAAAAGCACATGAGATTGACAATTAAAGCAATCCAATGGCAAACTGTCTCTATTTAACTTTCTTGATAGAAAACGACCAGCAGAGGTCAGTAAAATACCAGAATCACTTTAGCCTTCTCTAGATTCCAGTCCATAGAAATGGTCTTCCACTAGCACCCGTAGAAAAAAAAACAAATCCTGTATTTTCAGTGATTTGATCACCGAAGGCCCTGATTTTATATTAAAAACAGAGCTTTGGACTATACCATTTCCCGCTGAAAGGCAATATTTCTCTCCATGTGTTTCCATACCTGGTGTGTCACCCAGTTTGGTGCTTACTTTCCCTCCATGTTAAAGAACAGTAGATGTTTCAGGACACAGTTGTGTGATGATGCCTAATTTTTGGGGAAATAATGAACTGCCTTACAATGTTCACATGTGTGGCGAAGCAAAGCATCGACTTTCTTCAGCACATAAGCACACATGAAAGAAAGACTGTGACCAAAAGTAGTCTCTGTCTTAGTGAGTTTTTCTACTGCTGGTTTAATCACTAAGTAGAGAATTGCAATATATTTTTTACATACCGTTGCTATAAACTGTGATTATTTGTACTTGAAACGTCAGTTTTGTAATTTTTATATAGAGCGAACTTGATCCGAATCGGGTATCAGAGCGCTTTACATAGAACCTGTTACGCTACACGAGGACACACATTCATTTTTTGTTAGGCTCGGGGAGATTAAGTGAATTGCCCAGAATCACAGGATAGTCAGCGTCATTGCCGAGACTCGAACCCAGGTCCCCAGATTCGAGGTCGAAGTGTGAAAGTGTTTTTTTTTTGCTAATGTTTTTATCTATGTTGCAAATGGCTGAAAGTAATGTAAAAGGCTTTATGACACAAGCAGCATTGTCCACGTTATAGTGCTTGAATTTTTTTTCAGTTATGCGGCACTTAAGCTAGCACTGGTGTATAATATGGCTAAAAAACATTGACAAAGCAAACAAATCTTGCATAGGCGCAACCTATCGGCTTTGCCTATACTTGTTATGGAATGCCAAATGGTAAGTTATAAGTATTTATATAGTGTTTGCAACAGCAGAAGTACTAATGTTATGGCATGGAGATGGAGAATGCCCTTGCCAAGAAATGTGTCCAGATTCAGAAGCATTTTAGAACTACACAAAGGCTGTGAAAATGTGCCATATAAATGTGCTGAATGTAACATAAGTTGTAGGTAAACAAAAAAGTCCAATAGGTAACAGCTCTTACCCGCTTAACCGCGGCGGCATCCGCCGCAGTTTGATTAGGTGGATGGGCCCGCGGCGGTCAACGGACGTGCGCAGCACTACGAAGGTAGTGCTTGCGACAGCCGACTGGCGCATGGAAGGGGTTACTAGTGATGCTTTAGGCTATGTGTTACTTTGGGTGCAATGGTTACAAAAGCACCAAAAAAGCCCTCCTTGTTTGCACCATTCAATCATTATCCTAGTGTCTGCAAGGTTATTGAACTTAAATCAATCATTTGTAAAGCGTACTACATACACACGAGGGTCTCAAGGTGCTTGGGGGTGGGGGGCTACTGATCGAACAGCCAGGTCTTGAGTATCCTCCTGAAGGTCAGCAGGTCTTGGGTCTGTCGTAGGCTCAGTGGGAGGGTGTTCCATGTCTTGACAGCGAGGTGGGAGAAGGATCTCCCACCAGTGGTTGTTCTTCAGATGCGCGGGACGGTGGCGAGTGAGAGGTCGGCAGAGCGTAGCTGGCGGTTGGGGATGTAAAAGGAGAGCCGTCTGTTGAGGTTGGCTGGGCCGGTCTTGTGGAGTGCCTTTTGTGCGTGGGTGAGGAGCTTGAAGGATATCCTCTTGTTGATGGGAAGCCAGTGCAGGTTTCTCAGGTGGGGGGTGATGTGGCCGTGGCGTGGTATGTCGAGGATCAGTCGTGCCGAGGCATTTTGGATAGGTTGTAGTCATTTGATGAGCTTGGTCGGGGCTCCCGTGTAGAGGGCGTTTCCGTAGTCGAGGCTGCTGCTGACGAGGGCCTGGGTGACTGTCTTTCTTGTATATGTCGGGATCCATCTGTAGATCTTGCGGAGCATGCGGAGGGTGTTGAAGCAGGAGGAGGAGACAGCGTTGACTTGCTTGGTCATTGAGAGCGTTGAGTCGAGGATGATTCCCAGGTTGCGTGCGAGGTCGGTGGGTGTCGGGGCTGCCCCCAGTGCCGTCAGCCACCAGGAGTCGTCCTAGGCTGAAGGGTTGGAGCAGAGGATGAGGACCTCCGTCTTGTCCAAGTTCAGTTTCAGACAGCTGTCTTCATCCAGTCGGCGACGGCCTTCATTCCTTCGTGGAGGTTGGCTTTGGCGCTGATGGGGTCCTTGGTGAGGTAGAGGATCAGCTGAGTGTCGTCGGCGTAGGAGATTATGTTGAGGTCGTGCTGAGATTATGCGAGAGGGTCATGTAAATGTTGAACAGCGTAGGGCTGAGGGAGGATCCCTGGGGAACGCCGCAGATGATCTTGGGAGGCTTTGGAATGGAATGGCGAGGTGGACGCTATGGGTTCTGCCGGAGAGGATGGAGGTGGTCCAATTCAGCATGGAGGCGTGCGCGTAGTGTGCGGTGGCAGACTGTGTCGAAGGCGGCAGAGAGGTCTAGGAGGATGAGTGCTGCGGTCTCGCCATTGTCCAGCAGGATCCTGATGTCGTCGGTGACGGCGATGAGGGCAGTCTCGGTGCGGTTGTTGCTGCGGAACCCTGACTGGGAAGGGTCCAGGATTCTGTTTTCTTCGAGGTATCGGGTTAGCTGTCTGTTGACAGTTTTCTCGATGACCTTGGCCGGGAAGGGGAACAGAGAGATGGGCCGGAAGCTCTTGAGGACTTTTGGGTCTGCCTTAGGTTTTTTGAGTAGGGCGTTGATCTGGGCGTGTTTCCAGATCTCTGGGAAGGTCGCGGTCTCGAGGGAGAGATTGATGACATCGCGCAGGTGGGGTGCGATGGAGCTGCTTGCTCTGTTGAAGACGCGGTGCGGGAATGGGACTGACGGAGAGCCGGAGTGGATTGTGCGCATGGTCTTGATGGTCTCATCGATGCTCACGCTGGCCCAGGATAGCAGGGGGTCTTGGTCGACGGTGTGCAGAGGGTCTGATGTGTTGCTGTCTGTTGCGGCTGTCTGGGTGTTGAAGCTGTCGTGGATGTCTGCTATCTTGCGGTGGAAGAAGGTGGCCAGGGAGTCGCACAGGGCTTGCGACGGCGGGATGTCGTTGGTGTTGGAGCTGGGGTTGGAGAGGTCCTTCACGATGTTGAAGAGCTCCTTGCTATTGTGTGCGTTGTTGTCGAGGCGGTCTTTGAAGGTGGTCCTCTTGGCCGCTCTGATGAGGTGGTGGTGGTGGTGGTTGCGGATGGCGTCCTTGTGTGCTGCGTGGCCGTCCGGAGTTTGTTCACTGTGCCATTTCTTCTCTAGTTTCCGGCAGGCTTGCTTGGAGGCTAGGAGTTCTGGGGTGAACCAGCTGGCCCTCTTGCTGGTGTCTCTGTGGGGAGAGGGGGGGTTTCTTCAGCGGGGCGAGGGTGTCGGTGCAGTCCTTGATCCAGCGTCTGAGGCTGTCGACTTGTGACTGCTTGTTTAGTAGTAAAGTATAGCAATAATAGGTGTTAAGTGGATTTCCTAAACCTTTTGGCAACTGTAACTGCACCTGCTGCACAATTAAAATCATGATTCTAGTGCCTGTAAAGGAACTACACTTGTGACTGCTTGTTTAGTAGTAAAATATAGCAATAATCGGTGGTCAGTGGGTTTCCTAACCCTTTTGGCACCTGTGCCACTGCACCTGCTGCACCATTCAAATCATGATTCTAGTGCCTGCAAATAACTGCACTCCTGACTGCTTATTTAGTAGTAGAATATAGCAATAATCGTTGTTCAGCTGGTTTCCTAGAGCTTAGCTTACCTGCTGCACCATTCAAATTATTACCCTAGTGCCTGTAAGTTAATTGCACTTGTGACTGCTTGTTTGGTAGTAAAATATAGCAATAATCGGTATTCAGGGGATTTCAAAGAGCTTTTGGCCCGTGTGCCATTGCACCTGCTGCACCATTCAGATCATTACCCTCGTGCCTGTAAGGTAAATGCACTTGTGACTGCTTGTTTAGTGCTAAAATATAGCAATAATTGTTGTTCAGCTGGTTTCCTATAGCTTAGCTTACCTGCTGCACCATTCAAATTATTACCCTAGTGCCTTTAAGGTCATTGCACTTGTGACTGCTTGTTTGGTAGTAAAATATAGCAATAATCTGAGTTCAGAGGGGGAGGGAGGGATAAAAGTACAACGGGCGAAGGGCGGGAGGGATGGATAAAAGCACGAAGGGCGGGAGGGATGGATTAAAGCACAATGGGCGAAGGGTGAGGTGGATAAAAGCACAACGGGCAAAGGGCGGGAGGGATGAATAAAAGCACAACGGGCGAAGGGCATGAGGGATGGATAAAAGCACAACGGGCGAAGGGCGGGAGGGAGGGATAAAAGCACAACGGGTGAGGGCGGGAGGGAGGGATAAAAGCACAACGGGTGAGGGCGGGAGGGAGGGATAAAAGCACAACGGGTGAGGGCGGGAGGGAGGGATAAAAGCACAACGGGTGAGGGCGGGAGGGAGGGATAAAAGCACAACGGGTGAGGGCGGGAGGGAGGGCTAAAAGCACAACGGGTGGGTGGGAGGGAGGGCTAAAAGCACAACGGGTGGGTGGGAGGGAGGGCTAAAAGCACAACGGGTGGGTGGGAGGGAGGGCTAAAAGCACAACGGGTGGGTGGGAGGGAGGGCTAAAAGCACAACGGGTGGGTGGGAGGGAGGGCTAAAAGCACAACGGGTGGGTGGGAGGGAGGGCTAAAAGCACAACGGGTGGGTGGGAGGGAGGGCTTAAAGCACAACGGGCAACGAGCGGCAGGAAGGGATAAAAGCACAACAGGAGAAGAGAGAGATCAAAGCACAACGGGAGGAGGGTGGGAGGGAGGGAGAAAAGCACAATGGGAGAAGGGCGGGAGGGAGGGAGAAAAGCACAATGGGAGAAGGGCGGGAGGGAGGGAGAAAAGCACAATGGGAGAAGGGCGGGAGGGAGGGAGAAAAGCACAATGGGAGAAGGGCGGGAGGGAGGGAGAAAAGCACAATGGGAGAAGGGCCGGAGGGAGGGATAAAAGCACAACGGGAGAAGGGCAGGAGGGTGAGATAAAAGCACAACAGGAGAAGGACGAGATGAAGGAATAAAAGCACAACGGGCAAAGGGCTGGAGGGATAAAAGCAAAACGGGCAAAGGGAGGGAGGGATAAAAGCAAAACGGGCAAAGGGAGGGAGGAATACAAACAAAACAGGCGAAGGGACAGGAGGGAGGGATAAAAACAAAACAGGCTAAGGGCGGGAGGGAGGGATAAAAACAAAACAGGCTAAGGGCGGGAGGGAGGGATAAAAACAAAACAGGCTGCGGGAGGGAGGGATAAAAACAAAACAGGCTAAGGGCGGGAGGGAGGGATAAAAACAAAACAGGCTAAGGGCGGGAGGGAGGGATAAAAACAAAACAGGCTAAGGGCGGGAGGGAGGGATAAAAACAAAACAGGCTAAGGGCGGGAGGGAGGGATAAAAACAAAACAGGCTAAGGGCGGGAGGGAGGGATAAAAACAAAACAGGCTAAGGGCGGGAGGGAGGGATAAAAACAAAACAGGCTATGGGCGGGAGGGAGGGATAAAAACAAAACAGGCTAAGGGCGGGAGGGGGGATAAAAACAAAACAGGCTAAGGGCGGGAGGGAGGGATAAAAACAAAACAGGCTAAGGGCGGGAGGGAGGGATAAAAACAAAACAGGCTAAGGGCGGGAGGGAGGGATAAAAACAAAACAGGCTAAGGGCGGGAGGGAGGGATAAAAACAAAACAGACTAAGGGCAGGAGGGAGGGATAAAAACAAAACAGGCTAAAGGCGGGAGGGAGGGACAAATAGTACCTGTATCACAGTGCATGCAGTGGATTGACAGCGGAAAGATACTAATAAAACGAAATCAATCTGTACTTGGTTCATTCACCACCGAAAAAAAAAAAAAAAAGGTAGTGATGCCTTTCAAGCTCTGTCCAATTAGAAGGCAGCAAAGAAGAGTGACAATGATTGTAATGAATGGCAAACAATGGGCGGGCTCCAAATCCATTGTTCAACACCAAAGTTGTGCAAGCGAGAGCGCATGCGAGGCCTAAAAAAAGAAGACAAGCCATCAAGTAAGAACCAAGCATACAAGAGTGACAAAAAAACCAACCGATGGTAAGCAATGGGCAGGCTTTAAGTCCACTCAGTTTTCGGGAAGACCAAAAAAGATCTTCTGTAACCAGATAGCTTATGCTGTTTTGAGGCGAGACCAAATAAATAGTTGTGCTTGTGCTGTGAGCACTGGAAGGAACAAATCATTCAATCAAAAGGATGGCAATAGATCTTCCATTACCACCTTGACTGCTCCATCATAACCTTGGTTTATTTTTAGCACCTGGGCCCCTTTCCTGGACAGCAGTAGCTCTTTATGAATACTACATTGATTCATTCAAGCTCCAGGATAGGGACATACCGAAGAAGGGGTGAGCCAAATTCAAGATGAACATGAACGCCCTTCTGTAAAAAGGAAGAAAATAAAAGTAACGACAAAAGCAATCGATGGTAGGTAATCTATTGGACCAAATTCCACTATACGTTTTTGGTAGTGTACTCGCCTGTCAGAAGGGGAGGCTCCTCGGCAATGGCGGAAGGAGCGTCGCCCCACTGCCTGGCTTAGAGTAAACAAATGAAAAATAAAATGATGTTCTAGCTTTGTTTTATTTTTCATTTGCCAGCTCTGACCCAGATTGTGCAGTGAGGGGCGTGCCAAAGGAGGAGGAGTGCTATGTGTATTCCCCTAAGTGTGCATATGTGTTTGTCCTGCCGTCTCAGGCTGACCAAAACAGACATGCACATTTAAGTTTCTCCAGCTGGCTGCACTGAACATCCGGGCTGGAGAAACCCCCACAGACTCCCTGGCTTGAGCAGAGCGTCTTTTCAGCCCACTCAGGCCAATACCTGTGCTGCTCTCCTAGGAGAGCAGTACAGGGATTGGATGGGAGCCTGTATCAGAGGCTGCCAGAAAGAGAGGAGGAAGAGCGACGAGGGAGGCGGTTGTTGGATTCAGGTAGGTTTTTTACTTATTTTTATGTATTTCCCCCAACCCCCGCATGCTTCCCTCCCACCCCACGCTCCCCATCTCCCGAATTGTCTCCACCCGTCGCACCACCTGTTGGTTGTGGCGGCCGCCACTGCCTACCAGACAGCTGAAAACTAGTAGGCAAGATCTAACACCATCTCAATCCCAATCTTCTTTACAATTAGACCGGTCTCTAACCTGCCCTTGCTTGTGAAAGCTTTTGAGAGGAACATGTCCATCCAACTCACGGATTAGATCATAAAGTGTTGCTCCTGCTGACCATCAATTAGGGTTCCTAGCTGGGTGTAGCATTAAAACAGCTGCACTCAAAATCCTACATTATGTGCATCAGATAGTGGATTTGATTTGATTTATGGTTTTGTAAAGCACACATATGCCCATAGGCGTCTTGGCGCTAGAGGTACGGGGAGACTACGGCGGCAGAGAGACCAGTTAATCAGATGTGAATAACCATCTGGTTAACCGGTCTCTCTGCCGCCGGGCATGGGGGGCTCGTGCCTTCTTGTCCTTCTCAATCTAGCAGAAGCTTTCAACAGCTGAGCATAGCAGACAGAACTCTATCCTGAAATGCTACATGAGTCTTCATTGCAAGGTTGGTTTTGCTCCATTATGAATCCATTCATGGTTAGTGAAGACTGGTAGTTGCAAATCAGGCAGGGGTACAATGCATGCCGGCATACCACATGGCTCCAACATGGCACCCACTTAGTTCACTACGTACCACGAACCACTGACTTACTTAATCAAAGAATCAGAAATCTCCATTCATCAATATGCTAAGACACTCAAATCTATTTAAAATCATATTCCATGAATGTCAAATCCGCAACCCATGCATCGTCCTCACCAAACTACAAACTTAGATGTCAGACAACTTTTGAAGTTCAATACCCCGATAAACAAGTTCCCTCTCTTGACCCAGACCACAATAATTCACCCCTTCCCTATCTTCTACGTTGAATTCTGTGGGTTTCACACTGGAAGCCTACGTTACTATGGCTAGCCATGCTTTGAGTGCAAGAGTGCTATAAAGTAAATTATTTCTTTTTCAATCATATCGTGTTTTGCTGTCCAGCGCTGCATACTACAAGCCTTTTGCTTCCACATTTGATTGTACAGGTGACTGAAATTTGTGTCGGGCAGAGTTTGTACTATGAAAGACAATAAGTGTTTAAATAAATGGATACATTTAAGGGGAGAAAAGTACTACGCTAACCCGAAAAATGAAATGCACCATAAGTGGGTGGAGGCATGAATCTTGATTTCTACAGACTTTAGAAGGCGTTTATCTGCAACTGAGAGGGGAGCCAACATATTAATGTATACTTACAAAAGCAAGAAGACTATGCAAGACATGAAAGTATTCATATTAATAAAATCAGAGAGAAAAATAGAAAACTGAGACATTATTCTTCAAATGCTCAGAACAGTGAAAAACATACACCAAAATGGTACTTGATGTTCTGCACTTTTACAGACTATCAGATTGTATACACGCCTAAACAAAATGGCTAACGTCAAAGATGTTCTAAGGCTGAAAAATCTTAACAGTGCCTTCTGGTGACACTTCCACTTGGAGAAAGCTGTGAATGTAAAGTTTCTACTGGCACTTAGCTGGTCAACGATGATCCTGGTTACACGGTGACAGCCATTTACCAATACACCAGTTTTCTACAGACACCAAACCGACAATTGTCAATCGTGGGGTCAATAGAATAGACTGCAATAGAGACCAAAGTTGCTTCCTGTTAATACTGATTAATTTAATTCCTTTTTATCCAGTATGCCCTCTGTTTTCTGTCAAACACTTTAGCATGCGCTTTATTTTGATAAACTCAGCTCTGTTTTCAGAATAACCAACAAGTAACATTATTAAACCAAATCTCTCACAAAAGGTCTGAAAAAGCACGCTTTTGAGACATATTGCAGGGAAAAAGCAATATTTACCAGTTGGGAGCCTGTGTGCTAATCCATTAGGAAAACATGCTCCTGAGCTGACCAACAGCTTATGACCAAGGGATATAGCTCCACGCAGTCACTAACAGGCGTACTTTATAGTTGTCCATGTATCACAATTTTTGTCTTCAGGTACTATACTACTGTTGGAAGTATTGGTATAGTTATATTTAATTAGAAAAAAAAGAAATTTGTGCAAAAAAGTGTTTCTGGATCTTGCACATTTAGATTTCAACCTTTCGTGAATATCAAGAGAAAATACCAAAATGGAGAATTGCAGTTTATTATGGCACAAATGAAGCAAGAAAGAGGCCTCAGACGTTCACAATTGTAAGACAACTGGGGTTGGGGGTTTAGGGGGATTCAATTCAGAACAGCCTGAGACCGCAATGTAGTAAACCAACTCTGGTAGCCAGCTTTGCAAGAAAGAATATTTAATACAGTAAGTAAACAAGCCTGGACTGAACCAAGCAGATATTGAATCTTGACTGGGATTTGCATTTCAAACTGCACCAATGACAACTGTACTCTGGAGGCATGAACGCAGGGCAAACTTGAAATAAGATGACTTGCATGATCAACTGAAAGTCTGAACCGCTCAACCTTGCGACAGCCTCTGTGAACACATCTATGCATGTTGAGGTTTCTTTGCATGTAATTAGGATAACTTGTATGAAGGTTCTTAGAAATTAAATAAGAATTAAACATCTTACCTTTGCCCTGCCAGTGCTCTGCAAGATATGCACTAGTGCACATGCCATCTCCTCCTTATTCCTCACACTGATTACCGGCTCCAGCACAGAACATAACATGCCATAGTTCCCAGTCACAAACTCTGCAAACTCTTTGTACTGCTCCATTGGTAGGATAGTAATAGTCTGGTAACGGGATTTAATGCGTATAGAGGGGCCACCCGATTTTCCTTTATTAGGGGTCGGGGTACTAACTGGGTACCACTTCTCCACGAATTGGCGGCCTGTCACACTGGCCATGGGAATATTGACCAGCCCCACGTAATTGTTTTTGTCCTTTTTTTTCTTCTTGTCCACATCTTTGTAGATGTGGACTGTGATACTGTGCAAGGCCGGAAGGCTTGAAAACTCAAAGTGTTCACCCCAAAAGATATTGTCTGCCTTTGTTTTGCTGGTGGTCCGTGCAAAGAGTGTGTCATCCAGGCATAGCTCACAGAAGTACTTTTTCTTGGGCGCCAGGTCCTTGGCCTCGATGATCCAGAGGCGCAGCACATTTTCTGCGCGCCGGCAGTTGTCCTGTATGGCATGGTAAAAGGGAGAAAGTTCAGCAATCAACTATATAGTATGAAAGCGCCAAGGCAACTGCCTCACCAGGAACTAGCTTTGAGTCAGTAAAACAAAAGTTTGCAGCTAATAAAATGGAGAGATGACGCAACCAACACCAACTTAGTGCTATTATAGGGGACAGAGAAGTCAAGCATGAGTAATAGGTCAGCGATAGGGTTACAGGGGTGAGCTGATGTCTAAGCCACAGGCTGTGTGTCTCGGCTTATGTTAGTGATAAGGGTTTCTGGCAGACTGAAAGTTAAATAATCAACCTATGTTGATGAAATACCACCTCAAATAGGGCTGTGGGTCTACTTTCATCTCTTCATGAAAGGGTTATGTGACTGGGTGGAATCTCTCTGGGAGGACATCATTATGCAGTGCATCGAGACTGCATGATGCAACCCTCGTGCGTCACAAGTCGAACAGTGATGCTGGTCACGTGCCTCCGTGGTTACCCAAAGGACCAATATGACACTTCAGTGGAGGTGGTATGGTGTTTTAGTGGGAATACTGTGGAATGAGCTTTGACTGGGTGGTGACATTTTGGCGCATTGGTAAAAGTGCTGCTGGCTTACTTGTGGTACAGAGAAGGTGTTGTGATACAGCTCTGAGGTAGAGTCGAGGTTGCTCTGGTGATTCAGCGCTAGAACTGTGGGTGAGCTGAAAGTTGAGTATTGAAGTTGTGGGTGGTTTATTAGTTCTAGGGTCGAGCAATGAGATCTTATGGTGGTTCAGGAGCAGTGCTGAGCATGGTCTGGTGAATCAGTGACAGTTCTGCAGGTTCAGTCTAGCGGTTGACAGGTGGGGTGCTACAAATGGTCTGGTAATTCAGTAGCCGTGCTGTGGGTGGGCCGGTGTTGCATATCAGCGTGTCTGGTGATTTGGTGGCTGATTGGTACTGATGTGGTCTGATATTTCAGTGGCAGCAGGTTGGGTGTTCAGGCAGTCATGTAGTAGTGCTATTGCACTCTACGTTGCTAAGTTGAAGTGTTGTGAGTGTGTTTGGAAGTTCAGCGTTGCAAACAGGAAGTTAATTTTGGTTTACATGAAGTATGAAGAAGAGCCACATTCAACACAATAAAAACTTACTATCAATATAAAGGACTGTGATTTAATTTATTAGTTATACAAAAAAGGTCCCAGAACAAGCTGCTAACATTCTTAGGCATAGCTTTGTTTGAGAAGCGCTGTTGCTATTACTTCCACCCAAAACCTTCAAATGAGGTAACAGGAACAAGCATACCAACTGTATAACATCACATTAAAGAAAAGTACCAAGCGCACAACAATCATAGGATCCTATTGAGGAACACGCACGTTTCACCCTTTATAAAGTCACTACTCTTTTCTGGACAGTCACCCTTATCTGTGGACAAAGGCAGAGAATGCTTCATGACCTACTGAGTCCCTTTCACATCCCACCCTCCTTAAAGCTGGTAGGTAGTTATGCTTGTTTACCGAGTGCACATTGGGACAAGACAAACCACTCAAGAAATGTTTGGACCCTATGCATAGACATTAAAAAGTAGTACTCAATAACGAGGAGTTCAAAATAGCCCTGAAATCAAGTTGCAAGGTTGCTGACGAGCCACTCAGTGAAAAGTAGTGATATGCTCCTTTCAGCAGCAACAAGAATTGGGCCAGGATATTCAGCTATAAAACCATTGTTCTTTGCTATTAAATTTGAGCAGTAATTGTTTTCTTTCGAGCAGCCTCTACAAGTATCAGGACACACCGCTTCAGACAGAACTTGTCCGACTCCCCTGAAAGATGCTTAAGTAGAGTTGCACTGCTACTTTTCTCAGCATTCCTCACTAGCACAGAGATCCTCTAAACATAGTAAACAGTTATGCTCATTTGGATGGACACATCAGAGGTGCACCATTACTCCTGCGCCTTCCTCATTACACCGACTCACCTTGTTGGGCTGCACAGTTCTTCGCAGGTTCTCCATCCACTTGTCCCGCTCTGCCGCTGACGAGCAGCTGAAGCATTTGCTGCCACTGGTGTAAGTGACCTAGAAGATAACGACCGATGAGCCACATGAAGACATCTAACTGGCTTGTACTACACACAGTTCAACATGCACCAAACACAACATAGGTCCCATAAGGGGAACAACGTGCACCGCAAATTAGGCCCTGAAATGTCACTACAGATGTTCCACTTGATACGACAAGAAACCTAGCTTTACTAAAGTACATTGTCAGTTTCGTTCATCAGCACAAATCCAGTCCAGACTTAGCCAGCCACAGAGTACAAACCCAGCTCTCTCGCCCAGCGCAAATCCAGCCTGATACTCAGAACAAACCTAGCCTGCCTGCTCAGCGCAAGCCTAGCCCCGCCGCCCAGTGCAAACCCAACCCTGCAGCCCTGCCGCCCAGCGCATATCCTGGCCCAGCGCAAACGATGGCCGGCCACCCAGCGTGCTCACAGCCTCGCCGCCCAGCGCGAACCCAGCCCGGCCACCCAGCGCAAACCCAGGCCCACTGCTCAGCGCAAACCCAGCTGTGCCGCCCAGCACAAAGCCAGCCCTGCTGCCCAGCGCAAACCAGTCGCTGCCCAGCGCAGATTTAGACCAGCAATCTCCATGCAAACCCAGCTGCCAGTTAAAAACAACTCACTTCATCTCAGTCCACTTTTGGGTTTACGGTCTCACCCCCTTGGCCTTTATCTACAACATGGGCATCATTCGTACTTCCCCTCAAGCCCACCCACATCTGTAAGACCAAGAGACACTAACAACACTGCATATGTAAGAGTAAGAGGGAAAATGATGTACTATCATCTTTATAGAAGGCAAGACAGTCCCATTTGAGTGGAGGCCCTAATTATTTTGGAAAGCTAGAAAGTCTCTAGCAGTGATGAATAATATATTCTTTCTAGAGAAGTGTCTTCAACCCATTTCTGCATTATATGAGATGAGTTATAATCCTTATACACAAAGGGATATTTCATATCTTGATGTGTTAACTGAAGGAAGCTTGTCTGTGAAAAGCTGTTTGATTTTTACACTTAAGTTCTAGTCTGGCAATGACATGCCTCCTACACCGGATCAAATACCCAAAGTTTAATTTTTGCGCCAAGGATGTAGGTGAACAGTTTAAGGGCTTGGAGGTGCAGCTAGGGAGATCTATCAACAGGGGGAGAGATCATGAATTGTATCTGCCTTTTGTTGCGACAGGCAGCAGCATAGGGGACGCTCTGTAAGGGAGTCATCAAAAATAGCGAGTCAGACATTAACACTGTCCAAGTGTTAGAGGGTCAGGGTTTGAGCTGGGTTTCTAAATTCTTCACAAAGAAGACTTCTGTCACGGTTGGCTTTAGTTTCAGGAAGGTGCTTTCATTCTGTTTAAGGATGATAGAGAAGAAATCTTCGAGAAAATTGATTTTTGTGCTGTGGAGAACGAGGTATGTTTGACCGTCAACATGTGTATGTGTTAATACTGTGGGTGACAAGGATGATTTCTGGTGGATCCGTGTACAGGATGGAGATTACTAGGTAGAGAACAGAGCCCTGTGGAACACCACAGGTCACAGAAAACTGGTGAGGTTCTGTGGATACCATCCGGATGGACTGTAAAGCACAAGAGAAGTTTGATAAGAATCAAGAGAAGCACAGTGCCGGTTAAGGCATGTGTTGAGTGGATATTGATCAGGATTTCATACTGAGCTGTTCAAAAGGCTGCTAGCAAGTAGGAGGGGGCAGTTGTTACCATTTTCTGCAAAGAAGAGTGTGTCGTCCACAACGAGCATGTTGACTGCCTTACTGAGTTGTGGGCAGAAGCCCAATTGATAGTAGTGTAGCAAGTCACTAGGTGTCAACATACTCTTGGAGTCAGATGTCAACAACATTGCTGAATACTTTTCCAATTCATAGATTGGTAAGTGAATGTTAACTGGAAGCTCTTTGGGATCTAAATTGGCTTTATGTAGATTAGAATTCTACAT
Organism: Lissotriton helveticus; assembly: GCF_964261635.1. Classification (NCBI taxonomy): domain Eukaryota; kingdom Metazoa; phylum Chordata; class Amphibia; order Caudata; family Salamandridae; genus Lissotriton; species Lissotriton helveticus. Next base: position 1,879,203,050 of record NC_136057.1, on the reverse strand, counting down.
AGAGAAACATACTCCCATCTCACTTTTGTGACCAACACAAAAAACTCTTCAAAAAACATTCAGACAATTCAGCCCCACACCAACTCCTATTCTTGGCTCCTACTGATCTCTTGGCTTCTAGTCTCTTTCCAGGGGATTTGTATGTTTGCTATTCATAATATTGTAATGTTCCCTTATCTGCTCACATCTCTACCTTTCTAGCAACCCATCACCCATTTACTAATTCTTTGCATCCCGTTGTCTCCTTCTCTCAAACGTTCTTTAAATTCCCTCATGGTTTTGCTTATCACTCACATCTATGGACTGATCCTTAAAGTGTCTCCCATCCCCTCAACCACCCCATATCTTTTCCTGTTCTTTGTCCTCAACGGCCCACACTCTGCAAATCTCTCCATTTATCAATTCAAATGTTAACTCATTTTTCTTCTTTTTTTGCAACTTTCAAACCCTTTCTACATCCTCAGACTCTGGGGGGCGAGTAGTCTAGAGAGTGGGTAGTTACAGGCAAATGACAAACAAGAAAATTGACACACTTAGGAAACAGATGCTTGTAAATGACTTCCCTGTCTCGTTTGCAGCGAGTTGAAAGTCCTGTAGGAATAATCCAACCCTCCTCCAGCATCAGACACTATGTAGAAGATGTTTTTAGTTCCTTTACCTCAAAGCAGAAATCCTGTCCCAGGATGCTGCTATGCAGCGGCTTCACAAAGACCTTCTCTTCGGTGGCGAGATCCAGGGCTTCCACTGCACTGCCGGGGCTCAGCAAAGACTCATGGGAGCGAGATTCCTTCAGCTTGGGCAACCCTCGGGACCTACAGGGTACACAGAAGAGTAAAGACTGTTCAGAGGTTTCACCGTTAACTGAGTAGACAACTCTACTCTAGAAAGAGCAATCCCGAAAGGCTGCCCAGTCTGAAGCTCTCTACAGCATAGACTATGGAAGACAAAAAGAGAACCAATAATGCAGGAGGACCCATGGAAAGCAGAGGGCGTTCCTGCCACTGTGGTGCTAATCAATGAATTACACCTTCCATTTCCATCTCCGAGTGGAAAGAAGAGGAGGCACTGGCTTGGTGAAAATAACGGAGATTAAAATATTATAAAAGGGAGAGACAGTACTACATGGAATAAGGACGGAAAGATAGTGGTTGGTGTAGGAAGGTGGAGCAGAGAAGGTGAGAGAGAAGATAATAAAGGTAGGGAAGGTGAGGGTTAGAGGGATGAAGGGGAGGGCAGAGCGAGGATAATGGGTGAGAAGGGGGAGGGGTTGTTGACATTTGAGTGACGGACAGTAAATAATACTGTACAAAGTGATGAGTGATAGAGTGGTTAGTGGATAAAAGAGTGGCTTGGCTGAAGAAAGAGAGGCTTGGCTGAAGAAAGGGTGGCAGGCGGAGAGGAGTAGGGCATACAACAGTGGGGATAGGAGTAGAGCATACAACAGTTGGGATAGGAGTAGGGCATATAACAGTAGGGATAGACCCAACACAGTGGGGAAGGATGCTAGGAACAGGGCTCAGTGGGTAGGAGTACTGAAGGGCAGTCATGAGTAGGGCTTGGAGGACAGAAGGATGGCTGGATAAATTGATAGATAGGATGCAATAAATATATAGTACACAGTCAATAAAATCTATCTGCTCTGGGTGATTTAGGGAATTGGATAACGATCAAAGCCCCCACCCGTTCATTCAGAAGAAGCTTAAGATTCAGGGCCCAGCAGTGGCCAATAGAAGATGGTGACTGTAACTGAGCCCACACAGCTCGAACATGCTCACACAAGCCCAGAGCAGTTAGGGAACGCATGGGAATGCAAAACAGAAGCCCACACCCCACACCCCCCTCCAACAGCCATTCCAGAACAACCGTTACCTGGGAGCAGGATGCACAGCTGCTTCCGGGCCTCAAATGTACACAGCACAAACAACTATCACACAGAAAACACGAAGACAACAAGGCCGTTACTAAGCACATTTCTACCCAGAAAGGCATGAGAGATGCACATTTCCCTCCGGTTTCAAACACACAAGTCACCTTTCGCGTCAGTGGGGCAGACCTACATGAAGCAGTTATAGATCCACTTGGCCGTGCACCCCCAAATCATAGCTCTGCCTCATGCCCGCTCTCCGCATTTCAAGCCGGCCCGGCGGCGCGAGGATCCATCGCCTCGCTGCAGGTGGACTCGGGGCGCGTCCGTCGGCAGCAGGCAGGCGGAGCCGTGCGAGCTGCGGCGCTCCTTCCCTCGCCGCGCAGCATCCCGCCCCTCAGGTACCGCGGGCAGGGCCCAGCGCGGCCGGCTGCTCCTGCCGGGCCTGTTGCCATGGCGATGCACTGCCTGCGACGAGATTACCGCTCCGAGGCGACGCGGCGGAAGCAGGAAGTGCGCGGAGAAGCGGTGACCTCTCGCGGCACCCGGGCCTCCCGCAGCCCTCGACGGGTACCTCTGTGCCCGGTGCCCACCGTGCCAACACTCCAAGCCCGCGCGCTGCTGGGCGGCAGAGCCAGCTCAGGCTCCCTGCTTGCCCAGCTCACCAGGGCAGTCGTTCTCACAGGAGTGCGAACAAAAGGGCTTCTTCACTTTAAATAGCCAAGGCCTCAACCTTGACAGTCTATTTCAGATTTTAATATGTATTGGAACACTGGAAATTGTGTTACCTAAACACTGGTATGGGCCTTCTGCTACAAAATTGCAATATGCATTTCTGTTCTTCCTGGTTTTAATTCACAACATTCTATCCTGAGTGAGTGAAATGTTCGAATAGCATTATAGCCTTTAAACTACAGACTACGTTGGCTGTTAAAGTCCCTCTACCTGTTTACAAGTTGGAAGCTGCATGCTCCTGTGGGAAAGGTTCTTTATTGGCCCGTATAGCCCTTGGCAGTGGGAAGTATGGCTGTCATAGTCTTGGTAACAAGAGCAGTTTGTGCCAAGGCAAGTGAAATCATGTGTGGACTGGCTGTACTAGAGATTTTGTTTACAACCTCTTTTTACCACAGATGCAAGTTATAAAAAATACAGTATGTAGTTTCCAGAGGTAAGGGCGTTTGCAAGAGGACAATGTTGCAGACACGAGTTGAAAGGCATTCAATAATTAAGCATAAATAGTGCTGGTACTGCTGAAAACCTTGATCCTTCTGATAGGTATACATAAGGATATGAAAGTGTGCTATAGGAAGCACTGTGAGTCACACTAAAAGTGTGGTACGAGTCCACAACTAGTAAAGTGGAAACAACGTGCTTACTGATGATATCTGTGTGTAATCTGCAGGTTATACGTCTGAATCTTGGCAGGGCAGACTCCAGGATTCATTATTTTGAGGTCAAAATCCAGACTATCACTGGGTTTTGGAATATTAATGTACGTGATTGATATTCCAGCATAATGATGTGTTATGTTTAAAAATGTGGGTGGGGTAATGGATATTGCACTAGTTGCTATAAGGGTGGTAATTGTGTACTTTTCTGCAACAAGTGACCAGGACATGGACAAATTGCGAACGGCTGCTGATCTTGTATTTTGGGCAAGTAAGCAAGCTGGAAGGTGGGAATGCCTGGCTAGAAAGCTAAACCTCATTTTTGGTGATCCTGGCCAAGTACAGTTTTCTACAGTGTATACGAGCCACCTTCAGACCATTTCCAATCACCAGTGATTCTGCCAGACACTGGACCGAAGAATGAAGTGATGTAATGAATATGCTACTTACCAGTATGCAACTGTTCTTGGCATGTAGGGCTGCTAACATTCATATCTGTAGCATAGATCGCCGCCTAGTGTTGGGTCCGGATGATTGCACATTGTTGTCCTGGAAGAGTCTTCGAAGTATCACGAGATAGGTGGCTCCTCCCCGGGACTACAGTGCGCATGGGCATCGACTCCATCCCCAGATTGTTTTTAGCCATTGTGGCAAAGATGGAGTTTAACAGTGAAAGTGATGGCCATGCTAGAGATAAAGTGTAAGAAAAAAGTCTGCAGCCGCTACGGGCGCCGGGGAGGAGGGCGGGCGATATGAATGTTAGCAGCCCTACATGCCAAGAACAGATGCATACTGGTAAGTAGCATATTCAGTTCGAGGCATGTGGGCTGCTAAATTCATATCTGTAGCATAGAATACATAGCAGTCCCTCCATTAACGGCGGCCGCCCGTGCCAGCTGCAGAAGTCTGAAAAAGTGTTTTAAGAACAGCCTGTCCTACAGCTGCCTGCTGTTTGGAATGCACATCCACACAGTAATGTTTGGTAAACGTATGTGGTGTAGACCATGTGGCTGCCCTACAAATGTCTTCCAAAGGAATGTTACCTAGGAATGCCATGGAGGCCCCCAACTTGCGTGTGGAGTGTGCCCTGGGGGGACCGTTAAAGTGCGCTTAGCCTTCTGATAGCAAATCTGAATACACTTAACGATCCACCTGGCTATTCCTGCTTTGGAAATGGGGTTGCCTTTGTGCTGAGCTGCGAAGGCAACAAAGAGTTGCCGTGTCTTTCTAAAGGGTTGTGTTCTGTCAATGTAGTACATAAGCGCTCTTTTGACATCAAGCGTATGGAGCATCCTTTCTGCTACCGTTTCTGGGTTGGGAAAGAATGCGGGCAGTTCGATAGTTTGATTGACATGAAACTGCGACACCACCTTAGGGAGAAATTTGGGGTTAGTGCGCAGCACCACCCTGTTTGAATGAATCGGTATAAATGGCTCTTGGATGGTGAGCGCCTGTAGCTCACTAACACGTCGTAGAGACGTGATGGCAATGAGAAAAGCCACTTTCCATGTGAGGAACTGAAGTTCACATGAATGCAGAGGTTCAAACGGGGGACCCATCAATCTGGTGAGCACCACATTGAGGTTCCACACAGGAGCTGGCGGGGTCCTGGGAGGGATGACCCGCTTCAGCCCTTCTAGGAATGCCTTAATGGCAGGCACCCTGAAGACAGAGAGATGCTGCCTGTTTTGGAGGTAAGCCGCTATGGCGGATAAGTGTATCCTAATGGAAGCGTATGCTAGATTGCATTTGTAAAGATGCAACAGATAGCAGATGATATTAGGAATGGAGGCATCGAGCGGGTTAATAGCGTGCTCGGTACAGTAGATGACAAACCGCTTCCATTTCGCTGCATAGCAAGCTCTGGTAGTGGGCTTCCTTGCCTCCCGGATGATGTCCATGCATTCAGGGGGAAAATCAAGGTAGCCAAACTCTAAGACCTCAGGAGCCAGATCGCCAGATTGAGCTGCTGCGGATCTGGGTGCTGAATGTCTCCACGGTTCTGCGTCAAGAGCCGGGGTGTGAGGTGCAGTCTTTGATGCGGCACCACAGAGAGTTCGAGGAACGTGGTGTACCACGGTTGTCGCGCCCACGTAGGAGCAACTAGGATGAGTGTCATCGAGAGTTGCCTTAGCTTTCTTGCCACCAGCGGAATGAGAGGCGCTGGGGGAAAAGCGTACGCAAATCTGCCTGACCAGTTCATCCATATCGCATTGCCCTGCGACTGTGGGTGAGGGAACCTGGCGGCAAAGCTTTGGCATTTTGAGTTTTCCTCCGTGGTAAACAGGTCTATCTCTGGATGACCCCACTGCTGGAAGTACGGGCGGAGCACTGATGGATGTAACTCCCACTCGTGCATCTGGTGGCTGTACCTGCTGAGCAGATCCGCCATCTGATTGTCCGTGCCCGGGAGGTGTTCCGCCATGAGGAAGATGTTCCTCTGAATGGCCCACTTCCACATGCTCTGAGCTAGATGAGACAACTGTGGAGAGTGCGTACCTCCCTGCTTTTGGATGTAGTACATGGCTGTCATGTTGTCCGTCCGGATCAACACGACTTTGTTGCACAGGTGTACTTTGAAGGACTTGAGTGCCATGAAGATTGCCATCAGCTCCAAGTAGTTGATGTGCATCTTCCTTTGTTGCGTTGTCCATAGCCCCTGCACCGTATAGTGGAGCACATGAGCCCCCCATCCCTGGAGAGATGCGTCCGTTGTTAGTGTAATCTGTGGCACAGGCTCCTGGAACGGACGGCCCTTGCAAAGGTTGCGTGGATTCCACCAATGCAGAGAGCTGTAAGCCCGACTCGTCACCAACACTAGGTCATTTAGCTGTCCTTGAGCCTGAGTCCACTGATGCGCTAAGCATTCTTGGAGCGGACGCATATGGAGTCTCGCGTGCGGGACTATGAAGATGCAGGAGGCCATCATGCCTATCAACTGCATGAACACTCTCGCTGGGAGCGAGTGTTGTGGTCTGAACTTTTGGATCAGCGACTGGATGTTGGCGATCCTCGCTGGATTTGGCTGAGCTGTGGCAGCCAGAGTATTGATAGTCGCGCCTAAATACTGCCGCACATGGGCTGGCTGGAGGTGTGACTTCGGGTAGTTCAGTGTAAATCCTAGACTGTGAAGGAGGTGAATGGTGTGGGTCATGTCGTCGGCGCACTGCTGGGCTGACTTTGCGTGCACGAGCCAGTCGTCCAGATAAGGGTAGACATGTATACTCTGTCTCCGAAGGTGTGCCGCCACTGTCGCCAGACATTTTGTGAACACTCTGGGAGCAGTGGTCACTCCGAAGGGGAGCACCTTGAACTGGTAATGCCTGTTGTGGATGGTGAACCTGAGGTACTTTCTGTGGGAGGGGTGGAGTGGTATGTGAAAGTAAGCATCTTTGAGGTCCAAGGTTGCGAGGAAGTCTCCCTGTTGTAACAAGGGAAGAACCTGCTGCAGTGTCAACATGTGAAAGTGTTCTGAAAGAATGTACTGGTTTAAGGGGCGGAGGTCCAGAATCGGTCTGAGCGAGCCGTCTTTCTTTGGGATGAGGAAGTACAGGGAATAAACCCCTGTGCCTTCCTCCTCCACCGGCACGAGCTCTATTGATAACTAATACATCCCTGTTTGAGACCTAGTAGCAAGCTTCCCAAGTTTCCCTGGTAAGACAAGTTATTTGATTTAAAAAGAGAAAGTAAGTGTTGAGCATATCCTGAATCCGGTTCTAAACATTTTAAACAAGAACAAACAGCATGTGATATATTGTTCTGATTTGTTACCTTTGCCTCAAATTGTAAAGCGCTCTGATATCCTTCGGGATCAAGTTCGCGCTATATAAAACTTTACAAATAAAATAAATAAATTGCGCCTTTTTGCAGCATCACTAGAACCTCGTGCTGCAATAAGTGCAAGTGCTCTGCTGACATAGGACGGTGTTTTGGGGGCATGGGTGGTGGGGTGGATGTCAGTTCTAAACAATAGCCGAACTGGATAAGTTTCCTGACCCACCTGTCTGTGGTGATGGACTTCCAGACGGGCAGGAACTGTTGGAGTCTCCCCCCGACAGGTGTGGGATGGTCGGGGGGCAGTGACAGGGAGTCACTGTTTGTTGGCGGCAGAGGTACGGGAACTGTTGTTGCCTCTGCCTCTACCCTTGGCACTGTTTCCTCTGTATCCACCTCTGCCCTGCTTGCTGTAGGAGGATTGTGCACCACTTTTATTGAATGGCGTCTGCTGCGACATGTGCCCTCTGTTAACACCTCGAGTGCCTGAGCGACGAAAAGTGTTCCCTCGAAATTGTTGTGACTGGAGAGCTCCCATGGACTTGGCAGTCTCGGTATCTTTTTTGATTTTCTCTAGGGTGGTGTCCACCTCTGGGCCGAACAACCTGTCTGGATTAACGGGTTGGTTGAAGATAGTAGTTTGTATCTCTGGCTTGAATCCCGAGATGCGGAGCCATGCTTGACGCCTCAACATCACACTAGTGTTGATTGCTCTCGCTGCTGTGTCCGCAACATCTAGCGCACACTTTATAGCAGCGTTGGAGATGAGCTTTCCCTCCTGGATAAGCATTTCAGCTCCCTCTTTAAACTGGTCTGGGAGGTGTTGTAACAGCTGCTCTAGGGTGTCGTAGTGTGCCCTATCGTATCTGGCCAACAGAGCTTGCGTGTTTGAGATGCGCCATATGTTGGCCGCCTGAGCTGCTACCCTTTTCCCAGATGCCTCTAGCACTTTTGACTCTTTGTCTGGGGGAGGAGCTTCACCCGTTGTTTGGGAGTTTGCCCTCTTGCGGGCATTAGAGACCACCAAAGAGTCCAAAGGCAACTGGCCCCTTATGTAAGTGGGGTCGCCAGGTGCCGGTCTGTATTTCTTCTCAACGCGTGGGTTTACCGCCCGGGATCTCGTGGGTTCCTTGAAAATGTCTGCCGCATGCTTAAGGACCCCTTTCAACATTGGGAGAGTCTTGACAGTTTTTTCAGCAGTAGAGAAAGTGTCAAAAAGGAAGTCCACTTCCACGGGGTCAGCATGCATCTCCACCTTATGGCGTGTAGCTGCCCTTTCGATTAAGGCATTAAATGCCGCAGAGTCCTCAGTGGGGGACGGCTTTAAATTATAGACCTGTGGATCCTGGACCGCCTGCTGGTCCCCTTGATCACCAGTATCCATCCAAGATTCCTGCTGCTCATCAGGCTCAGTATGAGCAGGGAAGTTGTACTCCTCATCTTGGTCCCCTCCATCCCCATCTGAGTATGTGGGTGAAGGTGTTGCACTCCGCCTATGCTGAGGAAGAATCTGCTCCACTAGAACTGGGGTGTCTGCTGCAGGCTTTTTACGTTTCAGAGGAATGGTAAAGGACTGCAAAGGTTGTGAAGTAATCTTCCTCTTGTATAGCGTGAATTTGCCGGTGTCGGCATCGATGAAATGCTCCGACCGGTCTTCAGCCAAAGGTTGTCGAGGACCCACGGTCCCAGCCGGTGGAGTGGACGTCGACACGGTGTCTTTGGGCACCGACCGCGGTGCAAAGGCCTTTGGCGCCACCTTAGGCGGCAACGTGTAGACGAGCGGTGCCGATGAGGTCTTTGGTGCGTCCTGTAGCTTCGGCGCGGAAGGAGTCTTCGGTTCCGATGCTGAAGCCTTGACCTTAAGGAGCTTGAGGGAGTCCGAGACCTGCTTCGTAAAGGAAGCGGACGGTTTCATCGATCCGACTGATGTCCGTGGTCCGCCCCCTGGGGAAGACCCGAGCGTGGCCGACTTGTGTTTGTCCGGTCGAGGAGTACTCGTGACCGGTGCGGCCATACCACTGTCCACTACCGTAGACGTCGATGCCGATGGCTTCGGATCGATCGGTTGTCCTTTAGGGGTCCCGGCCCCAGACCTCGGCTCTGCGGCCTTCACCGACTTTGCGTCGACGGGCTCCTTCGTCTTTGGCGCGACAGACTTTCCCGATGCAGGAACGGCAGTCTTCTTGGGCGTCAGCTTGTCTCCTTTGGTGGCCTCCGACCCGATGGGCTTCTTCGAGCTTGGCTCCGCAACCACCTTCGGCACCGTAGCATGGGCTGCAGCGTGCGCCTGTTTGGGGGCCCCCGAAGACGACGGCGTCGGCGCCGGAGCGGACGTCTTCGGTTTCGATGGCGTGTCGGCCATCTTTGTTTTCACCGGCACAGAGGGTTTTGGTTTTGGTTTCGTTTTCTGCAATGGCGGCTCCGCGGAGGTGTCCGTAGCCGGGCCAGAAGGCGGGGCCGTGGATCGAGGTGTAAGGTCTTGGGTAAGGCTGCGTGGCGATCCCGTGACCTGAGCCTTTGTAAGAGTACGAACGGGGCATAGCTCATCCTCCGAGCTATCTTCCATGGCCCCATATGCTTCGTCGTCCCCCCCCTACCTTCGACGATTTCTTCAATGTCGGGACTGTGGTCGTCAGCTCCGTCTTCGGACTCGACCTCCATCGGGGTAGGGGAAATCTGCAGGTGAAGCACTTGGTCGTCTTCCGCGGGGTCGTCAAAGATGCCCACCGGTGCTGGAGCCGATCGCTGGGCCTCAAGGCGCGCCACGCGCCGAAGCTTGATCGTCTTCTTCGATCTAAATCTGGAACAGGCCATACAGTTGGCCTCGTCGTGGTCCGGCGACAGGCACTTGTTGCACACAGGATGGACGTCAATGTGTGGGTACTTGGATCCACACACGGGACATTTCTTGAACGGACTCCGTTCCATGCCGTCGAAGTCTTGCTGCGTCGACTAGGCCCCGATCACCGAAGAGTCTCACGACCCCCCGGATATCCGACTCTACGAGCTGGAAGTTAGACGGGACCGAACGCGAACAATACCGACGGTGCCGAGAAGGCCTTTTGGCCTAGAGAAAGTTCCTTTACGATTCCGAACAGGAGACGTCGAAATCACATCCGAACCCAATGGCGGAAAAAAACAATCTGGGGATGGAGTCGATGCCCATGCGCACTGTAGTCCAGGGGAGGAGCCACCTATCTCGTGATACTTCGAAGACTCTTCCAGGACAACAATGTGCAATCATCCGGACCCAACACTAGGCGGCGATCTATGCTACAGATATGAATTTAGCAGCCCACATGCCTCGAACCTTAGAGTACTTGGGGACAGAATGTGATGTAACGGCTAGGAAGGTCGACCTCAGAGCTGGGGAACCAGGTTCTAGTCTTGGCAGGGATGCTCAACATTCTGTGATTCTGAGCAAATCACGAAATCTCCCTGTGCCTGACAAAAATGAATGTGTCTGTAACATAACTGGTGCTCATGTAAAGTGCTCTGATACCTCCGGGTCTAGTTCGCGCTATATAAAACTCCACACACACACACAAAAAAAAAAAAGAGTACACAGTTTGGTCAAGCAGGGGTTTGAGTCTAGGTCTCTAACTTAAGAGATGGCATTTTTTTCCCAACACACTAATGACCAGCACTTCACATTTTTCCCAGTTCTGCCAGAAACGGCCAATTGGCATAGTCATTTGTCTAAAAACACATAGTTTAGTTAAATTGGAATAAGGAGTGAATTGCCCATGATCTTACATATTACTTAGGTGGCGAAGAAAACATGCATACTCTTAATGTCTGGTTGACAATGTATTCACTAGACTAAATCTGAGATGGGGTGGGTTGGAATGGGGCTGTGCATTCCATGGAAAGGCTCAGCGTGGTGTGAGTTTAGTAGACTTATTGGTGACATATCGATAGCTAACCTGGAAAGCAACTCTGCCCATTGCTTTTCCTTGGGTTTTTGTTTGGTCACGCCTATTTGCTTGCTTTCTCTTCAATGGTTTTATTTGTTTTAGTCCACCCCCTAGTCTTTGTTCCTCCTGTGGAGCATAACCTGTTTACCATCTCTCTGACTGGCTCATGTTATCCTTCCAGAATTGTCTGCTTTTCAATAACTTTTTCTTTCTTTTTCTAAAAGCACTCCATGAGAGAGAATGCTTTTCCCCTGTTCTCTGTGTTTTTCCAATTTCTCCCAGCAGATTTATTTCCCTGAAATATATATTTTCCACTACTTTGTCTTTCAAGCTGCTCTTACATACGCTTTCACTTTTGTACAGCTTCGCCCTTCAAGCAGCTCTCCCATGCACTTCAACTTCATGTTGTGCTGTTTCTCGTTTGTTCGCTTCCAACCCTTCATGTTGCTGTCTGTGTTTCTTCCCTTCCTGCACCCTCCATGTCGCTTCCCCGTGCACCCCCTTGTTGCTTTCTCCACGGTCTGCGATTGCACCCCAAGTGTTCCTTCCCTCCACCTGCTTTCTTTCTGCCCCGCCCCCTTGCGCTGTGTGTTACTTATTGTCGGTTTACTGATCCAACTCGGATTGGTAAACAATAAGAAAAAAACGCGTGCAACATTTTTTTGTTGGTGTGTCAATGGTTGGTGTGCAAGCCTAAAAAATGATGCAACAAACCTCATTGGCTTTTTTTCCTGTTAGTAGGTCTACTGCACAGCATCCCTGATGCTAAAACCATTGGCAAAGCCGAAAGAACTCAAAGGCAAGGCCTACTTGTTGTTACCACATATTAACTAGAGATATCTGAAATGTATGTAATTTCCTTTTGCCTAATTACCCAAAACTTTCAAAAAAATTACGTGAAATTGAGCTAACTGCTAACAGTATTTAGTTCCTTTTTTATATAGCATGAATGGCGCCCTCATATGCACATATTTTCAGCTACAAAACACCACTAAATTCCAAATGGCATGAACAGCAGCCACTCGCATTCTGTTTGATCATAGTGTTGCTTTGCTCCATCAACTGTCAGGGTTTACAGGATGTTCGAAATATGCGGGGGAAGACAAATTGTTAGCAAGGGATCACATGACTATGTCACTGGCCAGCCAGTGGCCCTTCTGCCAAATGGCTGCCTTGGAATGGCTTGAGTAGAAGGTGTTGAGACCTTTGCTAACAGAAAGACTCCAGTTACATGTTAGGTGGCGCTCCTCATACTAATGCTTCACCACTCCCATCCCCAGTGGCTGCCAATAAGGAGTGTGGAAAGCACAGCACTATTCTATGCAGGGGACACAGCCCTAAACGCTCCTATCACAATATATGCTGCAGCTGTAAGTTCTGGGTCACTAAAATAATTGACAGTTTTCCATACTCTGTTACAATCTGCAGCATCACTTCAACCTCTACCAGATGTGCGCACCTTTAAGAATGCAGTCTATTTTCCACCAGACCTAAATCATGAGAACTTAGTAAATATAAGAGTAGTCTATTTCAAGTGAATCACTGTAAACGAAATAGTAAATAACTATTGTTGTTGTTAGACAGTTAGGTTCAAAGCAATTACCAATCGGAGTGAAGAAAGCAGATATAACCATACCAAGATATCCGGCTTCCCATCTGTGTATAAGACGAAAGGCACTGTTTGAAATCCCAACTTATGATGTCGTACGCAGTTATATAATGATGCATTTAAATGTTCGAAACTAACCAATAGTCCCAAACTAAGATCCAATCACCACTGCTAAACTCATAACAAACACAAGCAACCACACACACATATTAGCATATTTGTTCAGCACCAATGGCCAACCCTACTATTTGAATTAAGGTCAATACAGGCAAAGTGACAGTGCAGAAGGGAAACGTCCTTTAGAACGAAGCGTAATCCCGCTGTGCCTTCACAGCACCGGCAATAGAACGAACACGTCTTCAGTACACATTTGTTGAGTATGCAAGTCGTTATAATGACCTGCTGGGGTGGGGTGGGGTGGGCGCATTGGTGGAATGGTGTTGGATTTAAAGTCCAACACCTTCCCTACTGTTGCGCAGACTAGAGTAGGAATAGCAAATTAACGTATTCCAAAATCCAGCTCCCCCTAAGGCAAGTCGTTATAACGACTTGTGTGCTGAACGAATGCATACTAAAGACCCGTTTGATCTAATGACGATGCTGTGAAGACAGCGTGATTTAGGCTTGCGCAATACTGTCATACATTCAGTGCAGCAGTGTCCGATATTTCCAGCGTGAAGCTGTGCCTTAGCAGTCTCTTCTTCCTTCGTTAACAATGCTCTGTTTTCAAAGCCAAATCATATTACTTTAACCTGCCTCATAAATGACCAGATACTTGTTACTCCTACAGTGTCGCGAGCATCAGCCTCTGCCTTTGTTTTATGCTCTTCGTCATAGGTGAGCACGTGAGAGGAGTGCACTCACTACCTGTGGATCAGAGAGCCAAGCATCCGTCAGCCACGGATATTAAGGCATCAAGATGCAGTGGTACCAGCCCTTGACCGATGAATCAGCACCAGCTACTGCAGTACAGATGGGCTGATTGGATAACAAAAGACCATCATTCACAAACTCCATGACGTCATGCCTCAAATCCCTGAGGCAGTACTGGAGAGCGTCTGAACTGGCTCCCCAAGGGATAGTTCACTTCTGCTGAAAAGAGCAGTGAAATGTGTTACTTTCACAGTTATGGCAGAAGCGCCCTTGACACTTCCTCCCCCAGGGTCCGATTTTTGGTGATATTAACAACAAATGATGTGGTGTAGGTCTTCCTCACCACTGACACAATCACTAAGGCAGGCAATTGCGTAACAAAAACAGATGAGGTGGGGCCCCCGAGACCCCAGATCTCACAAATATTCATAGTCCATAGTCCTTAGACTGACTGGGGGAAGGGCTGTGCACTGTAGGGGCTTGACATACTCCCCAGAAGTCAAACTGCAGATCTGGGAGAAGGCGGGTAGTTGGTTAGAGTAGAGGTGACAATTTTGCTTTAATTGTATATATTTTTGCCTTAGTCAAGCCTAAGACTCTAGTTGTCTGAGGCCCTAAAGAGGCCCTGGGATAAAAAAAAATGTCTTGAATATTATAGAGGATTGGCAAAGAATCTCAGTGTGCACCGTAAACCTGTCTGCATATGTTTAATCCCTTGTTGCCAGTGCAGGTCAAGTCCAGCATTTTACCTGCTGGTTATTGTAGCAGTTCACGCTGTGCAGCAGGTGATGTCCAGGCTCCCAACCTCACTGCAACAGTCTCCTGTTAGGGCAGCACCAGCAGGCTTGCTCAGGGTGAAGTTGTGGGGGGTGATCGGTGAAGCAGATCTGTGCAGCAGCCTTCTTCTGTGGTGCTCCTCCAGGTAAGCAGCAGACAGGTGTTCCGGTGTTGCAACTGCAACCTCCAATCTAAATCCCTCAAGGTAGTGTCTTTATGGTTGTTGTGGCTTTTCGGCCGATCAGGTTTTCCCACTTCGGCAGAGACACAACTTTCAATCACAACATCAGCAGCGACGACACCAGTTTCTTAAGCCTGCGCAAACCTCCAGGAAGTACAGGATGCTGGCCTGGTACAGTCATATGCACCTCATATGAACACTGCACAGAGCGCCCAGGGTGGACCCTTAACCACATGGGACACTCCTGGCTTTTACCAAGTCAGCTTTCTCTGAGTGCTCCACACACTGGGAACACTCGGGGCTTCTCCTCTCGGACATCCTCGCCCGTGGCACACTCCTTTCCTCAATTAGCAGGCACATAGGGCTCAACTTTAGGCAGCCCGTCAACTCATCAAGCAGGACGTGCAGACTGAAGTCCTCTCACGTCTTGGAGACTGGCAGTCAGGCAGGAACCAGCCCTGGTTGAACAGCAGCTCTTTCTGTCCTTTGTGGAGCACTCTTGTACTTGGTCTACAAGAACTTGGGGAGTGGATCATGGTGGGGTGATTTGGGTCCCACTTGTATACACATTTTCCAGACAAGAGGTGTGTATCATCGTCTCAGGTTTCAGAAGTGATTTGGGCTGGTTCTCTTTCAAATGTCATTCTCTTGCTGCTCTTCAGACGAAGCCTTTGTGTTAAATGATAGCTCGCATAGCAGACAGCAATGGTGTTGACTCCAAGCAGGAGACTCCAAAACAGGGGTACAATGAAGCGTGAGGTATCCACACCAGCCTTCCCTAAGCAGTAATCAAGTACAGACAAAAGGGCAGGCTCTGCCTAGACATTTCCTCCCCATGACAACTGAAACTGTAGTGTTGCCCCCTCTACCAAATGGCAGTCCTCTGGAAGAACTAATCAGCAGCCCTTTGCAGACAAGGGCCTCCTTGAATTTTTAAAGACAGACATGTCTGCATCCTCCCCCATTTTCGTATCTGGGTCTCCACCGTCCAGGTACAGGAATGCAGGCAGTCACATCCACTGTCTGTGGGAATTGTTCTCACCTTCCATTTCGTGCCATGCAAAAATCCCACTGGCACCAGGGCTCTGAGATTGTGCAACACATAGTCCTATTAACATGCATGTACTACACATTCACTGCACATACACACACTGAACATGCACACTGATGCCAGCAGAACGCGGTGGGTTTCAATAACACCATAACTTTAGACAAGAATAGCCAGTATGCTGCTTTTACTTAACACAAACAAAAACTTCTGTTTATACTACAGATAAAAAAAACAGTATGCTGCCACCACAAGTTATGTGATGTAACCAGCATGCTTTGGAGTCAGACGCACACTATGAGGGGATGCTTGGTGCGTCCCACGCACGCCTCCTGGTCATAGAACAAGTTCTGGACCTAGCATTACCAGGGACAGACCAAGGCCTTTAGATACATGCTAAATTAGCATGATGCCTAGGCCAGTTTCACATGCAGTCGAGCACTCAGGGCAGGGGATACCTGCCCATTCACCATGCAGGAGACATTCCCATCCCATGACACAGACACCAAATGGAGTGTCTAGTATTGGTATACTCTTTGCAAGTATCCCATGAAAAATAGCAGGGTCATTCCAAGGTGATATTCTGGATTGCTAGTCAGAGAGTACAACCTCTATGATGATGTCCCTTTGAAGAATGGGGGGTCTCATTTGTGTCATAGCAGGTGTCTCTATCAAGCTCACCTGTCTAAAGTGCTGTTTGTAACCAGAGTGGGAGCATGTCCCGTGATGTTTTTTAATTTGTTGTTGAAAACGTAAGGACCAACTTGACACTGATATCCTCAATGGCATGTCCTTGCCACTGCGTGTTTGCTTGACATATTGCAGGAGAGCGCCTAGATGTTTGACAAGTAGAGTTTCCTATCCTTGACATGTTTACAAGGAGTGCTTACACTGAGATCTCGAATGTGAACTGTGTGAAAGTTTTGACTTCCTTTAGTCTACAGTAATAACTTTGTGTAATGCTTCCGGACAACAATGGCAATCCGCAGTGATGCCCTGCTAGGTGTAGTTTGAATGCTCATGTAGTTGGTAATAAACAGTTTTACAAAGATGTGAAGCAGTGGCAGCAACTCCCTATGGCATTGATGAGTAAGAAATTAGATAAGCACATTTTAAAGGAAAACATAAAATATATTTTTCTTGTTAAGTGTCCTGTATTCCTGCACACAAGAGGTGCTATTAAGTGTTCATGAATAAAAGGGATGATCACATTTTGGGGAACAAATTAAACACGTTGCATATGCAGCCATAAACGGCATGAACTACTTCATAAACCGATTTTTGTAATTGAATTATTTTCTTGGAGTATAACTCTTTTAACCAATAATACCTAAAATGACACAATGTACAAATGCTATCACAGCAAACTTTGTTACAGCTGCCTTACACTGACAAACAGCTCATTTGCACAAGATGGCCAGTTCAATACGTCTCCCCTTGGGTTCCATTGATTTTGAGGAGCACTTTTCACATAGTGATACAAACATGTCGCTGGCGCTGAGCCCTCAATGAGGCAAATACTCCAAATTATGTTTTAAAAAATGATTCCATCTCTGCTGCCCTCTCCATTCTGCCGCCATACAACTTGGGCATTGCAAACATTTACCTTGGCAACAGGTTGTATTAATACCACATACACATTTAAAATCTGTTATACATCACTGACTCAGAACATCTTAGTGATAACTAAAAGGGAGAGCTATTGTTTAGTATCACTTGCTTGCAATACCATCATACTTAGTACCAAAATAAAATCCAAAGCAATTTAATCCACCCGAATCTACAGCAGCAGAAGCACTCCCAAACAGCGCCGCATTGAACTGAAACATGTTTTAGGGCTTAGTAAACCTTGGACGATGCGAACAGGAAGGATCTCCTACGTGCCAATAAATTCTCCACATTGTTAGGGAAAAGGTCACTATCAAGAACATGTTTTTTGTCAGAGAGTCTGAGATCCACGCATCTTGAAACCACATTGGCTAAAACTTACAAAAATGCTCCTGAATTACTTTCATGTTTTTATACACTATGACTTGATACACACTCACGAGAAGACGACAATTAGCTAGGCCTTTGGGTACTTAAATACTATAAAAGCGAGGGATAAAGTAACATTCAAGTGCAGGGCAGGACCTGCTGTAGAAAAAAGTTGAGCAAGTATTGTAGACGCTTGTCGAGAAGAATATGGAATCTAAGGGCTTGCAAACAGTAGCAAGAAAGTAGTCCAGTAAGACTGAGATACAGCATAAAAAATTTGATAGATCTCACGCGGGGCATAAGCACACCTTATAAAAGAGTTTGAGCGGAAAGGAACAACAGTTTGCCTATCTAAGAGGATTTGCATACTGGAAAATAGTAGTATATCAGCAACTGCAACACTGAGAACAGTTCTAGAAACAGGCAGTGGTATATGAAACTACCCAGACAGCTGCACAGAACTCCTAATCTCACACATCCCACGCATACACAAAACAAGATCAGGAGGACGGGTTCACTTACACTGCTACTAAAGCATGGAACGAGCTCCCACTCCACATCAGAGTCTCCCCCTCTCTTCTTGAATTCCGCAAGAAGCCGAAGACCTGTTTTTCAATTAACCAAACTATCCAAGACAGGCATAGGCACACATACGCCTGCTAAGCACCTGGATACCCTTGTGTATGACAGTGATGTTTATAATTACACATAATAACAAATCACAACAGTGTTTACCTTGCACAGTCCTCGGTCTTGGCACTGGCCAAATAAATCCGAAGGCATCCTTGTCGATCCATGCAAATAAATGAACATTGCTGGCTATGCCAAGATACTGCTCCTTCTTTTATCAGACTTGGTGTTAACTCCTTCCCTATCTCAGGCTTACCACCTCTGCTGTCGAGGCTCAGGCACTGAAGGATTACAGACTTTTCAGTTTTATCAGAGAACCTATTAAAAATTGAGCACGGTTAAGCATCTGCAAGAGATAATCCCAGGGAACGAGGATCACTGTAAACAGAAAGATTAGGGTGGCATCTGAGGTGGATCACAGGGGAGGAGGTGGCTGCTGGAGATGGAGAACACATTTCCAGAAAAAGACAGGCATGGGCTCAGAATATCTGGCAAATGGCAAAAAAATATGAATTTGTTTTGCACGACTGATCAATCGGGGAGCACCAATTAAAATCAATGGCTGAATTTACAGCCAGCTTCAAATGATAGCGTCCGGTTCCTCAACACCTCTGTGGTTCTTCTTGTTTTTACTATAAGTCTCATGTATCTACCTTTATCAGGGAAACTTGATTCTTTTTCATAGTCTTATATTTCCCATTTCACGTCAATTCTTCATCTGTACCCTCACTTTAAGCTGCCTTTACGCTACCCGAGTGTCTAACTCCCATGTCTTCAGCGCCGTCTTCTTTCCTTTCAGTATCTATCCTCTGCTTCAATCCTAGGTCCATGCATTTGGTTGTGGCCTGCCAAAATGGGCTGCTGCACCAAGCCTGTCGCTCGCCCTCCCACCAAATGTTCTCGTGTTTCTGGGACGTTTTTGGCCCGGTCCCACCGTTCAGGCGTCATGGCTTACTCCCAATTCAATAAGCCTAGATTTCAACAAAAGTAAAAGTATACCGAAATCACGATGGCCCAGTCAGATTAAAACAGAAAACAGACTATCAAAACGTATCTAAAAAGACCACATTTTTAAGCCAAGTAGAAGATAGGTCAAGAAATGATGGATATTGACAGTACATCTTGAGAAATACCAATACCAAAAAAACTCAATTGTATCACTGGAGACAAGAGAAAGTAGAGAGATTATGAATCGAAAGAGTATTTGCAAAAAATGTTTTTAAAAGTTGGTTATCAATGGTAAATAAGTTGTTCTTCTAATGAATACATCTTTCCACAAATTCCTCATCTCGAAATACCCAGACGTAAACCTCTGAGGAAGAAGAAATGGAAAAATCAGCCACAAGGGAAACTGTCAAAAAGAGTCTCACTTAAGCATCAGAGTGTAAATAGTGCTTTTCAAAAAATTAACGCAAGCACAAAAAGCTGTAGCAGCTTGTACAAAGATCCTTGCTGCATAAGTAATGAAAAACAGAGTAAACGTTTGAGCAGCCACTGCCAATCTGCTCAAAGCATGCAGCCGAACATTTTCTGTTCCTGCTTACTTTGCCGCAAGCTGGAAAACCTCATGACACATTGCCTACAGTCACAGAGCCAGGCTCTGTTCGCATCTTCACCTCGTTCTGCTTTAATGCAAGGCATGGTAGTGAGTGTGTGATGATCTGAGCACACAACCCTGCACCCAAAGGGGGAAAGAGGTCATGTGATATAAACTATCAAGAGCTCCAAGAGTGTGATAGGTCTTCATGGCTCCATAGGCCCCTGGCAGACAGGTCTTCTAAGGGGGCTTTCTGAGCTGGGAGGGAGGCATTTCCAACCAAAGTCACATTGGGTCAAGGCTGCTTGAAGTCCTACACTGTAAGCATGTTCTCCTCCACACTTCAACTCTGCGGAGCCTTATACAGCTTCCGGGAGACCAGGGATACAGCCCACAAGCCTCCCCATAACTAAACCCAATGGTGTTTGAAGCTCCACTCTGAAGAAGACCTCACCCCAGATGAGACCCACGGCCAAGTAAATTCACTAAGTCATGAGTCCAACCACCGACCAGAAGAGCTTGATCCGGTATGGAATTGTTGGCACTCATTGAAGACGGAAATTACTTAGACTGAATCAAACCCAGAATCATTAAGATGAGCTAGAGGTATCAAGGACATTTTGAGACACTGACAGAGAAGCTTAGTTTTTACAATCTGTTAACAACCAGAGAGGAAAAGGTGGCCTGAAAGAGCCAACCACTGAGAACAAGTTGCTTTGATGGACACCTTCATTAGGCTAAGTCAGGTCAGAGAGAATTCCTAAATACTGATTGTGCTGGCCCTGAAAAACAGGCTAAGACCTTTGGGTTCACATTGCCCACAATGTGTGTTTGAACATCTGTTTCAGCTCCCACCACTAAGGTAAAGAAGGAAGAATCCTCCAGCGGTAATGTGTAGGGTACTATACATATTATCTCCAAAGAGGGGACCACGCCAAAGTATTCTGGTAGACAGCAAGCAGGGCCAAAGTAGAGCAAGCTGGGCCAAAGTAGAGTCCAAAGAAGGGAGCAAGTGACCACCATCCTAAATTGGGAGGGGGATAATCCTTCTCTGCACCTTCATAAACATTATCAAAGAGCATGTAGAATTCTTTAGGAGAACGCTTTGATAGGAGTGACAGTAACTTGAGCCTTTTTCTGCATTCTTCATGAGAACTACATGGAGACTGTGACCAGGACCCATCAAGGAGCCATCAACTCGGCTCAGACTATAAAGTAAGGAAGTCATAGAGGGTGTGTTGGATGCCGGTGCCACAGAATAAGCCCTTTTAAAAAGTCTCTTGAAAAGAGGACGCTCCTTTCGGGATCAGAGGTGCGAGATGCTGCATCTATGACCAGAGTGCTTTGTGCATGACCCTGAATCCATTCCCAAAACTGTGGTTTTCTGCATCCGTGACACACGGGGATATTTCAACAGCTGAAATATCCATTAGAACTAAATGTTATTTTATATTGTGGCTTGTAGCAAACCGCTGCTCTGCAAGGCGCCACGTTCTGCACCAAGCAAGAACTAATTGCCTAGCTTATGAACCTCCCACACTGCTCCTTCCCTATCTAAAAGCTCTCCTCTGACTTACAAGAGTATTTTCATCAATTAGCGTACTGTAAAAACCCATCACCGAGTTTGGAAAATGTCCCTGTAAGAACATCACACTATCCTGAAATAAGAGCACTGCGCAACAGACTTCCAATCATAGCGGAAGAGACAGTCAACACACACTCGTCACCATAGGAATGAATTTCACACAAGAAGCTGCAATCAGCGTTATCCAGAGCCACAAGCAAGCCAGGCACGTCATTGCCCATGATGTCCTGAAACAAACTAAAAGTGAATGCATCATAAGGAACAGTTTCAGAGCTCTTCATACTGTCACCTTCTTTAGTCACCTGAAAATGTGGGGTGGAAATACCATTCAGCAAGGATTCCCATTTCAGAGCCAATCACAGCTACACAGAGTATGCCAACTATTGTTTGAGGTCAGCTACAAAAACACAACTGCGTGTCATATAGAAATATGTAGAAACTAGGTACAGGGGGACGGACACAAGGCAGGAGCTCATTCAAACAGACAACAGAGCACAAAAGAAAGATGCTACTATAGCGATCCCCAATAAAAACCCTGCAAGGTGGTGTGCGTGCGCCATTTTAAGATAGGTGGGGAGTTTCCAAATACATAGAGGATCAGGAGCAGAGAGAGCAATGGACATCCTGCCATATCTGGAGGTCGCAGGATTTGGTGAATAAGGCGTGGGGCACACAAAAAGGCATGTACTGTCAGTCCACGGGAAGGCCAAGCTCCACATATAATACTTCCATTAGATTTACTGCATATAAATGTATTATGTGGATATCCTGAAAACCTGGCATGGCTCAAAACTGGACAGCCATGCTACAGAGGGTGGGTGTCCAGTTGATCAGTGTAGAGTAGAATAGATAGATAGAATATCTTTATTCGATTGTTTACATGATACAATCATAAAAGAGCATTTCATACACATTAATCCATACAATGATAAAAAATAGCGAGAGTAGTATTTCAGCAAGACATTTGCAAGCATATACACAGTAATATGGTTAAAAAGGCTAAAAAACATTAAAAATGAGAATACAGTCAGCAGCTGAGTTGGTTACCCTTCCATGCTTTTTCTATATTTAACTGCGAGTTTTAAAAAATTACATACAAACATAGTACATTCGCTGTTTAGCATTTGAAGGTGACACAATGCGGGTCTGTAATGTGCAAAATTCAGGTGCTTAAGTAAGGGTTTTAAAAACAGGTTTCGGGGGAGTGTATAAAACTGGCAAAAAAATAAAAAGTTGATCAGTGACTCAGCAGGTTTAGCCCACTGAGGTCACTATCCATATCGGACTGTGTAAGGGCTAAAGCCTGTGCCGGTTTATGACACCACTGTAAATTTAAAGTCTTACTCTGGTGCTTTAGCCTGCTTGCACATGTCCTAACTGAGGCAGATAAGGAAGTAAGGTTTCATCTGGTGAGGCAAGCAAACAATTTGAGATTAGTGCTGGAAGACCTCTGACAACTAAACATCAGCAGAGAAATCCTACAGCCAAATAGAAAAGAAACTAACAGTTGTGTACAAGTTTCATTTAAATCAGTAATGTAATGGACAAGTGGATGACGATTCGGAGAAGAATAGCCTCTAAATGGCGGATGTGATTAGACGAGACACTGAATTGAGAAACCAGTGGCTGGGAAAAAATGAGAATATAGGTTATTAAGGAGTATGCCCATTGAGTGCCTGAGATGTCCAAAGGCAAATTGCATCCTGATGACAAAGATCAGTTTGGAGTTTGAGAAAAACATCTCAGTCCACATTTATAAGCACACACACTCTTAGAGGATTAAACATAGACCATAAACAAACCTTAAATAAGATCCAATAATTATTTTACAAATATATACATGATTGTTTGATCCGCTTACAGACTAAACTAGACAGACTTCTTCCATCCTCTGGTGGTGGGCTCATGATAGCAGCCCTCCGCGAACTTCCTATCATAGCTTCCACCAGAAAAAATTGGAAGCAGGGCCCGCTCAGATGCGAACCTAAAGAACCAGGCCAGTAAATCACAATTGTTCTAAAAAAGGAGTCTGCAGCAGAGAAGGGAAGAAAATGTAGCTGCCAAATGAATGGAGATTCAGAGTAGATTGGCCAATAAAAGGAGATTATGTTGAAATGAGACACTACATTTAGAAGGTGGTGAATGAAAAATGGAAGAAGGGGTTACAGAGGGTTGGAAATACGAATGGAAAAATCCTTTAAGGCACCTCCTAATCCAGTAGCTCTAATCCAGATCCCAATCAACTGCAAACGGCAACATCCAATGTTGCGTACAATATAAGATTGAGCCGCCAGAAGCCGCCTCGATACAGACTGTATCCAGGCAAGGGCTCGATGGTGAAGCATGCCACTGGAAAGAAATAGTGGGCGAGTTCTTTTATCAACCAGAAATGTGCCCAAACAGACCGAGAGTTAGCAAAATAAACTTCTTCTTAGTGTGTTCTCACCTCTGTGAAAGCACAATATAAGAACAACAATTTACCGCCAAGAGTTGCACATCTGTTCCAGGTTACTACCGAACACGGGGCAGCTGTATTTTTTGGGTTATGTTGCCTTAGTGGAGATGACAAACGACTGCATGTTTTTGTCATCCACCCTGTTTCCAGACCTTCTATTTGGTTTTACAAACCATTGGTACCTGGTGCTTTAATCCACTTGGTTCAAATTAAGTAAATCAACTAAAAATGTACCTACATGCAGTAGGTTGTTAAACGACATCCCAGGACTAAAAACCTGGCATTGTTGGCCACAATATGGAACCCACCAAATGTCACTGGGAGCGGTTCTTATGATTACAGGGTATGTCACCAACGGTGCTATCCCTTGGGCGCTTTACGTTAGTTTACTCTCTGGACAAAAAGCTTTGGAAGGGCTAAAACCCTCTTAGTCTGTTTTCCAGTGCCATTAATCATCAGGCACCGTAGGGCATCCATGTTTCCCCTCCAGGCAACTGCCACACACTGGAACCAGGACTAATGCACAGAATCTTTTTTTTTAAAGAAAGGTGTTAAACCCGGACGTTATGTAGGCCGCAAATATTAGAAAGATAGAAAAGCCCCAGGGAGGAAACTCATTAAATAAACTGTGATGTACTACTAGCACAGAAAATAATTTTTTAAGTGTGTGGGTGGTGTGCGAGAGAAAAAAAAAAGGATATCCGGTCTTATGAACAGGTGGCCAATACCCAACATATAATTTTAATAATGGCAATGTTTATGAAGAGTTGACACGCCGACAGCGTGAATGCAAACAGAGCTGGAGCCTCAGTCCACAGCTCCGTATGAGGCAGGAGAAGGGGTAGGCTAGGAGGGCATGGTGTTTCTCATCTGTTCTCAATGTCGCCCCCAGTACAGAGATCTGGGCCTAAACCCATCGTTTTTTTGCACTCCACACCAACAGACATGGCCATAGGCAAATCAGCCTTGACCCTGTGCCTCATGGGAACAGTCCAGCCCGAACTGCCAAGCCATGTCTTCCCTGGACCGGATTCAAGCATCCTAGGACCGGTTTCTGGCTATCAGCCGTCTTCAGCCAGGATAGCTTGACTCCAGTGGTGTGGAGAGCACGGGACTCACGTCTGAGCATACCCGCCCCACTCGGGGTGACAAATGCAAAAACAACAATTGATGGGCAGAATGCAGAACAATGTCATACATTCACCCCAGTACAGAGATCTGGGCCTAAATCCATCGTTTTTTTGCACTCCACACCACCCCAGTTCAGACATTGCCAGATGCAAATCAGCCTTGACCCTGTGCCTCATGGGAACAGTTCAGCCCGAACTGCCAAGCCATGTCTTTCCTGGACCGGAATCAAGCATCCAAGGACCGGTTTCTGGCTATCAGCCGTCTTCAGCCAGGATAGCTTGACTCCAGTGATGTGGAGAGTACGGGACTCACGTCTGAGCATACCCGTCACACTTGGGGTGACAAATGCAAAAACAACAACAGCAGACTACCATCCCTGCGATTGCAATCCCAAAAGGGAACCGGTTTTGTTTTTTTCAAAGCACCTTGTGTTCCTTAAATTAACCGGTGCTGCATTATAAATATATATAGATTTTCCTTCCTAAATCAGAATAGGACCAAGTCAGCAGTTTAGAAAGGCTTTACATGATCGCACAAAGGCGTTGTACATCCGGTCCTTAATTGTTCGCTTTACTTGGCCTTTTCGATTTTCTTTGTCCTGCACTGATTGGTGCGGCTGCACCTGTTGGAAGCATTTTAATACATTCACAGCCGATTCTAGGATGAGATTCTCTTAGCAAACATACCACAAACAACATGTACATGGGTTTTAGGGGTGCCTGCAGACCTCATCACCTCACAGTTATCCCCATATTTACATACGCCTTACCAAGCCTGCGCCACTGGCAGCAGAGGGATATAGCACATACGTGTAGACTGATCACGCAGATGTGCGCATAAAACAGTAGAGACGTCCTACTACACAGACATGAAAGCCTCAGGCATGAGATGGCAGAGTTACCTTTCTGGCTACACTGTTCGTAAGACGGGAAGGTTATCCCTCAAGTTACACTGACCTTACAGGCTCAAGTGTGAGGCAGCAGAGCTATCCCTGAGTTTATGCCGATATTACAAACTCAGGTCTAAAACAGTGGCACTATCCTTGAGGGTTATACAGATATTGAAGACTCGGCCTTCAGACAGCAGAGCTATCCTTGAAGTCACATAGATCAGACAGCAGAACCATCTCTTAGGTTACACCCATTTTCCACGCTCAGGCCTGCGGCTGCAGACTACCCCTGGGTGCACAGATCGGTTAGGCTTAGGTCTGGGCCAGCACACTCGGCTTCAGACAGGAGATCTACACATCAGATTACACAGATTACACTGGCTCAGGTCATGTCAGGTCACAGTTATCCCTAAAGTTATGCAAAACATGTAGGCTTGAACCTAAGGCAGCAGAGCTGCCCTTCATATCCTACCTTTCCGATGGGCTTCTTCTCAAACTACACCTTTGATCCAGGTGAAAAGATATGAAAAGGTTTAAATACTAGATGTATAGCTTCCTATGCTGCAGGGGTACAAAGGGATTAGGCTATAGACAGCAAGCCTATCCCTCAATATTACACAGATTGCAGAATCCCTGCTAGATAGATCTACTCTTCAGGTTACACAGATCTTGCTGAATCATGCTTTAGGTAGCAAAGATACTCCAGGTCACAGATCTTGCTGACTAAGCACCTTTCTGCGGCTCTGGAGACGACTGGAAAGATTACAAGACACACGTGTGATTTTGGACACGGAGAGCACTGTTAATGTGGCTTTTCAAATGAGAGCACGAGCAATTCATAGGAACGTAAAAAACCTCTAGCAAGCAGCAACTCAACCACCCCCAGACTGCTGCACACCATATATAATTGGTCTCTTATAGGTCTGTATAGGAACAGGCCATTCTACCGCTGTATGCGAAGCGCTCCAAAGCTTTGAATATGCAACGGGGTGACCTGGCGTCCCATTCTTCCCCTCTCTATCACCCCTTTCCCCTCATTTCTCGATCCTACTGGCTACTTCATCTCTTGCACCGCTACAGCACTTTGAAACGAAACAGGCATCATACAATCCCCATGACATGTGCCCTAGACAGGACAGGCAGGGTGGAAGGACAGCAGTCACAGAATGCCTGCGACAAGGCTTCACAGCTTAGAAGTCCAAGCAGACTGGGAAAGCGGCCAGCGTGTCGCCCAGCAGACATCGAGCACGCAACACAGGGCTTTCAGTGGGCCGGGTCTTGCCGGTGCAGAGGCGGGTCCCTATCGGGCTCTACATTTCTGCCCTCACCCTCAGGTTGGAAAAGAAAAACTTAACTCTGTAGCAGTGCCACTGCTCAGAGACTTTGATGTAACTTCAGAGAGACTCGTTTTAGTTCTCTCACAGTCTCATCATTTCAGAACTGAAGCATGTTCCGTATTATATAAAACAAATATTATATTCAACTAACAACCATTGACAAACCCAACAGCCCTTGCTTGTTGTAGGTGTAATGGTACTTGCATTATATATCTGGAACGGATGCAATGACAGAAGCAGAAAAATACCAGTCGGGCAGCACACTATGCTAAGCACAGATTTTTAGTTTGCGTGTTTTTAAGCCACGCCCTGAATTACATCGGCCACGCCCCTTTGAGAGCCCCCAGTTTTTTCAATCCACTTAAAGCCCAAATGCAATACCAATTACATACATAGCACGGCAGTCGTAGGAGCAGCTGCTCCTGTTATGGCTGTGGACCAAGTACCGTGGTCTGGACCTGCAGTGTGAGGGGTTCACCTGGTTTTGGGGTCGGCCTGGCCTGTGCTGGTAGACCGCCACGTGCTTCCGGAGTCGATTTGGCCCTGTGTTGGCAAACACCCAAACGTCGACTGCTTCCGGAGTCGGCCCGGTCCTGGGCTGGCTGGCACCCACAAACCAACTGGTTCCGAGGTCAGTCCGGTCCTGGGCTGGCAGACACCCATGCGTACCCTGGCTCTGGCTCTGGCGCCTGGGCGTGGGCTGGCAGACCCCCACATGTCATATGTACAGGTGGGTGCCAGTCCCAGGCTGGCAAACACACACGGGTCACCTGGTTAGGGGTCGGCCTGGTCCCAGAGGAGGCTCGTGGTCTGGCACCGAGACGGCCTGGTCTGAAGGCTGACCTGGCCAGAGGAGACTGGTGTGGCCCCGGGTCAGCCTCGTCTTCGGGACCAGAGAGCTTGGCTCTGGGTTCCCTTGGTCTCCGAGTGGCAGGAGCGCGCTCCGGCACCAGATGTCTGTACATCTGCAATAGGCAAATCCCAGGGCTGGCAAATAGCCTCTCTCCAGGAAGCAGCGCACCCTTCGCCCCTGTATTGCCTCACTGGGCCTCCCTTGCCAGCTCTCCGGGGAGCGGGCCACGCTTCCTTCCGGAACCGAGCTAGTGGGGCAGGACTCTGCCTCCTTTCATGTGGGGTGCTCCCCTGTCCCATGCAGTCCCAGCCCGCTGGCACCTGCCGTGTGACACATAACACAGTCACACTCCCGACGCACCTCTGGGCTCTCAGAGACAGGCACCCGCCCAGCCACGCCCCCAGCACAGCCCTGCGAGTGAAGCAACACTGATGTGTGCGCACATGCTGGGAAGACAGCACCACCGCCTCGCCTCCTTCACCGGACCCTCACCGACAGCGCCAGGGGGGCTCAAGAGGGCCGTGCGCAGGCAGTCACAGAGAACCAGACCCTCAGTGGCTGACACTGGGCATCAACCATCACCAGTCACAGAGAACCAGCCTCAGTGGCTGACACTGGGCATCAACCATCACAGAAAGTGATGCAACGCTACATCTTCACAGGCACTGTGTGACCGTGCACCAACATAAGCCCCTCACAGACAGTCACATAGAATCGGCCCCGCAGAGGCAGTGACCCTGTATCAGCCTCTTGTATGCAACCACAGTGCTGAAGCCCCTTACAGGAAGCACTTACAGGTCATTGATTGTGCCCCAGAGAGTCACAGGCAGCTCTAGAGTGCCCGCATTTCTCAGGGTGTGGCTAGAAGTGGGTCCCGTACTCACTGTGCCATGGGAATCAAGCTATATTTTACTTATGACGCCTAAATAGGCCGAAACAGACTGGGGGTGCTTGTGTCTCCACCTTGGGGGGAGGGGGGGGGAGGGGGTTTGGCCTGGCATTTCAGTCTGAACTGGGCCTCTTGGAGCAGGACCACGTTTGTTTGCATTTGGACAATCTGTCTGCAGTGGCATGGTGGACAAAAAAACGACGGACAAGAATGCAACCTCAGTCATTATCGGGCTTTGCAATTAATTCCACCAATCAATTTTCTGTTCTCAGAGGTAATCTTGGTGCACCTGTGCCTCGCAGCCAGTGATGGAGCGCTAACCCTCACAGTACATCACAGTCACTCATACCTTTGCTGACAGTTTTCGAGCACCAGACTCTCAGAAACTGAGATTAGGATTATGCACTCTCAGGGTCAAGGATTGAGGACTGGGCCTCAACAAATCACAAACAGTAAACTAAGTCCTAAAGGATCAAAAGACACCCTCAGACATACTAATAACCCTAAAGGAAATAATAAACCATAATACATTAAAGTATAAAAGGAAAATCCAATGCTATTGCTTATATACTGAAAGAAAACGACTGCTAAACTAACTGTATCTGATTTTACAGAGCGGGCACTTCCAAAGACACGGGCAAAAGGATTTACTGATTCGTTGTACAAAAGTGGCAACCGCCTGACCCACATTCTTCAAGGTGTAAGAAATTTTACACAGAAGTCAAGTTCCGTAAAACTAAAGTGACCGCAGTTTGCACCGTCTAGTCCATTCCTCTCTATTGCTCTGAACTCTGGGGAGCTCTTCTGAGCCAAGACTGTGATAAGTGGGTGCAACTTCAACAGAAAGGAGCACTGTTAGACTTGGCATCTTTTGGCGTGTTTCCCCTCAGTTTTTCCTTTCTGACCTCCCGGTTTTTACTCTGTTTTTGCTGGAGTAACATTTCTGCACACTTTTCGCCCTGCTGATCAGTGGTAAAGTGCAGGCGCTCTCTGTGTAAATTATGTTATGGATTGGTGTTTCCACGATTGGATGTTTTGATATACTTGTTAGTCCCTAGTAAAGTGCACTGAGTGTGCCAGGCCCTGTGAATCAAATGCTACTCGTGGGCCTGCAGCACTGATTGTGCCACCCACTCAGTAGCCCTGAAAAGGGACCTCAGACCTGCCATTGCAGAGTCTGCGTGCAGTTTTTAACTGCCATGTTGACTTGGCCAGTCCCTAACCTTCCTTTTCTTACATGTCAGGCACCCCTAAGGAAGGCCCAAGGTACCCCTGTGGGCAGGGTGCAGTGTATGTGAAAGGTGGGACATGCCCGGGTATGTGTGGCATGTCCCGATAGTGAATTACAGCCAATTTCTTTTTTCACTATTGCATGGCTACCGGTTCCCCAGAGGAGAAAATGGGAGGTTTGTTTATAACATCTTATAAATGTAACTGGCCCAGGGAATTAGGGAGAAAAATGAAGTATAGTATGCTTGAACTCAGAATCTAAAGAAGCATCTTTCAGTGAAGGTGATTTTTACATTGTCTTTGAAAATACCACTTTTAGAAAGTAGATATTTTCTTGCTCAGTCATCCCGTTTGCCTCTGCTGGAATGTGGATTGCCTGTCTGGGTTTTGGATGACAGAAGACTGGGGAGCCAGAGGGGCTCCAGATAGTCTAGGTAGGTCAGGAAAGGGCTGAATATACCTGGGCTGCGATGGGGGAAGGGGGAGGAGATTTCCTTGCACCTCAAAGGGCCTGGTCTGCCTCGGACAATGCCGTCTCCACCTCCTGCCAGGAAATCACACCAGAGAAGGCCAAACTGGTTCTGGCCGGGCACAGATGCCCTCTGCCTGCCAGATCAAAGGATTTTTGTGTACAAATACTGGGGCCCAGACCCCTGAACTTCAGAACTCATCTGGATCAAGAAGACTGCCAAGAAGAAGAGCGGGAGAAGCTGTGAGAAGGAACTACCACTTTACTGTGTGCTTTGCTGGGCTGACCTGCAGTGGCTGCTTTGGTCTTGGGCAGTGAAAGGCCTGGACTGGACTTCTGCAACCTAATTTGTGAGTCTCTCCAAGGGCTTGAAGAAGAGCTTGCCCCCTGTTCAGGAAGTCTCAGGAACAGCAAAGATTTCAAGCTCTTCTACCCTCAGCACTGGGGACTGTGTTTTGTGCTGTATCAGAGCGAAAGTTACTCGGTGACGCCTACGACGCCGCTGCAGACTCCGTGTCCTGAAGGCACCACCGCAACGCAACCTTGGTCTCACTGACGACGCCTGTTGACAACGCCACCGAGCCGCTGCTCGCACCGCGACATGTGGGCGCCGCACTCCGCACCGCCTTGCTTCACGAGGACGCCTTGGCCTCCCCGATGCTGCTGCTCCACGCTGAAATAGACGCCGCTGTTTGCACCGTGGTTTGAGGGCACCACTTGTAAGTCACACAAAGCACCGCCCTCATCCCGCACCGCAGTCATGGCCCACCGACGCCAGCACCATCGACTCCCGCTCGTCAGCCAACGACAGCGCTTCAGCAACGTCGTCGCTTGCACCGTGACCTGCTAGCACCGTGACGAGCACCGCCTTCATCTCGCACCGCGACCCTGGTCTCAATGACGGCACCCTCCGATGCCGCCACCGAGCCGCTGCTCACACCGCCACCTGGGGGTCTGCACGCCGCACCGCTGCACCGCAGCACCAGACGCCTGCCGACGCCAGACCTCCGGATTCCATCAGAGAGGAGCTCGACCTGCAACGCAAGTGACTTCAAGGGCCTCATCACCCTGCACTTCTCACAGGTACTTTTTGCGGGTCTTCCCGACACCGTAGCTGGCCCGCGACCATCCAGATTTGTTGTTCACGATGCCGTGGTAGCCCCAGACGGAGCTATCAACATCGAGGAACTTCGTTTGAAACTTATTTTGATAACTACAGACTTTTTTTTTACATATAGTATTGTGGATTTTTGTCGTTCTCGGTCTTGTTTTAATTATATAAAAATATTGGATTATTTAAAACTGGTGTGGTGTCCTTTTGTAGTGTGTACACTGTATTACTGTGGGTTATGTGCAAATCCTTTACACACTGCCTCTGAGATAAGCCTGACTGCTCGTGCCAAGCTACCAAGGGGGTGAGCAGGGGTTATTTTAGGAGTGTAACTCCCTTATCATGACTAGAGTGGAGATTTTGTCTGGCTTCGGCCCTTGCCCTAGCCCACGAGAAATCCCATTTCTAACAAGCACATTTTTAAAGTCCACAGAACTTCCTCAATAACGCATGCAGAGCATAATTTGGGAGATATACCTTACTGATGGATACAGAAAAACGCTAAAGAAATATTCAGAGATATTCTATGCAAAAATGATAGCCAGGCCTACCGATTTAAACCCCAAAACATACAACACAGGAGTAACAACCAGAAAATGCACCTATGCTCCTCTGGCATAAAAAGATGTACAAACCTGCTTGGAAAACCAAATAAATAATGCTAACACAAGATGAAATGCTACAGGCCATCAAACATGGGATACTACCTGGCGGTCTACGTAATAAAAAACAACCAGCGCAGACAACGACCAAACACCGGGGTAAGACACAGCAGGCAAGCAAACACAGGTAACCACAGGGAGACCTGCAGAGCAAAGAAATAAATCACTGGTACGCAATGCACTCAGGAGGGTCTTACTGATTGTACCTAAAATCATGCAAAAAAAGATAAGACACTACTACTAAAAATTGGCCTCGAAAAACAAAGACTTTCAAACATAAAGCAAAGAAGAAAAATTGCACATCCTGCTAGGTGAATGAAAACCATGGGATGGCAGAAAAAGCTGCTGAAAACCCAGCAGCGCGCCAACGTAAGGCATCCAGAAGGCCAAAATCCCAGAATCGTCCGTAAATTGTGCCCAGATAAAAAAAAACACTACAATGCAACACTAATGGTAGAATGAGCTATATAAAGGCTGCTAAAATAACGCTCGGGACAGTCTGACAGAAATCCCTTGTACAATTTACAGGCCCAAATGAATAAAGCAGCAGTACATTTTCTCATTTACTGCATAGGGTTTAAAGACATCTCAATAATATACACAACTCTGGCAATACTTGTATGCAGGGTCATGTCAATAAAGCATTATTGTATTGTTTGTGTTGTGCACACAGACATCGATGCAAACACTGGCACCATGATGAAGACGCTTCGCCATATAGACGTTTCTACGTAATCCTGCACAGATATCCTCAAACTGATGGCTTTAGAACATGGGCTAAGAGATGATCGCGTAAGGAGCTAAGCAGAGCCGCGACACACAGCTTTAAAGTCACCGGTTGGCACTTGGAGCACGCTTCTGCCTTGAACAAATACTGCTGCAAGTAATAGTTCAGTCAGTAATAACCCACACAGCGGCGTCTGTTCGATAACACTAAAACACAGCAAGCATGTAACCTAACTCCTGCTTTAACCAACCATGGACTTTGTTATAAATTGGCCGTCAGCTCGAGTGGAAGTTCGGACACGGGATTACTGATAGTGGGATAATATATCTGGATCGGCGTATTATGGGTTATTCCAAATATGTTCATTTGGACTGTGGCACAACACCTAAAAGGGAAATGTTACCCTGTAAACATCTGTTAATGGCTTGTAGTGCTGTAGATTCACATGCTGTGCATCTTCCTCTCATCTCGTGTGGGGCTGGATGTGTTAAAGTTGTTTTTCTTCTAAGAAGACTTTCGAGTCACAAGGTACTGTGACTTCTCCTGGCAATAATGCCAATGACCTTCGTCTCCATTGTTAGAATGTTTTACCACACAGCAGGTGAGGATAGTATGCGAAGTGATGTATAAAGAGCAAGAGATCAGAAAGATATATACACTGAATACATCATATGATTACTCTGGATGTGCACCTTACTCATTCACACATCACAAAGAAAACACCTCAAATAATCAAAGCCAGTGGCCACACATCACAATGGCAATAATCAAAACTCAACACTTCACCTGGTGCAAACACTGAATCTTAGCCCACTCCTAACCGGGGGATTAACAGCCGTGGATAAGAGGCTCAGCAACCAGGGTTCCACTGTATCGAAGTAGATACGTCCGTCCCCATTCGGATTCCAAAATTCCGGTTTCTAAGTCAACAGCCCACAGCTTTTTAATTTCAAAACACATACTAGAAGGTTTGAGAGGGTTCCTCCCCACGATAAAGGAATCTTACCAGGACTTGCGAACTTCCAAGCAAGTATTCCATGGCAGGAAGGAGTTTCCACGTCCCCTCTACATTCTCGCATGTTCCAGAATTTATTTTGATGAGGCTCACAAAAACCTTCCAGGGTACACTGAACAATCTCTCACAAAACAATCCTTGAACGTGATTAACCAAAGCAACTTGCAAGCGTGGCTGGGCGCGCAGAGAAGCTGAAGCCAGGTAGAGACAGATTTCAGGATGACATGAGGCCATGTCAAAGCCAATAGTAAGAACTTAATAATACTACCAATGTACAACACAATGCACATCTGTGCACCACTGCATATAGCATCACATACTTCATCTCTCAATGTACAACACAGTGCACATTTGTGCACCACTGCTCATAACACTGCACTTCAAGACCAAAAAGTACATTCCACACCTCTCTCTCTCATGCTTTCAAATGCACATCTCACACGTTCTGTTCTTGGCAAGGCTGTCCTACTCTGTGACAGCTCCCACTGAAAGACTGCAAGATTACAAGAAAGAAACCTTTAAGAGAAACAAGGCATATGCAGGATGTCGTACATTCAGGCTATGATAAAATAACACATCAAAGTCAGTTAAAATAATGGTAGTCAAAGGTCATCACAGGGTGTCAGACCACAAGAGTGCCTATAGCACTACAGGATGACACGCAAATGGTGGTGTCTTTGCGACCAGGACAGGAGGCCGAGAAAGGGAAAAGGTTCCACGATTGCATGAAAGTAGGCAAGATGTGGATGACCATAAACTGCTTGAAGTTAAATTCCAGCAAAACGGAAGTCCTCATTTTTCGAAATAATGCCAACTTTTGGACCCCAGACTGGTGGCTGGAAGATCTAGGGACTCTCCCTGAACCAACTAGGAAAGCAAAAAACCTGGAGGTCTTAGTCGACAATAAACTTACCTTTGGGGACCAGGTAAATGTGGTTGCCTCTGCTAGCTTCCATCTCCTCAGAATGATTAAGAAAATAATGTCATTCTTACCAGCAAACAGTCAACGGATAGTGATAACATCTCTAATCCTGTTGCGTATGGACTACTGTAACAGCCTTTATTTAAATATCCAAAAGAAACACTTAAACAAATTCCAACTCGAGCAAGATGTGGCTCCCAGTCAAACAATGGATTCAATTTAAATCCCTGTGCACAGTTTTCAAAGCCATTCAAGGAATTGGCCTGGACTACCTGGAATAGCGTTTTCACTGGTACATCTCCATAAGAGTTCTTCGTTCCTCTGGAGCCAAAAGGGTGGTTATACCGCCGTTAAAAAAGTCAACTGGTGTGGAAGAAGCTTCATCAAGTTGCCGCAAGGGCTTGGAATGAGCTTACTTTCCATATGAGGAATGCCACTGAGCTGATGACATTTAGGAAAGGACTGAAAACCTGGCTAAATAGGTCATCACATACCCCTCTGATCAAAAGGCAGGAGCTAGCGCCAGGACACCCTCGGGTAATCGTTGTGCTTAAGAAATAAAATTAACAGAACATAACATATGTGGAAACAGGCATCCTTTAAGTCGAGAGCTGCCATAAAGTCACCTTGCTGGAGAAGTGGAATGACATCCTGAAGGGTCACCATGTGAATATGCCCCGATAGGATGTATTCATTAGGGGCCTGAGGTCCAGTATGGGCTAAGGGACCCCGTCTATTTGGGTAGTAGGAAATACAGTGAGTACACTCCTGTACCTTGTTGATGTCGGGGGACTGATTCTATAGTTCCTTTGAGAAGGAGGGCTTAGACCTACTCCATAAGCAGGCTTTAATGTTCTGGTGACAGTCTGTGTTTGCAAGATGGAATGGTGGGAGCAGTGGAAATTAGCTCCAGATAATAACCATGTTGGATAATATCCAACACCCACTGGTCTAAGGTGACAGTTTGCCATGTGGGAAAACAGATGTTTTATGGTAGGGGGAAGAAGAAGCAAGTCAGAGTTTGGTGGTGGGTGTAGCTCCTTTGGGGGAGCTACCCTTGCGTCTGCATCTGAACTGTTACCCCTATAAGACCCTCTAAAATAGTGCCGGGGAGAGGATTGCTGGCCCTGGGTGTGCTGACGTGGGGGCTTCAAAGGAGGTGGTCTTAGAGCCTCCAAGGTAAGGGGTGCGGCAAAAGGAGCGGAGGGGAGCGGGTGTTTGCAGTGCCTCCATCGCTTTGGCTGCCTCTCAATCCTTTTGAATTTATTTCTAAAACTTGGTTCTCTTGTGGACCAAAGAGGTGCTCACCATCAAAGGACACGTTCAGCAGGTTCGGCTGAACTTCCTTGGCTTAAAGCCAAAGATACAGAGCTATTTGTTTTTGCAAAGCAGAATGCTAGAATGCACCTCTCTGGCAGCAGTGTTGGCTGCGTCTAAGGCAAAGCAGATCGAGGTGTTGGGCATGAGCTTGCACTCAGAAACTATCTCCTGAACTCTTTTTCTAGGCTCTTCAGGGAGATATTGGTGGAGCGCCTCTATTTCGTCCCAATGGGCCAGATTGTACTGTGCAAGGCGGCCAACAGAATTAACTATGCAAAAGTAGTTGGGCCAATTGCACAGCCACCTGTCTTCCCGCTGCATCCAAGCGTTGCTTTCCTTTTCTGGTGGCAGGGCATCCCCCGTGTCCTGGGAGTTAGCTTGGCTTACGGGCAGTGGTATTTACCAGAGAGTTGGGCAGATTCAGATGGTTCAGAAGAGGATGCTTTATATTTTTTTTATCCACCCTAGGAGTTATAACCCTAGCCTGGGCAGGGTCTTTAAGGGGTGTGACGTAACTTACCCTTGAGCATGGGGAGATACTGAGAGGAGTGGTGAGTAGAGGAGAGGCCTCCTCGAAGGACAACTGATGTTTCAAGGGTGGAGCAGCAGGGCCCCAGGGGGGTGCAAGGATGCAACTCCTGCGGGGTGAATACCTAGGTGATTCTGCTTCGAGTCGAGCTGCTCCTGCAGCGTATGGAGAATCAGCTTCACTGCGCCAGTGTCGGACTTGCTGGCGGATGCCAAAGCTTTCTGTTTTGGTGCTGAAGATCTGGTTGGTGCCAAGGTGAATGTGGTAGGTGTCAAGGGTTTGCTTGGTGTCAGGGTGCCTGGCATCAAAGCAATCAGTTTTGAAGGTTTCGTTGGTGCTGAGCCAAAGCTGGGCGGGGCGTCCGAAGTAAGTGGTTTGTTGGTGCTGATCAGGGCCCCAAAGGCTAAAGCATGACTCTGGGAGAGTGCGGTGTCGGGGTGTGCCTTTGTCATGAACTGCTGCACTGGCGAAAGACCCTCTATCACCAACTCTCACCAGGGGAGAAAACCTTTTCATCTGCAGCAGACAATTAAAGGTGTTGCTCTCCTTCAACATCCTCAGAACCGAAGAGGTCTGGGATGTCATCTCTGCCCCTGCTTAACACCTCGAGTCGACAAGCGCAACATTCATGAAGACTCTTTTTGGAGAGGAAGGAGCAGCACGCGTCGTAGACAGCCTTGTTGCGTTCCGGTGACGAGCACAGACTGCAGACCTGATGGAGATCGGTCCAAGGATAGTTAGCTTAGCAGCGCAGACAATATCAAAATGACATCCGTTCCATCACCATAGAGGCATGGTGGAGATGTGATGGAGAGACAGGAGTAGGCCCAGATGGGCGAGGCCCAGGAGGGGCTGCGGTTGTCCCAGACCTGCTCAAGTGAAGTAATCAGACGTTGATCCGAGACAGAAAGTAAGGGAGATGCAATCGAAGTAAAATACTGACGGAGGGATGGACAATATGAACCACAAGAGTACCGTTACATTGTTGACCCGGAGCCCCCGTACGAAACCGAAAGTGGAAAGAAAATAATCTAACAATGGAGTTGATGACCATGTGCATTATTGCCAAGAGGAGCAGGCATAGTACCTTGTGACCCAAAATACAACTTGCACACACATCCAGGCCCAACACTAGTTGACAGGAGTATGCACTGCATGTGTATCTATCAGCTATACGTGACCCAGAATATCTGTATTACTGTGCCGATTTCCATATGTGCTTCACAAATTTTGGGCGTTTCACTGGCCACATATAAACCAGACTGTAGCAAGTGGAAGCGTAGATGGAATGACCACAAAATGTAATACTCGTTTTGGCAGAAAATGGGGATTTAGTTCGTAACAAACTTCAGACAACGTCTAATCCTGGACACCATGTATTCAATTCAATATTGATTTCGGAATAAGATTTCATAAAGCAGCGATTACAGCGATTATTAACCTTTTCACTTATGGGGACCCCTAATGACTGACAACTGGAAACCGGAGACTCCCACCTAAAGACTTTCTATCATTTGAACCTAAAAACAATACACAAAACTACTGAAACAAGTACACATTAAACACATGCATAAATAATTAAATATGTTGTTTATCAACAGACAAAAGATATACAAATATCAACCTTTTAATGGGAATGGGAGCACTTAAAAAATTGGATTTATTTCTAAAAGGCAAAGTGATATTGTAGGGTATAGCATACTGCTTTGACTTTTTTTTTTGCCCCTAATGTATGATTTTTGCCAGTGCATATCAATATAATTGAGGTCACCATTTGTCCATACTGCTAATCATTATACTTGAGATGTTCTCAAGAATCAAGGTAAGGATACCAATGTAATAATTAACTTACAAATTTTTTTTTCTCACATTTACAGAACGTTTAAAAAAATGACAACTTCACATTTATTTTTTATGTAGATATACTTTATTAATATGTTTATATATATTTTTTTGTTTTTAACAGTCGTGGGTAGACCATCTGAGTATGTGTCACAGACCCTCAGAGGTAACGAACGCCAGGTTAAGAACCACTGCCATAAAGCATTACTTGGCAATGAAATACGTTATTGCACTATTCTAGGAGACACTACCTCCCCCCAAGGTTTTCTGGAAGGTCCACATGTCTGTGTTTTGTGGCAAGTCTGAAGCAGCAACTTGAAAGTGGGAATATACTGCAGCATAGCCTCTGGTGACACAAAGGTCTTCAGTCCAGAGGGGTGTCAAACACTCAACATCAAGCTATCAAAGTAACACCCCGACGGATGCCCTACGCGAGTCTATGGGCACCATTGACCAGGGCCATACCACCTCCCTATGGCATGGCTCCGTTACAGGAACACTGAGGAATCGCCAAGGAGGCGAGGTCCCTGAAGAGGGAGACAAGATTAGGGCAGTCAACTGCATGTCAGGCACACCCTTCTTTTGAACCGACTTTACTAGTCCTACTAGCTCTCTAAAGAATCTTAAGGACATATTCCCATGCATCACATCAGGCTGCAGACAGACAGGCTCAAAACATTGAAGCAAGCTGGCTCTTAATATAGTGGAGGAAAAAAGGTACACTGTGCAAGGAGTGAAGGCAAACCCCAAAGGAATTACAGAGGCACAAATAACACCCCAAATGCTCTTTTTTGTGGAAGTGTGGGCATGTAGTTGGGCAATCCAGAGGGTAGTGCTAAGCATTTACTGCACACACAAAGGCGGAAAGTGAGACCACACTCAAAGAAATCTGACACCAATTTATAAAATTAAAAATAACAGACAAGTACTTTTCGAGTTATGAATTTTTAGTTTTTAAAAATGGACACTACAATTTCTGAAGCAATAATGTTATCCTATGGAGGAAAGACATACACTGCACCAATCTCCTTGACTTAAGGTAAGGATGGGACAAGCAGCACCAACAGATCACCTCGGGTGGCATTGGAGAGGCCGGGTGCAGAGGTGCTTTTCAGCGTCGGGTGTCCAATGTTATCCAATGGGGGGAAAACATGTACTGCATTCGGGCAATTCACAGCGACTTACGGGACCAATCTCCTGCACTTAAGGTGAGTATGGAACAAGGTCGAAGGCCACCCAACATGCCAGCCAGAATACTCTAAGGCACTGGCTGAAACATGTCGACCATCTGAAGGACGCAGGGGGCAGTAACTCGCCACCCTTCCGCATCCTGTAGCCTTACTTTTAACCGCTGGTGACGGCCCAGTTATTAAAATTTAATTTACCCTCGGGTACTGGGACCACCACCTAGCCGTTTTAAATCACAACTCACTCAACCTCACTCACTGCACTCTCAGCAATATACCAGCTCCGCTGTAATCAGGCGTCGTAGCACACCCGGGACATACTAGGTGTCACTGGGTGGGCCCGATGATGAAGCATGCCACCAACTAGGTTGGTGGGTGAGGGCTTCATGAATACACCAACAAGGTGCCCGTGACAGAACTAATTAGAGTACTGCAACACTTTGGTCAACTTAAGCTAGTCCTCTTTGATTAATCACATATAAACCCTCGGGGACTCGGACTAGCTATCTAGTCCTCTCTCTCCCTCTTGTTACACCCATAGTAATAGAACTAGACATCACAGGGGAATGCATATCTGCTCATGCAGATATGTCCTCACATGAAATTTAATGCACCCGGCCACAGGGCTCAAAGGCCTGTTGTAGATGTGACTTACATATATTAGATGCAGTGACTTTGGCATGGCACACAGGAGTGTCATGTCATGTTTTCACTCATGGTTTGCACCATGTCAAGCAGCCTGCAATGGCAGTCTGTGTGGGGGTCCCTTAGGGTGGCTTACGAAATGCTGCAGCCCTTTGGGACCTTCTTTAGCACTCATGCCCTAGGTACCTGGGGACTTAGCCAACTGTAGCACAATTAGAAAACACCATGTTCTGGGGAAGGGGCAATGGCACTGAGGTTTGGTTAGCAGGCCTCAGTCCACTGTTAGGAGTAAAAACAAGCATTAGAAATGCAATCGGGCTCGGATTTATTTGAGTTTGAGCTAATGGCATTGTAAATGGCAATGTCTTTTCGCCATGTGTTATGGAGTGTGTGCATGTGGTGTGTAGTGGAATTATGTGGGTTGGATTGTAATTTTACCAATGGTGGCATGCTGTGCTTTAGATGAATATGTTTAAAAGTAAAGTGTACCATTCTGCGATTGCTACAATAGTTAATTGTGGATGCGTTAACAATTGATGCGTGCACTGATGGCTGGTGGTGTGTGACTCACTGTCACTCGGCACTCACTCTCACTCGGCACTCACTCTCACGCTGCACACACTGTCACGCTGCACACACTGTCACGCTGCACACACTGTCACGCTGCACACACTGTCACGCTGCACACACTGTCACGCTGCACACACTGTCACGCTGCACACACTGTCACGCTGCACACACTGTCACGCTGCACACACTGTCACGCTGCACTCACTGTCACGCTGCACTCACTGCCACTCTGCACTCACTGCCACTCTGCACTCACTGCCACTCTGCACTCACTGCCACTCTGCACTCACTGCCACTCTGCACTCACTGCCACTCTGCACTCACTGCCACTCTGCACACACTGTCACTCTGCACACACTGTCACTCTGCACACACTGTCACTCTGCACACACTGTCACTCTGCACACACTGTCACGCTGCACACACTGTCACGCTGCACTCACTGTCACGCTGCACTCACTGTCACGCTGCACTCACTGTCACGCTGCACTCACTGTCACGCTGCACTCACTGACACTCTGCACTCACTGACACTCTGCACTCACTGACACTCTGCACTCACTGACACTCTGCACTCACTGACACTCTGCACTCAATGTCACTCTGCACTCAATGTCACTCTGCACACACTGTCACTCTGCACACACTGTCACTCTGCACACACTGTCACTCTGCACACACTGTCACTCTGCACTCACTGTCACTCTGCACTCACTGTCACTCTGCACTCACTGTCACTCTGCACTCACTGTCACTCTGCACTCACTGTCACTCTGCACACACTGTCACTCTGCACACACTGTCACGCTGCACTCACTGTCACGCTGCACTCACTGTCACGCTGCACTCACTGTCACGCTGCACTCACTGTCACGCTGCACTCACTGTCACGCTGCACTCACTGACACTCTGCACTCACTGACACTCTGCACTCACTGACACTCTGCACTCACTGACACTCTGCACTCACTGACACTCTGCACTCACTGACACTCTGCACTCACTGACACTCTGCACTCACTGACACTCTGCACTCAATGTCACTCTGCACTCAATGTCACTCTGCACACACTGTCACTCTGCACACACTGTCACTCTGCACACACTGTCACTCTGCACTCACTGTCACTCTGCACTCACTGTCACTCTGCACTCACTGTCACTCTGCACTCACTGTCACTCTGCACACACTGTCACTCTGCACACACTGTCACTCTGCACACACTGTCACTCTGCACACACTGTCACTCTGCACACACTGTCACTCTGCACACACTGTCACTCTGCACACACTGTCACTCTGCACACACTGTCACTCTGCACTCACTGTCACGCTGCACTCACTGTCACGCTGCACTCACTGTCACGCTGCACTCACTGTCACGCTGCACTCACTGTCACTCTGCACACACTGTCACTCTGCACACACTGTCACTCTGCACACACTGTCACGCTGCACTCACTGTCACGCTGCACTCACTGTCACGCTGCACTCACTGTCACGCTGCACTCACTGTCACGCTGCACTCACTGTCACTCTGCACTCACTGTCACTCTGCACTCACTGTCACTCTGCACTCACTGTCACTCTGTACTCACTGTCACTCTGCACTATAAACGCATTACAGTGAGTGATACAGCTGTGCAGATGATAACTACAGTGAAAACTCCGCCTCCACCCGACACCTTG
Source organism: Lissotriton helveticus (assembly GCF_964261635.1). Classification (NCBI taxonomy): domain Eukaryota; kingdom Metazoa; phylum Chordata; class Amphibia; order Caudata; family Salamandridae; genus Lissotriton; species Lissotriton helveticus. The sequence continues at coordinate 1,879,160,417 of NC_136057.1, read as the reverse complement.
CATGAAAAGCTGGTGCCCTCGCGCTCTGCTCTTATGTATTTTTTGCATTGCCATTTGTGTAGCGCACAATCTGCCATTGACTTGGCATCGCAGCGCCTGGCACGCGTTATACTGTGCTACCCTCTTCAGCGCAGCGCTACGTGGAGCAAAGGGTGACTTTTGAGCACTTTACGCAGGAGAAGACAGAAAACGAAACAAAAACATCAATTTACAATCTTAAAAACAATTACTAGTCGAAGCCTATAGGGACAGCTTCCTATATCGTGGATGGGCACTTTACATAGAAAACGCTATAAACGCATTACAGTGAGTGATACAGCTGTGCAGATGATAAGTACAGTGAAAACTCTGCCTCCACCCGACACCTTGCATGAAAAGCTGGTGCCCTTGCGCTCTGCTCTTATGTATTTTTTGATTTGCCATTTGTGTAGCGCACAATCTACCGTTGACTTGGCATCGCACAGTCCTGCCAAGTATCACACATCACGTGTGACACTAACGCATTTCGGTGCGGTGTTCTGCATCATCGCACTGAAATGCTTTGTCACGCATTTTAAATGCCACTGAAACAGCCAGGCTACCACACTGGTGCTAGCATGCTGCCTCTGCTGTACCAGACTTGCCTCAAGCAGCTCTGGCAGTGTGGCTCATAAATAGTTACATTCTCGTTCTCCCCAGCTCAGGCCAAGTGAGTCACTGAGAGTGCTGGCGGCAGTGCTACAATGTTACCTTTGCGGCCTCAGCCGCCCGCCAGCCTAGCTCCATTAATTAATTAATTCCCGGCCCGACCGCGGTGCCGCAACCCAGGCTGTCGACCAAACTCACTGACTCTACCGATTAAACACCCGGGGCGGGGCCATGACATGTGTGCCAGTGGGGCCATTACCCCGTTACCACAGTTACCCTGTGCTGCTCACCGCCGTGGCCGCTGGACGACCGTGTAGTTAGTCAGGCTTGACTGACAAGACCCGCGTTACCTTTACACTCTTTGCCGGGGCCGCAGTAAGGGACTACTATTGGGGGGAACGTCGGGGTTCACACCGTGGGACAGGGGAGAAAGGGTTTCAAGAAGTTTGAACTGTCAATCCCTGCAAAACGTCATTAACATTATCCTCCACGTTGCCATCACGCAACAATCATTGCCGTGAATGGGCAGTCGATGACGTTTTCCTATGGGTTTCAGTGACTTGCCCTCTGCCTTTTGCAAACTTCAGCACGAGCAATCTCCCTACGTCCCATGCCCGGAGCACCTAATTTAGAAATACACACATTGCCACCTCGGAAATTAGCTTTGCTAATTGCCATCATGTCATCGGTTAACCTTCCCACTGAGCGCCTCCGGAACAAACAAAAGTTTCAGCATCAAAAGGATTTTAAATAGCTTGCGGTTTACCCGCTGCACGCTTTTATTATTACTTATTTCAGCACAACAGCTTTTTCACATCCCCCAACCAGTATCTAGTTCCACTTGACCGATATTACATTGGGTATTAAGTTGGCTTTATTCAGAGCTGCTTCCGTTACCGTACCCTGTACTCTAGTATCCCTGCAGTAAAGCAGCGTGTCTCTGCTTCAACAGTGAAACGTTAATGCACATTACTAAAATGTAACAGAGTCGGGGTGTGGGTGAGTGTGCCGTGCTAGTGGACTAGCGCTACATGCAATTTGCCGGACTATAGCGCCATGGGCATCGCTGTGCGCCGAATACAACAACGATCTCTCCAGCACAGGGCGTCCAGCCCAGTTTAACAGTACGACCTGATTGCAAGGGGCACTAGATTATTGTCCTTCAATATCTGGTGCTTTGAAGCAGCTTTAAAATCATCTTTTTCTCATTGTTGAAGTGGGTTACATTATGGTATTTTTATGTTTCCCTCTTCTTCATTGATTTATTTTGCTGATGAGAAAGTGTCACTCATGGTCATTGAAATGTCACTCAAAATTACTCAAAAATTATGAAAATGTCACACATACCTATCGTCCACGTTGCCTTCACGCAACAATCATTGCCGTGAATGGGCAGTCGATGACGTTTTCCTATGGGTTTCAGTGACTCGCCCTCTGCCTTTTGCAAACTTCAGCACAAACAATTTCCCTACGTCCCGTGCCTGGAGCACCTAATTTAGAAATACACACATTGCCACCTCGGAAATTAGCTTTGCTAATTGCCATCATGTCATCGGTTAACCTTCCCACTGAGCGCCTCCGGAACAAACTAAAGTTTCAGCATCAAAAGAATTTTAAATAACTTGCTGTTTACCCGCTGCACGCTTTTATTATTACTTATTTCAGCACAACAGCTTTTTCACATCCCCCAACCAGTATCTACTTCCACTTGACCGATATTACATTGGGTATTAAGTTGGCTTTATTCAGAGCTGCTTCCGTTACCGTACCCTGTACTCTAGTATCCCTGCAGTAAAGCAGCGTGTCTCTGCTTCAACAGTGAAACGTTAATGCACATTACTAAAATGTAACAGAGTCGGGGTGTGGGTGAGTGTGCCGTGCACGGGCCTGGGCGCGCCTAACAAGAAGACATTACACGCTGCAGACGAACGCGCGCCTGATACATGCAATGCAATGCTGAATGGTGAACGCGCTCCCACCATCTGGATTGCATTTGGAGGAGCACCCTGACAGCTCCTAATTAAAATTAATGGACTGCCGTGCGCGTAACCACACAGAAAATGCCAACAATGGCGGACGAAAATTACATATAGCCTATCGCGTCAAGGCTACTAAAAAGACAGCACAGCGAAGACGAATCACTATGCAGATGCCATAAAAAAAGCTCAGGCACTAAGGAATGTTTCTGGCCCGAGCCCTAAAGAAACTTTTTTTTTTTCTTTTCTTTAACAATAGGAGCTCGGAGCTCCGCCCCACTTCGTGGTGACGTAGGCCGAGCCCTAAAAAGAAGCATCTAGTAGCTAAAAAGGAGCCAAAAAATGGGAGGGTAACTGCAACAAAAGCCCAGTTTCCAACAAGCATGAACAAACACTGTGCTTTCCCATAGTGGGTACCGGCATTGGAAGATTACTCATATCAGAAGCTGTTGTACGGCTTCTACTTCCACAGTAGGACCGGTGCGTTTTTTTTTATAACAAACGCTGGAATGAAGCCAGGCTGATTCTATGCACCCCTCTGGATAATTTGGCCCATAGTCCTGCTAGCTCACAGTGCCACCATAAGTACTCCTAAACTTAGGAAGGTAACAAATGGATTGGGCAACCTCAGAACATGACAACCCTGACTCCCCAAGGAATTGTGGTAACAGATCTAGGACATTTTCGCTCAGTCACTTGTGCACACCCAGAGAGAAACACAAGAAATACACTGGAACCATTGTGATTCTTGTCTGAAATATATGCGCTGCAATGATTAATAGAAGAAGATGAAAGTGTTTAGCAACATGACAATTGAAAAGGATAAACAATTTCACCATTGTGCTAAAACAGTGTATATATACTGGCATATAGGTACTGTGTATAGTGTACTCCTACTATGCGCGCCCTAATCTAGTTACCTAGGGCAGGTTATCTGCCAAAATCCCCTACTGGATAATCTAACTCCCCATTACCCAAGGGAGAATGTGTTCAGGTCCCAGTCTTGGTCACAAATTGGACATCCGTCCTTGGAGAAGGAAAACAGGAATCAGTTGGGCTGAGACTCTGACAACAGCTACCTCACAGTGACAGCAAAGTGCTCCTCCGATTTGAACATGGAAATTTGTGTGTATATATAATCCATGCTTCTGTGTTGAGGCCTCAGTAAGGCCGTCATTTTTTATCCTCTTGTGATAGCTATGTTGCATTAACATTTGCACAATGTATTATTAGGCCATGTGCTAACTGTTCAAGGTGTCGTTATAGTGTACTTACAAAGTGGATATTTAAGCAGTGTGGTTTTAGATAAACAAATAATGCACTGTCATGCAGGCAAGTGTGTGTCAAAAGTCATTGCGTAGAAAAGAAGGAAACTTAAAAAACGTGCATGTAAAATGGCAGTGTTTCTTTCCGGGCCTTATGCGACAATGCAAGGGCTACCCAGAGAATATATGGTGAACCCCTAACCAAGGATGACAATTAGTAACCAGTGAGGTGTGGTTGCAGGCTTCAAAAACTAAATAAAAGAGGAACACAACTCTGCGTCTGGCTGCTGTAAGTGTAATGCTGCATCTAAACATGTTTTTTTTACTGCGCCTCTAGAAAACACAAGGAGCTGTGCACCAACCAAGCAACGTGTACAGCTGTTTCAAGAAGCACCAACATACCATACAGTGAATTCACTGAGTAAGCTAGAGGCGGACACCACAGACAGACGCAGTGCGCCAGAAAATGAGGTGAACAAGCAAAGTTGGGGTGCCAGACACAGGGCTCTACGGGGAATGAAATAAAGGGGGGGGGCATTAAAAGGGGGCATGGGATGTATAATTAACGGCATGGCTTTAACATGTAAACTAAAATTCCCAGAATGCCACCCCACCACACATTTGCAGAAAATCAAAAGAGCAACTGGCATATGTGATCACTGCTCTGTGCGCTCTCTACAGGGAGACCAAGAATTGAAATGTCCATGTGTTCCAAAAACCTTTTTGACCCACTGAGCAGCATTGAGAGAAAGGTTCACTGCCTTCAGCATCAACTCAATCATGGCACCTGTAATCACCTGGATGTGACTCAATTCAAAACATGCACTATACAAGAGTAACAGGCTGTCCGAAAAATATAATGTAACACAACATCGTGCAAATAGCTAAAACTCTTAGGGAATGCAAGATTACGTAAAGCAGGCAAAATATGAACAAAAACAACATGGGTTCTCTGAAAAATGTTACTCTTATTATTCAGAAATTGATCAATGTTTTTGTCTGTAAAGTTCAGAACATTACTACAGAGCCCAAAAGGGACCTGTTTCAATATCCGATTTTAAATGGGACCCGGTCCACTTAACGCCTTGCATGCGTCTTGACATTTTCCATTTACAAATATTTAAATTGATAGAACAAAAATACTAAGTCTGGGCGGTGAACTCCGCTCGCGGAGTTTTCTACACTACGAGTGACGTCAACATTGAGTTGCCGAGCATGAGCGAGGGAAATCAACCTCCCGCCAACATTTCCCAATGCGGGCAGTCAGATTTCTCAATGCGAGTGCCCACGTAAGCTTGCGACTGCTCGCGTTTAGAAACCGTCCGTTCGCGTTGAGAAAGCTGCCGCTCAAGTGGAAAATCTACTGGAGCGGCAGAAAGGAAACAGCGCCCGCTTGCGCTGTGCACGGTGCCATTCACAATTATTTCACAGCGCGGACAAACACCCGGCACTGAAAATTACTGCAAAATGCATGTTTTTCTAACTCACTCCGCTGCTTACGGAACTCCGCGTAGCACTGCGGCGTTTTTTTCCACGGAACTCCGCCCAGGCTTAAAAAATACTTCACATGCCATTCCAGTACGACTCCCATCTGCTGCCTCAGCGCTTTACCTTGGCTTTCCTAGCGCTCTCCATGGAGTCTTGCGCTTTCTGACACTGGGCTTCTTAGCGGCCCACCCCTGCGGCTTATTAACCCCCAAATAGGCCTACCGCTCCTGCCAAGGAGAAGTCAATTTTGATCACCGGCAATGCGTCTCCTCTCAAGCACCACGAGCATCGACATTGAATCAAGTGATTATATACCTTCATCCAAAGTGTGCCATCCGACCTGCAGCAGAATCCAGCCTTGGGGCAGACACAAGGAGCTTTATGCCTATGCTTAACCAATTTGTGATTCATAGACTAGAACCTAGGGTCAGAGGATGCCCACGAGTCTTGATTTCAAACGGTGAAAAGCTCTTACCCGTCCACTCAGGTTTCGGGGCCTGTCCCATCGCATCCAGAACTTTCGTGAAAACTAAGTCTGGGCGAAACTGGAATTGAATGACAAATATAGCGAAATTCACAACGTTTCCCATTACGCAATTTCGCTTGCAGTATAGTGGTTTGCGAAGAAAATATCTAATCAGTCTCAAGTATTTCTACGTAGGGGGAAAAAATTATGCAATATATCCCCAAACCGCACCCTTTTGTGCTAAAAATCAACATTTGGCAAAATGTTATGGGATTTTGCAAGTGAAAAAATAAGATTTCACACACCACCTACATAAATCCAGCTCATTGAGAATGTATAGCGTCTAGAGTCGGTTTCATGTACAGGCAGGCGCTATTAAAAAAACAATCAATCGTTCAGCATATGGAGCTCGGCTACCTAACATCATCCATTTTGATCAGTTCCTTTGCCAATGAATGTATCAAGTGCCTTTGATAATCCTCCAGTTAGGGCCACTGGATTTAAGCACTTTTGCAGCAGCGGCGTTTCCCGCATAATTATGGATTTGCTGCCTTTGCCACATAATTTATAATGTGCTAATAATCTGCAGATTGTCACAAACATTGCATTCAAACGGCGCACAGGTGACATATCACCTTTCTGAATTTGGGTGTCAAACTCATACTAAAGAGGGGAAACATGTCCAGAGAGTGCTCAAAATAAAGAGGTAATTAATTCAACAAAATGTGCCGCATTACGCCGCATAATATGCATTTTGTTGCTGCATCATTTAGTCAACGATGCTGCCTACTTTAGTCCTCCACTGCCTCATAATTCTAGTGGCCTTGCCTATAATTCTGCAGAGGGGCTGACTTCCAGGACAGAACAAGCCACGTTCCCTCCAGCACCTACCGAGAGTGGAGTGAGCCGCTGGAGCGGGAACTTCGGCAGCGCCTCCCTGGCAGAGCCATGGCCGCCCCGGTGCCCAGACCGTGTCCAGTGGTGCCCCCTCGGCACGCATCGGGCATCTGATCACAGCTGGGAGAATTACTATCCCTAAACCAGGAGGATTTCGGCCCACGTGGGCTAAATCCGGAGCCGGTGGCGCGTGCCCAGCTGCCAGCGCCCAGAGGCGGGCGGGCGGTGGCAGATGGCACGGCGGGCCATGGTCGAATCAAAGGGTGGATTACCGGGGATCAGGGGCGGTGTGGGCGGCCCCGGGCTCCGGCCGCTCGGGTGTGAAGCAGCATCAACAGTCCAGTCATCGACGCTGCTGGAGAGTTCGCGGGGCTCGTTCACCCTCCACGGGCTTTGTTTTGCAGATTTTATGAGAGTGCTCGGGGCACAGATGCCCTGCGGGCTCGTAAACCACACGCGAGAAGCCCTGCGACTGGCAGACGAGACTCCTTCAAACTGCAGACTCCGGCAGGCAGACATCAGTGAGTGCATAAGTGGACGCTTCAGTGGTGTCTCTGGAAGGGTTGTAGATGCGGCCGTGCCCCAGCCCTAGCCGTCTTTCCCCTTGTGCCAGTGCTAGGGTATGGCTGGCTGGTGCTAGGATATTGTTGGACAATTCTCAATGATAGCTAGATGGTTTCTAGCCAGTGCTAGGGTATTATTGGGCAGGGTCCCAGAAAATATAGAATGGCCCCAGACAGCTACCACGTCTGAGCAGTTTGTGGCCGGGATCAATGTTTTTCATAAATCTTTACGAGGGTTGGACGCTCATGAGTGACATCAGATGACGTTTCACATATTGACGGGTCACATTGTTGCAAACAAGCCTTGGCAGATATAAAATGGGCACTGTATGGCACCTGACTCTCCCACGACTAACCTGCTCACGTTTGACAAGCCTTGAACAAGCATTTACAATGCAATGGTTTCGCCTTTGGAAAAGTTAGAGCTATTGGCATTGTAAATGACAAAATTTGTATTTATATGTTGGTTTTGAAAACCGATAAATACATGGCATTGTCATTTACATTGCCATTAGCCTCTGCAGTCCCTAGCACTCCATAGCACTCCCTAGTTACTCTGCACTCCCTAGCACTCCCTAGCCCTCCCTAGTCACTCTGCACTCCCTAGCACTCCCTAGTCACTCTGCACTCCCTAGCACTCCCTAGCCCTCCCTAGTCACTCTGCACTCCCTAGCACTCTGCACTCCCTAGCACTCCCTAGTCACTCTGCACTCCCTATACATTTCTACTAACTACTTTTTGGTGCGTTTAGTTTCGTAATATAGATTTAAAGTTTATCCTTCACGTCCAAACCACACTATCTCTTTCTTATGAAGGAGCAAAATCCCAAGAATTTAAGATGTTTGTTGGAAGAGTGATGTTATGTGCCCATGTATTGTAAGGAATAACATGCCTCAGGACATACCATATAAAGATATTGCAAGTCACCTAGAGTTCCATGACCTTATAAGGGAGCTGTGACCTCTGTCTCGTTATTTTACATGGACATGGGACTCCTCGGTAAACTACAACATCCTTATTACATATGACAGGCAATATTTAATCCTATATATAATCTCTTTATAGACAACCATGCCAGTTACAATAATCTGCCTGCACTAGGTCTGGAAAGTAGATTGGTAGGGGAGCCTCAGGGCACAGATGTAGCACTTGGGGGCAGGGGCTGTACAGATACAGCTGAGTGGGTGCAGTTTCCTCCGACCACTCTGCTGCAAGCTCTCACCACAGGTCAGTGAGGTATGCATCTGCTGGCCTGCCAAACCAGGGAAGTTGGAAGCTGAGAGAAACCCTCAAACCCCTCTAGTGAAACTAAATTGTGAGGACATCTCATCACTTTAGATGGTTGGTTTTTCATGACTTTGACATCAATGCCATTGTAAATGAAGATATTCCCCTTATAATCCAACGTGGCTCACCTTCGGGCCACAGGAACAAATTGTGCTCTAGATAAGACTTAATCTGCCACAATGCCATGATGTTCAAATGAGGCAATCATGCCCGTTGAGCTGGCCATGCTGCTGGCTCGTGTGGCCTGAAACTCTGTTCTTGCTGAAACACCGGCAGCAGTTTCTAGTACATAATAAACACATGTGGTTTCATTTCTATTGATGCTATATAGTGTAACAATACAAGTCCATTGCAGTACAAGGACATTTGACATTCCATAAGTTAAATAGAACTACTTAATAAACTGAATCACAGAACTACTCCTCAGTCTAATACTTGTACAGAAGACCAACATACACTTGGGCCACAAGCCGCCATCAATAATGCTTCTTAAAGCACTTTGTGTGTGATTACATTAGCTGTAAACTAAAGATAATGCAGTCTCTAGCCAGACCAAAAAAGGCAGCTTTTAACCCGAGGTCCTGTGAAAGTGACACAATCATTTTAAAGGAGCTACAAAAAAGCAGGTGCCAGTGAGTGAAAGGTTGTGTGGCCGAGTATTAAGGGGAATCACAGGCAGCCATTCATGGCTGAGGGACTATCGTTAATCACAGCAAGAGATTAGTAACATCATCTCAGAGAACCCACTGACTGTCATGAATTCCAAAGTGAGAGAAGCTCCAGCCAGCCAAGGGAACGGGTACCTCGGACTTTCATGAACTAGATAAAGAGAAGCATGAGCCATTAAGATGAGCTGGAATTCAGTACTATAGCAGAGAGACGCATCAACCAAGGAGAGAACCTGGACCTCGGTTATACTAATTAAAAGAAGAGGAAAGCAGAAGCCAGGTAGTGGACCCAGAGTCCGGGGATTATCAAGATTTTAAGAGAAAGAAGCAAGCACCCCATTAGAGGACCTGGGACAATGTGGCAAGAGCTAAACAAAGTAGAGAAATACCCTGTGAGTCACACGAGGACCCAGAGATATTAATTACACGGAATGAGACTAGGATATGTATCAGGACCTGGGGCCCTGACTTATGACTGCAAGAACAGTGTCGGGGCGATCAAAGCACGGAGGATCCAGTGAAATCAGTAACTACTTAGGAGAGCCAATGAGATGAACTAGGACACAACGCATGTCAACCACAGGTAAAGCGCACCAGAATCCCTTGAATGAGAGTGTAATTGGCTCAGCAGTGGTTCCGAGGGCAAGGGGGATACGCTGGAACCAATCAGATGGCCGGAGAGCCAGTGAAGTTATTACTTAGGAGGACACACGATCAGAGGTCCTGAAATCCAGGAGTACAATTAATTACAAGGCGAAACAAGTCAGGTCCCGGGCCGTGCTGTGATTGGCTGACGTCACGGGGGTGTCCCGGGCCGGCAGCCAATCACAGCGCGGCCCGGGAAATGACGTCACTGGGGTGTCCCGGGCCTGCAGTCAATCACAGCGCGCCCCGGGACACACGGCAACAAGGGGCGGGGCTTAAAAAAGACCCAGAAACGCCCCCGAATCGCGTTTTCACTGGAAAACGTGATTGACGGCCAATCTCTTCCAATGGCTAGCCTCCATTTATGGAGCTAGCCAATGGAAGAAGGGGCGGTTTCAAGTCCCCACTATAGAGATAACATTAGATTTCGCCTGGGCGGAGCAACTGCTACGCAGTTGCAACGCCAGGACGAAACCTAAAAAGCAGGCTCTTAAGCCGGCCTGTTGCAGCCACCAAGCAAACAGCATAACCTGGGCCGCTCTCCACAACACCACAGCCTGCCTGCTAGGTGACACCGGTGGATTCCTAGCCGCATATCCGTGCCAGTCCTCACTGCACTGCTGCTATAATCAAGCCTCCTGTGCACAGGAATAAAAATCCAGTTTGATACTCCAATATCTATCTGCATTTAATGTATTTAATTTAGAGCATGAAGGCCACCACACTCAAAGGCCGACTAGCCGATATCCCATCCGGTACATGCCAGCTGGATTGAAGCCCCCTGGGCTATTCAGTTGCTCCTCACAACCGCATCGCCCCCTCCAAGAGACGAGACAAAACAAATTATTTATGCTTTATTAACATGACTAATGGAAACAGTATTGCTAAATCTCCACCGTGGTTTCAAAGATGCTCTTCTGCAGCGCCCTTTCCCCATGGTCAGTGATGGAAAGAATAGGACTGACAGACATCTTTTGGGGCTAGCAGGTCGAGTAGAATGGCGTAGTAACTGGTAGGGTCTTAGGTAGTCCCACCTAACTGTGAAGCACATACAGATTATAGGTTCGCCTGTCTAATTTTTTTGTTTTAAACTTGTGCATTGGCCAGCCAATAATGTGTATTACCTACCACCACACAATTTTAACATAGAGGCCGCGATTTCATTAGTCAGCGACTGACTTCCGCTTTGCACAGTTACGAAAAAACGAGAGTGCCTTAAGCCCATTCTTGACTTGCACCCATAGTGAGGAAGAGCCTGACGATGAAGCATGCCAGCCTGCGTGGATGAGGGCACTGTGTCCTTCTGAGCTGAAGTCCTCAACTTGGGGACAGATCTCAACTGAAGTACTAGAATTTGGCAACGTCACATGCCCTGAACCTTATTACGGAGTGGTATTGCTTGTTGCAAGAGAGCTGGACAAACACACAGGAATCTGACAGATGTATTAGCAAGCATTTGCAATAGGTCTTGCATTTACGAGAGTTTCGTAAATGCGAGACCTATTGCATTGCAAATGCCAGTTGTATTTTTGATTCCCCTGCTCATTGCCCCCCTTTATATTCTCCTCATGACAAACAAAATAGTTAACTCTACGAACTGTAATAGGAATGACCTGCGTCTTAAACCAATATCACCCTACACAAGTGTTCTTTCTCCATTTCATTTTAATTGGATCACCCTTTTAAAAGTCTGCTTCATTGGAGAGTAAATGGGTTGCCAGGTATACAAATGTAACCGTGTCTATACAGACAGAGATGTGAGGAAAGACCTGAGCGAACAGCTGATACCTGTACAAAGGCAGACTCATACAAGCAAACACCACCAGCTGATCCGCACCACTAAAAGGACAGCATTCAGAGAACGACTGGACAACAACACCCACAACAGCAAGGAACTCTTCAGCATCGTTAAAGAGCTCTCCAACCCCAGCGCCAGCAACAACAACATCAAACCCTCGCAAGACCTCTGCGACTCACTCGCCTCGTTCTTTCACCACAAGATCGCCGACATACACAACAGCTTCGGCGCCCAGACCACGCACCCAATCACCGAACCAACGCCCCCCACCACCACCCTCTGCACCTGGACCTCCGTCAGCACTGAAGACACCACCCACGTGATGAACACCATCCACTCCGGCTCCCCAGCCGACCCCTGCCCACACCACATCTTTAACAAAGCTAACTCCATCATCGCACCCCAATTCTGGAACATCGTTAACATCTCCTTCGCATCTGCCACCTTTCCGGAGAGCTGGAAACATGCGGAGATCAGCGGCCTCCTGAAAAAACCCACTGCGGACCCCACAGACCTCAAGAACTTCCGCCCCATCTCGCTCCTCCCCTTCCCCGCCAAAGTCATCAAGAAGACCGTCAACAAACAGCTAACCGCCTTCCTCCAGACAAACGGCTCCTTCGACCCATCACAGTCCGGTTTCCGAGCAAACCACAGCACCGAGACCGCCCTCATCGCAGCCACCGACGACATCAGGTCCCTGCTCGACAACGGGGAAACTGCTGCCCTCATCCTCCTCGACCTATCGGCCGCATTCGACACAGTCTGCCACCGCACCCTAACAACCCGCCTCCACCATGCCGGGATCCAAGGAAAAGCTCTGAAATGGATCGACTCCTTCCTCTCCGACAGAACTCAAGAGTCCGCCTCCCCCCCTTCCGCTCAGCGGCCACCAAGATCATCTGCGGCGTCCCTCAAGGCTCCTCGCTCAGCCCCACCCTCTTCAACGTCTACATGAGCCCCCTCACATCCATCGCACGCCAAGACAACCTAAACATCATCTCCTACGCTGACGACACCCAGCTGATCCTCTCCCTAACCAACGACCCCGCCACCGCAGAGCCAACCTCCAGGAAGGAATGAAAGACGTCACGGAATGGATGAAGCTCAGCCGTCTGAAACTGAACTCCGACAAGACGGAAGTCCTCATCCTCGGACCGTCCCCCTCCGCCTGGGACGACTCCTGGTGGCCCCCTGCACTGGGCACCGCCCCCAAGCCCACAGACCACGCACGCAACCTGGGATTCATCCTGGACTCCTCCCTCACGATGACCAAGCAAGTCAACGCAGTCTCGGCATCCTGTTTCAACACCCTACTCATGCTCCGAAAGATCTTCCGGTGGATCCCCACCGCAACCAGAATGACTGTCACCCAGACCCTCGTCACCAGCCGACTGGAGTACGGGAACGCCCTCTACGCTGGAACCACAGCCAAACTACAGAAAAGACTACAGTGCATACAGAACGCTTCTGCACGACTCATCCTGGACGTCTCCCGTCACAGCCACATCTCTGCCCACCTGAGAGACCTGCACTGGCTCCCCGTCAACAAGAGGATCACGTTCAGGCTCCTCACCCACGCACACAAGGCTCTCCACGACATGGGCCCCAAATACCTCAACAAACGCCTCACGTTCTACGCACCCACCCGTCACCTCCGCTCCGCCAGCCTCGCCCTCGCCACCGTCCCACGGATTCGCAGAACCACCACCGAGGAAGATCTTTCTCCTACCTGGCGGACAAGACATGGAACTCCCTCCCCACCCACCTACGGCTGACCCAGGAACATCTCTCCTTCAGGAAGCAACTCAAGACCTGGCTCTTCGAGCAGTAGCAGCACCCCAACCCCCTCCTCCCAGCGCCTTGAGACCCTCGCGGGTGAGTAGCGCGCTCTACAAATGTGATTGATTGATTGACTACAAAGGCTAGCGGGTAGCAAGTCAATGTTAGGGTCACTATACTAACTCTGTTCACCTGCAATAGTATGCTGTGGGCTTTCAGTGGCTCGCTACCAGTGCAGCAGCTGGGAACTCAACGTCTCCAACACAGGCAGACAAAGCGCTAAAGTTCCCAGGACCCCCATCATAATGCAAAAGTGAAGAGGATACGCATCCCCAGCGGACAGTCTGTATTATAACTTTAGCCCTCACTTGGAATAAAACACCCCACACCAAGAAAAAAAGTTTTCTTTGGCTTTTTGTTCGTCAAACCCAATTCAAATTCTTTCACAGCGTCTAATTTTGTTCGCCCAACCCAATTCAATGGTCTTTCTCAACGTCCAATCTGTCCGAGCGCATAGCTATGATTGCGACCTTAGGACACTACTTGCTTTCTTGTCATCAGAAATGACATCTGTGACTTGCTGTTATGCTTGTAACTTTCACAACTTTGTATTCATACGCCAAAATACCAAAAGTACAAAACGCTACATAGACAGAACTACCTCAAGTATGTCAATTATGAGTCTGTGCAGACAGGTAGCAACCTGAAAGACACGAGCAAAGAGATCTGTATAAGCATAACTAAGAACAACCAATGACTCTCGTAAGCACAAATTGTGCGAAATTATTAGTCTGGCCAGTTACTATTTCCAAAAAGAAAATGTAAAGATGGCCGTCACATTGGATAGGACTGGTCTTTTATTTATTTCTCTGTGTCTAAGGAGTTGTAGAATTTTTGCCTGGTAAATGGTTAGACTCTGCGTTCTCGTCTCAAATAACATGGTGACATACAGGTTTCTTTTTAGGCATTGTTTCAAATCTATGTATTAGTTACAACAAATGGAAAGTCAGTGATGGCAAGAGACCAGCACAATCTCATGAACAAAACTCAACACAGCCGTTTCGACTACTAGGTTTCTCAGCTTGGGCTCTAGAACAGAGAAATCCCATGTACGCTGACCCCAGTACTACTGCGGAAGTCTCATATAAAGCATTGTAACTGACTTATGAGGTGTTAAGTCACGTGCAGTCGCTGCCAGCGGTGCAACCTGTCACAAACGAACAGGGACATGAAAGAAATACTTCTGTGGCAACCCAGCTGTTGAACCGGGGCACCAGTGTAACACGCATTTTCAATGCAATAGTATCACATTTACGAGAGTTTCTTTATTTATCTCTTTTGATAATTAACACATAAATAAAAGGCATTGTCATTTACAATGCCAATAGCTCAAACTCTTGATGCGAGACCTTTTTAATTTCAAATAAGCGGCCGCCATTGTCCAGGGCTGCTTGGAAAGCGAAAGCGCGCTTGGCGCTCTGACTCTTGCGGGAAAGCATGTCGTGCCTACAGTAGGATAAACTCATTAAATAAAATAGGGCTTACAGACTAAATAAGACGTACCGTGTAATAACAGAAGTAAAAGGACCAGTCCTCATGAGAGGTTTCAAATAAAGAAAAGGCAGTACTAAGGAGGGACTAACAAGCCTATTAACGAATCAAAAGCCAGCATTTACAAAGGACAATGACACAATCCTATTAAAAATATGGGCGGAGCTTCAAATTCATACTGAAATACAGCATGCCTCGCAGAGCAGTGCTGGCGCTGCCCAGGCTTGACCTAAAACAATAGACATCGAGAAGCCTGATAATTTTACTTAAAAACTTCTCCAACAGAAAGGTCCCCAGCACAAACTCTAGGCTCCTCAAAATGTACAACAAAATTAATTTGCAGTCAAATTTGTTTCCAGTCAGAGCCACGGGCCAGGAAAAATGAGCAGCCCTGAACCACAAGCGCTGACGCAAGTAAATGACTATAAGATCTTCTAGATCCAGGTCAGAAGCCTCAGCCCCTGTGGAGCACTTCACAAGCACTAGTTAAAGAGAACACACCGCTCTATCCGGTGACCTGGTTTCAATCCTTCAAAACCATCACTACGATTGCTATACATGCGAAACACTTGAGCCCGACTCCATGCCACGACTGGCACAGAAGATCTTGGACAGATCTTGTGATCAGTTCTAGCTCAGTCTTTCATCACATGAAGCTGGATCCCACCATTAAGAGGGGTCACCGAGGGATGCTGTGCTGTGTCTACAGCTTGTTCAGCACACACCGGTACGGTCTAATTACTGCAAGCTCAAGAGACCTTAAGACTGCTCTCTTGCTTCAGTCCCAGGGTGTTTTGCAGCCCATTGCAGCAAAGGAGTCAGCCACTTTTAGTCACCACCCCCCCACAATTCAATCTAATGCTTATTGATATCTGTGACGTATGTGAGTTTCTGGTGCCCATCATCACATTCCGCAGGAGGCCCCCATCAGTTTGTCTAACGCCATTGCTAGAGCTGCGACCCGCTGTGGTGTCAAACATGAGTTACACCCTTCAATGGATTAGTGCTCCTAACCTGGGATTCTGGCCTCACAGCCATTTCTTGAGAAATGTAGCCTTCCTCTGCAAAGCCCTCCGCTCTCTCCTTCTTTCATTTACTTAGATATTATTTATAATATCCACCACTCAAATTACTTTCATATTTCACTATACTAATTCACCACTAATCCTTTATGGGTTCTGGAGTAGCGTGCTACTCGTAAAAAAAAAAAAAAAGCGCTTCAACACCCCATCAGGGGTAACAAGCGCTATATAAATGCAAACTTTTTTCCCTCTTCTAGCCCTCCGCTATCTTTCTGAATCCAAATAACTGACTAACCTATCCACCACTCAAATTTTTTTCATATTTCACTATACTAATTAAACACTAATCTTTCTTGGGTTCCGAAGTAGCGTGCTACTCGCTGAAAAAACGCTTCGACACCTCGTCAGGGATATTTATTTATTTATTTTTATTTATTTGTAAAGTTTTATATAGCGCGAACTTGATCCCGAAGGCTATCAGAGCGCTTTACAATTTGAGGCAAAGGTAACAAATCAGAACAATATATCACATGCTGTTTGTTCTTGTTTAAAATGTTTAGAACCGGATTCAGGATATGCTCAACACTTACTTTCTCTTTTTAAATCAAATAACTTGTCTTACCAGGGAAACTTGGGAAGCTTGCTACTAGGTCTCAAACAGGGATGTATTAGTTATTTCAAATTCCCTTGTGTAGAAGGAACAATGATAAACCAGGAATGCTCCACAAAGATTAAGGTAGTAGAGTTTGAAATAGCCCCATGCAAGTAACTCATGCTTCGAAGAAATACCACACGTGTATTCTTCAGCACACAATCTTTTGTAAAAAGTGCCATGTTTTACAACCTACAGAAAGAAACGATAAAGAAAGGCTGAGAATGGATGAACATGTCATTTTAATGTTTTTGGGTTTTTGGGTTCTTTCCTGGCCCATTCTGGCGGGACGTTTATTGCTGTTAGGAGGAGTAACCTTTTCGAAGTGAACATTCTAAACTGTATCCTACTGCCAGACACATCTCTCCTATTGACAGATACTTCATTTACAAAAAATGAGTCTGGATTTCCAAAAGCTTTTTTGGCTGGTCAAGTCACATTTACTGGTCATACTAGGCTGGTTTGGCTTATTTATGTAAGATGACTCCTTACAGGACAACCAGGCTTTGAGTCCCGGTGCCGCTTCGCATCAGTGTGATAAGTTCTGGAACACTATTATACTATCTGGTAACAAACCTCATGTCATCTTCCTGGTGTGGCAGCATCTCTTTAATGTCACATATGCTGTGCCAACAACACTAGTTTTCTTGCTTCTCCCCTTGGCCTGGACTCTCGAAGCATCAGGCCAGGATTCATATGTTGTAATGTGTATAATTTGCATTCTTCGCTCCAATTTCCAAGGAGAACTGAATAGCTCCAGCAGAATGCTCCATGTTCTGCATGCAAAGTTAATTAAGTGTGGACACCTTAATCACCACTGTTTGCCCACTGGTTTTTGATGTCTTAGAAATCGTCAATTCACAATGGCAGATGTAGTCAGCTGCAGAATACATGATTGCTCAGACAGTCAAAGGTAAATCCTTCCTCCGATTCAGCTGGCATTGCCTCATGGGACAATATTTAATATAGGAACCAGAAAGCCATGGTTGTCTCCATTTCTTAACCTGTGCTTTCCATCCTTTTACCATCTTGTTTCTAGTAAAGTGGGTTGTAATCTAAAGACAAGGTCAGCATCTGTGGCTGTATTTACCTACAGGTACCTTCAGATTTTAAAGCTAAATACCAACCAGAAGTGAGGACTAATGTTGTGCATCGTGCTGGAGCTTTTTGCGGGCACAGGCAGGCCCCCAGATTACTCAAGTTGTTTAGGTCATTCACGTTGCTTTGTTTTTGGAGATTGTTGAATATACCACTGAAGACTTTCGTAAGCTTTGTTAAGATAAAGGCTGGAACACACGAGAATGCAGATAGAACATGAGAACTCCTTTGCCTTTGGAATGCTTGTATGGAAAGTGGCCAATTCCAGTATGTTTCCTTGGTACAGGGGGTAGGCCTCGGAACCTTCTAGTGTGTTTTAAGACTATAAAGCTGAGTCTTGCTGACTTGGAAACCGGGATTTGAGCCTGAACGGTTGAGAGCTTCTTCAGTGCAGGAATATGGTTGCGGAGTCTCCTGACCCCGGCTGTGAATCCCCCAATCTGGAGTGCGCCAGGATGAAGTTTGCACCAGGTGATGAGTTTTATTTTTGATTGTTGCCATTGTGATGCGTAACTGTCAGTGTGCACCTTCAGTTTCCAGTGGCTATAATCATATGAGGTGTTTTCTTTGAGTATTGACTTTGTGATGTATGAGTGTCTATGTGCACATCCATGTTAACCATCTGATGTATTAAGTGTATATATCTTTCTGAATTCTTGCAGAACGTCCAGTATGATCCACTTGTGTTTCATTCCACATTATGGTGTTGTGGTTATTGATTTGAGCCTCCTTGTGGGAGAGTGGTATTCTCTATTATCTGGGAGTGCGAAGCAATACAGGCAGCAGTGACAGAGGTTTCTACTCCATGTCAACCCTGGCCGAGAGAAAACAAAGGGGGCCATAGAGGGCCCCCTGTGCTTCATCCGCTTGCGAAGGACTTTTTTAATGGCACCGCAGCGTTTGAAAGAGATACCGCCCTGGGATCGCCACGCCACCCGCCAGACTATTTTATAGTTGTAATTGGGTGGGCGGCGACGAATCTCGGTGGTGCAGGGTGCGCGCCAGTGGAATATTGCCCGCCCCAGCAACGCCAAAAGGTCATAAATCGGGCCCCTAAAATGGTTCTGCGAAAATTACTGTCTTCATGCATTTCAAACTGTAAATACATGCAACCTAATACAAACGTGTGATATAATTTGATAATGTAAACATAAGTAACGCAAATATGTAAAGCAACCTGATCGTGGGCTGAATGGTACAATTCCACATGCACCACCACAATGCCTGCAAATTAGCATTCGCAAAGGCCGAAACTCGCAGAATTTCGGCCTTTGCGAATGCTAATTTGCTAAATGGGATGTATGAAACATTTTTGCTGCAAAATAAGGAATCGCAAAATTTGCTATTCCTTATTTTGCGATTGCACTTAAGGAATCGCAAATTGTGCGATTCCTTAAATGCAATGTATCAAAGAAAAAATTATGTAAAAATGCCCATAAGGATTCGCAAATTACCACCAACTTCTAGTTGGTGGTAAGTTGCGAATTCTTTTAAAAAAGAAATTAAAAAAAAAACAAAGGTGCCATATGACGCTCATACATGCCCTTAGGGCATGTATGTGCGCCATAGGCCCCCACATGTCATTTACAGGGGTGCAGCAGGGTGTTCTTGAGACACCCCTGCACCCTTGAAAATATTCCTAATTTGCGATTAGCAAATTGCTAATCGCAAATTTCCCCTTCATTCCTATGGGCCTCCTGGCCCATAGAAATGAATGGGTAATTTGCGATTAGCAATTTGCTAATCGCAAATTAGGAATGTTAAGGAATCGCTAAAAAAAGCGATTTTGTACATACATACCGTTTTGCGAATTCTAAATAGCGATTCCTTAAAAATCGCTATTTAGGATTCGCAAAACGGAACTATGATACATATGGCCCTAGAACACTGAAGAGGTTAAGATATAATAAAAGAGAACAGGGGGTTAACGAATCTCCACTAACAGAGTCCAAGATAAACTCCGTGGTCAGTTAGTATCAGCATCCTACTTATGAAAGTTTTTTAAATCCTAATACGGTACCATAGGGTGGTTTCCTCGTCTGGGCTTTAGAATCTGGTTCTGACTGCCAACAGGATCGGGTTCAAACTACAAGGAAAGATCATTGGCGCCGACTCCAGTGGAGCCATACCGGAAGTAGAGCTTTCTAGCCGGGGGCATCAATTCCACCCGGGTCACTGTCTCACTCCATTCCACCTCACAGGGAGAGAGGGCTGTCAGACCTCCTATGACATTCATGGACCGTGGCCCTCACGGCCCCGACCTCGGATATCACTGCCCAGCCCCGGTGCCCTTTGACCTTGCCCGTGTCCTACCTGTCGCTGTCGGCCGGGCGCAGGGACGGCAGGCGGAAGCTCGTGTTCCGGTCCAGCTTCGACTGGCTCTTGGTGCGCTTGATGGAGCCTTTGAGGCGCTTGCTGAAGAACCCCTGGAAGAAGCAGAGCAGAGAGGGCGGGTGAGTGCGGGGCATCTTTCACGGTCTCCTCAAACGACAACTCTGGCAATGACATGGCTGGGCTTTGGAGGGGGGAGGAAGAGTGGAGAACGAGCCCAGGCATGCCCAAGTGGACCCCCAGCAGAGGAGAGCTGCTGCCCCACTCCAGGGTCCAATGAGCGAGGCCCACCATACAACCAGCACACGTCACACACAGCAGGCCCTTCCCACCTATGCCCCCAGGATCTGCAACAACATTCCTGTATCCATAAGGCCTGCACCATCGCTGCTCCAATTTAGGAAAAAGTTTAAGACTTCGCCTCTTTAAGCACACTACATCCAGAGCCACTGGAATGATCAGATTCTGCATTTTGTTGTCGCATAGTTATCAATTTGTGCATTTGCACATGATCTATTATCTGCTGCATAACTTGCAGCTTTGAACAAAAAAGATTGTTACTACATTTACTAAAAACATGATAATGTGTCTGCACGCAGACAGAGGTCCTTCGCAAAGGTCAACAGTCATCTTTCAATTGATTATTTCCGTATTTGTTTGTTAAACTGCTACTAATGAGGTGCAAATTTTGGACAGACACGATTACCATGTTCTAAAATGATATAATAATGAAGTAATTCTATCGAAAAATGTGACTCCTTATGCCGCATAGTTGCCTTTCGTTGCTACATAATTCAGTCGACCTTGCTGTATAATGAATATGCTACTTACCAGTATGCATCTGTTCTTGGCATGTAGGGCTGCTAACATTCATATCTTAGCATTAGATCGCCGCCTAGTGTTGGGTCCGGATGATCGCACATTGTTGTCCTGGAAGAGTCTTCGAAGTATCCTGAGATAGGTGGCTCCTCCCCTGGACTACAGTGCGCATGGGCATCGGCTCCATCCCCAGATTGTTTTTTGCCATTGTGGCAGAAGATGGAGTGAAAAGTGTAAAGGATGTCCATGCTAATGACTGAATACAATAGTATATCTGCAGCTGCAACAGGCACCGGGGAGGAGGGTGGGCGATATGAATGTTAGCAGCCCTACATGCCAAGAACAGATGCATACTGGTAAGTAGCATATTCAGTTCGAGGCATGTGGGCTGCTAAATTCATATCTTAGCATAGAATACATAGCAGTCCCTCCATCAGCGGCGGTTGCCCGTGCCAGCTGCAGAAACCTGAAAGAGTGTCTTGAGAACAGCCTGTCCAACAGCAGCTTGCTGCTTGGAATGTACATCAACACAGTAGTGTTTTGTAAAGGTATGTGGTGTAACCCACGTGGCTGCTCTGCAAATGTCCTCTAAAGGAATGTTCCCTAGGAAAGCCATGGATGCCCCCAATTTGCGTGTGGAGTGCGCCCTTGGGGGTATCGTTAGAGTGCGCTTGGCCTTTTGATAACATATTTGGATGCACTTAACAATCCACCTGGCTATTCCTGCTTTGGAAATAGGGTTGCCTTTGTGTTGTGGTGCGAAGGCAACAAAAAGTTGTTTTGTCTTTCTAAAGGGTTGTGTCCTGTCTATGTAGTACATCAAAGCCCTCCGTACATCTAAGGTATGGAGCATTCTTTCCGCTACCGTTTGTGGGTTTTGGAAGAATGCCGGCAAGTCAATAGTTTGGTTGAGATGAAACTGTGACACCACCTTCGGAAGGAATTTGGGGTTAGTGCGTAGCACTACCCTATTTGGATGAATCTGAATGAAAGGCTCTTGGATTGTGAGCGCTTGTAGCTCACTAACACGCCTCAGTGACGTAATAGCTATTAGGAAAGCTACTTTCCACGTTAGGAACTGGAGTTCACACGAGTGCAGTGGCTCAAAAGGTGGTCCCATCAGTCTGGTGAGGACCACATTGAGGTTCCACACCGGAGCTGGTGGTGTTCTTGGGGGAATGACTCGTTTCAGACCTTCAAGGAAAGCTTTAATGGCAGGCACTCTGAAGACAGAGAGATGCTGCCTGTTCTGAAGATAAGCCGCTATGGCGGATAGATGTATCCGAATGGAAGTGTACGCTAGATTGCACTTGTAAAGATGCAACAGATAGCAAATGATGTCAGGGATAGATGCATCTAGCGGGTTGATGTCATTGGCTGTACAGTAAATGACAAAACGCTTCCATTTCGCAGCATAGCATGCTCTGGTAGTTGGCTTCTTTGCCTCCTTGATGATGTCCATGCATTCCGGAGGTAGGTTAAGGTATCCAAACTCTAGGACTTCAGGAGCCAGATCGCCAGGTTGAGCTGTTGCGGATCTGGATGCTGAATTTCTCCATGGTTCTGCGTCAAAAGTGTGGGCGTGAGGCGCAGTCTTTGATGCGGCACCACCGAGAGTTCGAGGAACGTGGTGTACCATGCTTGGCGCGCCCACGTTGGAGCAACTAGGATGAGAGTCATCGCGTGCTGCCTTAGCTTTCTTGCCACCAGCGGTATCAGAGGGGCTGGCGGAAAAGCGTACGCAAATCTGCCTGACCAGTTCATCCATATCGCATTCCCCTGCGACTGTGGGTGAGGGAACCTGGCGGCAAAGTGTTGGCATTTTGCGTTTTCTTTTGTGGCAAACAGGTCTATCTCCGGATGACCCCACTGCTGGAAGTACGGGTGGAGGACAGATGGGTGTATCTCCCACTCGTGCATTTGATGGCTGTACCTGCTGAGCAGATCCGCCATTTGATTGTCCTTTCCCGGGAGGTGTTCTGCCATGAGGAAAATGTTCCTCTGAATGGCCCACTTCCACATGCTCTGAGCCAGATGAGACAGCTGTGGCGAGTGGGTGCCTCCCTGCTTTTGAATGTAGTACATCGCGGTCATGTTGTCCGTCCGGACTAACACTACCTTGTTGCACAGATGTACAATGAAGGACTTGATCGCCATGAAGATTGCCATCAGTTCCAGATAATTGATGTGCATCCTCTGTTGTTGCGTCGTCCATAGTCCCTGCACCGTGTAAGTGAGCAGATGAGCTCCCCATCCCTGGAGAGATGCGTCCGTTGTCAGGATAATCTGTGGCACTGGCTCCTGGAACAGTCGGCCCTCGCAAAGGTTGTGTGGAGTCCACCAATGCAGAGAGTCGTATGCCCGACTGGTAACCAACACTAGGTCTGTCAATTGTCCCTGAGCCTGTGTCCACTGATTTGCTAAGCACTCCTAGAGCGGGCGCATATGTAACCGTGCGTGAGGGACTATGAAGATGCAGGAGGCCATCATGCCTATCAACTGCATGAACACTCTCGCTGGAAGTGAGTGTTGTGGTCTGAACTTCTGGAATAGAGACTGTATGCTGTCTATCCTGACTTGGTTTGGTTGAGCCATGGCCGTCAGGGTATTGATCGTCGCACCTAAAAACTGCCGGACATGTGCCGGCTGAAGATGCGACTTTGGGTAGTTCAACGAGAAACCTAGATTGTGTAGGAGGTGAATGGTGGTCGACATGTCCGCGGCGCACTGTCGTTCCGACTTGGCTTGAACGAGCCAGTCGTCCAGGTAGGGGTAGACATGGATGTTCTGCCTCCTGAGGTGCGCTGCTACTGTCGCCAGACACTTGGTAAACACCCTTGGGGCTGTGGTGACTCCAAAGGGTAGGACCTTGAACTGGTAATGCTTGCCTTGAATAGTGAACCTGAGGTATTTCCTGTGGGACGGGTGTAGTGGAATGTGGAAATAAGCATCCTTGAGATCTAAGGTTGCTAAGAAGTCCCCTTGGTTTAACAAGGGAAGAATCTGTTGCAGTGTAAGCATATGGAAATGTTCTGATAGTATGTACAGGTTGAGGGGACGTAGATCTAGAATGGGTCTGAGAGATCCGTCCTTCTTTGGAATAAGGAAGTACAGGGAATATACCCCTGTGCCCTCCTTCACCGGCACGAGCTCGATTGCGCCTTTTTGCAGCATCGCCACTACTTCCTGCTGCAATAAGTGCAAATGCTCTGCGGACATAGGCCGTTGCCTTGGTGGAATGTTGGGTGGAGTGGACTTTAACTCTAGACAATAACCGTACTGGACAAGTTGTAGCACCCACCTGTCTGTGGTGATGTTTCTCCAGACGGGCAGGAACTGCTGCAGTCTCCCCCCGACAGGTGTTAAGTGGTCGGGGGGCAGTGACAGAGAGTCACTGTTTGCTTGGGGTAGAGGAGCGGGAGTTGTTGTTTGCTCTGCCGCGACCTCTGTTGCTGTTATTTCTGTAACCTCCCTTGTTCTGTTTTGTGAACGAGGATTGTGCTCCACCTCTTGAGAATTGCGATTGTTGACCCATTTGTCCTCTGGTGACTCCACGTGCACCTGAGCGACGAAAATTATTGCCACGAAACTGTTGTGATTGTAGGGCCCCCATAGATTTAGCAGTTTCCGTGTCCTTCTTTATCTTTTCGAGGGTGGTGTCAACATCTGGACCAAACAGTCTATCCGGATTGACTGGCTGATTAAGTATGGTTGTCTGAATATCAGGTTTAAACCCTGATATGCGGAGCCAAGCTTGTCGTCTCAGCATGACGCTAGTGTTGATCGCCCTAGCTGCTGTGTCTGCGGCGTCAAGTGCACACTTGATGGCTGCGTTGGAGATCAGTTTCCCTTCCTCTATAAGCAGTTTGGTGCCCTCTTGAAACTTTGGAGGCAGGTGTTGTACAATCTGCTCTAGGGTGTCGTAATGCGCCCTATCGTAACGTGCTAAGAGTGCTTGTGTATTTGCAATACGCCAAAAGTTTGCAGCTTGTGCCGCCACTCTTTTGCCCCCTGCCTCTAGCACTTTGGACTCCTTGTCTGGGGGAGGAGCTTCACCCGTTGTCTGGGAGTTGGCCCGTTTTCTGGCATTTGCGACCACAAGAGAGTCTAGTGGCAACTGTCCCCGAATGTATGCAGGGTCTGCAGGTGCTGGTCTGTACTTTTTCTCGATACGTGGATTGACCACTCTCGCTCTGGTAGGTTCTTTAAAGATGTCAGCTGCATGCTTGAGGACTCCCTTGAGCATAGGCAGCGTTTTCACAGTTCTTTCAGAGACTGAAAAAGTATCAAAGAGAAAGTCCTCTTCTACTGGGTCAGCATGCATGTCCACATCATGATTAGCAGCTGCCCTCTCAATGAGTGCTTGAAAACCTGCAGAATCCTCTGTTGGGGATGCACGTGCACTGAAAGGCTGTGGGTCTTGCCCCACACTTTGGGTGCCTTGGTCACCAATGTCATCATATGCATCTGGATGTGCATCTTGTTCATTGATGGGGAAGGTGTATTGGTCCTCCTCATCATATCCCTCACCCTCAGAGTGTTCTGGTGAGGGAGTAGGGCTTCTTCTTGGAGGAGGCTGGATAGGTTCTATGAGGTTAGAAGCGTCCTGAGGAACCCTTTTTTTCTTCAGTGGGATGACATAGGAGTCCAGAGGCTCAGAAGTAATCCTCCTTTTGTATAGGGTTAATTTGCCAGTGTTGGCGTCGATGAAGTGCTCAGAATCGTCCTCTGATTCGAGTTCTCGACCTGAAGGTACCCCTGCCGTAGAAGAATCCGACTTCTTTGGCGTCGATTTCGTAGAAAAGGCCTTCGGAGCCTCTTTCGGCGGCAGAAGGAAGAGAAGCTTACTCGTAGGCTTTGCCGGAGTGTCCTTCGGCGTCTGAGGCGACGGTAACGGAGCCGACGTAGCAGCGGCCTTGTCCCTGATTCTCTGCAGCGAAGCGGCGATGGGGGACACTTCACTTACAGTGGCTTTTGGCGCTGACGAGGATGTCTTGACCTTCCCCTCGGATCCGACGTCATGGTGGCCTTTCGGAGTCTTGGACGCCGATGCAGTTGCCGCCGACCCAGAGTCTTTGGATCGATGCGCAGATGTGCCAGCCGTCGATCCGTGTGCTTGTGTCGCCTCCGACTCCAGTACGCGACCGACGGACGGAGTCCCAGTCGGAACCGGAGCCGTGCCGCTGGCCTTGGCGTGCTTAGACGGTGTCGCAGCGGTTGATCCGTGCCGACCACCCTTCTTAGAGGATCCCTCCTCTGGCGCCGATTTTGACCCTGTGGAATCGACCGACTTCTTCGACTTCTGTGGACCGGAGGTCGACGGAGCCGATGCGGCGGCGGGTGCAGTAGTTTTCTGTTGGCCGGCCGCCATTTTAGGGACGCTCGAGTCCTTAAGTTTCGGTTTTGTTTTCGGGTCGGCCATTTTAGGCGTAGTCGATACCGTAGGTTTCGGTTTCGATCCGGCCTGCCCAGCAAGTATGTCCGTGGCCGGGCCTCAAGGCGGGGCCGTGGCTTGCGGTACGGGGTCTTGGGTAAGGCCAACTGGCGAACCCGTGACCCGATCGTGATCTTCGAAACCTTCGGGGCATAGCTCGTCCCCTGAGCTATCTGCCGCGGCCCCATAAATCTCTTCGACGTCCCCTACCTCGTCGACGTATTCAAGGCCTTGATCCACGACTCCGTCGTCGTCTACCGGATCCGCCTCGACCTCCGTTTCGGGTGGGGATATTTGGAGATGATGACCCTGTTCATCTTCTTCTTGGTCGCCGAAGATGTTTTCTGGATCCGGGGCCGCTTGTCTGGCCTCCAGGCGCACCGCGCGCCGAAGCTTGAGAGTCTTTTTCGACCTGAATTGAGCGCAAGCCTTACACTTGCCGTCGTCATGGTCCGGTGAAAGGCATTTGTTACAGACCGGGTGCAGGTCTATATGTGGGTACTTGGACCCACAGAGCGGACAGTACTTAAACGGACTCCGCTCCATGCTGGAAAGTCGTGGTCGTGTCGCGATGAGAAGGCCTCGAAGTCCGAAGAGTGAAAAAACTCCGCTGAATCCGACTCCAAGAGTCGGAAGAACTCGAGACCGTGCGCAAACAATACCGACGCTATAAATACAAGGCCTTTTGGCCTTAAAAAGTTAGTTTTACTCGGTTCCGACAGAGAGAAGTCGAGACCGCATCCGAACCCAATGGCGGAAAAAAACAATCTGGGGATGGAGCCGATGCCCATGCACACTGTAGTCCAGGGGAGGAGCCACCTATCTCAGGATACTTCGAAGACTCTTCCAGGACAACAATGTGCGATCATCCGGACCCAACACTAGGCGGCGATCTAATGCTAAGATATGAATTTAGCAGCCCACATGCCTCGAACTTTGGTGCTTCCCTCCACATAATTCCAGTGGCCCGACTGTATCATAGATTCATAATGCAATAACCAACCGCAACTCCGCTTTCCTTCCTATTAGCCGCTGACTTCATGTTAATCTTTGACCATGTACAGTGCTTCGCTGCCTTTTGAGTAGGTTTGCGCCATTACAATACCATACACATTCATACATATATTAACCAACTGGACACATCCACATCCAAATCAGTCACTGAGTCATTTTAGTTAACGTGGAGATAAGTGTACACCACGCAGGACACTCATCCATTTAAGATGGGGACTCTCTGATGTTTCTCGCTTAAATGTTTAAATCTTTTAGTTGCACTTCCCACTTAAAGCATCCCTTGCTCGAAAAGAAGTAAATTAAGAACTCGATATTAGTTCTTGGGTGGTTCCAAAATGTTGACGTACATGGTATGCCTGACCGTGGGTTGTCCTCATCGAAACTC
Source organism: Lissotriton helveticus (assembly GCF_964261635.1). Taxonomy (NCBI): domain Eukaryota; kingdom Metazoa; phylum Chordata; class Amphibia; order Caudata; family Salamandridae; genus Lissotriton; species Lissotriton helveticus. The sequence goes on along the minus strand of NC_136057.1, from coordinate 1,879,132,652 downwards.
CAAAGACCATTCAAATGACATTTCATGAAACCTGTGGAAATACTTCGACATCCTAAACCATTTTAAGGAGCACTGCACAACAAATCCTTTTAGGGTAGCTCAGAAAATATTTTTGAAATTATGAAAATGTGAGTTTGCCCTTTCAAATGAATCAATAATGGCACGGGGGATTCAAACGCACATTTGTTTTTCTAAAGAACGTCATCCTGTTATTCAGTCCATTTCTCAGAAATCTCAGTCGTGGGAAATCGGGTGAACTGAGGCCCTGGAAGCCATTATTGAAGGGACAATTTTAAAGGTGGGGGATCCAGCTATCACTGTTACATCAGGCAGTTTGGAGCACACTGTTGCGAATATATTACTAAAGCATAGTGTGGTATTGCACTTTCATTTACAGATATACATTTCCATTGAAATGGCTACAACATTTGCACAGACATGGTGTCTACTGTTAAAACCTTATAGCACCCACACGATAATGTGTTCAATTCAGGTTTCAATAACAATTTATCAATGGCAGATCATCAGGTAAAGCATCTTGATTTGTAATGATCCTATTACATTCTTTGTTTCCATCACACATTGAAATTACAAAAAAAATGTGCTTCATTTGTGCTTTCCTATATGCTGATATTTTCTGAAATATTTGATCAATTACTGTATTTAAATTTTGTTGTGTGTTGCAAAAAAAAGCTGACATCCAACAGCCTTTCCTTTCACACTCCCTGTAACCCAGTAAGATTGTCAGATGATTCACTTTAGAAAATCCTCTAACTTTGCAGTCAGAGAAAGAATACATCAATCTCCATGGTAAAACAATAAGCAGCAATATGTCAGAACACATAGCCTAACATTTAACCTCGGTCTTTGAAAGCACAGCAAAGGTGACAAAATAAAAACAAAATTTAAAAGGCCTCTTTATTGCTCATTCACCTTCTGAACTCCTGCAGCACTTCCCCTCAAATTCCAACTCCCAAGCGCCTATGCCAGAAGGTATTTATATACCTCACTGGAAAGGTTCTCCCATTACACACCTACACATTGTACCGAGTGAAAATACAGACTGCGAAATCACTTTTTTTCCAGCAACAGATGCCAAAATGTAGATATTACATACATTTCTCCTTCCAAAATGTCTACATGTGCCTAAAGCCCACTATCAAGCACTTGATCCAGTGTTGGAGTTAGAATAGTAAATTAACCTAAAGTAGGAGAAGTTACTTTGGGTGGAGTTAAGAATTCAACATATATTATTTTATCTTTTTTTTGTAGTGAGTTGAAGATGTTGGCAGACTATATTTTGGAGTCTAGGGTTATGAAAACAATGTTGCTGCTGTTTTCGTTTCAGGTGGAGCCCCTATGTATAACAGCAGCGCTAGCATACTAACCACCCCGAACCACGCCCAGATAACGATTTTTCAGGTGCTTGGGCATTGACACCTGCAGCTCACCCACGGTAGTACCGCCACTCTGTTCACAAGGCTGCCTTGAACATTTATCTTCCAGTGGAGAACCCACCTCAGCCCAAAACAAATTTTGTTGTGCACAACTGGACAGATGTTTAATTGCATCGTTTGGAAAATACTTTGTGTGTCTGTTATTCGTTAATGGTATCCTTTATACTGCTTTCTCTGTCGATCGCACACTAGCTAATACCATGTGTTTTTCTATAACTCTGCTGGAAAGACTTTGGCTTGCTTGTCAATGAACAATTAAAAAAATATACTAAGCGCACAGTGCACTAGTCCGGATCACACGATGTGCTCAGCTGTAAGCTAGGTCTGTATTTCTTGGATCCAGTGTCGTCAACTACAATGCTGGACCATATGTCCTGGATGTGAGAAAGGTTCCTAGCTCCTCTGATAACATGCTATCAGTACGGACTGAACGTAATATTAATTTTAAAAAAAGCCCTTCTACTTCTGCCCTTCCCTAACCTTTCTGACTACCGTGGACTCCCACACATGCTTTCCAAGCTCTTATCTCGTTCTATCCAATTCAGCTAACTAAAAGAGGCACATGACCCCTCCACCCTTAACAGCATCTCACATCTATCCTTTATTACCCCACCTCAAATGAACTTTTCCCTATTCAAAACACGAAAGTAAATGCCCATCTTCTGAAGAGCACAAACTTAAACTGAACACAACGAATGCTACAAAGAAACAGAAGCGCATATTACAACCCATTTACACCTAACCTTGGGTTCTGGAGTGGCAAGCTACTCGTTGCAAACCACTTCAGCGCCTCGACAGGGGTAGTAAGCGCTAAATCAGTTCGATTAACATTTGGATTGACACAAAGTCCAGGATTGAAATGCAGCAGCTCACTGCGTGTCTGCTGCGCCCCTTGAGTGCCCATCATGTGTAGGACTTGGTTGCCAACGTGGAAGGCACAGTTCTTATCCTTTTCCTAAGGGACAGCCAGCAACAAAGGATGAACGAACACTACAAAAGCAACAGGTTCAAGAGGGGATTCTGTCTCAGAGAGACTGTGGAAGAAGGATTACTTTTAAACCGGTCATGCTCAGTGGGTTAACGCACCACCAGCAGGCATACATGTGTGTGTAATCTGCAGATCACTTGTTACAGCCCTCACGGCTCCACGCAGTATACCACTCCCATGAGGCGATAAAAAGCAAACTGGTGAATCGGGACATAGTACAAAATCATAATAAAAAGACTGGCTAACACACAGTTTGAGCACACGGTCCCAGTGAACCTTACAGGCTGGAAACACACCAGTTGATGGTGATTTGAAAGATTTTATTATGTTCACAAAATACTTTGCTTTAATATGTATAATGTAAGGTGGGGTGGTGGGGGCAGTCAGCCCCGGTCGGCACGAGATTTGGAAGCCGTTACCTGCGGCAATCGTGGGGCAGCAAAACAAATGCAGGAATTGCCAGCCCACCTGCTCTTACATTTGACCGCAGTGGGCAGCAAACGTAGGTACCACCACGGGCAGCAAAATGGCTAGCTGGGTCACCGCTCTCGGGTACAATACTACAGCCACCCAGCCCTCCCTACTTCCACGCCATTTCACACTTCCTTTCTTCTCACTGCCTACCCTCCCACCAACCGCATCCGACGCAATATGGAAGTCTAAGCATTCATGTAGCACCCGACTACTGCACTGAACTAGGTTTCATCCCGTTCCCGTGCAACTGTCATCTATTTTGTGGCCCCACCTACCTGTAACAGCATAGAACTCAAGTGTCACGCACTGCGCGTGAGATTCACATGTCTGGAAGTCAGAGTGAGCTCTCACTCACAGCAGGCCAAATATCACACTGGTAAGGGGCTTGTACTTGTACAGTAAATGCATCTTTTTTCAAAGCTTTGCAATGTACAGAGCAGATCCTGAGAGCTGAAAAGACCTTGAGAGCAGGGGCGGCTGGTGACATTTTACAGTGGTGCGGCACAAACTGATTTGCGAGTGCGGGCCCCAGGCCACTCGGGCCGGCGGCGACCCCCCTCCCGACCCACATACACAACACTCAAAGAAATGTATTCACACACGCATACACACAAACACATCCATTCACAACACTCTCCACCAAACATTCATGCATACACGCACGCTCGCACCAAACACTTTAAAATAAAAGAAAAACACACACTCTTACCTTGCTGCCGGTCCCGGTCCGCGCCACCTCTGGGCTCTGTTCCCCACACGTCACAGGCTCACAGCGCCCCTGGCCAATCCTGATGCCAGGGGCACAGGTACCTTCTCGCCCGCAGCACGCCCATTAGGGCTCCTAATGGGCATGCGCAACGCTGCAAAAACACAAGTGCGCATGCGTGGGTACGGGTAAAAATTCACCCTCCATCCCCACTCATGCGCACTTGTGTTGCCGCGTCAATCAATCAACATGACGCCCGCCCGGCGGTCTGACGTCATGTTGATTCATTGACATGATTGTCACAGTCTTAACTCAAAAACGCCGTGGGAGCTGCGGGCGGCTTCGGGCAGGGGGGGCTACACCCCCACGCCCCAATGGACGAACCGCGCTTGCTTGAGAGCCGTAATATACATGGTCCTTTGGGGACAAAAAGGGTTTGTGCGCCTGCTCTGTGCACCCCTGGAGCACAATAGTATCACAGAGGGTAGTATTACAGAAGGGGTCTCAGATGCTGTAATACTGATTGCTCTGGCACACATGTAGCACGTGGTCCCATGCAAATGAGGGAACTCTGACTGCGCCGGCGCTGTATTATAGACGCAGATGCAGTCATAAACCGGCCACCAGGAGGTGTACTGACAGTGGTCCTCCTGAAGGGGACATCTCCCTGCAAGCAGTTGCAGTCACTCACTGTATCCACCTGCAGGGGATCTCTCCCCCTCTTTTTAAAGTGCACTGTGAAACACGGGGCAGCTTTGAGGCAGTCACGCCATATTTCACTAAATGCACTGCCCCGGGGCAGGACGAGTTCATGGCCGCTCTGAGGGCAGCGCATTCATTGAAAATTGAAATAGGGCGCACTGCACCTGTTTCTGCGCCGGGTGCAAACAGAGACAGTGCGCCCTTTCCATAATATGGCCCCAGGAGGCAATTCCACTGCAAAAGAAACCCTCCCACAGACCCCTACAACTGCCAGAAGTTGCTTTAGACACAGAGTGCTGTCACATTACTTATGAAAGCCCCGAGCCTGCTTCAGTGAAGTTTTGCAGTTGTTCCATTCATTTTTCATTTATTTTTATTGGTTCAGTGGTCACTTTTACTGTTATCATTGATTTCTAAGTTTGTGTGACTTCATTCTCTGTGAGGGTATCAAATATGCGAATTAATTCTCCTGTAAATTCTGAAAAGTTGAGAGGATTTTACCATCCCATCCCAGACTAACGACTGCTTGGGTCCTCTTCCAGTATTCGGTCCTTCTGTTTTCCCAATCCGGGACAAACAAACGGAAGGAACTCTTCCCCAGGCGTGAACACGAGAAACAGGACAGTCCCAGGAGCAGTGACTGGCAGTAATCTGCGCCTGCCCAAACCAGGCAGAGGGGAAAGTGCAAAAGCGCCAATCCAGTCCAAACCCGTTGCTGGCTTGCAGTGGAATCTTAGCTCAGACTTCCCAACTTCCGGGCTTAATAAAAGGAGCACCAAACGGCAGCCAATAGCTACACACAAACGAAGGCTCAACAAAGAATTCACTTTCTAGCGTTCTCTACACACAAGCTCACTATGATCACAGTCACTGATGCCATACTGACTCCCTTTCACGATGTGCATGCTTCGGAATCCCTTTAAATCCAGAGTGACTCCAGTCGCCTCCCAGAGTTATGGGTGCGGTCACCACTGGGGGTCTCTGCTCCCAAGATCTGCTCCTGCTTTGCAAATGGCTGCCTGACAGTTCCTAAGCCTCAAGGTGGAAGAGCTGGTTTGGCCCCCACACCCCTTCCTCCAAAAGCACAGAACCACAGTGGGCAACCCTGTCATCCGGATTGACATTTTTCACCCCGCATGCCGTCAATGCAAAACCTTAAGCCATTTATACACTGAAATTGAGGTCTGAGGTGCCTCACTTGAGAGTAACTCTAGAAACAACAATATATCGGAGCTCAGCAAGGAGTCTCCTAGGTTTTTATGAGAACCCAATATGAGGTGCATCATTGACCTTGGATGAATCTGCTAAGCCCCTTCATAAGAGCCAGAAACGTTCTCACTGAGGAGGCTGTTTGCCCTCAGTATTCAAGAGTGGAAGAATATTAAACACCCTCAACTCCAAGTTGCCTCATCACCACTTTCCTACAGGTTGTCAGGCAACCTTGAGATCTTTGAGTGCTTGTCACATCCAAGAGAAGCAATTTCTGTGAACTTGTTCATTTCAAGAGTAAGAAACCTGGGAACACCAAGAACAGCTAAACAATCAACAAAATGTCTCTCACACACGACCTTCATATGCATGAAGTCTACTGAAAAAACACAACACAGTGTATCCGCCACTTCATCCCGTCAACAAGAAAACAACAGGAAAATGTAACAAAAACAATCTTATTATAGACCTTCAGTACTCTGAAATCTACACAAAGAATCGACAAAACGCACAAGTTACTTACCTTCGGTAACGATATATCTGTAAGAAACATTAGTTTGTGTTAGATTCCTTATCTTAGAATATCCCCAGGCGTCAGACTGGATCCGGAAAGTTTTCGTCTGCAGTACCCCTGCGCGTCGGTAGGTGTCGACTGCGGCTCCGCGTCCGTCGTCGTGATTGCCGGGATGACGTCGTCGGAGTAGTTAGACGCCGCCCTCGCGCGCTGACGTCAGTTCTGTACATAGCTTTCCACGCCAGTAACGCAGAGCCATGATAGAAACCGACACTGGTGCCATGAAACTAGGGCCCTGAAAGGGATGTCCTTAACCCTAGATATAAGTTCGCAGAACAGGGAGGATGGGTGGGGCGGTAAGGAATCTAACACTAACTAATCTTTCTTACAGATATGTAGTTACCGAAGGTAAGTAACTTGTGCACCTGAAAGAAACACATTAGTATTAGATTCCTTACCTTAGAATAGATACCCCAGCAATACCAACCCCGGTGGTGGGTCTGCAAACCAAGATCACACCAGAAAGTCCTGGAGAACGGAACGGCCGAAAAAGCCATCTCTCCAGACTTGGCTGTCCAGGCAGTAGTGCCTAGCAAACGTGTGCAGCTAGGCCTACGTAGCAGCTTGACAGATGTCCTGCAAGGGGACTCCCCGACCCAGGGCAGTAATAGCCGCCGTGGCTAGAGTAGAATGGGCACGCAGCCCAACAGGAGGCTCCTTTTTTGCCAAGGAGTAGCAAACCTTGATGCACAAGACGACCCACAGAGAGATGGTCTGCTTGTGCACCGCCCGTCCCTACTTAGCTCCCAAGTAACCAACAAAGAGCTGGTCGTCCACCCGGAACTGGCGTGTGCGATCTAGATAAAAGGAGAGCGCACGTTTTGGGTCCAGACGGTGGACTCTCTCTTCCTCTTCGAGGGATGTGGAGGCGGAAAGAAGGTGGGCAAGGTGATGGACTGCCCGATGTGAAAGGCTGTGACTACCTTGGGCAGGAAAGAAGGACGAGTCCACAGAACAACCTTGTCCGGATGGACAGAGAGGAAAGGAGGTTTAGAAGACAGAGCCTGGAGCTCACTCACTCTCCTGGTAGACGTGATGGCAACCAGGAATGCAGTTTTAAGAGTCGGAAGACGAAGAGGACAGTTATGAAGTGGCTCAAAGGGAGCGCACATCAGGTACGTCAGAACAAGATTCAAGTCCCACTGAGGCATCACGTAAGGAACAGGAGGAAACATGTGAGTGATGCCTTTCAAGAATCTATTTACAACAGGGACTTGAAAAGAGAAGGCTGATCAGGAAGCCTTAAGAAGGCTGAAATGGCCGTGAGGTAGCCCTTGATAGTGCCCAGAGCAGAGCCCTGCTGGGCAAGAGAAAGGAGGAAGAGGAGAACCTCTGAAAGGGGGGCAGAGAGTGGATCCACAGCCTTTGCTGTGCACCATGCCACAAATTTGTTCCACCTGCAGGCATATACCGTTTTTGTTGAGGGACGCCTGGCTGCCAGAATCACATCACAGACTTCAGGAGGCAAGTCAAATGGCCTCAACTGCCGCCGCTTAATCTCCACGCATGTAGGTGGAGACTGGACAGGTTCGGGTGGAGGACCGTCCCCTGCTGCTGCGCCAGAAGGTCCTCCTGAAGAGGCAGACGACTTGAGGGATCGACTGACATGCTGAGTAGCTTGGGATACCATTATCTTTGTGCCAAGTCCGGAGCCACAAAGATGACTTGAGCCCGGTCTCGCCTGATCTTCTTCAGCACTCTGGGCAGAAGTGGTATAGGCGGAAAGGCGTACAACAGACCGCAGCTCCACTCGCGATGAAAATTGTCGCAGAGCGAGTGCCGCCTTGGAAATTCCAACGCGCAGAACTGATGACATTGCACGTTCTCTTCGGTGGCGAATAGATCTAACCAAGGCTCTCCCCATTGCTGAAAGAGACCTTGCGCCACGTCCAAATTCAGACGCAATTCGTGATCCATCATGCACTGTCGGTTGAGTTCGTCCGCCCTGGCGTTCAGGGAACCTGCCAAGTGTTAAACCACCAGGGTGACGCCCTGGTGTTCCAGCCATTGCCAGAGGTGCAGAGCCTCCTGACAAAGGGTCCACCACCCCACCCTGTTTGTTGCAGTACCACATGGCGGTGGTGTTGTCCGTGAACACCTGCACTACACTTCCCTTGAAAGAGAGAAGGAATGCCTTCAGTGCAAGTCGGATCGCCAGCAGCTCCAGAATGTTGATATGGAGCCAGGACTCCATCGGAGACCAGAGGCCTCTGATCTCCCTCTCTCCCATGTGCCCCCCCCCATCCCAGGAGGGACGCATCTGTCACCACTGCGTGCTCCGGTTGGGGTAGGGAGAGAGATCTGCCGCTGACCCAATCGCGGGTCGTGAGCCACCACTGCAACTGACTCTCAGTGCCCTCCGAGATTAGGACGTGGTCGGACAGGTTGCCCTGATGCTGTGCCCACTGAAACTTCAGGTCCCACTGCAGAGCCCACGTCCGCCACCTGGCGTGATGCACCAGAAGGATGCAGGAGGCCATCAGCCCCAGGAGCCGCAGCGTCAACCTGACCGAGACTCGGGATAAAGGCTGAAAGATCGGAATCAGAGCCTGAATATCCTGAACCCACTGTTCGAGGGGGATAAACCCGAAACTGCGCCGAGTCCAGAACCGCTCCGATGAAAAGGAGTTTCTGAGATGGGCACAGGTGTGACTTCGGCACGTTGAGGGAGAACCCCAGCGAGTGCAGGAGGTCGGCCGTATTCTGGAGGTGGGAGACGACTGTTTGGGGCGAGCCCGTCTTCAACAACCAATCGTCGAGATAGGGGAAGACTGAAACCCCTGATCTGCGCAGATGAGCTGCGACCACCTCCATCACTTTCGTGAACACCCGAGGGGCGCTGGTAAGGCCGAAGGGGAGCACGGTAAACTGAAAGTGCACGTGGCCTACTGTAAACCGCAGGTAGCGCCGGTGGGCCGGCAGGACGGGGATGTGGAAATACGCGTTCTGCAAGTCCAACGGTACCATCCAGTCTCCTGGGTCCAGGGCAGCTAGAACCTGAGCCAAAGTCATTATCTTGAACTTCTCCTTCAGGAGGAAGCCGTTGACGCTCCGTAGATCCAAGATAGGGCGTAGGCCTCATTTGCCCTTCTTGGGTACCAGAAAGTAGTAGGAATAGCAACCAGGTCCTACTTCTGGCGTAGGAATGCGCTTGATGGCCCCCTTGGCCAAGAGGGCCGTAACTTACTATTGCAAAAGTTGCAAGTGATCCCCCGACATGCGGTGGTACTGAGGTGGCATGGCTGGAGGGGTCGCCTCGAAGGGGAGGGAGTAGCCTCTTCGGACGATTTGCAGCACCCACCTGTCCGACGTGATGGTACACCAGAGGGGGAGGTGATGGCGGACCCTGCCCCCCACTGGCGTCAAATGGGCCTGAAATGTCGGATTAGGAAGGCTTAGAGGCAGATGCTGCAGGGGCGGGTGTGGACAGACCCTGCCGGTGTCCCCCGGAACCGCCACGGCGATAACCGCGACGAGACTGGTTCTGCGGCCTGTGGCTGGCTGGACGTGTGGGGGCGCACCTTCCTTGGCCACGAAAGGAGCGAAAAGCGGAGGTTTGCTGGCGTTGGCCTAGGCCCAAGGACTTGGCCGTAGTCCTGGAGTCTTTAAAAGGCTCCAATGCACTATCCGCTTTGTCGCAAAAGAGGTGACGGCCATCGAAGGACATGTCCATGAGCGTGGCTTGGACAGCCCTCGAAAAGTTGGCCAGGCGTGGAGGCGGACCGCCACTGTCGTTGCAATCGCTCTACCCAGCGAGTCCGTGGTGTCAAGTCCACACCGGATCGAGTAGCGTGCTGCATCCCCCCTTCCGCCAGGGCTTGGGCGAGTAGTGTATGGGCCTCCTCTGGGGACTGTGGCAGCACCTACGCAACCGTATCCCACAGAGAGTGGGTGTAACGGCCCAAAAGGCAGGCGGTGTTGACAGACCACAGCCCCAAACTCAGGGAGGAGTACAGTTTCTTCCCCAACTGCGACACGGTCAAACACGAACACTTGATATATCTGTTGAAACACAGAATGGGTCTCTCAAGATCAGTGCTCAATTGGTTTACCTCTTTTCTGCATAACCGGACTCAAAAATTCAAGGTCAACAACACCCTGTCCCAACCAGTTCCTGTTACGCTAGGAGTCCCACAAGGTTCCTCGTTATCCCCTACTCTCTTCAACCTATTCATGGAACCACTCACCGATCTGCTTCAAACATCCAACGTGCAATTTCACATGTATGCTGACGATACCCAACTTTACCTCAAGATCAATACCTTGGACGACATTAGTTTGCTTAACAATACTCTTAAGACTACCCAAACATGGCTGGCAGTGAATCACCTCAAACTGAAAGCGTTAAAAACTGAATTCCTCCTTATCCCCCCACCCGCCAAAGTCCCCACAACGCACAATTTGATCAAACACCTCACAGCACTCGATGTTCAACCTGCCATTGTGGATTCGGCGAAATCTCTGGGTATAACTCTGGACTGTAACCTCAATATGCAGAAGCATATTAGCAATGCAACGAAGGGAGCAAACTTTCAGATTAATACACTAAGGAAGCTGAAGCCCTTCCTACCTCCCAATGACTTCAAGTTAGCGGTTCAGGCTCTAGTTCTACCTCGATTGGACTATGGAAGCGTCTCGTTATGCGGTCTCCCCAAAGCCACCATAGCTCCTCTAAGAGCCTCCACCAACGCGGCAGCAAGACTCATCACTGGCTCGAAAAGAAGGGCCCACATCTCCCCTGATCTAAAAACTTTAAACTGGCTGACATTTGAAGCCAGAATCCACCTGAAAATAGCTTGCATGACGCACAAGGCCTTACATCATAATGCACCCAGCTATCTCACACAAAAACTCACAATATCTGGAGGGTCAACATCAACAAGAAGTGCAGAAAACCTCCTTCTGAAGCCACAAAAGTTCAATAAGAAAAAAACTTATAATTGTTCCTTTTCAGGAATGGCACCCAGGATATGGAATGCCCTTACACCAGAAATAAGACTGAACCCCTCCACCTCTTCCTTCAAACTGGAAGTAAAAGGCATCCTCATGGCAAAATTTACGTTAACATAGCCTCACTTGACTATGAGAACTCTTACTCCACTTATCTTACCGATCATCCTAACCACTTTTTGCTACTACCATGTTCCACATGGTTCGCCCTTGCTGTGCACCTCACTGCTTTGCTTTTTAAGGTACCTATCAACCTACTCAATTTTTGTCACTACCATGATCCTCATATTTCACCCTTGCTGTGCACCTCACTGCTCGGCTTTTTATAGGTATAGTCTGTTCCTTTTATTTGACGTTTCTATCAACAATGTATTTCCATCACCCTTCAGACCGACCGGTCCGGTTCTGCACCTTATTTGATATGTCTTTCTAACTGTGATTGTCTTTGCTGCTATTCATTATGGTCCTGCTTATCCTTATGTTTGATTTATCCTTTGTTTTTATTAAGCTTTCTGTTGTTATTCTTTTGTTCCTGCTTAATTTTATTGTTTGATTTGTCTATACACATTTACTGTAAAGCGCTCTGATACCCGCAAGGGTCTTGTTCGCGCTCTATAAAACTTTCAATAAAATAAATAAATACCTTTTGGATTCCCGATCTGGAGGAGCGGTCGGGAATGCGGTCTGGGACGTAGAGGCCTGGATCACCTGAACTTTCTCCTCAACCGGGACCTCGAGCGGCGCAGAGCGGACAGCCGGAGCTCGAGCAGCTTACGGGACTGCTCCCGTCTAGCCTTCGAGGTCAAGGACCGGCAGCCGGGGCACGACTTGCCATCATGGTCGGCCCGAGGCAGTAAACTTACCGACGGTGGGGGTCGGTCACCGGCATCAGGCGGTGACAGGCCTCGTAAGGTTTAAAACCAGGCATCCCTAACGGCATCGCGAGTCGAAGGTCGACTCGAAAAGTGATCAAAGGAGAGAAAAAAAAAGTTAGTAAAAAAATGACTAGAGTACTGCTCTTCCCGGATCTGCGCTTGCTGGCGCGGAAAAAAGAAGAACTGACGTCAGCGCGCGAGGGCGGCGTCTAAGTACTCCGACGGCGCCATCCCGGCGATCACGACACCGACGACGGATGCGGAGCCGCAGACTATGCCTTCCGACGCGCAGGGGTACTGCTGACGAAAACTTTCCGGATCCAGTCTGCCGCCTGGGGATATTCTAAGGTAAGGAATCTAACACTACGTGTTTCTTTCAGATATATCCTCCACTCCACCTTCAACAAAATGATATTCACTGGAAAAAAACACCACCATCTATCGTACATAAAAGTCATCATCCAACAGTGAGTGATATAAAGCACTGGTGACCAGGAACTTTTCCACAGCAGAGAGTAAAAGGCCAGGAAGTGAGACATAAATGCAGAGGGTAGTCAAAGGGGATTCTCAGAGCTCTTCTTACATCCAAACTGGACGGTGCAAACATGACAAAAATAACATTTCCCAACAAATGCATGTGCATCTCATAATATGTTACCTTGATTAAAGAGTTTATCCCTGATTCTCTGTAGGACCACTGATGGATAGGAACCGGGATGCCAGGGGCAGAGCCAGTAATGTACATTCCTGGCTTTCCCATCTAAGAAGGTCTCTGATCAAAGGAAAAAAACAGCAGGCACTGAGTCAGTCACATGGATTCCTTTCCCCACACCTGGTGGTCTTGGCCAGTACCACACACAAACGTCTTGCACTCTGTGGCAACCTGACTGAACCTCACACACCATCAACACCAATAGGAACTACCAGCAGTAAGGTTCCCTGGCTCCTGATGACGTAAGTACCCCTATGTATGGAGAACAAAGCGGTACAAAAGGGGGTTGTGATGGACGGAGCATCCGAACCAATCAAACACTCACACTCAGTCAACAGATCTGGGTTTAATCCATCACCGTTCTTTAGCCCACTCTGCCATCCCAGTTCAGACATGGCCATATGCAAATCAGTCTGACCCTGTGCCTCATGGGAACAGTCCAGCCCGAACTGCCAAGCCATGCCTTCCCTGAACCGGAAACAAGCTTCCTAGGACCGGTTTCTGGCATTACAGCCGTCTTCAGCCAGGCTTGCTTGAATCCAGTGGCAAAGTGAGCAAGGGACTCACGTCTGAGCATACCCTGCCAACTTATGGAGAACAAAGCGGTACAAAAGGGGGTGGTGATGGACGGAGCATCCGAACCAATCAAACACTCACACCCAGTCAACAGATCTGGGTTTAATCCATCACCGTTCTTTAGCCCACTCTGCCACCCCAGTTCAGACATGGCCATATGCAAATCAGTCTGACCCTGCGCGTCATGGGAACAGTCCAGCCCGAACTGCCAAGTCATGCCTTCACTGGCCCGGAAACAAGCTTCCGAGGGCTGGTTTCTGGCATTACAGCCATCTTCAGCCAGGCTTGTTTGAATCCAGTGGCAAAGTGAGCAAGGGACTCACGTCTGAGCATATCCTGCCAACTTATGGAGAACAAAGCGGTACAAAAGGGGGTGGTGATGGAAGTACCCCTACAGCATCTTCCACCCATGGAGACCAACTTCCAGGGCTTCAGGACGTACAGTCTTAAATAATCTGCTCATCCTACTATGCAACAAAGTAGAACAAACAGGGTTGCATCAATGTCCTGTCTGCCAATTAGAATAATGGATGTTGGGTGTATGTAAATGTAAACGTACAGGAATTTATATAGCGCAAATCACCAAGCGGTTTCTAAGCGCTTGCTTAGGGAACCCGTCCTGGTATTCCCCTGTGAGATAACCCCGGTAGGGTATCCGCAAGGTGAAAGCCAGGCATCCCGCCGTGAGGGGCCGTTGTGGAGCTTAAGCAAGCTATTGCCCAGAGTCGCAGAGTGTGAACCCGTGAATCGAGTAGGCACCGGAGCGAGAATTGTCGAGTCCATGGACATTTTCGGACTCAAGACCCCGCTGAGCCGGGAATTGAACCCTGGTCCCGGGCTGACCTCTGCTTCCAGGTCTGCCTCCTCTAACCAGTGAGCCACACTTCTCCACTATGTAAAGAGGGATATATTTGCCAAGGCCTATTGTTAGCCGACCAGATACCAACAACCATCATCTGCCACCTCACCGTCCAAAAACCGAAGATATCCAGACATCCCACGGTCCCTTAAGCAATAAAAGGGACAGTACTGGCTATGTCATCCATGTCTGTCTGTGTCAGCATTAGAGGTGGAAATTAATGTACATATGGGGAGCAGTGAAAAAGCTGATACATTTTTGTTTTTAACCATCCATTCTGATACCTCAGGAAACAGCTAAAGAGCAGTTTGTGCACAATATCCACAAACAGAAAATAAATATCCTATCCGGTTTGTAGGTGATAGTCATATTCTGTATGTGGCAGCTGTCCCATCATGAAATGTTTTGCTTTTTCTGGTACTTTTTTCCATATTGTCACAATACCCATCTTTCAGATCCTGGATTTTCACTTGCACCGTAATCGGTTTAGGGGTCTGTAGTCTCTGTAGGTTCCCAATGAACCAACCAGACTGACAAGCTCAATTATAATAATGTGCAACAGAAACACCAGGGAATGGAAACAAGGTCCTCTGAGGACACAGAGCGAGTCGACAACCTGGATTCACAGTGGCGTTGAAGGGATGAAGCTGGTGCTGCAATCTATGGAAGCCATTGACTCTCTAGCTAATACTGAAAGCCTTTATTGGCCTTACAAACACCCACAAAAATATTCTGACATTCAACATTGAAAGACAATGACTAAACAAAAAGGAAAAATAAAGCCAAATAAGAAATTTGATAAAAGAGACAGAATAAATTAATTAGGTGATGTTATGAGGTAGCAATATAACTGTGTAACAATGAGCGTGGGCTTTGCAAGAAATATATAAATGCCAATACAGTCCAAATAATAATAGGCTATGTCCAGGCTGGATGAAGGTTCCAAACAAAAGATGACGGCTTCAAAATGTGCGACTCCATGTGGCCCTGGTCTCCTTCACCAGCTGAGAGCACCAGAATCTGCAGGAGGTATCTACCGCTAGGGAGGAGGATTTCAAGTAATGACTGGAATAGCATAGACATGGAGATATGTAGGCAGGTTGAAGGATATCCGTCTAAGAACCTCTAGGGTCCCTTCACTCTCCCTGATCTTCATAGGCACCCCTGGAGAGCTAAACTGAAAAGAAAACACAAAGTTTGCAGGTCTCCACTCCACCAGAGTTTGGAAAAGAGTTGAATTATTTGAGCCAGCCATGAGGAGGAAGGTACCTCCTGCTTCTCCCCTGTCCCAAAGATACTGGAAACTGCACTGGGAAACTAGAAACATTAGGAAACATTTTCAGGGCAAAAAAAATGGGGAAGAGGCTGCCCCCAAGTAACCTACTCCCCCTTGTGATGAATCGTACGGTAACAGGACCGTAGGTAAGTGACCAGGCCATGTGCGGCTGTTCATCGGCAATGACGACAATAACAGAACCTGTGTGATGATAAAGATGAGCAAACAAGAAACACCACAACTCGCGGCTATGATAATAAAACTAAAGCTGTAACACGTGCCATGCAACATGAGCATTGACTGGAAGAAGGCCTCGGCAAAAGGCAGCGTGTCCTGGATCTCACAGCGCTTCAAGCTGCAGCAACTGCTGTGACAGGAATATAGGACCCCCACCTGTCGTGCTCCACTTCACCCCACCTCTCCTCCCCATCCCTGGGAAAAGCAACCAGTAAGACTCCTCTAGGATGGGTAAAGGTTGACCACCAGCTTCCTTGTTTGGCACTCAAGACTAGATCACACAACTTCAGCTTTAAACCGAGCAAGTGAGGCTACCACACATGGGTGAAGCCAGAGACCAAAGCAGAAGGGGTAGCACTAACCAAAGAACAAGTATTAGCAAAGCCAATAGGTCTCACCTATACAAGAGTTATTGGCTTTGCCAAGGTTTTGTTTATTTGCCAAGTTCGAATTCCACAGATTCACCGGGAATACAAAATACAGTACAGACAAAAAGAAGTGAATTAAAAACACAGCATAAAACCAGATATCAGTATCAGGTACAGACATTCTTAATCCCTTTCACAGTAGGAATTTCTGTCTAGCTTTGTAAACAAGACATCGGGTTCAAATGTAACAAGCATTGGCAAAGCCAATAGGTCTCCCCTTTGGGCTTTGCCAATGCTTTTCACTCTCTGGAAAGGAAGAATCTCGTGTCTTATGTGGTTCGGACGCTCCTGTACCATTCTGGGACTTTCGAGCACCAGATAAAATGGCTGCCCCTATTGAAGCTGCGGCTCCACTATTGCCAGCATTTAATGCTGTTTCAAGTGGAAGGCGATTGAGCCACCAATCACTCTGATTGTGGAATACAGAATTAAATGTTTCCGCATCACTTCTGAAGGGTCATTCATTATTCTATTTAATGTCCTGAGGATGGTATAGCGGATGTACACAACATTAGACCGAAACTTAGACCTTCACACCTATTTCTCAGAACTAATGAATTGAAGGACATGTTGTCTATGTAGTCAGTCACGTCTCCCTAAGATCGTTGTGAAAATGTGTTCACTATTGTAACTAAGACGAGTTGTAACATCAAAATCACTGCAAACTTCAAGTTACATTGTGTTTTTATTGATTACTTTTTAGGGCTCGGGCCTACGTCACCACGATGTGGGGCGGAGCTTCCGAGCTTTATGCATTAGAAGAAAAAAAAATTCTTTAGGGGTCCGGGCTGCCACATTCCTTAGTGCGCGCCGCGTTTTTTATGGCATCTGCCTAGTGATTCGTCTTTGCTGTGCTGTATATTTAGTAGCCTTGACTTTTCGTCCGTCATTTATTTCAGTTTCATGGCATATTGTGTGTAGTTACGTGCACGGCAGACTTATTAATCTTAATTAGGAGCTGTCAGAGTGCCCGTGTAATGCAATACAGATGGTGGGAGCGCGTTCACCATTGCATTGCATGTATCATGCGCGCGTGTAACATGTACCTTTCGCGCACGGCAGTCCATTAATTTTAATTAGGAGCTGTCAGAGTGCCGCGTTCACGGCGGAGATAATTGAAAGAAGTTTCCTGTAGCTTCAAGGGCAGTCACAGTACTTTTTAAGATACCTCGCATATTCTTCAAGCTAAGACAAGCACCCTTGCCTCGCCAATCCGCGTGTCTTCTAAAATAAAAGTGCGCATTTGCCTCTTCTCTGCGAGGAGTGATTTCCGTTGCTGTTTTCTCCTCCCTTCAATATGTTAGAGTTTAACAGAGATGTCCAGGGGTGCAGCAGGTGCAGTGACACCGGGGCCTCGAGGGTCTCACTTAATCCAGACAGTGCTGTATTTTACTACCAGTGGCTGTGAGGGTGCAGCAGGTGCAGTGACACCGGGGCCTCGAGGGTCTCCCTTAACCCCGACAGTGCTGTATTTTACTACCAGTGGCTGTGGGTGTCCAGGGGTGCAGCAGGTGCAGTGACACCGGGGCCTCAAGGGTCTCCCTTAACCCAGACAGTCCTGTATTTTACTACCAGTGGCTGTGAGGGTCCAGCAGGTGCAGTGACACCAGGGCCTCGAGGGTCTCCCTTAACCCAGACAGTGCTGTATTTTACTACCAGTGGCTGTGAGGGTGCAGCAGGTGCAGTGACACCGGGGCCTCGAGCGTCTCCCTTAACGCCGACAGTGCTGTATTTTACTACCAGTGGCTGTGTGTGTCCAGGGGTGCAGCAGGTGCAGTGACACCGGGGCCTCGAGGGCCTCACTTAACCCTGACAGTGCTGTATTGTACTACCAGTGGCTGTGAGGGTGCAGCAGGTGCAGTGACACCGGGGCCTCGAGGGTCTCCCTTAACCCTGACAGTGCTGTATTTTACTACCAGTGGCTGTGGGTGTCCAGGGGTGCAGCAGGTGCAGTGACACTGGGGCCTCGAGGGCCTCACTTAACCCTGACAGTGCTGTATTTCACTACCAGTGGCTGTGAGGGTGCAGCAGGTGCAGTGACACCGGGGCCTCGAGTGTCTCCTTTAACCCAGACAGTGCTGTATTTTACTACCAGTGGCTGTGAGGGTGCAGCAGGTGCAGTGACACCAGGGCCTCGAGGGTCTCCCTTAACCCAGACAGTGCTGTATTTTACTACCAGTGGCTGTGAGGGTGCAGCAGGTGCAGTGACACCGGGGCCTCGAGCGTCTCCCTTAACGCCGACAGTGCTGTATTTTACTACCAGTGGCTGTGTGTGTCCAGGGGTGCAGCAGGTGCAGTGACACCGGGGCCTCGAGGGTCTCCCTTAACCCCGACAGTGCTGTATTTTACTACCAGTGGCTGTGGGTGTCCAGGGGTGCAGCAGGTGCAGTGACACGAGGGCCTCGAGGGTCTCCCTTAACCCAGACAGAGTAGTGAGTGCAGAGTAGTGAGTAGTGAGTAGAGTAGTGAGTAGTGAGTGTAGAGTACTGAGTAGAGTAGTGAGTAGAGTAGTGAGTAGAGTAGTGAGTGCAGAGTAGTGAGTAGTGAGTAGAGTAGTGAGTGTAGTAGTGAGTAGAGTAGTGAGTGTAGTAGTGAGTAGAGTAGTGAGTAGAGTGGTGAGTAGAGTGGTGAGTAGTGAGTGCAGAGTAGTGAGTAGTGAGTAGAGTAGTGAGTAGTGAGTAGAGTAATGAGTAGTGAGTAGAGTAGTGAGTAGTGAGTAGAGTAGCGAGTAGAGTAGTGAGTAGTGAGTGTAATAGTGAGTAGTGAGTAGAGTAGTGAGTAGTGGGTAGAGTAGTGAGTAGAGTAGTGAGTAGAGTAGTGAGTAGTGAGTAGAGTAGTGAGTATTGAGTGCAGAGTAGTGAGTATAGTGAGTAGAGTATTGAGTAGTGAGTAGAGTAGTGAGTCGAGAGTAGAGTCGTGAGTAGAGTAGTGAGTAGAGTAGTGAGTAGAGTAGTGAGTGCAGAGTAGTGAGTAGAGTAGTGAGTAGAGTGGTGAGTAGTGAGTGCAGAGTAGTGAGTAGAGTAGTGAGTAGAGTAGTGAGTAGTGAGTAGAGTAGTGAGTAGAGAGTGCAGAGTAGTGAGTAGTGAGTAGAGTAGTGAGTAGAGTAGTGAGTAGAGTAGTGAGTAGTGAGTGCAGAGTAGTGAGTATAGTGAGTAGAGTACTGAGTAGAGTACTGAGTGTAGTAGTGAGTAGAGTAGTGAGTAGAGTAGTGAGTAGAGTAGTGAGTAGAGTAGTGAGGTGAGTAGTGAGGTGAGTAGAGTAGTGAGTAGAGTAGTGAGGTGAGTAGAGTAGTGAGTAGAGTAGTGAGTAGAGTAGTGAGTAGAGTAGTGAGTAGAGTAGTGAGTGCAGAGTAGTGAGTAGAGTAGTGAGTAGAGTAGTGAGTAGAGTGGTGAGTAGTGAGTGCAGAGTAGTGAGTAGTGAGTAGAGTAGTGAGTAGAAAGTGCAGAGTAGTGAGTAGTGAGTAGAGTAGTGAGTGCAGAGTAGTGAGTATAGTGAGTAGAGTAGTGAGTAGAGTAGTGAGTGTAGTAGTGAGTAGTGTGTAGAGTAGTGAGTAGTGAGTAGAGTAGTGAGTAGAGTGAGTAGAGTAGTGAGTAGAGTAGAGTAGTGAGTTGAGTAGTGAGTAGAGTAGTGAGTAGTGAGTAGAGTAGTGAGTAGAGTAGTAGAGTAGTGAGTAGAGTAGTGAGTAGAGTAGTGAGTAGTGTAGTGAGTAGTGTAGTGAGTAGTGAGTAGAGTAGTGAGTAGAGTAGTGAGTAGAGAGTGCAGAGTAGTGAGTAGAGTAGTGAGTAGTGAGTAGAGTAGTGAGTAGTGAGTGCAGAGTAGTGAGTAGAGTAGAGTAGTGAGTAGGACATCACAGGCAGCAGCTGTGCAAGCTTCTTACACTCACAAGGAGACCACAGGCAGCTGAGTTGCAAGCTTCTCCCACTCACAAGAAGGACATCACAAACAGCAGCGGTGCAAGCTTCTCCCACTCACAAGAAGGACATCACAAGCAGCAGCGGTGCAAGCTTCTCACACTCACAAGAACGACATCACAGGCAGCAGCAGTGCAAGCTTCTTACACTCACAAGAAGGACATCACAGGCAGCAGCAGTGCAAGCTTCTTACACTCACAAGGAGACCACAGGCAGCAGAGGTGCAAGCTTCTCACACTCACAAGAAGGACATCACAGGCAGTAACGGTGCAATATTCTCACACTCACAAGGAGATCACTGGCAGTACACACCACATGAACACACTCCATAACACATAGCAACAATACATTGGCATTTACAATGCCATTAGCTCAAACTCAAATAAATCCGAGCCCGATTGCATTTCCAATGCTTGTTCTACTTGTTTTTGTACCCTTTACAAATTATTTTGCCCATATAAATTTGTTAGTTGAATATATACACCTGTGTTTAATTTTTTTTTTGAAGATTTGTACATATGGAAATAATTGAAACTATATTAGAAGAAATCTAATTATAAGCTACTTGACAGAGCTTATTAACATTTGAATGCAGAAATGATTATGGATCTATAATTAAATGATTCCCTTGTAGACACGTTCCTGATAATACTTTCATTGCCAAAGCCTCCAAGGGTTTATTGGGTTATCCACTTTTTTGAATAATACTGCCCCTAGGCACGTCACTAAAAAATCCCTAGTTTCAAACTTCTAAATTCAGAAATTGATACCTTGTCTCTCGACATAGGATTTCACAAGTAACCAGCTTATCGTCACGATCTGTTTGGATCGTCACAAAAACTGCATCGTTAAGCTCGTAGCATATTTCAATGTTGGCACGAAATTGCAATTTCAAGTAAGCTGGTTACTTGTGAAATGTGCAGTACTTACATTGTGAGGAAATTAAAATAAGACCTTTTCCATGATGGATGTAAAACTGACAAGAATCTGCTTATCGGGCTGTTACTTGTGCAACGCTCACGTGTTGAACAAATTGAAAACCCCAGTTTTTTACTGCAAATATTTTGAACTGCAAAACCTTTTTATTGCACTGAATTTGATTTCGTTTATTACAACCAGTGATGGCGTAATTATAAACATGGTGAACATTTGAAACAAAGACTGTGAAGAAGGTAATTTGTTTGTGTTCATGTAAGTGGCCTCACCTGTTGTGAAGGTTTAAATGCAAGGTGAAATGGTATGCTATGCGAGGTTGACAAAGGCTGTGGAAACTGCTGAAACGCGTTCCTGCATCTGTGGCAAAGTGCATTCAACAAATAAAACGGATGTTTCCAAAGGATTTGAGTGCAAGCTTCTTCTGAATATGAGGAAAGTGTTTACGATATATGTATACATACATATACATACATTTATGTGTGTGTATTTGCAGCCCTGAAGAAGCCCTTGTTAGGGTGCGAAACGCGTTGTTTGCATCTGTATGTTTGAAAAAGATTAAAGGAGGATTTCAGAATCACCAAAAGAATATCCTACCAAAACTGGGAATTATGAACTAACTTGTTTGAAATTGTACTTCTTACTGAATAGAGCTTATTGTGATTGTGTTACCTCTCATCCAATCTGGATGTACAATTTGCAAGCAAGAGATTGTAAAAACAAATCTAATAATTCCTCAAAATATAATTTCCTCCTAAACAACAATCAACCTTTATATTTAAAAAAAAAATGTAAATAAACTCCCCCAGGAAGAGGTACTTTCTCTTCTATTCTGGAAATCTTTCCGAAAGGTCTTTTTACTATTAAGGACGTTCTAGGGGTAGGAGCGTGGCTTGTAAGCCAAACATGGCAGAAACATAGCTACTTCGCTCTTCTCCGGCACACAACAAGTCCTAAAGAATCTGACACTCGTGGTCGCATTTGGTCCCAGGATTATTTTGATGCCAACTGTTCAGATCCTGGGGAAGGCTCCTCTGTGGTGAGGAGATTTGTTGCACCGAGTGACCGCTGGAGCGTGGAACAGCGACTGATAGCTCCAGTAAAATGGTGGTGGCAGGTCCTGTTATATATTGTTAACTGAGGCAATTGAGAGCAACTCCAGAGATCACGGCGCCTCTGCTAAGCGCGGGGAGCGCTTCTGTTAAGGGCAGGGTGCTCCCCCGAGTGGACCACGGACCTGGTGCGAGGTGCCACAACCGGACCAATGATCGCCGTTGATGCCACATAGAGTGACCGCCTGACCTATTTAAGTGAGGAAAGCGTGGGACGGCCCATATTGCTGCCACTGCTGGCGAGGCCTGGGGGAATAACTCCAGATTGTCAACACACCTTTCTCCTAACCCCCCGACTCCCCTGTGATGAGAGGTGCAACGCTGGGCCCTTGGCTGGTGGCAGGGCCAAGCCGAGGGGGTGCAGGAACAGAGCAAAAGTAGACAGAATGGCTGTGACGACACTGAACGCCTGAATTGCGGCACACTTCAACGGTAAGGGGTTGAACCAACTGACCCATGTCCAAACAAAAGAGGACACTGGCACCCCTATCCTGGGACTGGGGCCTTTTGGGCGACTCACTGGCTCTGGTCACACTTGAGCACCGGAGGCATCTCCCCTCCTGGTAGCCCAATGCAGCGCCTCCCAGCAGAAGAGGTGAGGAGTGCGTGAGGTGGCCCCCTACCTGGGAGGTAGGAACAACCCACAAGAGCACTATTAGGGCACACATCGGTGCTCGACCCCAGCTGACACATATAGAGGCTGGGGCAGAGGGGCTCGACCTGGGCTTGCTGTCCCCTGAAGCGTTGCTGTAGGTGCTGGGAGATCACGTGAATCCCGAGAAAATAGTCCAAATGGGACACTGAAACCAGGTCCAGACGGTGGTTGAGGTTGGCTTTCTGGTGTTGGGATGCTTTTTGGTGCTCGGTGAAGGGGCTCCCATCTTGGATTTGGCAAACCTGAGCAGGGGGCTCATGACACAAATAGCGGGGCTTCGGGTGCTGAACTGCATTGTTTGATAACCCTAATAATGTTGTCTGGTCCCTGGTGTTGGAGCGTCAGATGACCTATCACCGATCACACATACCTTAAGCTTCAGATCAATATCTGCATACTGATATGCTGATTGTTAACCCCTAAATACCTGCCCAGTGGACCATCTAATGCATGTGGCCTGGGGTCCTGTAGCTGCCTACAAGACTGAAATATCTGCTTTGGTGTGGTGCAGCCCAGATGGACACTGGATTTCCCCTTTTTTGGGTATTAGAGACAGGTGTTAGGCCCCTTGGGTCCTAACCCAGCACAAACAATATTATCTCCCCCAGCCTGAGACGGAGGCACCTGTTCAATACATGGGCGCAGTGGTGGACTAACATAGGTGTAATACCAAGGGTGTAGACCCTAAGAACCCTGCTCTCTCAACCGCAGCATTATTGAAAGTAGTGGACCTCTCCACAGCCACGGAGAAGCCAAGAGCCAAGCCGCTGGGTGCAGAGTGGCCCCAGAGACTCCTCCCAGCAAGTGTCAGTGGAGGCAGATGGAACCAAGCCCATTCTACCGACGCTACAACTGCAACTGCAAAAGATCCTTGAAGCCATAGCCAATACTAAATCTACCCTCCAACAAGACTTTAGTGCTGCCTTGATTGGCCTAGGACCCACTATTTATTTTTTATTTATTTTGAAAGTTTTATATAGCGCGAACAAGATCTTTGCAGATATCAGAGCGCTTTACAGACGAAAGGAACAGCGTGTGAGTAAATAACAATAGGGGTGGGGAAGGTACATGTAGTCAGCCAGATACATCAATAATGAAACAAGTACAAATAATTGATAGCGTAAACACTCAGGCAGGTCAATAACACGAGTCATACAAAAATGCAGAAAAGATCAGTAGAACTGAATGGTACAGCGTCTGTAAAATCATCCCCAGTAATAATTCAAGTGTAATTAGCCATGAGGATAGCTTTTACTTCTTTCTTAAAAAGTATGGTAGAGGAGATGAGCCTGATTTCAGGGGGGAGTGAGTTCCAGATCCTGGGTGCCATTCCTGAGAAGGAGCGTTTATACGTTTTTTCCTTGCGGAATCTTTGGGGCTTTAGCAGGAGATTGTTTGTGCCTCTAGTGTTTCTAGAGCCTCCGGAAATCGTCAGCTTCTGGGCGAGATATCCGGGTGAGCTCGGGTGGACAGCCTTGTGCGTGATGCAGGCGATTTTCAGATGTATTCTGGCTTCAAAAGGCAGCCAGTTCAGGGCTCTCAGGTCAGGAGAAATGTGTGAGTGTTTTTTTGATCCGGTGATGAGTCTCGCTGCGGCGTTTAGAGAAGCTCTTATGGGTGCCGTGGTAGTTAGGGGGAGACCGCAAAGGGCGATGCTGCCGTAATCTATTCGAGGGATGACTAGAGCTTGTACCGCAGTTTGGAAATCTTTGGCTGGAAGGAAGGGTTTGAGTTTCCTTAAGGTATTAATCTGGTAGTTCGCCCCCTTAGTTGCTTTGTTGATGTGTTCCTGCATGTTGAGGTTGGTGTCAAGCGTTATGCCTAGAGATTTTGCTGAGTCCACGATGGTGGGATGAACATTGAGTGCGGTTAGGTGTTTAAGCCAGATTTGAGTGGTAGTGATCTTCGCAGGAGGTGAGATCAAGAGGAACTCTGTTTTAAGAGCATTGAGTTTGAGATGATTAGCGGCCAGCCATGATTGGGTGCTTCTGATCGTTGAATTCAAGAGCATAATGTCTTTGGGTGATTGTAATTTGAGATAAAGTTGGGTGTCATCGGCGTACATGTGGAATTGAACATTGGATGCTTGTAGCAAGGTGGTGAGAGGTTCCATCACTAGGTTAAACAAAGTTGGGGATAGGGAGGATCCTTGTGGGACGCCTAGCGATACCGGTATTGGAGAAGACATCAAGTTGTTACTCTTGAATTTCTGCGTTCTGTTGTGTAGAAAGGACGTGAACCACTTGAGCACAGTTCCAGATATACCCATTCTTGTGTTTAAGAGCTCGAGTAAGTTCTCATGTTTGACGGTGTCAAATGCAGAAGAGAGATCAAGAAGGATAAGGAGGCAGGTATCGTTTTGATCCAGCATTTAGAGGGCGTCGTCAATTATGTGAGTCATAGCAGTTTCTGTACTGTGGTCCGCTCTGAAGCCTGATTGATGAGGGTTGAGTAGATCAAACTGATTAATGTGTCTAGTCAATTGAGTTTGTGCGCATTTTTCCAGCAATTTGGCAAGAGTCGGAATATTGGTAATGGGACGGTAATTATTTAGATCAGAGGGGTCGGCTGTAGGTTTCTTTAGTAGAGGTGTGACTTGTCCAACTTTGAGGGAGTCGGGGATGGTCCCTTGTTGAAGTGAGCTGTTGATAATTTTAGTCCAGAGTGGGAGGAGCGACGGGGTAAGGTCTTTGACAGCGTTGGCAGGAAGGGGTCCGTGAGGTGGTTGGCTGGTTTCACAGTGCTGAGCAGTCTACCAATTTCTTCTTCTGAGTAGGTGGCAAAGGATGACCATGTAGCATTGTTTTTTGGTTCAGTGGGTGCTGTGCAGAGGGGTTTGCGGTAGAGGCTTACATCAATGAGGAGATCGTTCTTTATGTTGTCTGTTTTTTGGATAAAGAAAGAAGCGAAGGCTTCGCCCAGAGTGCTGAGAGGTTGGGGTTGTTCCTTGGATTGTGTTCTGATTAGCTCAAACAGCTTTCTCGGACGATTTTTGGCTTGGTCGAGCTGATGGCTGAAGAAATCTGATTTTGAGCGTTTTATTTTCCTGAAGTAGGCATTTCTCTTTTTCTTCAGTGTTTTTAAGTGCAGTGCGGAGGGAGCTGATCTCCAAGTGCGCTCTGCCATTCGCATGGCCCGTCTATCGTCATTGAGACTCCCGTCGTACCAAGGATTGGACATTTTTGTGGATGCTCTTTTTAGCTGCATAGGTGCAGCTTCGTTAACTATGGAGGTCATAGCGTTGAGATAGTGATCCGTCAAGGATTGGACATCCGTAACGCCAGTGGGAGGAAGTAATATATTGCAGCTGTTGGGGGGTAGAGAGTTTGGGTTCAGTTTTTTCAGGTCTCTTTTCCAGACTTTGGGCTTGAAGGATTGAACCGGGTTAAATTTGACTTTTTCGTTGATGAAGAACGTGACTATGTGATGATCTGACCAGTCACAGGGTTGGATAGATTTGAGTTGGATAGAGTCCTCTTTGGAGATGATAAGGTCGATGATAGAGCCTTTCTCGTGGGTCGGGCTGTTGCATATTTGGGTGAGGTCAAGGGCGTCGAGGAAGTTTTTAAGACTATTTACCACCGCGTCATTATGATCGTTCCAGTGAAGGTTGAAGTCACCAAGGTATATTTGTGTGAGTTGTCGCCCTGAATTGGTTGTGATCAAATCCATGATTTGTTGCGAGAAGGTAAAGTTGTCCCCTGGTGGGTGGTAAATGCCGTGAAGAGAGCATATCGGTTTGCCCTCACTGATAATATCGAGGCAAATGTATTCACAGGAGGTTGGGGAGGGTAGGGAGGAAGAGGTTACTTTCAAGACAGAGAGGTTACTCCTGTGTATACATGCGATTCCCCCACCTTTTTGACCAACCCTGTCTAGTCTGGTGATGTGGTAGTTGGGGGGAACCAGTATGTCCAATATGGGTGTAGAAGATTCAGTTAGCCAGGTTTCAGTCATGATGATTAGGTCAAGGTCCAGTGATAAGATGAGATCAGCGATTGCAGAGGAGTGCCTAGAGGCCGATCTGCAGTTGAGGAGGGTGCATTTGAGACGGGGTGTGTCGAGGGTGGAAGGGGGTTCTAGAGAGAGGGGGACTTTTCTCAGGTTACTAAGGATAGAAATTCTGTTGTTTTGCGCGGGGTGTCTAAGGGGATTTGGATGAATCGTTGGAATGGCGCGGAGTGTGGAGGGTATGTTGTTGAGGGGAGCTGGGTCGTAGGAGCGGAGGAGGGTAACTGTGTCGAGGTCCGATAGTGTGTTGCAGGAGCGATGGGGACGGTTTTCCCGATTGCGAACAGGTATTGAGGTCCAGTGCGGGGGGCGTTGAGTGCGCGAGTCAGCCGACCAAGTGGAGGTCCTGTTAGGAAGGGTGGTGCTGGTGAAGGCGGGTGCGGGGTGTCTGGGATGTGTGCAGAGTAATTGTTTGATGATGTGAATGTCTTGTTTGAGCTTGAGGAGGGTGGTGGGTGAGGAGTGACTGGAATGCGTGCAGAGTAGTTGTTTGATGATGTGAATGTCTTCTTTGAGCTGGAGGAGGGAGGCCATAACGTAGTCTAGTGTGGGATTTGTGTTGGTGGTGGGTATTGGAAGGTTGTGGGAGGATGATATAGTATGGAGGAGGGTATTGGTGGTAGGTGGAGAGTGCATGGTGGAGGATGGGCGTGTGTTAGTGGTGATGGGGGCGCGTGTAGGGTAATGGGGGGTGAGGATGGGAGGGGAAGTGTGATTGTATGTGGTTCTTTTTTGTGGAGTCGGAGTTGAATTGATAGAGGCGTGCTCAGTGTGGTTGGGGGGGGGTTTGTCTGTGTGCGTGTCGGTCTGGTGCTGAACTCGGTTGGGCGGATTGTGGGTGGGAGCTGTGGTGTCATGGGTGAAAAGAATGGGAATGTGGGCTGGTGAAAGGGGGAGGGGGTACGGTTGGTGTATGTGGGTGACATAACTGCGTCTGTGATTGAGGGGTGTGAGGTATCAGCCGTAGGTGGGTGTATGACTAAGGTGCCGGTGGTAGAGGAGAGGTGCGTGTTCATTTGGGGCTGAGGTAGGTTAGAGGTGTTGTGGTTGGGGGCTGTGTTGTCAGGGGAGAGAGGAATGGGAGTGGTATGAATGGAGGTCAGGGTGTTGGTGGGACGGGAGGGGGTGCGGCTGGTGTATGTCGGGGAGAGATCTAAGTCTGTGATTGAGGAGTGTGAAGTGGTTGCAGTAGGTGGGTGGATGACGACGGTGCCGGTGGTGGAGGAGAGGTGCGTGTCGTTTAGGGACTGAGTTGGGTTAGCATCGTTATGGTTGGGGGCTGTGAGGTCAAGGGTGATCGGACTGAGTGGGGTCCGCGGATTGGAGAGGTGCTGTACGAAAGTGGGGAACAGGTTGTCTAGTAGTTCCAGGTTCCTTTCTGTGGATTGGATTAGGACAATCCCATTGTTATAGATAGTGATGGAGGTTCTGCCTGGGAAGAGTTGGGATGGCGTGATGGAGAGTGTTTGGCCATGAGCGGATTTCCTGGAATTGGATATGGTGAGTAAAGAGAGGAACGTTTTTCTCCATTGAGCTCTGCGTGCGGTGTGGAAGATGATATCAGTGTTTACGGCACCATTGACCGGTGAGTAGTAGGTGTCTGCAAAGGGTATTTCAGGGTGGGACCTCAGTAAGTTGTGTTTAAAGCGTTTAGCTGCTTTTTTGGTGAGTGCGGTGGGTAGTTGATTCTGTATGTGTGCTTGCCGATGAGCTCCATGTTGGGGTGATGGAGTCGGTAGGTGTGGGAGGGTGCCCAGTAATCGCCGGTTGCATGGAATGAAAGTGACACTAGTGGGCAGCCAAAGTGTATGCTGTATAAGTCAATGCAAACAGGGATAAAATCTGTAATGGGTGCGGGTTGCACAGATGTAGGGTGCACAATAATGATATACGGGAGCAGAATACAAACACAAACACTAAAACCCAATTGCATATAGCAACAGTGACATTAATGAGCAGCCAGAGTATATGAGGTAGTAATTGGTGCATAAAGGAATGAAACTTGAAATGGGAGCAGGTTACATAAGTGTAGCAGGTCAATATGAGCAATTATTCGGTGCATTACAGTGAAGTCGTAGTGGGTTACAAACATGTACAGCATAAAATATGTACAGCATAAAATATAGGTATAATACTGATGATATGCTGGACTGAAATACCGATGCAGATAGTAAAATGCCTCAATCCAAAGTGACAATAGTGAAAAGTCAAAAATGGGTGTTTCAAAATATATGAGGTACATGAATCAGTAGCAAGATAGAGTTGCAACAAAAGTTATATGCTATATAACAATAGTGAGTAATCAAGACTAAATGAGGTATATGAATCAGTAGCAAAATACACTTGCAACCAAAAATTATATGAGACCTAAAGTGACACTAGTGAGCAACCAAAATATATGAGGTAGCAATTGGTGCATAGAGGTGAAGAAAAAGTGGGATGTGCAGTATACCATTAGGAATATATACATATAATAACACCGTAAAAGGCAGACACCCTATCATAATAATCTTGCGTGTAAACATATGATGCAAATATATGAGGCACTGCTTCACTAGTGATCCCTGCTCAACCAGCGCAACAACCCACGTCTCCGCCGCGGAGGTATGGGCAGTTTAATGAGGATGACTAGTCTACGATGGCCACCAAAGTTGAGGACTAGTCTAAGATGGCTGCCAAAATGGAATATAGGGAGACAAGAGTAGTAGTCCTTTGTCTGTTGTTATTGTTGGGATTTATAGGGTTAAGTTTCCCTTTCTACTCTGGGGCAGTCGCGTTGGTCCAGCTTCTATGTTGCTAGATGGGGAGGAGAAGACCAACTTCTATGTTGCTCGGTCGGGAGGAGAGAGCCTTATCTCCGTTTTGATGACCCCTGACCGCATTGGTATGCTGCCTCATGGTCATCTGTGGGCAGTGGCGGCGATTTATTGCAGCATTTAATGGCCCCCGCCCTTTTAGACAATGGGGAGTGGAGAGAGAAAAGACCGTTATGCCCGTGAAGAAAGTTTGAAAGTTTCTGCAGTTTAAAAAAAAAAAAAAAAGTTCCGGGCAGAGAATGAAAAGCCGGCATGGGTGATAGAATAGTAATTTGCATGCCAGTACCTTAAAAACTTCAGGTTCCCAGGATAATGTTACACACAGTGAGCCCCAGAGAAAAAAAGCTCCCCGAGGCGAGCCACTGCACAGACAGGTCCGGCTATCCCCAGGGTCCTGGTCCCCAGTGCAATCGATCTCCCAGTCACACACAGTGTGCCCCAGAGAAAAAAGCTCCCCGAGGCGAGCCACTGCACAGACAGGTCCGGCGATCCCCAGGGTCCTGGTCCCCGTGCTAGCGATCTCCCAGTCAGGCGCAGTCAGGAGAGCTAAGGGGCCGGGCTCGCTGTGAGCCCCCGCGAGCTCCTCGAGGCGAGACTCTGCCAAGTCCGTCTGCTCCTGCGCCCCACCCCGGTCCGGACTCCCAGTGCAGGCGGGAAGCCAGACAGTAGACGGGAGAGCCAGGGGGCCGGGATAGCTGAGAGCCCCAGAAAGCTCCTTGAGGCGAGTCCCTGCACTTCACTCACCGGTACTACCAGCCAGCTCCGTGCAGCGAGGCACTGCCAAGTCTGTCTCGTGGCTCCTAATCTGCTCCGTGCGGCGAGACACCGTCTGTCCCCGTGCTCCACCTCGGAATCTCGATCCCAGTGCCAGCAGTGACCTGCAGAAACCAGAAGATGGCGAGGGGGTCCGTCCCTCACTAACCCGCAGCAGCCAGTTGAGGAGGGGGAGGGGGGGACTCCAGGCGATGCGCGACCCTCCCGGGCGTCTGTGCGACCCTCCGGCAGGCTCCGTCCATCCGTCTCGGTCACCGCCTGAGTCCAGAGCCAGCCCGGTGGAGGTGGGGGTGTTCACGGGACCCAGCACGCCCTGTATGTCCCGGTGCTCCAGCCGCTCCGCCCGAGCATCAACCGATGCATACAGGGGTGTCAACAGTGTCCCGCAGCAGCCCGGTGGAGGTGGGGGGTGGACACCAGGCGAAGGCGTCCCGAACGTGTGCGCGATCCTCAGCAGTCTCCGGCGGGCTCCTACCAGCCGTCCCGGTCTCCACCAGCGTCCAGGAGCAGCCCGGTGGAGGAGTGGGTGCTCACAGGACTCTGCGGGACCTCCGAAAATAGGTAAGTGCAGTCCAGTAACTAGATCCAGTTACTTGCAGAGGTTCTGTTCAGTTCTCACTGCAGTTCTCGTCTTCTGTCGATGCTCCGATGGCAGTCGCAGGGGTCCCAGCCGCCAGCGCCGCTGGCAAGGTGTCTGGCAACAATGTTGCTGTGCACTCCAGTTACTTTTGAGGCCAATCCAGTTACTCGGTATAATAATCCAGTTACTCGTGGTTGGTATGTGCAAGGAGATGGGTGCTTTTTGGGGATAAATCCAAAATAGGGATCCCGAGACAGGGGCTCCTACCGGGCGGCCATCTTGCCTTGCCTTCACTGAGTGACAGGGTACACACTCTCTAATATTGAGAATACATCGAAGGCAGCAACCAACAGAGCAATGTACAAATTGCCTCAAACAATGACTCAGGGCGGAGGTTGTCCCAAATCACCATTCTTCACCCTGGAGCGAGCAAAGGGTACGGGCTCAGCGGTTGGATCGCCCGCCCACCCTGACCTTTGGTGGCCAATTTACTCCATTTCAGGGTTAGAGGCATGACCTTGAAAAGAGCACTTCACTATCAGAAATGAAATTATGTCCCTGTTCCCAGACTTCACAGCAGCAGTACAGGCCAAGAGGATCTCTTTTTTTTCGAGGAGAAGAGAGTGCTTTGAGAGGAGGGTCTACAGTACTCACTGATGTTCCCGGCCAAATTGGAAATTATGCTGGATGGTGCCATGCACTTCTGTGATGAGCATAAATGAGCATGGGAGTGGCTGTATGTCTACTGTGCTGGGTTGGTCCCACTGGATCCTCGAAACAGAGGGGGTGAGAACAGAAGTCGACCTAGGAAACGCTCTTGAAGCGTGCATCAGACTCAGAGACTGTTTCACCATCGGAAAAACGGTCTGGGGAATCATAGTCCGAGGGATCGACTGTGGATGTTGGAAGTATTCCGGAGGTGACCCCACAATGCAGACGATCTGAATTGCTGCCCCTTAAATGTGTTTGTCTACTGGACTTGCCCCTCTCCCGTGCCTCCACCGGGTTGCTGGAGCCACCAGAACCTACCCTTTACTCCACATTAATCATCCCACTTCTCTACCTTTTAAGGTGTTTACGGAGACCGTGGACAATGCATGGGCTGATGGGTGTGAGACTACGGGGTGAGACTACGGGGTGCAAGTTGCCTGGGAGGCCTCTCCAGGGTCACAGTACATCTCTGGATACCTAGCAATTTGGGGCTGGAGCAAGACTGGTGGAACTGGGCTGCCACCCACACACACACACACACACATTTGACCTCTTCCGAAAATCTGGAAGAGTCATGCTTATAATAATGTTCTTCTATTATTTGTTTGGGTGGCCGGCCATTGCTGTGCTGTTCTTGGGTTGGGGAGTTCAGACTAGGGGGTGTAATGTTTGTCTCTAGGAGTATGGTGAGCGTTGTGGTGGGGAGTGGCTTAATTGGATTGGTTTAGGATCCAAGGGGTGAGACATTTACACAGATTAACTAGATGGCTGCTCAGCATCCAGGTCTCATGTTCCTAAACTGGAACATCCGGGGGATGGAGTCTGCATCAGAACATCACAACATCGACAGATACATTAGGCGCAGGAGGTACATGGTGTTATGCTACAGGAGACTCATCTAATAGGTGTAAAGGTGGAGCAACTTCTGCGCCGATGACGTGGCCAGTTATAAGCTACCTATTATTCTGCATATGCATGGTGGGGGGGGCCTTACTGTGGATTAGAGCTGGAACCCCTTTGAGCTAGAACACTCCTCTATAGATAAAGAGGGAGGTATGTCTTGGTCAAGGGCAGGCTACTGGGTAAGGAAATTATGCTAAGGAGAATCTTTACACCTAATCAGGATCAAGTAACGTTCCTCCAATCCCTCTCAGCGACACTGAGAGCGCCACTGGGACACCTAGTGACCGACATTCTGCTCCTGGGGGGTGACTTTAATTGTGTGACGGATGTGTTAACCGCTCATTCCGCACATTCTCTAGCTGGGGCACAAGCACATAGAATATTGGCGGGGCTTCGTGCTTGGCTACAACGCTAGGAATTAGTTGACATTTGGCAAACACAACATGGGGGAGCGGGATTATTCCTACTATTCTCACATGTATGCGCTACACACTCAACTGGATAAATGTGTGTGCTCCGACAGGCTGAGCCAATATGCTACCTGTCCAGAATAACTTTGTTGCACACTCTCTGACCATAGCCTGTTGCTGCTGGGGTTCTGGCAGATCGCCAATCGTCTAGTAATTCCGTTGTGGAGTGTGGAAGGTTAACCCAACGGCCCTCGAAGATGCATGCTATATGGACTCTCTCCATGATGCCATCTTAGGGTATTTCAAGGTCAATCGGGGCTCGGCCTCTAATAAATTTGTGGATCAGGAAGCATTTACGATAGTGAGGGTTAGGAAGGAACTAGATGGGGAGCTGCGACCTTTGCATGGCACACTCCACACATTGATAATGCCTTAGGATCAGATCCTGTGACGCATCATAGGCTCCTTTAAGAGACAGAACAATATAACGCTGCTGTAGAGCGTTTGCGATGTCATGATTACAAGAATTACATAGACCAGGGCCACGAAGAGGAGGGACAACTGGGGAGGCTCCTGGCTTGGCTTATCAGACCTGAGATTCGCGGGGGCTCCCATCACCTACCTCAGAGCAGCAGATGGCGCTAGCCTTTATTTTCCAGGAGCCGTTAAGGATGGGACTATTACAAAGTGCTTCAATGCCGCCTGGAGCAGCTCCCGAAGGACAATGGTTGGGTGTCCTGGACCGGTTGCCTCTCCATATGTTACCAAATGGGGCCAGGGACGACCTGGGTGGTCCGGTTACAGTCCAAGAGATTAGACATGCCATTGAACAGATGGGCACTGGTAAAACACCTGGCACTGATGGACTCCTTGCGGAGTTTTACTCTATTGTGTTTTTATCTAGGAGCCTAAATCGATATTCCTATTTTATGCCCTTGTCCGGTTATAATCAATACTATCCATACAACGGCATAATAATCATATCCATATTCAGTCGTAGCACATGCTGTCACATTAAGCAAGGCTACTTCCCCGGCCCCCTAGAAAGCAGAACGAGTTCTCTAAACAAATCCAAACCTCCAGCAACCTGGGAAATCCCCCTTGCTTTTGTTTTGATTTCATCCTAGAACTCCTGTAAAGCACTGTAAGAACGGCCAGTTCTTAGTGACATCTTTATTGACGTCTTATGTCCAACCTTACGTCAAACCCGGCACCTTTCAGGTATAAATATACCAACGTTGCCTTAAGCAAACACACGGTGGTGGTATTGGGAGCAGCTATCTACTTGCCCGAGAGCCCAGCTGATGCGAGAGCCCACGGACGCTGCCCCTCCCTTTTGACGCACTGAGAGAGAGACGCTGTCTTTTCTCCTGCCGAGAAATCCAGCTCCGGTGTTTCCAGATACCTTCGCGGGTTACTGGGATATCGAGTCCTGAGAGAGAGATACAAGACCTCCTGCTTTCTAATACCCAGGTACGGAGCTGACTAAACCCTTAAAGAGAATTCTTGAGTTAGATTCTTGGCAAAACAAACTTAACTTAAACTGCTACTTACTTACTCCTTCCCACGTATTAGGCTTAGGTCAGGTACACCGGGGTAGGTGTATTTAGAAGCACCAGTTGAACACGTTAGTCAATGTATATATGTATATATATTTTAACTATTTTAAAGTATCATATGGCTAAGAAACCATATCAATGCTTTTACAGTATTATTTTATAATCCTCCTTTTACTGTACGCACTTTACTTCACTATGAGTATTGCAATTGTGGCAATTCATTTCTCTTGTATGAGGAAGAAGACTGCTCAATAAATTACACCTTTTATTGAAAACGCCCGTCTTTCTTTTCTCTGCACTCTGGTGAAACTAAGTATGCACACTTGACTGAGTGAAATAACTGTCTATTGTTTTCACACGACTCTAGAGATACACTCTTATTCTGAGAGAGCAAAGTTGTCATGTTATATGGTTGTCAGAAGCTAATCCCTTCTTGTCTATCGAGGGAGGTTAAACTCCTCCTCGTTTATTCGAGAAAGTTTCTAGTGACCTCTGAGCTAGCTCGCAAAAACTTAAGTTTAATATAGTCAGTAGGGACCTAGTCGACCTCAGTCCTACGTCTACACTGCTGAATATATTATTCCAATGCGCAGAGCCTATTGGGAATATAGGAACTACACTACATGGCGCCCAACGTTTGGTAAGGCGATAAATCTAACGCAAGACGTTAGAGTAACTCAGTCGTGCTTTACACACAGACCCCTTTTCCCGTAAATACTCCAAAAGACGTCTGGAGTGGGTAAAAGGTTAAAATCCGCCGGAACTTAGTAGGAAGAGATTCCTATGTATAGTTTTTGGTATAGTCAACGTTGAAGGATACAGTGTTCCAAAATATTGTGCACCTAATCTTTGTTTCCTTGAAACTTGATCTGCAACAAAAACCTTTCTGTCAGTAAAAATGTCAGAAAATGAAGAAGAAAGGGAGGCAGCTAGAATAGCAGCTCGACTCCTAGAGGATGACACAAGTCTCCTACAGAATGACCCGAATGCCATACTCATTCTGGTCAACATAAGAAAAACTATAACTCTTAAACTTATAGAAAATGGACTAACACCGAGAGGTGGAATAGTCGTATTCGTAATTGAGGCTCATGAATATCGGCAGACAGAGGTATTCTATTCATGGATAAACTTTCCAGCAGCAAACGCTGTAACACACAAATTCCACTATTATAAAATAGAGGAACCTCCGGATGAGTACATCCCCCTTCGAGGAGGTGGAAATACCATTAAAATACCAAGAGCACCTGCTCTGGTTTAAAGGCGTCCTAAAACATAATAATCACATCACCAGGCTCGGTCCACTAGGTAGACCAGGAGCAACGTGGCCAGTTCTAGCCAGCTACACACCACATCCAGACATTGATAGAATGTCAAGCGAAGAACTCTTAGTTAAAATAAAAGAATTAACAAAGGCATATAGAGAGTTAGTTCAATTGGCAACGAAGGATATAACTTACCTCCAGAAATTAAAAGAAACAGATATAGCAGACCAACCAATTGAACTTGCCAGAATCATAGAAAAATCCTATGAAGAATTAGGTAGAGACAGTTTGGGTGGGAAACCAGTAAAGCCCCAACTAACTGAAAGTCCAGAAAAGATATTTATTAAAAATAATCTAAACACTCCAAAAAAGAGCTGGGATGGAAATAAACAATCCACTCCCAAAGAAAAAAGATTCCAGTCCAGAGGAAGGTCTTCTCGGCGGAGATAAAGATCTCCGGACCAAGGACACAAGTCTCCCCAGAGGGAGCCCTCTGAGAAAAGATACAACCTTAGAAATAGGGATAATCTAAAGAAACCTGATAGATATCAAGATATTGATACACGTCCCTCTCGATCTTTTCAGACTTCCTCGCAGAAATCGGAAAGAAGAGGACGGTCAGAACACAGGGAAGAGCACGCCAAGTCCAAAGACAAGGAACCTGCTCAACAAAGTAAAAAGTTACAATTTCCAAGAAAGAAGGTAGCCAGTATTACAATAGTTAAACATGCCAAGGATACTGAGGACACATCTGAAAAATGGAGAGTGGGCCCAGACAATGCTAGACAGCGCAGCAGAAGTGACCATAGCTCGCAAGATCCTGATGAATCATCTGGAGACAGTGGACACGAATGAATACATTCAGGTGGAAACTACAGATACCAGTGTTGGCAAACCTCATAAAATATATGAAATAACATTACGTATAGAGGGAGATAAGACTAGGAAAGTAAAGGGTCTATTTTGGGATAACCTTTCCAAAGGCTATGAAATCCTTTTAGCTGAGAAAGACTGGCCACCAGAGTTTGTCAGGGAGTGCCCTCATGGCGAAGAAATGATTATGCCTGCCTTCTCAAATCATATTCCAATTCATAGAAAATATACATGTGCAAGAAAATGGGCAGTAGCCCAAGCTCCTGCATTATATAAAAATCATGTAGGATGGGATGAGGACTCTCCTCCTCACAAAATCCAGTTAAAATGTCAACCAACTGCACAAAGGCAGTACCCAATTAAGCAAGAAGATAAAAAGAAAGTCAGGGAGATCTTAGATCAACTTGAATACCAGGGGGTGATTGAAACATGCACCTCACAAATGAACAATCCTTTGTTTCCTGTCTCCAAGCCAGACGATTCATATCGTCTAGTTTTGAACTACAGACACCTTAACTCGTGTTGCAAAACATTTGCAGTACAAAACTCACACAGTGCAGCACTAATGAATAACATTGTGCGCAAAAAATACAAAACGATATTGGACATCTCTAATGGATTCTTTTGTCAGAACATAGCACCTGAAAGCAGGTACTTGACCCCTTTCTCAATAATGGGGTCACAAAAAAATTTCTGTCGACTCCCACAGGGATTCAAGAATAGCCCAGGATTATTCTCAGCAAGAGTAACAGAGTTACTACAAATATATGATGATGAGGCATTATCATATGTCGACGACATCTATCTAACAGATGATGACTTGGACACTCGAAAAGAGTGAACACCATAATACTTGGGTTCGCAGCAGAGGGTTACAAATTCAACTTTAAAAAGTCACGAATTGCCCATCTAACTGTCCTGTTTTTAGGATATGAAATATCAAGTGAAGGCAAAAGCCTAGCAGACAATTTCTTAGAGAAATGCGCTGTACTCCAAGCACGAAAAACGCTGAAGAACTTACAATCAATACTAGGTTTCCTGCATTTCGGAAGAACTTACATTCTAAATTATGCAGAGAGGGTTAAACCTCTCTATGAATTCATAAAACCTGATTTTAAACCAATCAATTGGACTCAGAAACACACAGAAATTTTGAGATCATTGCAAACAGACATGTTAGTTAAAACAACATTGCAAACTCGCGATAACACATGCAACCTTGTAATCTGAGTCATCCGAGGAAGATGCGGATTCACGTACCTGACCTCTAATGAGGGAGAAACGGTACCAATGGCTTACAAATCACACTTGTACACACAAGCTGAAAAAACATTCAGTCTTGCAGAAAATGTTGTAAATACGGTTCAAACAGCTGTAGCAAAAGAAAGAGCCCAGGCCCAAGGCAGACAGATAACTGTTTTAACAGCAGAATCAGCCTTTGAGTCATTAACAAGCCCACGCAATTTAACTACCATGGCATTAGATCCAAAATGGATACAATGGGAAAATTCTCTTGCTACAGAAAAAGTGAAATACTATTTTGACCCGAACATGAAAAAACTGAAAGATTTAGACTATGAAAAAGAATATCCTCTGCCAATCGAAATTCTGCCCCTACAACAGTACGCCTGTGTAATATATACAGACGGATATGCAGAACCCTCAGTTTGGGGAAAGCAAGCTTACAATGCTACGTGCGAGGTTGTTAAATGCCGGTGGCACGGAGGCAAATTGAGACCACTAGTAACTATGTCTCAATCTGTAAAAGACAATTCATGTCAACAAACTGAATTAATAGCTTTAAAAATGGTGCTCGATATTGCCGATCGCGAATTCCCGACACTAATAGTGTGCGATTCGTATTCCTGCGTCACGTCTTACAATAATGACTTGCAGAACTGGGTTCAAAACGGTTACAAAGATGACACAGGTGCCACAATCAAGCAAAAAACGCTTTGGGAACAAATGGTTCTTTTAAGAAAAGAACTACAAAAGACTCACGTGATACATACACTGAGTCATCAGCGTGATAGCGTTCACGCTGCAGGGAATTCATTGGCTGACACAGCCACAGCGGAAGCAACTCAACCGGCTTCCGTAGCCACAAAAAAGCGTTCAGATAAATACATAGACGGGGAAACCATGCTGGCGGTAAAAACGTCTTTAAAAAGCGACTGCGCAGCACTACCCGTGAACTATCCACTCAATTATACATACATAATAGATGCAAACTCCGTTCCTTTTGCTCGAATCCCTGGAGTGGGGGATAGAGTAATTCCAAACACGAACAGGAGAGTCTTGCTAATAGCAGACGCACACATGGGTGAAGGTCTAGGGCACCGAAAGATCAAGGAATCTCTGAAGGAATTACAATCAGAATACTGGTGGCCGGGAATGAGTCTGCAACATTACAAATTTGTAATGAGCTGTCAAAACTGCAACAGAGATCGCAGTGGCCAACCGGCCGGAGTAGTGCCAGGACCCCAATTAGAGAGCATAAGGCGATCTATACGCATGATCAAACAGGAAGGATGCGTCCCATTGTATATTATTTAAGACTAAAATTCACTTAAAATGTGGCCCCAGCGCTCGGCTGACGCCAGAACTGTTATAAAAGATTTGCGAGTCTATATCAGCACATAATCAATCGTAAACAACTAGAGAGTATTAATTTACAAAAAATAGCAAAGAACTCCGTCAAAAGAGTGGTCAGGTAGAACAGTCACCAAACCCCCAACAGTGCTCCATGCCAATACATTCACCATGCCACAGGAAAATGTGAAAATACCAAGATGTCAAAAGGAACCCTCAGGCACCCACTCAAGGCAGGTAGCCGTTTGTCTTCATTGGGTTCCTGTGGTTAGTGCGTGTGAATTTACAACAAACAAAAACATAATAATCAGTGCAGATTAAAATGAGTATAGATCACTCTCTCAACCAACACTTTTAATGGAGAGGTGATTCGAACTCGGTTAAAATCAATATGTGCAGGCGGACATACGGAGTTGATAGAGCAAGATTTCGCATCGCGACTTGCTCGATTCATGAACCTCGAAACCGTTGTAACCTCGTAACAAATTGTACGTTTTACTAATATCTTTTATTTCCGATATATATGTATCATAGAGACGCTTGCATATGTGTTTTACTAATACGATTAATCCGTGTCCCTAAAATGGCCGCTGCTTGATTTTCCTCTTCTGCGCATGCGTCAGTCACACTCACGTGACTACACTTAGAGATAGTTTTGGAGGGAAAGGGTGCGCATGCGTAATAGCCACAAGATGGCGCATCTTTGTATTAAGGTGGTGAAGCTTTGTGCTGCTGCTCTTGTGAAATTATTCGTTGCACTTACTAATAACGCATAGTATATTTTTATAATGATGAAACCTGTATTGTGAAATCATGACATGTAATACATTCATTTATTTTTATGTACTAATTTGTTTTCGCTTACTTTTCATGTAACACGGGAAATGGGGGTCCGAATGGGTCGTGAGCCATTTTGAAGGTCCTTTCTGCGCATGCTCAAGATGCAAGGCCAAAGACAGACTTGGACCGTGGAACTCAGCCAGCTGGCAGCCACAGTCGAGATGCTCCTGAGAGAATTACCTCTGACCCAGGAGGATGGAGCCAATGTCCCTATGTTGTTACAAATGTATAAGTTTCATTGTATTCCATGCGACTTTCTCATGGGAACCCCAATCTTGCTAGGCGGCACCTTAACATGCAAATTAGGCCTTAGAATAGTCTGTTCTGATTGGTGCGTTAACCAAATCCTACCTTAGGACCAATCGAAATTTGGGGATTCTGACACTTTGCAACATTGGGGGGTGGTACACTGACCCAAAAGAGTATATCTAGCCTAGGTTTAGCTAGAGAAATTGTCCGACTTGTCTGAATAGCTGACCTGTCACTGACCCAACGCACTCAATAGGTGACTTGATACAGAGGTGCTGCGGAGCACTCTGTCCGAAATTTGACCATAGACTCTGGAGGTTCTACCGAACCTTAAGTGCTGGCGGAGCACTTTGCTGGGAATTCGCTGACCCAATCGGGGTCCTGACTGATAGCTGCAGAGAGGGTGGAGCGCAGGCGTTGCTTCCGAACTGCGGGTGCTGGTCGTATCCTGGTGGTCCTGTCCTGATCTGAATCTGGGTTTCCTGTTCTGTCCTGGGGTGTCCATTCTGCACCTGCTGTCCCACTGAGGGTTATCCTTCCTTGAGGGTTTTCCTGTCCTTAACTGACCCGTGGCCAGGGTTGGTTTTCACACCAGTCTAGGTAAATATTGCTCTAAGTTCTTAAACTGCACCTTCCTATTTTTCTGTCTTTGCTTCAATAAAGACATACCCTTGCTCGTGAATAATTTTCCATGCTTTCTCCTGCAACCATTGCATTTCATAAAGTCATTTGCATTTGATTTCATAGCGTGTTCCTATGTTACCCTACCTTTTAGAAATCATTTTCTGTATTGCAGTTTGCAACTTCCTAATATGGTCGTGGTTTTTCTCTCGTAAAACTGACTAAAGTAACTCAGATTTATAGCGTGTTCACTTTGCCCTTATCTTAGTTTTCCTCTCACTTAGCGGGTTCCCTGTCGCATTAGTATTTCTTTTGATAAAGCTGTATGACTGTCTTTTACTTGAATTTAAGATAAACTTTCAAAACTTCCAATTGTCCGTGGTCATTTCATAAAATAAAGTATATAAGTTTGGGTTTGTATTTTGCTGCCTTTCCTTTTACAGCTAGCTCCCTGACCCATCGTGGTCATAGGTACCCATAATGGTGGATGGTAAGTTGGGTACACTGGAAGTCATCGAAAGGAACTCACAATTATTGGTAGTAGATTGCGTGGTCATCTGATCAATGTATATGTTGAAGTAAAGTATATGGGCCCGAAGCCAGAAGTGGCGACATTATTGGTCAGGTGACCCGCGATCTCTAGCAGTAATTTTCTGGTAGCGAAGAGGATGGTTAGGGACTAATTAAAGGATAGGTAAGACTAGTTAGTCTAGCTAAGTCGGATGCTGCTAACAAGAGTAGGCAATTCGGGTGATCTGATCACTCACTTGAAGTGTTTGCTTTGAAAAAAATTATGAAATGTTTTAAAATTGTTATTCTTCTTATCATACTGTTATATGTATTAATCCATTCGTACGTAAAACGTCTTGCATGTTGTTAAGAATCCCCGGGGAATTGAATAAGCGAGTGGTGAATAGAATCCACTTGCTTTGAGGTCACTGGCCCAAGGAAAGTTGGTGCAGGTTAGGCAGAACTGGAAGCACTAACTAGGGTTTTTCTGAATGTATGATTGAATAAATGTTAGTGACGAGGTTCATTGGCAAAATTCCTACTGTGGCATAACCTAGTGAGGGTCGCACCGGAAGAGTAGCAGGTTCATCGGAGCTCGAGTGAAAGTAAAGGGGTTCGCTAGGGAAACTTTAGGCTCGGATATATCCCGGAAAGGTGGATGAGTCTAGGGGAGTAACAGGTTCACCAATGCTAGTGTGAAGGGTAGGCAGAAGATCTACTCGTAGTGAGTGAAAAGTAAATGGAAGTAGTTTACTTGCAGTAAAACAAATCTTTCCTGTCTAGACACTTGAGCACAGTGGCGAATGTGTATTCGTTGTTAAATAACCAAGCACTGAACACTTTAGAAAGTAAGAAAGTTTCCGTTACCTTGTGAAGGAGGGAGTCAGTCGCGAAGCGGCTCTGACGTCACTCCGTGCCGCGCTGGGATTGGTAGGCGTAGCGAGCTGGTAGCAGAGCTGAAATTGTAAAGGAGGGGTGAGTGCCAAAGGGTGAGAACTGTCTCGCGAAAGGCAGCGCACCCATTGGTCGAGATTTTTGAACTCGTGCATTTCATTGGTCGCACGAAAATAAAAGACGCACTCGGATTGGAAGTGATTTTGTAAACAAGTCACTCGCAAAAATCGTATGTGGCATTCGTATAGACCGCATACCAGACCTGATCCACGTTATATGGGATTTGAGAACGATCAGTGGAAAGGCGTCAAAAACGACATTATGTACGGAACTAAGAGAAAAGTGTCTCTCGTAAACAAAGTGAAGAATTATTTCAAAAAGGACAAGCCGATTAAAACTAGAGAAGGTGTTGTCATACCGCAGCCCAACACTCCCGCATCTTTCATGATGTTCGATAAAGGGTACAACACATGTGTATGGTTGGAGAATTGGGTGAAATACACGAAAGATGATGGAGTATTGGCTTTTCCGTTAGATGGAACATTTAACAGCAGAATTCTATTTAATTTGAGAACCCGAATGAATGACTTACATCCCAGACCTAGGTTAACGCAGTATGAAGCACTAGAGGAATGGGAAATTGAGGCTTTTGAAAGGGATAAGCCCCGAATGGATAAAGGGTTGACTAAATTTTATCCAAAATTGAAGCAGGAAGCACGAGCTAAAAAGATGAAACAGTGGAGGCAGAACATGATAGTGGAAGGGTTGTTTCCCATGATGCCAGCAGATGATCCTTCTGGGGGACAGAAACGGTTAGAAAAATCTAAACATTGGGTACCCATCGGAGAGTCAGATGATGAATTATTAGATGACCTATGTACAAGAAGTCCGCCTCCTTATAATGAAGGACATCGACCTTCCAGTGCAGGAGATATTTCCCGAAGACTTCCTCCCCAGGAAGAAGTTAGATCCGCAAGTGTAGGAGGGGGTTACCATATACCTCCCTATACCGAGAGTCTAGGACCAGTAGATCCCAGAAACATATACCCCAGAATGTCAGCTAGTGGAGAGACAGGTTATTCCCGTGAAGGAGATTTTTGTTCTCGACCTCCCTATGGAGGCGAGATGAGACCCTCAAGTTCAGGAATGCCGTTATTACAGCCACAGTATGAGGAGGAACGAAGGTCCCTAGGATCAGGAAGTTTATTCCCAAGACCAAATTATGGTGAAGGGCCTAGTGAGACTCATCCCACTGCCCCGAGTTATGCTCCCACACTGACCCCGCAGGTGTTACATGACAAATCTATAGAAAGATTACTGGAAGAGAAGGAGCGGGAGGTTCTAGCAAAACAGAGAACTGAGATCATTCATAAAATGACCCAGTTAAACACCAGTCCTGAAGCATTGACAATCCCAGTAACAATCAGACCCGTGGTTTCATTGTACGGGGATCGGCATGAAAGTCCAAAACCTCCAGTCATTACTCCCGTCATAGCACCGCCCAGACCTGAACCCTTAATTGTAGATGAACAGACGAGTGAGTGTGAATCTGAGGTCTCACTGCTGGATCTGCCCATTAGAAATACAGGGAAAAGGATGCAGAAAAGACATAATCCTTTCAATGCGAGGGAGATTCAGATGGAATCGACTTCGGGTACTGGAAGTGTCACTTTGGTCACACCTGAGGAAATCGAAAGATGGAGTCAAGAATTAGAGAAACAAACTTCGCAAACGAAACCTTTAGACCTCTACAAACTGAGAGTAGAAATCGAAGAATTAATGGCAGGAAACGTAGGATTAGACAGATTAAATACCTACTCTGAAGAAGAGCTGTTGTTTATGTGCAAAAGTCTTACCCGCAATGTCCGAGTACTTCATGAAAAATTGACAGATACTGCTGCTAGTATGGGAATAGACATTTCAAAATCGAAACCCTTGCAGAAGCCATACCGAGCAGAATTTTCAGACAAAGATTTGGAAAACCTGAATATATCAGGGAAAAAAGCACAGGTCAAAGAACTATTGACAGTGTTGCAGAAATGGGGAGACGTAGAAAAATGGAAAGCCAGATGGGCTAGGAAAAAAGATGAGACCAGGTCTAGGCAGGTAACTCCCGAAGCTGAAAAGCCAGAACAGTTATGCCCTATGCGTGAAGTGCCAGGAGGAAAATATGTACATGTTCCATGGTCCCGTCAGGATATTGTGTCCTTTACAAATGACTTCCCGAAATTGCGAGAAAA
This sequence comes from Lissotriton helveticus, assembly GCF_964261635.1. NCBI lineage: Eukaryota > Metazoa > Chordata > Amphibia > Caudata > Salamandridae > Lissotriton > Lissotriton helveticus. The sequence continues at coordinate 1,879,088,170 of NC_136057.1, read as the reverse complement.
GCCAGTCGACTGGTACCGGCAGGTAGAGAGATTCGTAAAAGTGCAGAAATGCCTATGGAAGGACCTGGATGGGTTCTTCGAAATAGTGGTCCCTGTAGATCTGTGGACTGAGTGTAAGATAGCCATAGCTTGGCCTAGTGAGGAATACCCGAGAGACGACAAAACAGGGGAACCATCGAAGGAAGTGATGAGGAAGTATGAACAAGTAATTCAACATTTGAAATTAAAAGTGCCTGCAAAGGAAACTGATTGGACCAAGATAGATAGGACCACGCAAGAAAGAGATGAGACAGTGCATTCTTTTTATGAAAGGCTGTTGCAGGTATTTAAAACATACAGTGGTATAGATAACATCGAGATGAAGGACATGACCCATTTCATTTACAGGTTTGTAAACGGTTTAAGACCCGAAATTTGTCAGTGGATAAAGGATAATAAAATCTGTTGGCATACCAAAAAGATAGATGAGGTCCTACGGTACGCAAAGTACTGTGAGGACGAAATGGCAGAAAAGAAAAAGGCCCTGAAGGAAAAGGTGATGTGGGCTCAAGTGAAGCTCGCAGAACAGCAAGAAAAGCAACTGAGTAAATTAAATAAAGTTACTCAGAACCAAGGTCCTGGGGGAGGGAATGGAGGAAAGCCCCGACCTAAAATGAGTAGAGAGGAAGCCAAAAAGAAATTTCCCTGCCATCAGTGCGGAGAAATTGGACATTGGCGAGACAAGTGTCCGTATTTACAAAATGATAATGCCCAAACACCTGATTTAATTCCACAGACGCAGAATGAAAAGCAAAGAAAGACCCAACAGCAGGTAAAAACGATTCAAGTGCCACGAGCGCCAAAGCCTATATTTAAAGGGAAGTCACCACAGGGTGATGATGTAGAAGTCTGGGGAGGCAATGAAGATAGAAATACAGCAACTTCGCAGTATTTGTTGAGCGATACGTTTTTCTGTGATGACCAGTACTGACGGGGCCTGAGAGGGGAGGACGAGGAGTGCGTACTTGGCGCCTCTTTGCCGGTAGACCAGTCAGGGCCATACATTGAAGGAAAGGTTGATGGAAATGATGTCACCTTTCTATTGGACACTGGTGCTACCCGTTCTACTGTGAGAACAGTGGACGTTCCAAACCTACCCCTCTCGGGAGAAGCAATCCAAGTAGTAGGAGTATCTAATCAATTGATTAGTACACCTGTTACCGAACCCATGGAGATCTCAATTGGAAACTTTAAGCAAATGCACAGATTTGTTGTCTGTGATACCAGTCCGGTAAATTTACTGGGACGTGATTTGCTGTGCAAAATGAATTGTACCATCTTTTGCACACCAAAGGGCGTCGAAATTCAAACCCCAGATGAAGACGGTATCTACAAGCTAATGCTAATTAGACCTGACTCAGAAATAAAACGACTGACTATACAGGACTTACCTGAAGAACTCCAGCAGACAGTGAAGCCCGAAGTATGGGACTTTACTGGAAAGGATGTGGGATTAATGAAAAATATAGATCCAATACAGATAACAATGAAAGAAAATGCAGTTTACCCTAACACTAAGCCTTACAAAATGAGTGCCGAAGTCAGGGCAGGTGTTGCTATTGAAATACAGAAATTGCTAGAAGCAAACATCATACAGGAAGTAATGAGTAGCCCTTGTAATTCACCCATTATGGGCATTAAGAAGCCTAGTGGCAAGTATCGAGTAGTGCAGGACCTGAGAAAGGTAAACAAAATTGTGGTTCCTTGCTGCCCTATTGTCCCGAACCCAGCAGTGATTCTGTATCAGATCCCCTGGGATGCTGAATGGTTCACTGTGATAGATTTATGTCATGCTTTCTTTTCGATCCCATTGCATCCAGATAGCAAATTTCTTTTCTCATTTGCTTTCAACAGTAACGTATATGTCTGGAACAGGGTCCCCCAGGGGTACACAGAAAGCCCCTTTATCTTTAATCAGATCTTGAAAAAATGCCTGGAAACTTTAGTCTTACCTGGAAAATCTGTTTTGGTACAATACATTGACGACCTATTGGTGGCGTCTAAAAGCCATAGGGATTGCGTGGTTGACACCATTGCCCTACTGAATCACCTGAGTGAAAAGGGACATAAAGTGGCACCTGAAAAATTACAGTTCTGTTCGAAATCAGTGAAATATCTGGGACACCAGATAGAAAAAGGTATCAGAAAAGTCACCTCAGAGAGAGTCAGAATAATTCAAAATAGGCAGTTACCCCGTACTCAGAAAGAAATCAGAATGTTCCTCGGAGTTGTAGGTTACTACAGGCAATGGATTGTGGGATTCGCAGTCCTTGCAAAGCCCTTGATACAAATGACAAAGAGAGGAGCAAAGGACCCAGTTGAATGGAATGACGAGAGTTAACAGCTTTCACACAGTTGCGAAATTGCCTGTGTACAGCCCCTGCTCTGGGAATGCCTGATTACTCTAAGGAGTTTGGCCTTTTCTGTGACACTCGTGACAATTGTGCATTGTCCGTCCTGACTCAGGAGCATGGTTTAATCAGAAGACCTGTGGCATATTTTTCTGCCACTTTGGATCCAGTGGCTGCTGGACTACCTGGATGTCTAAAAGCAGTAGCTGCAACTTGCACCAGTTTAGAACAAAGTGAGTCAATTATTATGGGTCATCCTGTAACTGTGTATGTTCCACATGCAGTTGTGATCCTATTGACTCGTACGAAAACTCAGTATCTCACCCCTAGTCGGCTGACTAAATATGAGAGGATTCTCATGGGTGCTGCAAATATAGTCATTACCCGATGTAACATTTTAAACCCTGCCACTCTACTCCCTGACTCAATGGTAATGGAAGATAAGGGAGATCATGAGCATGACTGTATTGACCTGACAGAGTTTAGTACTAAACCTCGCCCAGACATAAAGGAAACTCCTTTGCCTGTACATGATGAGGAATGGTTCGTAGATGGTTCATGCCTGAGGCATGAGCTAGGAGGCCTAAGTGCTGCTTATGCTGTAGTCACGTTACACAAAATTGAAGAAGCATCCTATCTATTTGGAGTAAAGTCCGCACAAGTAGCCGAATTGATCGCTCTGATAAGAGCTTGCAAATTGGGAAAAGACAAAAAAGTAACAGTGTATACTGATAGTCAGTACTGTTACGGGGTTGTGCATGACTTTGGCCAATTATGGCTACAAAGAGAATTCCTGACTTCTTCAGGTACCCCCATTCGAAATGGAAAAGTTGTTCAAGACCTTTTAGAGGCAATCCAATTACCAAAGGAATTGGCAGTGGTCAAATGTGTTGCTCATAAGAAGGGCCTTGACCCTGTATCTATGGGAAATGACTTTGCTGATCGGGTGGCAAAACAATGTGCTATGGATCAAATGAGAATAAATCCCAATCGGGGTGGGGTTGGAAACAGCTGCCAACTTAGAATGTTTGAAGAAGTGCCTACATGGGATGAAGTGAGAGAATGGCAGCATGTGACGCCCTGGGAAGAGAAAGAGAAGTGGAAAGAATAAGGTTGTAAACCAAGACGTGAGGATGGTGTCATTGTGGGCCCAAATGGTATGCCTGTGTTACCTAGACACCTGCTTGCCCCAATGGCTCGATTGATACATGAGGGATCACACATTGGGAGGGACGCCATGGTTCTGGTATTTCAACAGACTTGGTACAACAAGAAGTTCAGGAAAGTAGCAGAATCTCTCTGCCAGAGGTGCTTGACCTGTCAACAGTACAACGCTGGCAAAAGAACAGTAGTTGAACTGATGAAAATTGGGAGATCAGGGGGTCCCTTTGTAAGAATACAAATTGATTTCATTACCATGCCTCGTTGTGAGGGAAAAAGGTATGTCCTTGTCATTGTCTGCCTATTTTCAAAGTGGGTGGAAGCTTACCCTGCCACACAGAATGACGCCATAACAGTAGCTAAGCTCCTACTAAAAGAGTTGATACCTAGGTTCGGGGTTCCAGTCTTTATTGATTCAGATAGAGGCACCCATTTTCAGAATGAAATTTTGGCCCAGCTTTGCAAAGCATTCGGGATCACTCAAAAGCTGCACTGTGCATATCATCCAGAGGCTTCTGGAGTGGTAGAACAAATAAATGGCACTATAAAAAATAGATTGGCAAAAATGTGTGACTCCACTGGCTTGAACTGGATAAATGCCTTGCCTCTTGTTCTGATGGGACTCGGAAGCATTCCAGATCGAAGAACAGGCCTGAGTCCCCATGAGATATTGATGGGAAGAGTGATGAGACAAGCTTGGGTACCAGGATACAAACTGTTAAACATTTCTGATGATTTGGTACTTGAATACTGCAAGCAACTGGGTGACCAAGTGCGTTCTATCTCTCGCCAGATTGGGGCAGACTCCGTCGCCAACCCGACAACACCAGTTCACAAATTGGTTCCTGGTGACTGGGTTAAGATAAAGAAGCATACTCGTTCGAGTTGCCTTGAACCAAGGTGGGGACAAAAGCGCCAAGTAATCCTGGTCACCACAACAGCGGTGAAGTGCGCAGGCGTTCCTAAGTGGATCCATGCCAGCCATACCCAGAAGGTGATACCCGACGAGGAACCTGGAGCAGAAGGTCGTCCAGCTGAGGGGTCTACAGCTGTTGGTCCTGAAGTAGCTGATATCAGACGGCCGAGCAACAGTCCCATTGAGGGTCCTGTAGGCGTTGGTCCAGAGGTAACTGATGACGAGTGGCCAAGCACTAGTACTGCTGAGGATCCCACCGCTGTTGGTCCAAAGGTAGCTGATGACGAGCTGCAGAGGATTTGGCCAGAAGAGTGGATACCCATAATCGACCTTCCGGGAGACCCACTCCGAACAAGAGAGCGAATAAGAGAAGACAGGGAGTGGAATGGAGAGGTCGAGCAAGGCACAGGCGAAGACCCTCAGATCATTGAGATTCACATCAAATCTGAGGACGAAGAAGAAGGTCAGACAGGGACAGAACAAGTGATCGATACTCCTCCGCTGACTCCTGATGTCGAAAAGGGACAGACTAGACATAGTGTAATAGTTCGAGCAGAAGAAAATCAAGGGATCGAAGTGCTCGAGCAGGATCAGGCAGAAATAGAAGAACGTGTTCAGGACACAGAAACAGAGACATTTGAAAGCCAAAGTCAAAACTCACCTGAACAAGGCCAGCTTAGTAACCAGGCAGAAGAAATAGGTACAAGACCTGGGACTAGTCAGACAGAAAGGGAGAAGACAAAAATTGAAGTGCCACAAACAAATGAAAATAAAAGGACATTAGAAGAAAGCCAAATAACAGTGCCAACCAAAAGACTCAAGAAAAAGAAGCACATTGAGCCAAGGTATATTAAGAGACTAAGATTAAGAATAAAAACTGTCCAAGAGAAACTTGCAGATATAAGAAAAAGTCCCCGAATTGCAGAAATACCTGAAGATAGCTCCAAGAGAAGGAGTGAGCGAATAAAAAGACAAAACGAAAAATACAAGGATCCAGAGTGGACCTACTTAATCTTGGAAAACTTTGAGGATCTTGATATTACTGACGAAAGCGACGGAGAACGAATTACTGATTACTCTACAGAGGAAGAAGAACAACCGCCGTGAGATTGCACAGCATAAAATACCTGGGAAAAGCTACAAAGAGGGGTTAAAATTTTATTTCTGAGCCAAAATGTCTGATACAAATGTGAGTAGTAGACCTAGCCGCAGTTGTTGCAAAACATGCTGCAAGGTGTGCATATGTAGTATAGTTATAGTAATCTGGATAGGATTAACAGTTTTCATTCCCTTTATGGTTAGCAAAAATACTAATATTGACCCTACCCAGACTCCTGACACTGAAGAACTGACAACACGAAGTGTAGAAAGACGTGAGAGAGCACTCAGACAGACAAAACGAGACTTAGAAGCATCAGATGAGGAAGGACTACATTACCACGGAGTTAGAAACCAGACACACTTAAATGTTTTCGCAAATCTGTTAGTGCATTATGTAGAAACTATGGAAATAGAAGATTGCTATGTCTGCATGAAGCTACCTACTTCTGTGGCTGAAGGCGTGACATATCATCATCTACCTCTGACCTATGGAATCTCCTGTAGTATTTTAGCAAGCTTATTTTACAAAAGAGGACCGTTACAGTACTATTATTCTAATAATGACGTGATTTTTTCTGAACTTCCTATACGTGGAAATCTGAATCCTGTACATACTAGAAGTGACGTTACACGTTATATGGGAGAATATTTCCTGACTATAGGTACTATAGACTTAAATGAAGCACACAGAGACAACTTGACCTGTTCATTACATGAACAAGAAAAGGTATTCTTAAACATGGCAGAGAAAAGAAGGGAGAGTTTCCAAAGAAAGGCAAATGACAAAAGGCAGAAAACACCTAAATGGGCTGAAAACATGGAAAGCACCTCAAATGGCGGGGCAGGGCCTGCTTTGTTGCTGGATTTCGAGAAGAAAGGGAAACTCTGTCTTCATCGCGAGAAGACTAGTTATTATAATAACATTTTCATTGGTTCCAGTCAATGTGAGCATAATTACAAGGTAATTGGAGGTTGGGGATTCAAAAATGGGTCAGAGCCTGTGTTTCCTGGAATTTATTATATATGTGGAGACAAGGCTTATTTCAAATTGCCGGATCACTGGTATGGAAGCTGCTATTTTGGCATTGTCTTCCCGAGAATATACCATGTGAATGAAATTGCTGGAAGCAGTGAAAATACTAATGGCTTAGTGCGTAGTAAAAGAGAAAGCGTAGGTGAAATAATGGGTAGTATTTTTAGTGCACTGATACCTGTAGTGGGAGTGGTTCTGAACACTCACAGAATTTGCAAATTGTCCACAATAGTGGATGTGTTGTCTACTGACACAGCTCATGGATTTCTGCTGGTCAATACCGAAATGGTTGCGATCAGATCAATGGTTTTGCAGAACAGACTTGCTCTTGACACCTTATTAGCAAAAGAGGGCGGAGTCTGCCGGATGTTGAAGGCGCAACATTGTTGCACTTACATTCCGGACAAAAGTGTACAGCTAAAAAGATATGTGAAAAACATTACTAATTTGGAAAAGGAACTCAAACCACTCGAGGTTGACAGTGCCTGGAAGAGACTGGTTGATGGTCTCTCCAATGTAGGTCATTGGTTTGCTAGTTTAGGTAAAAGCTTATTGTTAAAGGTACTGATGCCAATTGGAGTGATAGGTCTTATCCTATTTCTCATATTCGTCTGTTGCAAATGTCGAAAGCATACTAAGAAGTATCAGGTGAATGCAAGAGGAGTGAAACGGAGTGCGGATGAACTTGAATTGGAAGAAATGAATAATCAGATTTATAAAAAGGTGAAAAATTCTCACCCTACCTTAAATGAGAAGGAAAAATTGAATCGCCTGTTGGAAGAGAGAGAAATGTACAAGGTGTGAAAGAAAGTTGGCATCTGGTTCAATTTTTTGTGTGATGATAGTAAATATCATCAAAGAGGGGATTGATAGAGCAAGATTTCGCATCGCGACTTGCTCGATTCATGAACCTCGAAACCGTTGTAACCTCGTAACGAATTGTACGTTTTACTAATATCTTTTATTTCCGATATATATGTATCATAGAGACGCTTGCATATGTGTTTTACTAATACGATTAATCCGTGTCCCTAAAATGGCCGCTGCTTGATTTTCCTCTTCTGCGCATGCGTCAGTCACACTCACGTGACTACACTTAGAGATAGTTTTGGAGGGAAAGGGTGCGCATGCGTAATAGCCACAAGATGGCGCATCTTTGTATTAACGTGGTGAAGCTTTGTGCTGCTGCTCTTGTGAAATTATTCGTTGCACTTACTAATAATGCATAGTATATTTTTATAATGATGAAACCTGTATTGTGAAATCATGACATGTAATACATTCATTTATTTTTATGTACTAATTTGTTTTCGCTTACTTTTCATGTAACACGGGAAATGGGGGTCCGAATGGGTCGTGAGCCATTTTGAAGGTCCTTTCTGCGCATGCTCAAGATGCAAGGCCAAAGACAGACTTGGACCGTGGAACTCAGCCAGCTGGCAGCCACAGTCGAGATGCTCCTGAGAGAATTACCTCTGACCCAGGAGGATGGAGCCAATGTCCCTATGTTGTTACAAATGTATAAGTTTCATTGTATTCCATGCGACTTTCTCATGGGAACCCCAATCTTGCTAGGCGGCACCTTAACATGCAAATTAGGCCTTAGAATAGTCTGTTCTGATTGGTGCGTTAACCAAATCCTACCTTAGGACCAATCGAAATTTGGGGATTCTGACACTTTGCAACATTGGGGGGTGGTACACTGACCCAAAAGAGTATATCTAGCCTAAGTTTAGCTAGAGAAATTGTCCGACTTGTCTGAATAGCTGACCTGTCACTGACCCAACGCACTCAATAGGTGACTTGATACAGAGGTGCTGCGGAGCACTCTGTCCGAAATTTGACCATAGACTCTGGAGGTTCTACCGAACCTTAAGTGCTGGCGGAGCACTTTGCTGGGAATTCGCTGACCCAATCGGGGTCCTGACTGATAGCTGCAGAGAGGGTGGAGCGCAGGCGTTGCTTCCGAACTGCGGGTGCTAGTCGTATCCTGGTGGTCCTGTCCTGATCTGAATCTGGGTTTCCTGTTCTGTCCTGGGGTGTCCATTCTGCACCTGCTGTCCCACTGAGGGTTATCCTTCCTTGAGGGTTTTCCTGTCCTTAACTGACCCGTGGCCAGGGTTGGTTTTCACACCAGTCTAGGTAAATATTGCTCTAAGTTCTTAAACTGCACCTTCCTATTTTTCTGTCTTTGCTTCAATAAAGACATACCCTGGCTCGTGAATAATTTTCCATGCTTTCTCCTGCAACCATTGCATTTCATAAAGTCATTTGCATTTGATTTCATAGCGTGTTCCTATGTTACCCTACCTTTTAGAAATCATTTTCTGTATTGCAGTTTGCAACTTCCTAATATGGTCGTGGTTTTTCTCTCGTAAAACTGACTAAAGTAACTCAGATTTATAGCGTGTTCACTTTGCCCTTATCTTAGTTTTCCTCTCACTTAGCGGGTTCCCTGTCGCATTAGTATTTCTTTTGATAAAGCTGTATGACTGTCTTTTACTTGAATTTAAGATAAACTTTCAAAACTTCCAGTTGTCCGTGGTCATTTCATAAAATAAAGTATATAAGTTTGGGTTTGTATTTTGCTGCCTTTCCTTTTACAGCTAGCTCCCTGACCCATCGTGGTCATAGGTACCCATAACGGTGGATGGTAAGTTGGGTACACTGGAAGTCATCGAAAGGAACTCACAATTATTGGTAGTAGATTGCGTGGTCATCTGATCAATGTATATGGTGAAGTAAAGTATATGGGCCCGAAGCCAGAAGTGGCGACATTATTGGTCGGGTGACCCGCGATCTCTAGCAGAGTTAAGTAAATTTGAACCCCTTGTCCTAGAAAAAGGTCGACATGTTTCAGCTATTTGGTCATTTACGACTCAGCATTCTTCAGGACCAAAATACATTAAAAAAACTCACCACACGAGGCAGTACACCCCCTAACGTGTCTACTCACGGTGGATGGATATTCACATAAACGCAATCATTACCAACTTGTGTTCTATCTATTGGTGGGCGTCTTGTGCATTACCTCTATTATGAGAGGTTTATGGAATCTGTAAAAGAACCATAAACACAATTTCAAAACAAACAATATTATAGCTTTTGTATTTTCTCAATGTTTCACCATAGTTCCTAATAACCATTCCCACTATTCACCCTGTGGCATAATGTGATCAACATTTAAATAGATGAAAAACACACACTCAAAAGTTATTTTGTTGTGCGGAAGTGAAGATATAAATATACTCTCCCCTTCTAGTCAGCTATCCAGGTGTTAAAGGAATTTATGCTCTATCCCTTGTGTTACTCTTAGTCATTAGTAACACTGTTCCTGTATGAACCTGGGTTAGTTTTAAGTCCATGTCCAACATACAGTGTTGATCACATTATGCCACAGGGTGAATAGTGGGAATGGTTATTAGGAACTATGGTGAAACATTGAGAAAATACAAAAGCTATAATATTGTTTGTTTTGAAATTGTGTTTATGGTTCTTTTACAGATTCCATAAACCTCTCATAATAGAGGTAATGCACAAGACGCCCACCAATAGATAGAACACAAGTTGGTAATGATTGCGTTTATGTGAATATCCATCCACCGTGAGTAGACACGTTAGGGGGTGTACTGCCTCGTGTGGTGAGTTTTTTTATGTATTTTGGTCCTGAAGAATGCTGGGTCGTAAATGACCAAATAGCTGAAACATGTCGGCCTTGTTCTAGGACAAGGGGTTCAAATTTACTTAACTCCGTATGTCCGCCTGCACATATTGATTTTAACCGAGTTCGAATCACCTCTCCATTAAAAGTGTTGGTTGAGAGAGTGATCTATACTCATTTTAATCTGCACTGATTATTATGTTTTTGTTTGTTGTAAATTCACACGCACTAACCACAGGAACCCAATGAAGACAAACGGCTACCTGCCTTGAGTGGGTGCCTGAGGGTTCCTTTTGACATCTTGGTATTTTCACATTTTCCTGTGGCATGGTGAATGTATTGGCATGGAGCACTGTTGGGGGTTTGGTGACTGTTCTACCTGACCACTCTTTTGACGGAGTTCTTTGCTATTTTTTGTAAATTAATACTCTCTAGTTGTTTACGATTGTTTATTCCCAGGGGTGGGAGAGTAATTTTTATAGCCCTTTCTCTCTTGTTGTTTATTCACTATATCAGCACATACACAATTGGCATGCTACATTCTGACCAGGGTCCTGCTTTTAGCTCTCGAGCCTATAAGGAGGTCATGACCAGCATGGGCATTGCATTGCGGTACTCTTGTCCCTTCCATCCTGAGGGAAATGGGATTGTGGAAAGAAAAACCGAGACATAAAGCAATCTATAACGGTGAGGGTATTAGGTTCGGGTGATGGGTGGGTCCAACATTTAACAAGTGTCCAACGTAGTCTTAATAATCTGCCAAGAAATTCTCTAAAAGGTTTCAGCCCGTACGAACTTTTGTTCGGTACTAGAATGCATATTCAGGACTTAGATAGTCAGATTTCAGTGGTAGAAGAAAAATGCTTTGATATCAAAGATCGTTTGGCTATTTTACAGGACTTAAATGAAACAAGAAAAGACCTGAGCAACATAAAGCTAAAACAGCAGCCAACAGCCACTGAAGAAAAACTACCTGTCCCAGCAAGGCCTGTCTGGATTCCAAAGATTGGGGATCTAGTCAGAGAGAAGATCGCGGTGAAGAAGGAATTTGGGCCTTCTTACAGAAAAGCAGTACCTGTCTTAGCTGTCAGTGGGACAAGATCAGTTGTACTACCGCCCCTTGCTGGTAAAAAGGAGAACCGAGTTGTATCCATCGACTTGGTAAAACCACAATCATGTGGCCAATAATAAGTAGTAGGCCCAGTGGACTCCCAAGATGTAGCAGAACACCAAAACTTGCTACAATACAAGAGGTTCAAACTGAGAGACTAATCACATTTGATAAACCTGCAGTGAATAAAAAAGGACTATGCAACAATGCCATGGAACTTGTGCCTCTTGAAACCCAAATTTCAACAGTTCGTCAAGAAACACCAGTCTACAACGATGTAGCCTCAGACTATGCTAATGAAACAAAAGATGCAAAAGCAAATAAAAATCCTGAAGCGATTCCAACAATTGATAGAACTGCATCTGGCTACTTCATCAATTTCGATGACTTTTCTGAGGATCCAAGCGAGCCTGAAGAACAGCCAACAACAAAAACGTTTAAAGACAAAGTAACAGAACTCTTTCATCAACTCAAAGAAACCTATCTGATTTCTCCATGGATTGAATTTTGGATTGTGTTAGGTGTACTTTTTCTCCTTCTTTGGCTCATCATGGTTCTCTGTTTGGGAAATTTTATTGAAGGAAAATATAGTACAATGGACACAGCCAGTCAGAACATCAACTTGGTCCTAAAGCCACACAAGTCATCTCACATCGAGAAAAGAGAACTATCATCCGTGAATGTCACAGCCAATCCAATACCCGGTGGGGTAACTTGGGACAAAACAGATTACGAAATCTATGGCCCGGTAGAGCTCTTGAAGTATCCACACCAGTTTAAGGTTTCATTAAAACCGAGCACATTTTCTGATGATTGGGCCTTTGAAAGTATTAATGATATGATGTCAGATTTAGTTATGTCAGCAAAATTTAAAGAACATGATTATTTGCAGGGTTCATCGAATTATGAAGAAATGTACTGCTACAACCATTTTGCACATAATTATTTGCATAAATCTGCTCAACATAGAAATGTTTTTAATTATAATCAATAGGAACATTGTGCAACTCCACCAAAAGGCAGTTCGAAAACATTTTACGATAAATTCCTATACTTTTCAGGGTTTAACACAAGTGAAGCAGAAACGTTTTATTTTAAAATGTTAAATAAGACAGGAATGAAAACAATGCTGACAAACACTAAATTAATCTATTCAGTTTAATTAAAGACTTAAACAAACCGTCTATTCCAAAGCCAACACCTGACAGTAATAGCACTACAGATGTTGAGATAGACATATCCCATATTTTTAACCAAAACAGAACACATCCTGATTGGAAAAAATGGTTGATCTGGCCCACAGACACAAACAGCTGTCAAGATAGATTCCTGAACAAATTACAGTGGTTCAAATTGACCAGGCCAGACCCTAGATACTCCCAGAGACAACATCCAGGGATAGTTACAACATACAGTGTAGGAACACTCTGCCTCGAATGGCTACACACATCCACACTGGCAGAAATTAAGCGACGCTTGACTTTACTTAAAGACGGTGCTGACTTGCGTAATTTCGTAATGGGACCGCGTAAACAGCGCCAAAACGTTTCATAGCGGCCGGTATATACGCAGCTTACAATGAAGCTTGGAAAGAAACGCAAATTGAAACAGCAGAAAAAATACGGGAAATTGACCATATCAATTTGGAAAAATCACTTTCTGTTGTGGACAATGGGTTAATGACTGTCTTCCAGAATATATTCACTGGACAGTATTGTATCATCTGCTATTGATATAATAGAGCAGGACGTACTAATGTTACAACACGGTCAGTCCCAATTGCGTTCTATTGTACAGCTTGGCTGGACGTTGCAAAATCTGCGTTCAGGCTACGTGCCCTGGCGTTTAATCAACACAACGTCACTATTCTCTATCTTTAACCTTACTGATACACAAATCAGCTTGGCACAGAAAGGAGCAGAGTATACAATTCTGAGCATTGAAAAACGTGAGAGATTACCATTGACAATGTCAGAAAGACCTGTCATTGAATGGATAATACATGGAATAATAACAATTCCGATAACAACTTTCCAATTTAAATTCTGTCAAGAGTATATACCAGCAGGCCAGTATGAAAGGTTGGGTAAAGGGTACATTAAGTCATCATGGAAATTACCTTACACACACACGTTATAGTGAAAAGAAACAGAATGTATTTCTTAGTGGAAAAAATTGTAAACAATCACTAAGCGGTATACTTCTGTGTCAAAGTATAGACCTGCATGGGGCCTGTGAGGGGACTTCAAATAACCTTTCATGTCACCAGCATGGCACACCTGCAACTCGAATAGAGCCATTCTTTAGACGGCTTTCTAACGGGAGCTACATTCTAATAGTGGACCACAGATGTTGCGGCATGGTGCCAGGAAAAGCTTATCTCGTGAGCGTTAGTTCCATGGTCACTTGCTGTATGCAAGTATTGTATCCAAACAGCACTCCAGACATGGAGGCGAAGATTTGGCCCTTTTTGAATATCTCTTCTATTCGAATTGATACTTTAAGCAGAATGAAGTCTGTTCTTTTACAGACAACTGTGCCCTTGACGTCATCAAAAGAAACGTATGATCTGCAAGTTGCAAGGACAACGGCAGAGATACATACACTTTTATCAACAAATTGCCCCCTGCATTTCGCAGAAATGCTAAGTCAAATACTAAATATGTCTGATACCAGCGGTATCCCACATATATTTAAGACAATTTTTTCGGGACTGTTAACACCCTTCCAAGCAGTTCTGGGCATTTTTCCTAATTTTGTCCATTCTGTCTTTGGCGGCCTACCACTTCTGTTGGGACTCATAGCAGGCATTTTATTTTTGTTACTTCTGCTTCGATATGGCAAGCCAAGTCGCGGACAAGACTCCAGCAGCAATGGAAGAAACGATCCTAGCTATACGCTATCGGGACCGCATAACTAAAGTCCTTGGATTAGCCCGGCTAAGAGATCTGAATATGACCTGGTTTCTTTCATTCAGACCCATCTGGCAAAATTGCATCTTACCTGTGCTTCGATGTATGCTATGCGGAGAAGAATGCGTGTTGGATGTCTGTCTTACACTACCATCAGCAGTACCAATGGATACAGATACTTTGCTAAGTCCTGTAACGGCTCATGCATCGTGTTGTCCCCAGCGGCTACCCATTCTGATGACGGCATTCGTTGAGACTTCACCACTGCGAATAAAGAGTAGTGAAGTACGAGATGAGAGCAACATCACCCAGGTACGACCTTCTGTGAGCATTGCTGATCTGACATCGATGATAGCAATCATTCTCACGACTGTACAGTTGCGGCATTTTCGAACTTAATCGAACTTTCACCTGAAGCCGTAGACAACTTTTTTGCGAGTCTTTCTGAAATGATGTTTTCCCCGGAACAAAAATAATAACTTTTAAGCAAACTAGTACACAGCGTTCCCTGAACTCTGAATTCGGCCTTCGGCTTTGATAAACAAAAGCTACTGAACATATTTGGAACTATATTTTTTTTCTCTCCCCTGAAAGCGAAATTATTTTTTCTTCAATTCCAAAATATTTACCTTTTTTCTGGCACATGTACTCTGCTTGAAGTAGAACTATTCTTAGAGAACAGAGCTTCTATTTTTAGGAACTCTAGAGACAATATATTACCTCGCCTCTAGCACATTTACAGCTACTGTATTTATATGTGATGGAATGGTCTTGACTTTTTTTTCTGTATTAAGAGCCATTTCATGTGTAAATTTCGCAAATCATTCATACTGATATATATATGCATCCTTTTTACTGAATGATTACACTGCTTGAATAGCGTACAGTACCTATAATCAATTTTCGTGTGCATCTATGCACCGTCTCAAATGCTAAAAATGTATTTTGGGGTGGGTTGAAATACACATGCACTTTTATATGTTTACTATTGCTTAGTTTTAGTAATGATGGACATTAGATCGTGGAGTGGGTATTGTGTTTTTATCTAGGAGCCTAAATCGATATTCCTATTTTATGCCCTTGTCCGGTTATAATCAATACTATCCATACAACGGCATAATAATCACATCCATATTCAGACGTAGCACATGCTGTCACATTAAGCAAGGCTACTTCCCCGGCCCCCTAGAAAGCACAACGAGTTCTCTAAACAAATCCAAACCTCCAGCAACCTGGGAAATCCCCCTTGCTTTTGTTTTGATTTCATCCTAGAACTCCTGTAAAGCACTGTAAGAACGGCCAGTTCTTAGTGACATCTTTATTGACGTCTTATGTCCAACCTTACGTCAAACCCGGCACCTTTCAGGTATAAATATACCAATGTTGCCTTAAGCAAACACACGGTGGTGGTATTGGGAGCAGCTATCTACTTGCCCGAGAGCCCAGCTGATGCGAGAGCCCACGGACGCTGCCCCTCCCTTTTGACGCACTGAGAGAGAGACGCTGTCTTTTCTCCTGCCGAGAAATCCAGCTCCGGTGTTTCCAGATACCTTCGCGGGTTACTGGGATATCGAGTCCTGAGAGAGAAATACAAGACCTCCTGCTTTCTAATACCCAGGTACGGAGCTGACTAAACCCTTAAAGAGAATTCTTGAGTTAGATTCTTGGCAAAACAAACTTAACTTAAACTGCTACTTACTTACTCCTTCCCACGTATTAGGCTTAGGTCAGGTACACCGGGGTAGGCGTATTTAGAAGCACCAGTTGAGTACGTTAGTCAATGTATATATGTATATATATTTTAACTATTTTAAAGTATCATATGGCTAAGAAACCATATCAATGCTTTAACAGTATTATTTTATAATCCTCCTTTTACTGTACGCACTTTACTTTACTATGAGTATTGCAATTGTGGCAATTCATTTCTCTTGTATGAGGAAGAAGACTGCTCAATAAATTACACCTTTTATTGAAAACGCCCGTCTTTCTTTTCTCTGCACTCTGGTGAAACTAAGTATGCACACTTGACTGAGTGAATTAACGGTCTATTGTTTTCACACGACTCTAGAGATACACTCTTAGTCTGAGGGAGCAAAGTTGTCATGTTATATGGTTGTCAGAAGCTAATCCCTTCTTGTCTATCCAGGGAGGTTAAACTCCTCCTCGTTTATTCGAGAAAGTTTCTAGTGACCTCTGAGCTAGCTCGCAAAAACTTAAGTTTAATATAGTCAGTAGGGACCTAGTCGACCTCAGTCTTACGTCTACACTGCTGAATATATTATTCCAATGCGCAGAGCCTATTGGGAATATAGGAACTACACTACAACTCCACCTTTCAGGGACTCTTGGAACAAAAGAGGCTGTCAATGCAGTCACTGAGGTTGGGAACCTTGCCTGAATACACGAGAAATGCGCTAGTAGGTCCCCTTCCTAAGACCAAAGTACCGTATGCACCTCCATCCGCACTAGGACCATGTCCATGTTCAACATAGAATTCCAGATTCTTGGGGTGGCGCTAGCGAGCCCGAAGCAAGATGGCCGCACATTAGTGCAGCTCTGCTGGTCGGGGCTGTTATCCTGCATCTATCCTGTTACTACCATACCATCCACAGCTACTAGTGCCAGTACCGGAATCTGCAGATCCTGGGCGTCGGACTGATATGCTTCCATCTTCCTGAAAAGTCTGTCTGGGCATGAAACGGCTCTCTGGCGGCTGCAGCCTGTGCATGCCGATGTCGGAGACCAGCAGGCTGTGAGAGGTGCTCGGCTGGAGCCTGGGCCGGGACTCACAGCTGCTGTGTGAGACGCTGTTGCCGGTGAAGAGCCGAGGCTGAGGGGCGGCTTGCCGAGGTAGCGGCTGAGGTGGTCGGTGGAGGGGACGGTGCGGTGCTGACATCGCTCACTCGAGCACCGGTGTGGAGGTAGGCTGCAGAGCACAGTGGAGAAGCTGCGGCGATCGTCGCATCTTTGGGCGACCAAGTGTGTGTAACGCAGCGGGTAATGAGGCAGCAGCGGTCGAAAGCATATACTGAGAGTCTGTGAGGCGACCCGCCTGGGGCTAGATTCTGTGTGCTGTGTGGTGCTGGGGCCCTCTCTGCCTGTCCCCAGCGCCGGGATCCAACGCCATTTTGTTGTCGCTGCTGCTGGGGCCTATCTGCCGCGATCCCCTTGATGCAGGCGGACTGATGAGGCCCTGTGATACTGCTGCCGCCTCGGACTTGCACATAAACGACACTGCGGCGCTGCTCCCTGAGGACTGCTGAGAGTGTGTAAGGCTGGAAAATTGCACCTTTTGAGCGGAGTTTGCGACGAGCCACGAGGTGGTTAAGGGGTTGCTGAAGCACCTGGTGCCCTGTTGGGGTAATTCTGCTGAGGCCTACACTGAAAGCTTTGGTTGGACTGTGAAGGCGATTTGCTGAGGCTTATAGTAAGTGGAAGCCAGGCAGTAGCGCTATTTGGTCCGTTGAGTTGTGTTTGTGTGCTTTGGGGCAGACAGGTGGTATTGGAGTGTGGCTGCAATGGGTAAGCCGGACCGGCCACTGCAATCCAAGCTGCCCTGAATCCAAGCGACAGACAAAGTCCACCACCCCTGCGGTGTCTGATACCGAGCAGGAAATGGAGGCTGGCAGCTGTAGCAAACTAGAGAGCATGATGTTGGCCATGCAGCAGAGTTTGCATGCCATAGATGGCAAAATAGACAATTTGAATCTACGCATGGACAATATGGTCTCAAAAATTGGATAAGCATGCCGCTCGCTTAACAGAAGCAGAACAACGTATATCCACTGCGGAGGACAGGGTAGAGGCGGTCACTACTTCATGCGCACAAATGGACAAGTTGCTGGCGGTAATACAGTCAAAGAAAGAGGATTTGGAGGCCAGATCACGCCGGAATAACTTGCGCATCACGGGGGTGGCGGAGACAACCAATGTGGTGAAAATGGAGCTGTATGTAGAGGAAATACTCAAGTCAATGCTTGGAGCAGAGCATTTTTCCTCGCTAATGGTAGTAGAGAGTGCGCATCGCTCTCTGGTGCCGTGACCTGTCCCAGGAGCCTCTCCCCGGCCAATCATCACCCGACTCCTTAATTATCGTGACAGGGACACAGCTCTTCGGCTTGCACAGGAAATGGGCACGACTACATATCAAGGGATGGAGATTGCTCTATATCCGGATTTTACTACATCCGTGCAGCAGGCCAGGAGGGAATTTCAACTGGTTAAAAAGAGATTGCAAGCACTACAAATTCAATATGCAATGCTTTATCCGGCAAAACTACGGTTCCATCATGGTAGCAAGCCGAAGATCTTCAACACGCCCAAGGATGCTTTACAGTTTGTCAAGCAGCTGGAACGGAAGTAGGAGTCTAAAAATGCGGGGGCCGAAGCGGATGATGAAAATTGAAGTGCTTGCAGGGTGAACTGATATATACCTGTGCTTTTGATATAATATAATTCTGAGACTAGTATAACATGTGTGTTAACATTTTTCTTTCCCTCTAGTAAGGCACTTGCACTATGCATAATAGGTTCACATGCTTATTACAACAGAGTAAGTTGGACACTTCTCCTCAGGGAGCACTGCGGGCTATGTTACTGCCTTAATTATTGACTGTTACCTAGAAGACTTTTGATTGTTAGAGTTATTGGGGTGGTGGTGATGGTCTGCGGAAGCGGGCATGTGAAGTATGTGATGGGAATGACTAGACAAGTCTTTAGAGGGGTGGCGCTGCTGCCCTGGTTGTTGCACGTTGTACTAAACATGTTCTGGGTGGGTGGCCTTTTCATAATTGTTTGTGCTGGGCACATGTATAATTACGATTTTGGATGGGTGAGGGCATGCCACTGAAGAGCAGCCCCAACCTCCCCTCTTTTTCATGAGGGGATCAATGGGCCGCTGGCGTCCCTCATGAGGGTGCACCCCAAGATGTTCTGTGTTGGGGGAGGGTTTGGTGAGTGCACTGGCGACTCACGATGGGTGGGATTGTTTTGGCTTATTGGTTCCTTGTTGCCCATATTGGGTTGCCTCAGAGTGCTTGGGAGGTGGGGGAGGGGGGTATGGGGATGTCCTCGGCATGGTTGCGGTGCTGGGGTGGGTGGGTGGTGATTGTTGTAGGGGTGTTAGTGTGTGCAGCTGTGCAAATTGTGTTGCCAATCTACTGTATCATACGTCTGGTAGTGCAAAATTTGTTCCTTTGTACTGGGTGTTGTCTCAGCATTGCGGATAATGGAGGGGACAGGGAAACTCACTTGGATTACCTGGAATATCAGGGGGTTAAATAAACTGAAAAAAACTAGGCAAGTACTGGCATATTTGGACCATCATAATGTTCAAGTCGCGCTCCTACAGGAGACTCATCTTAGTAAGCATACTGCCTCAGCTGTGGCAAAAAAGTGGGTTGGTGCACGTTTTGCCTCTTCATACTCATCGTATGCGCGGGAGGTGATGGTGCTAGTTAAAAAAAAAGTGTCCCCTTTGTAAGTAGTTATGAAGAGATTGACGATAATGGCCGATACATCATAGTGCAGGGGAGGTTATGTGGTACTTTGATTACGATGGTGAATGTCTATGGACCAAATATAGATGACCCAGAGTTTTCTGAAATGCTGTGGAGCAAAGTTTATAAGCTGCCGCCATCTGCCATCATTTGTGGGGGGGATTTTAATGTGGAGCTAAATCAAGAGATGGATCGTCATTCGAGAATAAATGCCACTGTTAAAAACGCAGCGTAGGCAGTTCCAGATGGTATCTGTGACTTGGGCCATACCGATGTTTGGATGCTGCGACATCCTGGGATACGGGAGGGAACATGCTATTCATATACACATAACACATGGTCCCGTTTAGATTATTGGCTCGCGACGCACTATATCAAAGCTCCGGTGTCCCGGGTGTCTCATTTACCCCGATCTCTGTCAGACCATGCCCCTGTACTGCTTGTCATGCAAATACTCACTTACGCTCCGGCCCGTTCCAATATAAACTACAGCCCTCAGCTCTACTAGATTTAGTTTTTAAGGAAGAATTACAGGTAGCTATCGAAAATTATTTTAATGACAATCTTGGTTTGGTGCAAAGTATGGGCACTACATGGGAAGCATTTAAAGTGACTATCCGGGGGGCATGTATAGGCCTGCAGGCAGGTGTGCTCAAATCTCTGCGTGAATCCATGAAAAAGATAGAGTAAGACCTGGTGAGATTGGAGCGGCAGTATGAGGAGGCGCCCGATAGTACGACCTTGGCTGCTATACGCTCACAGGTGACTGAGTAAAATGAGCTGGCAGATCAGGAAGTGAGGCATCTGTCGCGGCGATGCAAAGCTCGATATTATGGCGAGGGTGGGAGACTGGGGCGTGCTTTAGCTGAGAGAATTGTGGAACCTTGGACAAGGTACTGCACGGTTTATGGGATTACAGAGGGGGGTACTTCTTATTCGGACACAGCCGGTATCCTTGATCAATTTGTCAAGCATTACAAAGATATGTATGGGAGCAGACGGACGGCTAATGAGGAGGAAATAGCACAGTATTTGGACGACGTGGCTTTGGTTTGGTTGTCTAAGGGTCAACAAGATTTCCTGATGCACTCGCTAACCGCCGAAGAAATTAAAGATGCCATCTCATCATTGCCTAATGGGAAAGCAGCGGGCACTGACGGAGTATGTCGATATGTTACTGCCCGATTTAACGGCCATGTATGATGAGGCCTTTGAGCAACAGCGACTGCCTGACTCGCTTAGAGAAGCATTCATTGTTGCATTGCTATAACCGCGCAAGCCACCAGACCGGTGTGAGTCGTACAGACCGCTATCACTCATGAACACTGATGTAAAAATACTAGCGAAAGTTTTAGCGACCCGGTTATGCGTGTTGCTGACAGTCATGGTACTTCCGGACCATTCTGGATTTTTTCCTACCCGCTCAACGGCGCATAATTTAAGGGCTCCGTTTGCGGTCATGCATCTTTTAAACCCCGAACTGCCAGCAGCTGCGGTTCTTTTAGATGCCGCAAAGGCATTTGATTCCATTGCATGGACATATATGTTTACCGTGATGCAGCGAATGGGGGTTCCCTTTTTTTTTTCACCAGTTGGGTAAAATTACTGTATACTGACCCGGTAGCCCGGGTGAGTATTAATGGGCATACATCAGAGGAGTTTCCGATAAAGCGGGGTACCAGGCAAGGCTGTCCGATGTCGCCCCTGATATTTGCGGTTGTGCTGGAACCACTTGCGTGTGTGCTGCGGCAGAGGCATGCAGGGTCACCATTGAGATTTTACCAACGACCATTGGCAGTGTCAATGTATGCCGATGACATGGTCCTGTATGTGAGGGAATCGGCACAACATCTAGAGCAGGTTATTCGGGAATATATTCGCGTTGAGTGGTATTCTGGGTTAGCCATTAATTCAAATAAATCTATAATATTCTCTCTCACAGAATGTACTGAGCCATTTGTGTTGAATTACCCCCTGGAGTGGGCTACGGATCCCGTAAAGTATCTCGGGTGTGGATTTACAGGGACCCTCAGGTAGACATTAGGGCGAATTATGGAATGGCGATATCTAAGTTAGAAGATCAGGTGGCTCGGTGGATTCGATAGGGTCGCGTTAATCAAAATGGTAGTGCTGCCAAAATGTTTGTATCTGTTTATAAATGTACCTATCACTTTAACTCAGCATTTTTTTACTACACTACGCTCACTGTTGATCACTTTTACATGGGGGGCCAAGAAGTCACGAATTAGTTGGGAAACTAACTAAGCCTTACGCGATGGGTGTATTTGCAGTGCCAGATATGCACTTATATTATTTATGTGCACAGGCACAGTTTGCCTATTACTGGCAGAATACGCCGCCATTCACGCCGCATGTGGCGGTTTGAAGCTGGTGCTATTCACCCCTTACCCTTGAAGGCAATAATTGTAAATCCCTATTCGGTGTTTGAGCGAGATGAGGTGGACACGTTCAAATGCACAGCTTGGGCATGGTATGCGCTGGGAAAGCGGGCGCAGCGACTTCCCCTGTATGCTCCAGCTATGCCTTTGCTTCATCATGCTGCGCTATCTGTGACGGGGGAAACAGGTGCCCTTAAGGTCCTGCATGCTGCTGCGGTACATACCATGGGGGATGCCTTCCCGGGTGGGACATTTATCTCCCTGCAGGATATTCTGAAGGATGGGGCGAGAAAGGCTACGTCCACATTCATATACACTAGGCTTCGGTCTGCCATGCGTAGCTTATACCCATGCTTTCCCGAGGAACCCTCAGCTCTGCAGCTCATCTATACTGCACAAACCAAGACTAAATTAGTTTAACGTTTATATCACGCCTCGCAGCTGGATGAAGGGGCGGCACTGACTTACTCCAGGGATAAATGGGACGCGTGCCTATCACAGCCGCTTACAGATGAGGAATGGGAAGAAAGCTGTAGGATGACTGGGAGTTTTGCGGTTAATGGGATCTTTAAACTCATTAATTACCAGTGCTTTAAATGGGCCGGTACTCACCGGTACTGAGTACCGGCACTTCTTTTCCCCCCCCCCCAAGAGTACCGGCACTTCTCCGTCACAAAAACAGAGTACCGGTACTCACTGTCACGCATAGTAATGTGAGCATGCATCGCATTTCTACACTGCGGCGCATGCTCACATATTGGTGATTTCACACGGAGGGCAGTAATGGTTTGGCTCCAAGGCAGGGCTTCAGCCCCGACCCCCTCGTTCTCCCACCTCGTGTGAGAGCCCGGCTGAGACTGCCTACCGGCGCGCACATCAGCCGCACCCGAGTACTTCACAGGTCTTTGAAAGACCTGTTTGCTTGTTAATGAGGCTTTGATTTACTTCACCCCTTCTTAGAGAGCTCTCGCAGTGCCACTCTGACTTTTGCTTGAGGACACTCTTTTCTCCCCCCCCCCCCCCCACCCCCCCCCCCAACAGTTTTTCCTGGGCCCACCACTCCCTACTCCGATATTTGACTTTCGTTGCTCCTCGGGTGTGACCTCACCCCGCCTGGAAGCTGTGCACAGGAAGAAAGCGGGAAGCTCGTTAAAAAGCTAAATTTGCTCTGGCTTTCCCTTTCTTCTATGCGAAAAAGACGGAAAGGAAAGAATAGCACAGCAGCTGGCGGGTAAGAAAGGGGACAACTGAGGAGAGCTTTCAAGAGTGACGTCACAATTCAGCTGAAGAAATCGAGGGGTTAGTTGAAGAAGGAGAAAGGGGCAAGCAAATTATAGTAGAGAATACTCTGCGGGCGCGGGGCACTGGGTTTAAAATAAAGCACATGATGGATGAGATGAGGATCATCTGATGAGAGTCGGGGGTAAGTGTCCCAAGAAAGAGCCACGGCTTTCGAGAATGACACAGGTCGGTGGAAGGGGCCTGTTGAAAAAATTCTTGCGCCCTTCAAATGTTTTTCCTTAGACCCACCCTTAGTTCCGCCTCTAGCCTCGCCTCCTTGCCACGCCCCCAGCTCGATCTGATGAGTACCTGCACTTTTTTCCCCCATTTAAAACACTGTTCATTAGAAGTACATTCATCAGATGTATTATACACCTGTACAACTGTATAAATATGGTTTAAGGGAATCGACTTGTTGCAAAAGGTGTGGTGTGAATAACGCTGACTTTATGCATCTAGCATGGGCATGCCCAAAAGTGTTTACTTTCTGGGATGAAGTGGTAACAGCATTAACTGAAATGGTGGGAGTCCCAATCGTAAGCGATGTGAAGATGTGTCTATTGGGTAATGTCTCTAAACTTCCGTCATGTGTTCGCAAACTGGTGGCGATGTCTATGCAACTGGCTAAACGTAGAGTTGCATTAAATTGGGACGGTAGACCGGCACCTTTGCTGAAGCAATGGCTGCATGATATTGCTTATTGTCGTGATCAACTCACTTATTATGCAGAAGAGCTGCCAAGTGCATCAAGACCCAGGGATATGTGGGGTCCGTACACTGCCTATATGTTGACCCACTCTGTGGACGATTAAGCATTATTGTATGGACAAATTGTTATTGATGAACTGCCTTTACTCCCTGATTTCATGTTTTTTTAACCGATCTATGTATTGTCTCCTTTTAGCAACTACAGACATGTATGTGATATTGATTGTATGTATAAGGATCAGCTGCACTTTGTTTAAGTTTGAAAATCTTTAAAAAATAAATAAATAAAAGAATTCCAGATTCTTAGTAACGTAATGACCTCTTGGTTACTGCAGCACATGCTGGCTTTGGTCCACGGGGATCAAAATGGCATTATCCCGGCTCGCAGTACCTCACTTAATCACAGATGTCTATATTATGTCCTTTATAACCGTACAGCGCAGACCCTACCTGGAGCAATGCTCATGTCGGTAGACCTTGAAAAAGCCTTCAACACGGTTCAGTTGGTTTTTTTTTGTAATTGAGGTCATCCGCAGAATGGGCCTGGATCAAATGGGTCACACTGCTGTACACTAGTCCAACGGCAAGGGTCAAGATGGGCAATATGATCTCCCGCCAATATGACATTTTTGGAGGCACTAGACAGGGTTGTCCATTAACTCCTCTCCTCTTCGCCTTGGCCATCAAGCCTTTGGCGGAACTATTCCGCCTGGAAGGTAGAGGCAGTGGCATAGTTGTAGATGGTCTCAAACACATCTTTCTCTCTGCAGGTGACCTCCTACTCTACCTGTCTGACGGCGCTACTGGTGCCCCGGGGGTGATCAAGCAGATGGAGGAGTTTGGAATGTTTTCAGGCCTAAGGGTGAATAAGGCCAAAACTTGCCTTTTTCCAATAGCGCGGAAAGCCCAACGACCATAAACGTATCTCCGGGTCTAACTTGGGTCCCCATCTCCTTTAGGTACCCGGGTGTTCAGGTGTAACCTAAGTGGGGCACTACGATCCCTTAAATCTTGTCCCTCGTTCAGGCGCTCCCTACAGCTGGCAAACATGGGCCGATTATCCGTATCTGAAATGATGATGCTTCCTCGCTTATCATATTTTTTCTCGACCTTTCCGGTTTGGGTGCTGGTTGTCTGGTTTGGGCATTTTGATATCCTGCTTCATGATTTAATCTGCCACAGAGGCTGTCAGAGTGTTACTGGACGTTCTGCAACACCCACCATTTGAAGTTGGACTGGGGGCTCCTGATTTCAAGCTGTACTTCTTGGCAGTGGGAACACCTGGAAGGAATAAAGTCTTATGGGACTAGCACCTCATCAGGACCTGCTTATGGCATGTCTGCTTCAACCAGTAGTGGGTATTCCACAGCCCGGAGCGCTGTTAACGGTGGCCCTCAAGTGCATGGTAAAGACTAGAAACATGCTTGTTATTCCCCGGCCCTGCTACTGGTGGGATTGCCTCATGGGGACCCTATTGTCCACTTCACGGCCCAGCAGTTGTCAGGCTGGAAGGAGTTGTCAGTCGGGGACTGTTGCCACCTGGGCACTCTCATGCCCTTGGAGGACCTGTCAGACCAATATGCTTTAGCCCCGAGACAGTTCTTGATTTACAAGGCCCAGGTCCAGACATTTGACGGCTTTTGGGACAGAGGCTGGGAAGAACCTGAAACCCACAAAGCACTCTAGTTACTGCTGTCTATGGAATCGGATCGGCATCTAGTAACATGGTTCTACAAGGCTCTAAATGGGACGGTGCACATGCCCCTGGCAACACGCAGGACCAGGTGGGGTGGAATCTTGGGCCGTGATATCCCAGAATTAGAATGGCGTAAGGTATTGGTAGACCCCAAGAGAGTCTCAAGAAATACAAAGCTGAAGTAGATCCAATTCAATTACACCTGCATGACCTACCTGACGCCCCACAGACTTCAAGCCAGTTATGGAGCTGAACCCTGTGAATGCCCCAGGAGTCGACACCCTGACACAGACTTTAGTCATATGACTTGGGGCTGCCCCACCTTAAGGTTGTTTTGGAACGCGGTAATATGTTTGTACGATACCCTAGGCTGTATGCTCTCATGCACAATCTGGGGGTAGCGGGGGGAGGGGGCGGCGGTAATCCCCAGAGCTAGATTGCAGAGAGTGGGCACCAGATTCTCAGATTTGGCTTTCATATCAGCCAAGAGACCAACTGCAATGGAGTGGAAGTCTGAGATGAGGCCAGTCCTGGTGGCTTGGGTGAAAGACGTCACCTTGTGGGATAGAGAAATAGAGAAGAGGAGAGGGCCCTGGTTATAGAAGATGCACAAGGGGTGTGGAGAAACCCAATATATGATCTGTGAACTGAGGTGCTGGAGAACTGGGAAAACCTGGAGAGTGATGTGGGGTCCGAACACAAAGATCAAATTGAGTCGGCCAATAGCGACCTGGACATAGCACCAGGTACTAGGATAGTAACAAATGCATACTGATAGGAACAAGCTCATTCATTTTCCCCTTCAGGATCATATGCATTGCACCTATGGCAGCCCCCGGTTGATCCTGCGCCTCCTCCTCACCCCCTGGGTATAGCAGAAATACCCTTGTACACAATGGAACTTCTGCCCACTGATGCACGCTTACCACTCAACAATTGATACCACTTATTCTCTATGATTAGCAACCCCCCCCGCCCCCGAGACAGTTCAGTTTTCTTTTTTACTTAAGTTTTTTTCCATATATTCCACCCGCTCTCCAGACCAGGTGTCTGCAGACAAAGGAGAATATAACATTTTTATGCAACTGTGGGGTAAAATCAGTTCAGCTCACTGCTTTGTTTGAATTAAACAGAATATCTATGGCACCTTCTAGGACTGAACGTGAGTGACTATGTTTGATGCTTTGTCGTGTATCATGTTATGTCTGTGTTTCATATGTTCATTTCCTGCTGCCTAAACGGCCTCACTGGAAAGTAGTTCAGTATAATGTATGGTTGTTCTGATACAAAATGCCAATAAATGTATGTTTAATCCAAAAAAGAGGACATACTGGGGTGATGGAAGTTGCCAATGTATTTTAACCATGTTGTACACCAGCGTGGCTGCTGTTTAGTATGGCTAAATGTTAGTAGCATAGAGGAGTGTGTTGTGGAGTGGAGTGTCGTAGAGTGGAGACCGAGGAGTGGTGTAGAGTTTAGTGGGAGTGGCGTTGAGTAGAGTGTCATAGAATAGAGTTGCATGGAGTAGAATGGCGTGGTGCAGAGTGGAAGGGCTTAGCGTAGAGTACAGTAGCACAGAGTGCCGTAGAGTGAAATGGCACAGAGTGTCGTAGAGTGGGGTGACAGAGTGGCGTGAAGTAGTGTGGCATGGAATAAAGTGGCGTGCAATGGCATAGAGGGAGTTGCGTAGAGTGGAGTAGAGTATTAGAGTGTCGCAGAGTGTAGTAGCATAGAATGGAGTAGAGTGCCGTGGAGAGGAGGGGCGTAGAGAGAAGGGGCGCAGAGTGTCTTGCCGTAAAGTGTTGTGGAGTAGACTAGTGTGTCGCAGAGTGGAGTGTCATGGAGTGGCATTAATGGAGTGGCGTAGCAGTGAGGGCAGTAAAATATCGTAGTGTGCCGTGGAATACAGTGTTGTAGAGTGGACTGATGCAGAGTGTAAGAGTGGATTTGCACATTACAGAAAACACATTTCAATTGAAATGACAGTTATATTGGCACAGACATACAGTTTTAATGATAAAACCATACAGCGCACAAACAATAATTTGTGGAAATGGCATCACCTAGTGTATTGATTTGTTTAGATTATATTAAAATATGTTTCCACCCTACTTTAGGATTAGAAAAAAAGTTCCTCAGTTGTACTTTTCAAATTTTTATACAATCTGAAATGTTTGCACAGTTTATTTACAGACATTTAAATAGGCTTTCCTTTCACACCACCAGATAAATCCTCTCACTTAGAAGTCAAAGAAAGAATAGTGAGCACCACAGTACCTCAGTAGGCAGAGCCTGACATTTGACCTCTGAATGCACAGCGAATGTGACAAGATAAGATAATAATATTACTGTTTACATAAAGCGAGCCCTCGTGGAAGACAACAGTAAAGAGACGATGCTCCACGGGATGGACTAACAACTCAAGCTGGACAGCCTAAAACAAATAAAGCCTGCAAACAGAAAACAAGCAACTGTGAGTTAAAACCACAAAGCCAACGGTAAGCAATGAGCAGGATGCATTCTTAAGTCTGCTTTGAGAATATCCCCCAAGAAGTCTTAAGCAAACCAGACAGCTGCGTTGTCTGGCAGCCTTTGAGTTAAAAAGGGGCAGAAAGAGATCATTGATTACATTTTTATAACACGTGTTATATAGCACCACTGAGGTATCCAAGTGGCAGAATAATAGTTTTTACCAATCCAATCCAACTCATCAGCACCCTTAACTACAGAAGGAAGCAAACCAAAGTCTGCTAATTGCTATTCAAACCATTTTCTCTCATAGTGTAGGCAGTTCTCAAAACCAGGAACATTGGCCCACTGATCTAGCTCACCAACGTTTGTGTCTCAAGGCTGAGTTCTCAGGCTCATAACCTTCAACCCATACACCACTTACATCCAGATTTAGCTCATAACACAAAATAAAAAAATTGTCAACACAGAAAATGTAAAATATCTGCACCATGAGAGACAGACATAAACCAAAGCAATATGCCCCATGCCTCACTGGTCAGTGAAGAACATAGGACTGTTAAGTAGGGTTGTAGAGGTTGCAAGGGGTGGGCACGGATCAAAAAAGGCAATCCTATGACATTTCTACAAGTCATAAAAGGAATCTCTGTCCCTGACTACAAGGAGCTGCAAGCGTACTAATTTGGAATATGAGATAGTGAGGTGGGGGAACGTCCTGGGAGCTTCTGATTAAATTTCCAATCCGCAGAGATTCTGTGACTGCTAGTGCTGAGCGGGCAGGAATAGGGCAATGAAGGGGACAATACGTGAGAAGCTGAAGCGCAGCAGAATGACATCTCAAAGGCATGCTTGGCACAGGGAGTGGAATCTGTGTGTGGGTTCGGAACGGCTCACCAGGATCCGCTTAGAGCATTTGAAGCAATAACACGTTCAATTTTAATGCATGACTCCCAAGGAGAACCAAAACAGGAGTGTAATATTATCCTACAAGCTTCTTCGAACGGAATCAATATATCGCCCTGACGTCATGGAGAAGAGACATCTCTACGATAATATGTTCGTTTTCCCGGTTAGTCACTACTAGAGTATTAATTGACAATCTGTCAATTTTATTAAGCACATTAAACCACCTGAATGAGTAAAATAGTTAAAACTGGAAGCTAGAAATGAGTCTTTAAAATTAAGTACATCATATTTGCAAAGTTTACTTGCAGAAAGGATTCAAATGCACTGGGTAGAGGGACAAATTGCATAGTCTGCAAATAACTGCAAGGAAGTGCCGATCTAATGGGTTCATATCCTTAGGAGTAGTAACAGTTTGCAATAGCACAATAAGTGAAAAACGTGGGGTACCTTAATAAATGAGCAGTGGTGAACATAGCAGGCATGGTTGCATATTAAGTGGAGACAGAGTTTAATATATTTTTACGTCTGGTATGACAACACAGCTGCATGCCAATCCTATTTTTAACAATTCTTTATCTGAGTGGGGCCTGTGGCTCCACCCAAAGTAGCAGTCCAACTTCACCTAATGCTATTGGCTCTTTCGTTTATCATTCCACCGGCATACGAGAGCGACTATTTTACATCCGAAAAGTAAACTCAATTCTCACATTCATTTTCACATCTAATTATTTATCTTTTATATGCATTCTATACAGAAATCTTTTTTGCTACGTTTCCCCCCCATGACTGGTAATGCTGCTAGAGATTACTTTATTATGTGAAACAGCCGTTTTGCAAGCCAACAGCATTTGTAAATGCCTGTGTTTGCAAGTGCTAGCACACTAATTGGTTTGCCAATACTTGTTATTTCTGCAACCAAAATGTGTTTTTTCTCAAGGACTCGGATAAGTATGTCACTGTTGACCTTGTCACATACTGATCCAAGGCAAAGAGAACAATGTATTATTGGTGTTAATAATGGTATGTTTCGTCTACATTGTGATTATACTCTTTGCGCTATCACCGTCTACCTGGGATACAGTGGCATTGAGTGCCCTAGTAAACAAAGTCGCAGATGGAGCTTTGCTCAGGAGTAGACTTCTTCTGAAAAGCTTGAAAAGATAAGCAAACTCCTATCCTATACCTCCTGAGATCCGTAGCCTCTCTAATCTGCCCCCAATTTACCTGGCTATCTAGCAGTGGTGGAGGCAGTTTTCTATTCTTATGGGCTGAATGCAGAAAATGAGGCTTGTGACCGTATGTCATGAATCGCAAAACTATGCAACTTATGCAAAGAGGAGAGGATGCAGGAGAAAGGAGGGCAGAAAATGCCCGAGTAGCTCCCCCTTCCAGGGAAAGCTCAGACAGACCACCTTGGGGTGCCCTCTGCTTTGCTCAAGGCCCATCAGACCACTTTGCCCCAAAGGCACATTAGCTCTTAGCGACACTTTGGGGGCGAACCATGACCCTTCTTCGGCCCTGTCAAGCATACAACACTTACCGTGACCTTAAACGGGGAGGTATTTGGGGCCTCCATGGAGTTGGTCTTCTCGGAGGCGCTGGTTCCAGAGATGCTCCTACGGCGAGGAGACCTCTCAGGTGGCACCTCTGGGGAAGCAAGAGAGAAAGAAAGAGGAAAAGGTCAAAATACATTGTGCCGAAACCTGTAACAGCCAATCCAAAACACAAAGAATTTAAAAACAACTCAATGTACTACAAATCGTTCCCTTCTCCTTTGAAGAAATGCAATCATTGTCACACAATGGAAATACAGAATAAAACAGTGGGAGTTCTCACACGGGTATCCTACAAGAGACCAGTGAAACAGTACAACCAATTTATGTAACAACCAGAGAAGTTTGGGTGTGGGTGGTAGGAAGTAAACAATTGGGTTGCCCAACGCTCAATTGTCAGATATTCTATTTACCGTGCATCTGAGCTGCCAAAGAAGGGTGGAATGAATTATGCACTGACATCCAAACATTTTAAGAGTGACCCCTCCACAGACCTCCAGTGAATACCACTACACACCTTATTGCCGCAAGAACAGCGTACAGAAATCGAAAGCAGGGCGCAAAGATGTCACATAGATACCTTTATCGCAGCTGCTCCCCATCTTCGCCGCCCAACGAAGGGTTCACAGGGATCCAGGTGCCAATGCTTGACAGGGTGTCCTCCGAGGATGCAGAACCATCATCCTACTGAGCCCTTTCTGGTCCCCGGATCCGGAGTGAGCGCGCGATGGTGGACACATATGACTTCTGATGACCTCCTTTCAAGAGACAGACGCGGCTAAACTTCCATTTCTAGCCTCCTGGCCCTGGGGATCCGTGCTACTTCCACTCAAGAAACCGGCTAGATTTCTTTTCCTGCCCTCCCTCTGCTCCCTCGCTCCCCCCCGCCCTGTCAGTTTGCAGAGAGATAGAATCACCCAGGACTGCAGAAATTCAATCAATTGTTCAGACTGCTTATCCTCATTAGAGACTTACAAGCTCTTAACCGACGCCTGCCTGCCTGCCAGGGCTCCCTCAGATACTCTGCCCTCGTTGGGTTTCTCGCCTTCAGTCCGCGGCACTAATGCATATTTACAGAAATTAACCGCGAGGCGGGTGAGAGCAGCCCGGTGGAGTCCACCAGTGAAGTACTCTGGGCCATGTCAATGGGGAGGTGGATCTTTCTACAGGGTAAGATCTCGACTTCTGTTCATCTCAGAGTGTGCGATGGAACACAAAAGTGCTGTTCATTAGAGTATGACGTAGGGTTAATAAAAACAGCGCTTCTATCCAAGTTTTATAGGGACAGTGGTCCACGTGGAGTACGGTCAGTAGCTGGGGAGGCCCTTGTGTGAGAGGTTGTGGCTGAAACGCATAGGTAACAAAAACAAATGCAGTGTTCTGGTGCATGGGGTGAGAAGCCCTCCGAGAGTGAAGGGAAATCTCTGGGTCAACCAAATTATAGGTTGAGGGTGGCCACAGCAGAAATCAGACATAGTAGTGTTAATGCCCATTTATTTCATTCATCATCGGACCAGACAAAGTCCAAATATGTCCCACTATCAGTGCCAGCACATGCACACAAGTGCTCTGGATTTTAAAAAAAAGTCACCGGAAGGCCTAGAGGTGCCAATTTTTGTCATTCGTAGTCATGCACAGTACCTAAGCATACACGGGTGATGCATGAGCCAGAATGGGTTCTTCCAAGTCACAGGGCAATCACACTAATGATCACAAGACCAACACATTAATTCTAAGTATACAGCCGACGGAGAGAGATACACTCCAGTGATGTGGGTACAGGCGCACAGGGTGTGCTCGATCTGAAGACAAGCTTGATTTAGTCGTGCACGTGATGGTTTTTGTGCGTCACACTACCAGTCACCGGGATGGTTGCTTATAGAGCCAGCTACATCCAAAATTGGTGCTCAGCCTGAGAAGGTAAAAAAAAATGAGGCACATGGAAATTCAGTGGTATGTGAAAAGTTAGACATTGGCTCGTCTGGTGGGAAAAGAAAGGATAGACAGTTCAAGACAAGCATTTAGCCCGGGCACCAGAACAGTACAATCCCAGACCTCCTGGCCTGAAGCCCAACAGCAAGGCAAAACAAGCACCATCACTGTAGAAATGACGCAAAGCAGCAGGTCTCTGTACATTTCCATCCAGCCTACAAGGCAGCAGTACGTTGTCTTCCAGCAAGCAATGGATTGTCCGGGCATGAGACGAAGGCACACCTGCGGACGGTGAGGTAAAAGGTAACAAGGGCTTCGGGAGCTTGCTTTTTCCATACAGAGCTCAATAACGTTCATTCCCCTCCCTCGCTGTGTCAGGGACTCTCTCGCCCGCACCGGCTCTGCGTCGAAGCCAGGATCGGAAATCTGCTGCCGTGGTCCAAGTGCCATTTCTGCTGAGCTCTCTGGAATATCTACACCGACTCCACTCGTCCAAATTTAGATGCCTGACTTCCCTCTGGTTCCCTGGCCCCTCCCCCATGCATTACAGTATCCTCCTATTCACCTGCTGGAAAAATCAATGCATCTCTGCTCTGCTGCTGCATTGAATTACACACAACCCGGCAGTGGGGGCCTCGCAGGATGAGACTGTAGACAAATGTATCTTCGCCATTAGCGAACTAAGGGCAGAGGTCGCCCCTTGGTCGCCTTCCTGCACCCCAGAAGGAGGGAACCTACAGAGGTCATTCAAGCAAACAGGAAAAGAACAGGGCACGGCCACTCTCCAGAGGGCGCTCATCCCTGTGTTAAGTACCACTTCCAGCAAGTTCAAGTCATCCTCAACCATGTCCAAGACACAGATCAATACCTACCACGAGCGTTCTAACCCCCCCTCCCCTTAGACCCCCTTTGCGCACAAACGCGGGCCCAGATATGCTAAGCACCAAGAGAGCAATGGGAAATTCTCTTTGCTGATCAAATATTTTGATTAAACAAATATATGGGCCACAGTTTTGGGCTGGCTGGTAACAGAACATTTCTCGATTTCTGGAGGTAGTATTAAATCCGGAAGAGTCCATGGGCGGAATTTCGTCCACCTTACAACCACAACAGAAGAGAAGTATCTTGCGCCTTTGAGTTTTGCTTTAAAGACCTAAAGGACCATTTGCTTTTTTTATGTTATGTTCCCATGCACATGGAAAGCAGCCTTAGAATTGGTCGACTTGGGACAATGGGCCAACCAGGCTTGGCAGTTTTTGGCGGCAATGATCACAAATGACTATGTACCCAACCCCATGACGCAATTTCATGTGGCGCCTGGCCTCCTGAAACACTAGTGTACAACTGTCCAAAGCATGTCCAAACCATTCCGAAACAACCCTAAATTCCTGGATCCAATTTATGAAAAATTATTCGGTGTCCAGAGGTGAAAGAGAGAGTAGAGGGGGGGGGGGACCTCTCAAGATTTTCCCATGTGCTTTTTGGGAAAGGGAACATTTTGAACTTTGAAGGAAATATAAAGAGCGGAATCGTTTGTCAGTGACAAGTCTGCCCAGTAGATTTTCGTCAGGGGTGAGGGTCTATTGCCAACATCCATTTTGCCAAGAGCCCCCAAACTGGGTCGTGGGGCAGAATTTCGGTGCATCTCATCTGCACAGTAGTTCAAACCCATTTGAAGGGGCTAGACTCGGACCATGGCCATGCACTGTGCTACCACAAAAAGATAACCCAAGGTGGGACAAAACTACAACCTCCAAAGAGACACTTTAGAGCTTCATGGTGCAGGGAGCACGCAGTCACCAAGGGCACTATAGTTTTTTTCTACTAACAATTTCTTTGTTTCTGTGATCTACCTTAAAATGGCTGCAAGATACACGTTAAAAAACATTTTGATCACGCCCCAGTGTGCACTACTGCTTAAGTAATGCACTGCATTGGATTGCAGCAAGCAAATAACTGTCCAAAGCTGTCAAATGGCTGACTCTCATTCATCCTAGTTTTTTGGCACACAATGCATCTAAATAGTAATTCACTTACATAGCCAGTGTTTATGCTAAAAATGTAGAATGGATCGACAACTCCTAGATAAACAGTGAGACCACTGCATGGGGTGGAATTAACCGGAGACTTATTAACCCACCCTCAGTGGCTTGAATACTAACCTCTCTGGGCGCGTGCTTCTAGGCGCCCCAAGCCGTCAAGGCAGCCCACAAAAGCAGAGCTCAAACCCTACAAGGCGCTTACCTCTTGATTACCCTCAAACCCAAAGTTCGCCTGTTGGAGGCCTCTGTTACCGAAGAAGCGCCTAGCAAGCAGTGTGTGGCCTCCGAGACAGTGAACTCAGGGAGAACAGCCCCACCTTCCATACACCACAAGACCTTCATTGTGAAACGCCTCCTTGGTACCCGCTTAATGACACAGAAGAAGCAAGAAAGGAGCACGCAGTGAGAGGAACAATCCATCCCACTAAAGGAACGCCAAACATCTGGGATCAGAACATGCTGGACCAAGCCAGAATAGCCCGAGGGGTGCCCCTGTCCCCTCTTCCGAAGGACAACTCTTGTGTGAGTGTGTTATTGTTTGATTCTAATGCCATCAAAGAGGCCCAGTCAGAAACCATCGCTCTCTGTCGCTTGGGGTACGACAGTACTTACACACTTAAGGGCACCTCTGTCTTCTTGTCAAAAGCGCCCAGTCGGACCTGCAACCCACAACCCCCTCCAAGCGCCCGGAGACCCTCACGGGTGAGTAGTCACGCTTAACAAATACTGATTGATTGACTGATATAAGTTTGAGGGAAAAAGGCCGGTATCCACGTTCTGCTTGCCCACACATCTCAAACCACGGATCTGATCTGAAGCGTCTCAGCTGTCCTGTCTATACTTGTTATCTTCCTGACGGCCCCCAGCGTCTTGAAACCCAAAGGGGTGATATGTTCGCACTTTACAAATAAGGATTATTATCTTTCAAGTGAATATATACTGTTGTGAAGCACTCTGATAACCCCGGGTCTAGCTAGCGCTATATAAAACTCTTAAATAAATGAAAGCGAGGTCCAACACACTCTGGTCTTAAAACTGGTCCCCCATTCTGATACCCAAGTCAGCTACCCACAAAGCACTACTGGGACATTCGGGGAGGTAAGAACAAGATCACTCCCTCTACTGTGTACCCCCATTCTTATGTCTTGGGTCCTCTGCCCCCCTCCCCCAAACACAGTACAGCTGAGCAACATTAGGGTAGCAGAAAGTACTACGAAAGGTACATGCAGCTAACCTAACAAAGATTATATTGTCCGTATATAGCACAAAATATGACGTGACGTAACATAACACTGTATCTCTTAACGATTGGAGAATTGTATTGTATCCATGATATCCAACGGTTGCCACATAGAGAGAGAGAGAGAGAGAGAGAGAGAGAGAGAGAGAGAGAGAGAGAGAGAGAGAGAGAGAGAGAGAGAGAGAGAGAGAGAGAGAGAGAGAGAGAGAGAGAGAGAGAGAGACACACACACACACACATACGAAGGGCCACACTCTGACCGTAGCGCTCTTAAGGTTCAGACTAAAAAAAAAGAACACTGTAAAGACTTTTTTTGAGTTTAGAGACCAATGGTTTTACTTTTGGGATTTTATTTTTTGTACTTTATAAATGTACCACACAAGCTGAGTAGCATAAACAGCCATGCTGGTGCACGGTTAAAGAGGCAGCCCCCTGGCTGGGTGCACAGCTTGGCGGGACTGAGATCACCCACAGCAGGGACAGGAGTGGATCACAGGGTGGGTAAATGAATGGATGGATGGATGCTGGTACATTGGCAAAGGCAGCTACAAGTGGCAGCTTCGAAGCAGCCTACAGGTTGCAGTTGATGTAGGTCACTCGTTCAGAGAGATATTTACTCAAGAGACCACACCACCCTTCATACAGGCAAGATGGCAAAGCCAACCATACTTTCTGGGGCACGCATGAACTGCTGAGCTGGAGCCCAAGCATTGGTCGACTTGAGCATCACTAGCTTTAGAGGTCCACATAAAATGCTATTGTGTCAAAGTAATATTAATCAGTATCCCAGACTGAGCTGGGCTATCTTCCATGTACCTACGATAGGTGTATCCCTATTAACAAGGAGTGGACATTGCCTTTAGGAACAACAACCATGGACACTTTATAAGGGGTACATAATGACAAGGAGGCTACAACCGCTGCACTGTAGGAGAGATTCCCCAGATGGTTGCTCAGAAAAGTCTTCACCAGCAGGGGTGATCTGCCTGCTCAAGACCTCATGCTACAAGGAAAGTGTAATGAGGTTAGTGCAGGGGGGCATGCCCAGTTTAAAGAAACAGGTTTCACTCTAGTGCGGGGGAGCTTGCTTGCAGGCATAATCTACTGACCGGAGACTGCTCACATGGGCTTAAGCCCTGTTAAAGGTACAATCACCAGGTAAACTGGGTTGATTTGGTGGTGGGAGATGCCTTAATCTTTTTTTTGTTGTCATGTGTTCTCTTGTACTAAGACAACCACCCCAGGCAAACGAAAATGCAGAAACAGCCGCATGGCCTCTTGTAGATATTAATCTTGACCGCGCCTATGTGAGATGAGCGACAGAGGCTCCATGGACAAGGAAACACCCTCACAGGCTGTGTGTCTTCAGAGGCCTGTAATATCCGGTTCTAGGGGATGGATACAGCTCTGATCAACAATCGAAAAAATAGTTTGGGGTGCCTCTCATATAGGGTATAGTGCTGTCTGTGGCTTTTCTACAAGTCTAGGATGATAAAACTGGGTTAGACTTGAACAGGATACAGATTTCAGCTCACAGCCTATTCATGGCAAAAAAAAAAAAACTCCTTATACGAAGGCACTTCTTTCCTCAAGAGGGAATGCTAATACATTTTTCTCTCACGTTTTTGAGAAGAATGACAGGATGTTTGTGTATTTCCCCAGTCAAGTCAAACAGAAATACCCAAGTCTGGGCGCTACAGAGAAATGTGTACAGATAAATAGCCCTTTTAAATGCCACATTCCTGCCAGATACTTTTCCCACAGCACACTATGGGTTTACAATAAAGGGCCTGTATGGATTTTACCTGAGAGGGAGTAGGGAAATCTCAGTTCTGGAGTATACATATCCACCACTCAAATTACTTTCACATTTCACTATACTAATTCACCACTAATCCTTTATTGGTTCCAGACTAGCGTGCTACTCGCCAAAAAGTGCTTCAACACCCCATCGGGGTAGCAAGCGCTACATAAATGTAAACCTTTTTCCCTCTTCTATCCCTTCACTCTCCTTCTCAATCCAAATAACTGACTTACATATCCACCACTCAAATAACTTTCATATTTCACTATTCTAATTCACCACTAATCCTTTATGGGTTCCGGAGTTGTGTGCTACTCGTCGAAAAAGCGCTTCGACCCGCAGTAAGAGCTATGTAAATGCAATCACAATACAAAATTTTTTTTTTAAAGGACTGCACCCTTAAAACTACAAAATCTGCCATTAAAAAGGCACCTCGGAAGGGTTGGTCAGAAGATACTCTCTTGAGATCAAGTCGAGGTTTCCCTCGTACTGGCAGCTTGGGCTCTGCTGAGAAGCTGGGCATAGTATATAGGTGGCACCTTAGATTATGAATGTATATGCCAACCAGAAGAAACTTGCATTGGGCAGTAAAGGAACAAGCATTTGCAATGCAATGGTTCTCGCATTAGGAAAGTTTGAGCTATTGGTATTGTAAATGGCAAAGTTTTTATTTATGTTTTTTTTTTTAATAGCTAAATTAATAGCTTTGTCATTTACAATGCCAATAGTTATAACTTTCGCAAATGTGATACCTATAGCATTTGTAATGCAATATGTTTTGTATTTACATGACTTAGATGGCATCCCAGAAGCGCAACGGAAGCATCTAAAAAAGGAAACATTTGAAAAATAAAGGAACAAGCTTCTTGGTAAAGCACAGAGAGTAAGCTTTCCTATGTCAGTGCATACTTACGTGTGCAGTTATGTCCTAGTGAAAACACTGCACACTGTGATGTTGTTATATGCCTTACACTGCGTGCAAAGTTTTTAATAACGAACTGTACAATATCCACCGTGCCAAGTCTTCATTACATGGGCATTCTTACTGGTCTCCGAGTAATGGTTAATGTAAGGCAGCCATTTGAAAAATAAAAATATTATTGCTTTTTAACTGAGTCCAGCAGCCAAGAATACCGTTGTCAGTACTTCATTACCTTCCCCATCATCTCTTCCATCACAGCCACCGCATGCAGAAACAAATGTACTGCAGTTATCAATAGCCAATATATTTACGGTAATTTCAAGAATAAGTGAATTAGTTTATGTTGGTGACCTCCCTTGCTGAAAGAGATGACAGAAGAATGGGCCAGCAGTAAAGGGAGCCCTTTGTCCGGAATGTCGTGGTGTTGATGACCTTTCTTATTTAGCTTGATTTCTCTGAAGCAAAAAAGGTGACATTTGAAGAAACGCAAATGCCCTACGTCTGCTTGTGTCTTGATTTTAGGATGTAGGTTAGGCAAGCAAGGATGTATTCCAGTGTGAAAGCGATCTATTTTTAATGTTTTAATGAATCTGCAGATCAGTAATGTGTGTGGCGATATAGCCCCTTTCTCCAACATTCCTCAATTATGTCAAATGCTTCAAATCCGAGCAGAGCAAAAATACTTTCCTGACCAAATGCATTTTTACTGGTCCCTTCTGTATGCCTGTCTTGCCTTAAGCAAAAAAACGGAAGTCAGGCACTTTTGCCTGAGACGGGGGCGGGGCCTGCAATCCGGCAGGAAGTCCCGCCCGCCGCCGCCGAGGAAGAAGTGTGGAGCCGGCCGACTGATCGCCTCTCCGCAGCCCGGGGCTCCCAGGTGCTGGAGGGAGCCCCGGAAGTGAAGTCCTGCCCCCTGGTACCAGCGCTGCCGTAGATGAGACACTGAACACGCCGAAAGAGCCCGGTAAGTGGTGGGGGTGGGGGGGGCATGTGTGTGCGCGCGTGTGCGGGGGGGGCTGTGTATGTGTGTGTGCGTGCGTGCGTGTGTATGTGTCTTGGAGTGCGTGTGTGTGACTGGGGGAGGGGGTGTGTGTGTGAGCGAGTGTCTGTCTGTATGCGCGCGCATGTGTACGGCGCGGGACGGGACGTGCGCGTTCGCGCACACAAATCCAGGAAGAAAGCGCGTACCACTTTCTTGTCCGTCCTTCCCCCCAGACTGATCACTATACGTCTCCAGCTGGACACATGCATCCTTGCGGATGCATTACCAGCGAGACCCAAAAAGGGCTTAAAGTTTGAACAATAAGCCTAAAATGACCACAAAATACCCTTTTCCCCCCCAACTAAACCACCACTTTATGACACCAGAAAGTGTGAAAAACAGCATCAATCACAGTGTGGGAAAACATGGCACCAAAATAAATGACTATTGCTTTAAAAACCTCTGGGAAGCAACGTTAATGGAGGCGCTGCTGGGAGCATCTTAACCTCTAGAGCCGGTGCTAAGTGACAGGAGCCGTCAGAACGCGGAAACCCCGCCCAGCCGCGGAGCGATGACCTCCCGGGCGTCACATCCGGGTCACCTTGACACTCGGGCTCAGGTACCACGGCGTGGCTGCAGAGGTCGGGGAGGTGGGGGCAGGTACTGATTAAACAACACACGGCTCCAGGCCACAGGTCTGACGCGCACTCTTTCTTCGCAATAACAGGGCATGGGAGCTTTGCATCATGCTAACCAGTGCTGAAATGAGAAAATAGAAAAACCTGCTTGTTTCTGAGAAGTGCCGGTACTCTGCAGTTAAACGTATTACGTCACTCTAGATAAGTGCAGCATTCTACTGTAATACTCGCTACCTCTCAAAATAAAAAAAATGTTAAAGCAATAATGCTAACATTTTAGAAGAGGAAAGAGGGAGGCTTTTTAAAAAAAATAACCGTGAGAATGTGTTGTCCCCCATCTATTGAAGGAGAGGTAATTTCAGGCGGGAAACACCCGAAATAAAGCCATTTTGGCTTTAAAAAAATCGAGTCTCTCCCTCTTTGATCGGGTCTATTGGCATGCACGACTCTATACAGTAGTAATAACTGTACACAAACGCCCTGCAGTAAAAATAAATCTTAGCGTCACATTATGAGCGTGTCTCTGTGATTTCACACGCCCAGCAATCAGACACATGAATGTCCCTCAGTGACGGGCTGTCATTACACTGGCATTTATATGGCACTTTCCTACCTTTTGCAAATTCCTCAGAACCCTCTGGGTATTCGAGTACATACTCTCCCTGCCTCACTTATACAGCGCTTCATAGCCCTGAAAAAAGTCGTAGAGCGCTCGGATTTGCTTCGGGTTCTTGAGTGCCCTTCAGAGAGCATGCTTGCAAGGGTGTCGGTGTACTTCACGGCTGCGTACGCGTGCTAGGCAACGATACTTGTGTGTGGGGTCTGTAGCACAACTAGTGTGCCCCTTATTGACGTCTGTATGTGTGTGCAGGGCGATAATAACGTGGAGGTGTGAGCTTTAGCGTCTGTACGACCCAAAGGTATACATTATACATGTGATGTTTCTTTAATACTGTGACAGAGGTCTGAAGTCCAGTGCTTATGCTCTTCCCTGGGGGCTGTGTGTACATTCCTGGCAGAATACAGTTCCAGAGCTCTAAAGTACAGCGGCAGTGTGTCAGTAGTCCACAGGTGTGTGTATGGCTGTGTACATGTGGCAGTCAGTAATATTGTACCAGAGCTCTGAAGAACAGCGCGTGTGTCCTTCAATGGTGTCTATATACATGTGCCGGGAAGGAATATTGTGCCAGACCTCTGAATCACAGTGCCAGTGTCCCACAG
This sequence comes from Lissotriton helveticus, assembly GCF_964261635.1. Classification (NCBI taxonomy): domain Eukaryota; kingdom Metazoa; phylum Chordata; class Amphibia; order Caudata; family Salamandridae; genus Lissotriton; species Lissotriton helveticus. The sequence goes on along the minus strand of NC_136057.1, from coordinate 1,879,046,591 downwards.
GTATGTCTGAATACACGTGCTGGTCACTAACTGTGCACAAGCTTTGGTGACCAGTTCTTTTTTCCCCTCACTGATGGCTGTATGCACGTATGTACCAGTCGCTAAGACTGTGACGCTGCTCTGGAGTCCCCCCCCCCCAAACTAATGGCTGTATACATGTTTGTGCCAGTCATTAAGACTGCGACAAAGCTCAAAAGCACAGTTCTTTTTTCCCCCCTCACTGATGGCTGTACACACACATGTATGTTTAAGACTGTGACTGTGCCCTGGAGTTCTTCCCCCTCACTGATGGCTGTATACATGTATGTATGTACCTGTCACTAAGAATGTAACAGATCTGGTTAGTACACAGCGTGCGCCCCACCGATATATCTGTGTATATTTGGCAGTCAGTAACACTGTACCAGAGCTCTCAAACACAATGCTCGCACCGATGGCTGTATACACGTTCCTGGAAGTAATACTGTACCAGCGCTGTGTAGCACAGTGTCAGTGTCCCACAGTTGTCTATGCACAGTGCCTTAGATGAAAATATAGAATTGCAGGTACTCGCTATTTATAGTACCTGCTTTTCTCCTGAGAAGTGCCGGTCCTCCACCCTTAAATGATTACAGCACTGCTGAGAAGTGCCGGTACTCTCTCTTTCAATTTAAAGAAGCGCAGGTACTCAGTACCGGTCAATACCTGCCCATGTAAAACACTGTCTATGCACATGCCTAGCAGCCACGGGGTGGCCTGTAGCGTATTGCGCATGCGCGCAATGACAGCACGAAAATACGCTCTGCTTTCCGATTACATTCTCAGTATGGAAAAACTTACACTCGAAAACACCATTAACAACTTATCAAAACAAATGCGTCACAGAGTGCTCACAAATATATGGTAAAAGTTACGCCTAGGTCCATGAAAGAGCAACAAGCAGTGTGGGAACGCTGATGAACAGAAACCACAGAGGGCAGGTGGTTGGATACTCCGCAGGCCGGTTTGACGGCTTTCCTGAGTCAAGGCAGTCACGGTTCTTTTAACACATCAACTCTGGGCGGAAGAAGCAGGCAAGCAGGCGAATCCTGGGCCATATCTGATGAGCTGCAGGAGGGCCGGCTTTAGCTTTGGCCGCGCCTGGTGCGACAACCTTTTTTGGTGCCCCTATGACCTCCTTCTCCATAAACTCCCCCACTACCACTCTCCAAAAGTGCACCCCATCTCTCAATAGCCTCTCTCTGACAAATATTTAATTTGTTTTATAGTGCTACTCACAGTTCACTTACACTCATATCTGTGGTGTGCATGGTGTTCTTTGCAACAGGCACATTAACCCTCTGCTCTACTTTAAGATGAGCCAAAACTGGCACGAGACAAAATTCTGATCTCTCATAAGTAAGAACATTAATCACTAGAGTTATCGTAACACGTTTATTGTTGCCCGAAAACTCCTGGACGTACAAGGAAGTTCAGGTGCTTTTAAACCACAAGTTATTTTTAAACACAGTGCCCCCACCCAAGTCAGCGTCCGGCGCGGCTGCACCACTCGAGGCACCACCCTAAAGTCGGCCCTGAGCTGCAGTGAAATCACTACTGCTGCCAGCCTGCCACAGAAAAGAAGAGTTACCCGCAGCAGGTCGGTGCAGGCTGCGCCTGTCCAGGGTGAGCTTACACACATCACTTGCAGCCCTGATCTTCCACGCTCGACCCACACTTTCCAGCACATAAATTATATTTCAGACTAAACTGAAAGCACGCCACCCAACGGTGGTTTTCTAGCCTTCTATTGAGTGGGCTGGACTCGTACACACCCATTTCAAAGACAACACAGTTTGATTTCAACATAAACTTAGCACTTACTGACTAAATCACTAGATAGGAGATATAGGCAAAACGTGAATTTACAGGGCAATGTATGCTGCAAACGAGATCGGGGGTTTAATTGTAAAACCGTCCTCACCGCTAGAACATATTGCGTGACCTTGGTCAAAGCAACTCATCTCTGTGCAGCCAATACAACTTGCAGTCTCCTGGCTCTTTAACCACTTCAGCGCTGATGACAAGCTCAGCTCGTCATCAGTTGCGCCCCTCGCACGCTGATGACGAGCTGAGCTCGTCATGTAACGCGCGTTTTTAAAAAACGCCACGTACAGCGGGAAAAGCCGCCGCGCGCATGCGGTTAAATCCCAGAGGTGAGATCAAGGAATCTCTGAAATTCTCTAGGCCATGCCAAAGAAGCACACATCACATGACCAGGCCATCGCAACTCATGCAGAAGATAGGGTGACCAGATTCTCAAAACAAAAAAAACGGGGACAGGTCATAGACATAGAGGTAGGACTACAGTTTGCAGTAACCACCAATATGAAAGTAGGACTATTTGACAGCTGTCAGACATAGAAAAAGGACTACAATGACAGATCCCTCCACAGACCGAGATTAAGCATTACAGACAACAAATCCGAGGTCTTTTATTGGCACCCCTCTCCTTTACGCAGCAGCATTAGTACTTTTTATTACATTTACACTTTTAAGGACCATAGCATATATTTGCCAAAAATCAATAAAACATCACAGGCTAGCAAACGCCAGATTTACTAGCTTTATCAATGCTCGTTTCTATAGCTGCGCGTCAGCACCACGTAAAGTACAACTCACTAATGTTGCTTAGTTGCTCATGACAGAAAAGCATGGTAGGTAAACTGCGGAATGCTAAATTGCCAAAGGGCAGCCATGGATCAATGTAAGAAAAACACTTTTCTCCAGGTATTACTGCCTTGGGGTCTTAAGGGTGGCAAAGTCTGGCCGACAACACACGCCGTAAACAGTGCCAAATAGAGCATGCAATGAAAAACAGGGACATTTCTGTGTTTAACCAGGACACTGTTAGAAAACAGGGACATTTGACTCACTTGGAGAAAAGTGTCGGGACACTTCTCCAAAAACGGGGACCGTCCTGGGAAAACGGGGACGTCTGGTCACCCTAGCAGAAGATTTCTGGAAGAACGTGCACCAAGCTGGCTCTCAAAGTCTCCTGCGTGGAAGAGCACGTCATTATGTGAAAATCTGTACCCCATAGTCAAGAAATACATAAACTGGGGGTAAAGAAAATATAACTAAGCTCTTTTTGGAGCGTTGGGCGGGAGTGGGGGGTGGACAGGGTCTATCTGGGTTATTGGTGCATGAGGAATGGGCCAGACTTAGCCTTCACAGGTATGCAAGGGATTTGGGAGACGATTTGTATTTTTACATGGGTCCAGAGATCACTGCTCTGCTCTTGAAGAGGTGCCAAATGGACCTTCTAAACAAGGGCCCGCCTGGCACCATGCAGATCACGCAGCACTGCAGTCAGCTGGCACAGGAACCTTCGTTAGGGCTGGAGCGGCATTGTGACTCGGCTTCAAAGGTGGCCTGGAGCCAGTGCTGTCTATGCAGGCTAGATTTAGGTTTAAATGCTTTATTTAGGATTTCTTGCTCGTTTTTATGCCACCTCCTAACGTACTTTGACATGCCTTGTTCCACTCTAACAATAATCACTTAGTCGGTTCTTATCTTGCTGATATTTCATTATTTCCCACTAAGGCAAATCTATTACATACACCATTAGGTTTCTGCAATTTGCTTCCTGTCTTATTCCAGCCTCAGTTTCCAGTCTCTTTCATAGCTGGGAGCTTAATCTGCGGTAACAAGCCACTGCGGCCCTCGTTATGACAAGCTTGGATATCACGAATTGGCTGCTAATGGGAGTTACTGGCAGAGCTAGAACTAACAATGCAGTAAATACGCACTCTCTGTGTTTTCCAAGGGCATATGTAACCAGTCACAACCTGGCAAAATATGTTAATGGAAACCGTCCTAAAATAGTACGTGGGCGAAAGCACCCTTTCAAAATGGTGTTGTAATACCGCATCCAGAAAATACAGCATTTCTTGGTGTGGGATTACCACATCAGAAATTACCACCTTCTCTGGTACAGTTGTTTTTTGTTGTTGCTGTAAATCTGGAGCACAGTCACTGTAAAGAGGGTCTGCATATCATTTTTGATACAAACACAAATGTCCAGGCATAACGACAGGTTCTCGCCTGGCAAGAGACTAGCTCGTGCAGGTACAACTTCTTCAAGTGGCTTTCTGCGTTTGAAAAACAGAACCAGGAGGACTAATAATATACCAGAGGAAATGACCAAAACCGAGCAGATGCAAGTTTGTGTAAATTCATATGGGGTAAGAGTGTTGGGCCAACTGAGGCCTTGGTTCAAGATGGCGCCATGCAATGCCAAGATGCCTGTATGTGACTGACCCAGAGGGCAGCGGTTCGGTGGCACTGCTGGTACAGGGGGCCCGAAAATGTATCAAAGGAGGCTACAATGGGCTTTTACAAGCGCTATGTTGTCAAGTCAAAAAAATTCCAATGGAGGAGCAGGACTATGACGACAATCGGTCCACTGGAGTATTCCAAGTATGATGCACAAGTCATGTGGTCAACATGAACAGTTAAGTTGAGGAATAATATAACTTGGTTAACAGTATTCATTATAAAAAAAAAATTAAGTTTTGACTGACAAAGTGGAAATAAATATATGTTTTAAGGCAGAAAAGGTTGTACTGGACTTTACAGAATAATGTAGCAAAAGCATTATGTGGCTACATGAACATTAATCTTTTTTATTTTTTTTGGTCTGCATTCATGGATGGTGGTAGATGGTGACATTCTGTTGGCTAGTCAGTATACCTGAAGTCACAACAGAACTTTCAGAGTGTGTTAAGCTACTTAATAATAATTTTTTTTTTTTAATTCAAATCGTTTTTATTGAAGTAAGAAAACGAAAGCAAAAGACATTACATTAAATCTTCCATCAAAAGTGAATTGATACAGATGTTGTCAAACCAATACAGTAACTACAAATGATAAAAATAAAGAGAAGAATCACTCTTGCTTGTCACATGGTTATTGATTAAGTTGTTAAACACTTGACGTGTGGATGCAATGGAAACAGCTCTAACATACGGACTAGGTTCACCCCCATATATCAAAGGTACTATTAAAAGGTGGTATTGCTTCAAGGCGGTTCAAAATGGAGGGATGATTTGTCTAATGACTTCCATAACTTCTTATTGGATGGACACCACGTAGAAGACTGTAATGCCTGATTCGTGGCACCTCTTAGGAAAGACAGCCATTCCTGCCAAATCTTGAAATTTACTTCCTTAGCACATTTCCACTTGCATAAAACAACCTTACATGCCAATGTCAACATTAAGTCCAAAAGTTGGCGATCATGCACATTTGTCAATCGCGGTTCCAGCCCCCCTAGAATGACATAAACAAATTCCTTCATTGGCTTTATCTTAAATACATGATGAATGCATACAAACACTTTATCCCAATATTCTCTCAGTAGGGGACAGTTGAATAGCATGTGAGGAAGATCACCAGTCCCTGATTGGCAATTCCAGCACTCCGGGGAGTCACGTAATTTACATTTAAACAGCTTTTCCGGAGTCCAGAACGACCTATTTATGAGCATATACTTTGTCTGGAATAGGATGGGTGATACTTTGTGGGCAAGTGCTGACTTATGAATCAATTCCCAATCCAACTCTATTCCTGTGGAGTTAGGTTCCGCTTCCCATTTCGCTTCCACATTTCTGTGAGATTTACTGGGCAACGGTAGCAACAGTTGATACACCTTGGAAACGAAGTGACCTGTGTGCATAATGCGTGGGAGATGTGTTATCAGCCATGGAGTGTAGGGTGAGAAGTTACGACTAGTTAGTGTCGCCTTGACTTTTAGGAAATTATAGAAGTCTATCGGGGGTAGGTCAAACTTCGTCTGTAAGCTTGAGAACGGGATTGGTTCGCTATTGTCATACAAATCTCCGGCCAGATTAATACCTTTTCGGGACCATGACTCCCAGAAGAGTTCAACACCCGCGTGTTTAAGGTAGGGGTTTCTCCATAAAGACATACATGATGATTTAGAAAATGTCAATTTGGTTTTGTGCGTTTGGTCAAGTCTGAGTAGGGCCCTTCTGGTATTTAACATTATATATCTTGAGTGTGGTAAGTGTGACAGATCCATGGTGATTAAAGACTCAAGAGGAGCGTTGCCCACTATCGATCTCTCAATGTCAATCCACACAGGAGTGTAAGTTGGTGATTTTATTAACCATTGAGCACCTTGCTTACAAAGAAAGGCTGTCTGGTAGTTCCTGAACGATGGCAGACCCAGGCCGCCTTTATCTTTCGCCAGTTGTAGCTTCTTTAGGGATATCCTGGCTTTCTTGCCCCGCCACAGAAAGTTACCAAACAGCTGGTCTATTTTCGAGACAAAAGTATTAGAGAACGTCATAGGGAGCATACTGGCCAGGTAGTTAACTAAGGGGGTCGACATCATTTTGAGTGTTTCAGCCCTGCCCCACCAAGAAAGGAATTTTGGGGACCAACTTTCTAGAAGAGTAGATATTTTTTTCAATGTCGATTCTTCATTTATTTTTAGGGTGGAGACTAAATCCTTATCGAAGTCCAACCCCAGGTACTTAAAGCACTTGGGCTGCCATGTAAGACCAGAATCCCCCAAGATCCCCTTGTCACCTATATTGTTCAGCAGTTTGACCTCCGTCTTGTCTTTATTGAGCTTGTAGCCCGATACCTTCGAAAAATCTTCAATGTCCGACATGAGTGCAGATACTGCCTCATCCGCCTTTTCAGATAGGATAAGTACATCATCTGCATACGCTGTCAATTTGACCGTGCAGTCTCCAAACGGTATACCCGCAATTTTAGGGTCTTTTCTTATATGATCTAAGAACGGTTCGATTGCCAATAAAAATAACGAGGGTGATAGAGGGCACCCCTGCCTCGTACCTTGTTTTAAGCAAAAGGAGGATGAAAACGATCCACCCGCCCTGACTCGTGCCGAGGGGCAGCAATAAAGTGACATAACTAGCCGTGTAAATGTTTCCCCCAAGTTAAATTTATTGAGAACTGCTTCGAGAAAGGCCCAATCAACCTTATCGAAGGCTTTTTCGGCATCTAACGTTATTGCCACTGTAGGGGTTTCTAGAAGTTTAGCCTTCTCCAACACATGCGCCAAAATCCGTGTGTTATCACTGGACAGCCTATTCTTTAGAAAGCCCGCTTGAGATGGATGGACTAGTTGTGGGAGCACCCTTTGAAGACGTGCGGAAAGTATCATAGCTAGGATCTTACAGTCAATGTTAATTAGCGAAATCGGCCTGTAATTTTTTGGGAACGATGGGTCTTTACCTTCCTTAGGGAGTACTGCAATTGTCGCCTCCGCCAGAGTACCTTTTACTTCACCAGAGCTATTTATTTCTTGGAATAGGTTTAGCAAGGGCCCAGATAATATAGTGGGGAATGTTTTATAGAATTTTGCTGTAAAGCCATCCGGGCCTGGTGCCTTCCCTGTTTTCAATTTTTTAATCGCACTTTCCACTTCTTCAGCACTTATCGGGCCATTTAGACCAACCTGATCTTCAGCAGTCAACCTTGGAAGATCACACTCATCCAAATAATTCTTAATTTTATCCTCCTCCACCCTTGTATTTTTGCATAGAGGTCCTCATAGAACACCCTAAATACCTCAGCTATCTTGTCTGGCTCAGAATGTGAGTTCCCTGAGGCGTCCTTAAGGATGTTAATACAGTTCTTTTGTACTTTAAATTTCAAATATGAAGCGAGACTCTTCCCCGCTTTGTTGGATTCACAAATTTTAAATCTCCTACCTTTGTCTAGCCAAACTCCCGCCCTTTCACTTATTAATTTATTGTGTTCATATTTTTTATTTGCCAGAGCATAGAGAGTCATATCGTCTCTTAGCCTTAGATGCTTACTTTCAAGATCTCCAATTTCACTTTCAAGGGATTCTAATTTCGCGTTATAATTTTTATTCATGGCAGACCTAATCTTGATACATACTCCCCGTATTGCACTTTTCATAGCATCCCACCTAATAAGATCAGATGTGTCCCCTTCTTTGTTAATTTGCAGGTAAGAGACCATGGCAGCTTGTATTGTGGATCTGTGTTGAGCATCGTTTAATATCTCGTCATTCAGGCGCCAAGACGTCTGACGAGGAGACGATTTGGCATTTGCAATGGACAGGGAAATACAAGAATGATCCGACATCACACGAGGCTCTATGGTGGTAGATTCTATTCTGGGTACCCCGTTCTGCGTTATGAGGATGTAGTCAATCCTGGAGTACGAGTCATGTGGTGTAGAATAAAAAGTATAATCCCTCCCTGTAGGGTTCTGGAGCCTCCATGCATCCACTAAATGAAAGCGATCACACAGATTATTGAAGGCTCTATGAGATTTGCTTGGTTTGAAAGGGCAGTGGGAGTCCCTATCTAGCGTTGCGTCTTTTGGAAGATTAAAGTCACCACCCACTATGTGAACAGCGCTATCTGGGATATTTTCCATATGTTTATTTAGATCCTCCCAAAACTTGAGGTCACTGGTGTTAGGAGCATATATACTCGTAACATAAAACTCCGTATTATCCTTACTTAGTTTGGCCGTAACCCACCTCCCGTCTAAACTAGCCTCAGAAGATAAAACCTCCACCTTTGATTTCTTCGCGACAAGAATCAACACCCCATTCTTTTTGTGTACAGATTCTGCACCCACAACCTCACAGTAAAACTTATTCCTCAGGTGGTAAAACAGCTTAGCTTCCAGTTTTGTCTCTTGTAGCAATACAATATCACCTTTTAACCTACGCACATATTCTAAGATTTTTTGTCTTTTGATCGGTTGGTTCAAACCTTTAACATTGAGTGATAATATCTTCATTTTGTCCATATTACATACTCCCATCGGAGTATTCACAGTGTTATGTGTGAACAGTTAGAGAATACTTCATCCGGAGAAAGACATACATCACACCTGACCAGCTACAATATGTTAATCTTTCACCTCCCCGAGACTTCGAAAGGACATATGAGTGAACATAGAGTCTATAACCCTCACCACCATCAAGTGCCAGTGCAACAGTGTAAGTGCAAGCAAGAAGAAGAAGAATCAAACATAAAAGACATGTAACACATACCCGAACCCCCAATCCCCTCAACCCTCCACCCTCCCCACCCCACCTGTATTCAGTAGGCATGGCGATTGGAGAGAGAGTACGGTGCAGCCTCCCCGTGCCTAAACATATCCATATGAATTTGGAGCATACAAACTATACTAACGAACTATAATAAACCATGCATCTAGTAACCTTGCACGTATGAAGGAATTCAAAGACTGCAAGATAAGAGACAAGCGAAACAAGGCATTACCTTCGTTTGAATGATTAACAGAACCACAGCATTACCAGCTGGTAAAGGTACAAAGTTATGTAATGAGGCATGCGAAAACGCATTAAACGTATTAAACGTATTAGCTCAAGGTAGAAGAATACAAATGTGTAGACATGGATACCTTAGTCAAAGCTTTAAACCTGGGCCTTAACCTGAGCCCTCAAAGTATACTGAAAAATGAGTACAATATGGAGACATATATGGAGACATGAACTCCGTAATCAAAAAGCCTTAAACTTGGGCACATATTCTTGTGACATAATAGACCGAACATATTCTTTGTTCTGCTTAACAACCAGGAATAGAAAACCATTGGAAAATGTGTGTAGCAGGATGACCTTCATTTATAACCTGAGGCTGAGGCCTGATCAGCGGAGCTTACAGGATTGTTTGTCTCCATGTCCAAGTCTTCAGGGCCATCCAGCATACGTTTCAATTTCAGTGGATCAGAAAAAATGTGTGGAGAGCCTTGAATAATCACTCGATACCTTGCCGGACCAACGAATCCATATTGGAAGCCCCTTTTCTTCAGCTGCGGTCGAAGCGCCAAGAATGCCTTCCTGACGTCCACCGTCTCTTTACTATAGTCTTGAGATATATAGACCTTAGCAGATTTCCACAAAATGTGATTGTTTTTACGCATGAACGTAAGAATCTGTTCTACATGCTGGTATCGGAGCGGTTTACAGACAATAGCCCTGGGACCCTTTTGATCCTTTGAGATCCTGGCCGGGACTCTATGGGCTCTATCAAATTCTAGTGGGTGTAGAAACGTCATGTTTGTAGCTTGGGTAAACCAGGACTCAAGAAAAGCCACGCAGCTCCCCAGTTGATCCTCTGAACCTTCCGGAATGCCAAAAATGCGTAGATTCCCCCTTCGATTCCGGTCCTCCAATTCAGCAAGTTTCCGTGTTGTTTGATCCGCTGCTATGCACAAGCGTTTAACTGCGTTGCAGGTCTTAACTTCCATATCTTCAAGTTTGCTAATCCTCGTTTCCGCCTCTAGAAGTTTTGCATTGGTGTCGCGGTTGTCTTGTCTGATTGCTGCCACCTCTTCCTTTGTCGCTTTCGCCAGATCCCTGACTTCATCAAGTCTGCTAAGTATTAAGTCTATGGGATCCGGGTTATCCTTCCTCCCTTTGCCAGGTGATGGAAGATCAGACTTAAGTCTCTTTAGGCTTTTTGCTAGCTCTTTGTCTGACATGGTCATTCGTGGTGTAGACTGACTGATCGTTGACAGTGGTTCCTCTGATTTGTGCCTGACCGCTCTTTCTTTTCCAGCCTCCGGTATCTTGTCCCTATTTGTACCTATTTGATCCTCCAGATGACCACTGACAGGCAGAGACACCCAGGAGCCGGCAAACAACTTATCCGTCCGTTTATTTGACTAGATCGGGCACTGTGCTGAAGGCGCAATTCCTCATCTCAGGGTGGAAGCTTGCGTCGCCATTTTGGAAGCCACCACGCGCAGCGTTAAATAGGTAATATGCGAGGATTGGAACTCACACGTATTCGCATTGCAGTGATACAGCGTGTGGTGGGCGCAATCTCCAAGCATACATTCAGATTCTGCACTCTTTTACCAGACTTTACCAGCTTTTACCAATCCTTGGTTGCCCATAACTTTTTGCCCATTATAAGACATCAGATAATCATTCCTTCGCGTTGATCCAGCACCCAGCCATCACATCGTATGAAATTGTGGCAGCCCTGAAGCCTTAGCAGTATCGAAAGTAATTTGGTCGATTTGGGATCATGGCTAGTCTGCACATACAAGATCGTTATCTAGCCACAGGGGTCTAAATCGTCACAAAAAGCACATTTCTGCTTATTACCGATTTACCGATTTTAATGTTCAATCATTTATAAGCCCAATCGTTTTTAGCTCCTTTACCCCCGTGGAAACGCTGGTAACATATGGGCAGAATCAAATTGTAGACCTGCAATTCCTTACAAATGCGTTATGCCGCCATTTTGTGAGGGTGCGAGCAATGGCTGTCTCTCGAGCTGTTTTTTGTGCCCCCAAGCGTTAAATTTACTCACGGTCTCTTTCCCCCGCTACCCTTTTGCGCATCTCACAGTCCGGTTCGCCGCCGGGATCCTCAGAAGTCTGCCCTCATATCGAGCTGGATCCTCGATCTTCGTCTGCCGGCATCCTCGGCGGTTTGCTGGGCGGTCACGTAGCCTTCCTCCCGCCGTCCTTTACCAGAGCCCGGCGGCACCCGGAGCGGAGCTGCGAAGCTGTCAAAACCGGACTTCTCCTTTGCGTAACTCGTCGGTCGAGCGCTCTATGTGACCCGCTCACATTCCGGCGTCCGCTTCTTCTATTGTTGTCGGCGCTGGAGAGGTTTTTCGCGCTCCAGATCTAGATGACTCCTTCGGCACGAACAGAGAGACTCAGAGAGCCGCCATCTCCCTCGGCGTCCAAACCACGCCCCCAGCTACTTAATAATAATAATAATAATCCACATTTGTAAAGCGCACAATCACCCGCAAGGGTCTCTAGGCGCTGGGGGCCGTCGGGAAGATTAAGCAAGCTATTGCCCAGAGTCACATGGTGCTGGGCTAACCTGCCACCGGAGCCGGGGATCGAACCCTGATCCCCAGATTCCAGCGTCAGTCGCCCTGGCCGCGGCGCCACACCTCTCCCACTACTACCAACTGTAAGGAGTCGTAGCAGACCTTTCTGCCAGATGGATTTGGTATGAGAGACAACAGATCTGCAGGTCCTGACCAAAGGCCATGTAACAAGTCACATGGCCAGTATGCACGCACACGTGTATGCTGCTCTGAATTTATATATCCACCTGTTTTTGTATGTTACACCCCCATCTCATCTGTTGCATCCCCTCACCTAGCTTCTCTATTGCTCCCACAAACCTGCTCTTGCGGGTGCTTATTTAGTTAACCTATCCCAGTGTTGCTCCCTCCTCCCAGTTGCAGTCTTTTTTTTTTAATTAAGATATATATATATATATATATTTTTTTGCAAGATCCATGCAGCTGCAATTTGTATTATGTTTTTAATTTACACTCTCAAGATAAGCATCCACCATCTTGGAATGGTACAGGAAAACAAAAACCAAAACAGCTTCTGTGTAATGAAGCAGTGATGCGGAGCAGCTGTTTCACCATGATGCATTCAAAAAGCATGCGTGATGATGCATGCACACATATGAATCATCACATTTTTTTGCAGCCAAAAAATAAATACAAACCTCTAATTGTCGATGCTGAACAGCAGCGCCAAAAAGCACTGGCAAAAGCAATAGATCTGCATAACAAAAGCCAAGACCTAATGCTGGTTTTAAGAAAGATACCCAAGCACTACTGAAAATATCTTTATTTGGCTAACAAAAATGTGGAGTCAAACTGTGATGATGGTAGAAGTGGCATCTTCAGACAGACGTCATTAAAGAGAAGCAGGTTTTCAGGTATTAACCCGTTGGCTGCTGCCGTTGGCCAACGGTCGTCGCGAGCACTACCTCGGTAGTGCTGCGCATGTCCGTTGGCCTACGCGGCCCCACCAGTTCTTCGAACGTTCCGCACTGGCGCGGAACGTTCAAAGCAGCCAACGGGTTAAGGAAGTAAGGGCGAACTGATAAGCACACACTAGCAACAAATTTCAGTTTGCAAAGTGTTTGAAAAAAATATTGCTCTTAATTAACCCTTTTCTAGTTTCACATAGTAATAAAATGTGCTTCAAGTCTGCGAGAGTTGCATCAAGAACGAACCTGGCTCGTCCTGAAAGCTAAACACCAAATACATCTGCTAGCCTATACATGCATCACTCTTCAATATTACCAAATGTTTGCTTTTTTGAAGTCACACAAAGATGGCCCCTGCCCTCCTTTTAAAACTTAACAAGAATACGAAGAATAACGTTTCTGCAGGCCTCCTCCAGGACTCGCAGAAAGATATTTGCTGGTGGGCGGACTGGCTTTGCAGATATCATGAAAGAAACCTCTCTCCTTTTGTGCGTTCTGGTCTGCACAAAAGCGGCCTCATAATACTGATTTTGGCGGAAAGAGGAGATGCGACAAAATTAGTATCACTTAACATGCAGAAATGTTGAATCCGGCATCACTGCACGCGATATTACTATGGATGATTCCAGAGGCGTACTTAAAACAGGTGAAATTTGGCAGACAAGACCCCCACAAAAAAGAGCATGTTTCAGAAATGACGCTTGGATATCAGCGCATTAACATAGATTACCTATTTTACTCATCATGTTGGAACAACTTGGAACGGGGTGCGAGGGGTATTCTGCAACACGGATTTACTGACGCTTAGGGCACTAGTACTTTAGGATGCAAAATGAAAGCATCAGTAATCTCAGGAGGGCCTCTCTGTACCTGCTGGAGGGGAGAACCCTGAGAGGGGCGACTGTCTGCCCCTCTGCGGCTCTTGTTTCAGAATCATGCCTATGCTTAGGAAAGCATGTCAATGGTTACCTCTCCACACAAGAAAAGCCCTTACCAAGGCTCTGGTAGTCAGCTGCATGGATTATGAAAACACCCAAAGGGTCGGAGCTAATGAAACACTATCAAACCTCCAGGTAAGTCAGAACACTGCTGCAGGCCTAGTCTGCAACCCCCCCCCCCCCCACCCCACACGCCCTCAAAGCCCACGGTTATATCTCTTCATTGGCTCCCAATCTGAAAATGTGCTACTTTTAAGCTTCTAGGCTTGGTACTCAAATCTCTATTAGGAAACAAAACAGCACAACAGCAATGCACATATCAGGGGTGGGTGTGAATCTCTGACCCCTGGACACAGAAATATCAGGAAAAAAACACAACAGTTACTATTAAATGAGATGCAACTTACACTTTTTTGATCCCACGTGGGCAAACAAAACCTCTTATTCCTTTTTGGGTCATGCCTAGAGAAGTCTAAGCTGTTGTGCCAGCCTAACATTTACCCAAAACGAATGATAACAATATATGCCTATACATACAGGGGCTTTTGGTCAGCTCTTTTCACCCATTGGTCTATTGAAATGCCATTCATATTTTCTTTCTGCCCGCCACAGAAAACTGTATGGAGGTGTGGTTCGACCCATTGCAACCACTGACCATCTTTATTGTGAGTGAAGATGTGCACATCCATCCAATACGTAGTCAACTTCAGAGCCAGGGGTAGTTACACAATCTCTTCTTTCGTCTTGTTTCATTTAATTTGTTTTTACTCTACATTTGTGCATGGTCGTGTTTTACTTTTCTTGCGCACATATGCACACCACTTTTATATGGTGGCATTTTTACGTTTTTTTAACGTTAAACATTTTAATACCCTTAAAAGTCTGCAAGAAATAAATAACTATTGCAGGCTTGTCAGAGCCTGACCCATTGACTTTGCCAATGCTTGTTTAATTTAAAAAACTCTCGAAATCACATGTAAAAATAAAAAAATCCGACATAGGTCCTGGAACCATGTTTGTTTAAGTCTGCACTAATTACAACAGTTGGAAATTCAAACATCTAAACAAAAGGGCGGGTTTGCCCCCGAACGCCCATACACCCCACCCCAATGCCCCGTGGAGCACTGTGGCTTTATCTGCACCAGTCTAAGAGACACTTAATCCATCAAACTCATATTTTACTATTCTGTCGAAATCACCTTGTTTCCATGCCTTTAATTGTAAACATGAGCGAGCTATGTAGAAACAGTAGAGTGTCTGTACCAGTTTCATGGCCCCACTCCGGCTTTTCCTTCATACTCTGCAGGGGCGTTGTTATCAGTGGTGCAGCAGGTGCAGTGGCACCAGGAGTGTGACAAGCCCACTTCACCCCAATTTGTTATTTTTTTTGTGGTAAACCAAGGGACGTGGGTCCAGTTTTTCTTCCTTGCATTAGGGCTCAGGGTACCACTTCAACACCACTGACAAGAGGCCTCAATTCAACTCTTCAATGTATAGAACATAATCTGCTCATGCTACAATACAAGTGTTCTCTATTAGGCGCTCTACTGCTCCTTTACGGCTTGCCCGGCTTTGTGCCAAATTATTTTTAAAAACTTTCATTCATCACTTTAGAATTCCAAAATGTATGCCCTTTCCTTTTTTGGGCCAGAAGCCTGCTGCGAGAACCCCAAGACTAGCTTACTTTCCCAAGGACCCACCGGGAGCCACCTGTGGGTATGCAGTAGATGCCTCTAGTGGAGCTCAGGGAAGCAGACATGGGCATGTAAAAAGCTGTTCAAATGAATGCTATGTTAGGCAGCACTGGTGTGACAGGCAACTGCCACCATTAGTGTGGCATTTGGGTAAATGTCTGAGTGCAGCCCAAACTTTCATGCGTCCACCCGTTGTCTCTTTGCAACCAGAAGGGGTTACCGCTGACCTAGAAGCCATCTTTTAAATGAACCAGTCATGCAAAGATTACGGGGGAAAAGAATATAGAGATCACTCCTCTTTCTGGTGTGCCCTCAGGCCTAGCCTGGCAGAATTCAGTAAACAGATGATTGGCAAGGGAGTTCGAATGCTAGACAGCACAGCTCAGGAGCAGCGCCAATCCATCGCCTACCCTGTTACAGGACTCCCTCACACTCAGCAGCCCAGGTGCTCAGAACTAGGGCAGGGACTGAAGTTAAGACCAGGCCTTTGACGCCCTCCTAACAAAAGGGTGGAACTGTAGCATACGGAGGGAGGTTTGCCTCATGAAGGCAACTACTATGAAATACCAAAAATGATTAGGAGGAGCCCATTCCTCTCCTTGGGGACAGGTACCTTGAAGAGTGCAGCACTGGTGCAGTGGCAAAACACGAATCACTTCATTTGCGTTATAAATTGGATGTCATCCACCACATTAGCGCTACATAATGTAGAGACACTTTAAACCAAAACATATGGATACAGCACCATTAGGCTAGGCCTAGTGGGCTTCCAGTGTTACCCTCAGACGTTTTGTGGAGCGACACTTGAGGGATTTCCTGTTTCCGCGTCTCTGTTGCTCAGGCATTTTGTCAGGTGAAAAATCATGGGAGGAGAAGGAGATAGAGCTAGTCACTGGGGTGTGGGGAGGATGGTGGTATCGGGGCTTCCTGGTACTGGTATAAAACTCTTGAGACTCAAAGGGTTTGCCCTCATATACAACCCTAGTATGGATCAATTGTCTGGAGAACTATTGGAAATCTCTGCAAAAACTCCAAAACAAGACAAAGACCCTATGAATAGCAGCAGATGCCTCTTGCTTCACAAGAGCAGCAGACCTTCATGGAGATCTAGATATTGATATTTTGGACAGCCACCTCCGCAAACTCAACGAGAAATTAAACAAAGAACTACATAAAAAACACAAAAACATGGGGAGGAGCTACGCAACGAAGCAAGATGGTCGCCTGAGCCCTCGGCTCCGCTGACCACTGTCCGCCGCTCGTATATCCTGTCTCACATCCTGATATCCAGTCTGACCCCCGCACAGATGAAGGTCTGCTGTGTCCATTTGTGTGGTCCCGAGCCTTCCAACGCTCAGATTTGCTGAGTTACGTCGTGTGGAAACCTCCGGCCTCCGACTGCCTTACGAGCCGGGGTCT
Source organism: Lissotriton helveticus (assembly GCF_964261635.1). Taxonomy (NCBI): domain Eukaryota; kingdom Metazoa; phylum Chordata; class Amphibia; order Caudata; family Salamandridae; genus Lissotriton; species Lissotriton helveticus. The sequence goes on along the minus strand of NC_136057.1, from coordinate 1,879,029,741 downwards.
CGATTACTGGCCCCGCCGGGTCGCAACTGCACAACATCGGCTGTGAGACCTGGACAGAGACCGGCCCCTTGCCTCAGAAACGAACCTCCTGGCCTGGAGTATGTGGAGAGCGATTAACCTGATACACGCAAAGGAGCATTGTTGTCATCGCCGGGCTGCCCTTCGGGGGGGTTTCTGGCCCGGAGCCTGAGCTACCGCCAGAGTGAGGCCACAGATCGGCATTCGTGATCTGCTACCCGAAGGTGCACTCTACGACACCGGACGACCCCACTCCAGTTATCCTGCCAGGTGACATTGGATACTCACTGATGTTGAGAACGGAGCGATGGGCGGTAGCCCGGGGACAGTATGAGCCGTCTTTGCGGACCGTGCTGGCCGCCATTGGGGACCTACACTCCATTGTGAAGGCGAGGCTTCATGAACTGGTCGCCGACGACTCTGGCATCGAGCGATCGTGCCTGGCGCCTGCTCCTTCTGAACACCGGCATAATCTGGGTTGCCAGCTGGAGGACCGGGACCACGGCCGTGTACCCGATTTGCCTCCACTGTCCCTGTCCCGGGGCGCTATTGACCTCACTACTATGGAAGGGAATTCGCTTCCACCGCCGGGTGCCTGGGCTGTTGGAATCACGGCGTGCTTCTTCCCTATCCCGGGGTTTGATGGCGACCGATGGATGTATGGCCCCTCTGCTGTCCCTGTAGACTGTGCGGAGCTGTGGACTGTTGTGGCCGGGACATTGACTTGGTAGTGGGGACCACGGTAGCTACGGAGGGCTACGAGGTGAACTGTAGTCCGAGTAGACTTGCACCACCGGTTATTGTCTTGTTCGGCCGTTTTGATTCTTCGAGGGCTCCAGTGGCACTACCAGACTGTGTTTGCTCGATGCTTCGGAAGGGACAAGGATGATACGGTTGGTCGGAGACGAAAAGCTGGGGCGTTGGGAATGGAGAGGGACACTGACGCATTGCATTGCGGGTGGTTGGATGCTGCTTAACGTCTTCCCTTCTTAGTCTTGTATGACCCGATTTCATGATTGTTGATTACGTTTAGGGCGATATGTGTCAGACGGGAGGAATGGGGAGTTTCCGGGGCGTTTATTCTGGTAGTTTCTCCTCCACCCTTTTTCTTTTTCTTCTTCTTTCTTCTCTTTATAACTCTACACTCTTACTATATTTCGGGTTTCGTTACGGGGCGACAGGCACGCTGCTAGGGGGGATAGGCCGTAGCCATCCGCAGGGGTGCAGGGTGGGGTTTTATTGTTTCCGTTTTTTGTTTCTATGGCCTTTTTTCCTTGCTTTTCTGGCTTTCCTTTCACTTCTTTCTTCTGGGTTTGGAGTCAATATATTGGGTTACTCTTTGAGATCTCGAGGATATGACGTAGTCTGTGCCTCAACATTCTCTGTGTCATTGACAGTAATGGGCGAGTGCTTGACTGTTGCGCATAGTGATTGTATGCCTGCCTATCCTCAGTCATTCGTCTAATTGATATCGTGTATGTGTCGGATTCGTTCATTTGGCCCGCTCATTTCAATGATTATGTTCTAAAGTCTGGCACCTGATTCCTTCCCCCCTTTCTTCTCTATTTTTCTATTCCATAGGGGAATTTCTTTCATACTATTTGATTTCATCCTGATTCTAAAATGAAAATTAAACCTCATGTATCCTGATATTATGATCTGTGTGTGCCGCTTAGTTTATGCTTTTAATGTGCTGCCGTGCCTCCGGGATGTTCGACTGAATAGCCGTGTACACTTTTGTATAAATAAAGGTTTAAAAAAAAAAAAAAAAAAAAAAACATGGATCAAGAAACTTGCTGACATTTCTGCAAACCCTGTCAGACATTATATACGACCTATAACATTGCCGACCATGTGAAACAACTCACCTATAGTCACAGATCAACAAAAAAACAAAACTTCAACAACCATCATGGTCAATCAAATCTGACAGAGAATTCGCTCAGGTTTGTTCTTTAGGTCTTCTTCATCAGATGGCTCTTAGTCCAGCTTCTCACTGCAGTGATGAAACCCTCCCAATACTTGGTATTCTGCTGTATTGGGGAAGTGGGAGTGAGAATAGGTTAGTACAGCAGGACTGGTTGGATGTGTTCCTTCTACATTGAGTGCCTGTAATTTCCTAGTTTCTTCTTTGGTTATGGGGATAATGGGGTTAGTACTGCTTCAGTTAGTTATTTAAATCTCTTAAGGTATTTTACATCTCACAGTTCAATATTTAAGCCCTTGCATGAACAGTTTCCCAGTTTGGTGCACTGATAACATCGATAGGCTTTAGGACCCAGGATGTTAAACCCATGTTTCTAACCAGTCAGAGAGTCCCATGGGGCAAAAAGGGGGAGGAGGGAATGGGATCTGGTCCAGGAGTGTTGCCTAGGTTCGACTCCGCACTTGGGGTCCTCGATGGTGCGGACACCTATGCATAAGGATGGATCATTTTCTCCATCTTGTATAATGCTTTCTCATAGTCCAGCAAGTAGGTCGGAGAGATCAAGCATTTTTGCTTGGCTAATTGCAACTAAAAGACAGGTCCCAATGCTAGCCTCAAAAGGCTGCTTATTCTGCTTAGAAAAATTATTCAATTTTTAGATCCTGTTGCCAGGATGCAATTGCTGCCATCATAATGTGAAATAGTGAGATTATTATTAGACTTTAAGCTTAGAATGTTTTGTTCAACAAATATGCCTCATACTTTCCAAAGATTGGGCCTTTGGGTGTTCTTTCTTGGTGTGGACTGTGGCCCTGTCCCACTTCTACTCAGCCTATACACCTAAACAAACATCTGTATACAATGGAAGGTGTAGTGTTCAAATAAGTAACATGGATGGACACAGAGCACAGTATCCTCAGCTTAGTATACAATTAGGCATCCCTATTTTGTTAACTCATTGTATGGAACTTAAGGGCCTTGTGAGGGTCACCAGGAGGGCTTCGGGTAAGACACAAAGGAGATTAGCAACCTCCTGGAGTCCAATGATGCACAATACTCACTTCTGTTTTGCAGTGTTTTAGGGTGCTCTGGCATATGGCAGCAGCCTAATGCTATATAAACTTTTAAACAGACCGACTCAGAAACAAAGAGAGCAAGATAGAGAGTAAAAAAGAGAGAGGAAGAAAGAAGGAAAGAAATAAAGAAGGAAAGAAAGAAAAAAGTGTTTCAGAGGAGCCTGCTGCCGAACACTAGGGTTTCAAATACCAAGGCTGCCTACTCTTTGATAACACCACTCCAAGCTTCTTTCTCTCACCACATTACTTTCCCTTTCTCTTTACCGCTCTCTTGTAGGTTATTTTGCATCACTGTATTCTGTCTTTGTCACTGTTTTCGCATTTTTTTCTTCCTACTCCTGTCTCAGATTAGCTCTGGCTTGCTTTGGGTCAAGGTCCGACACCGAAAAATAAAACGGGGCCCCTTAAAGTGGGTGTCGAAGCCCATCACCCGGAGCAGCAACCGGCACACATGAAACACGGATAGTGCAATCCTGCAGATTTCAACCATGGACAGCTTCATAGTAGTGTAGTGCAGATAGATCCCTGAAGCCTGGTGCTGTCCGCAGCCTAGCTACTCTACCTTAACTCCTCAGAATTCAGGGAGCTTTGAAGCAGAGTGCTAGTGTGAGAACAGTCACTCTAATATCACTTCAATGTGCCCCACAGAGGACAGCACAGAACCTTGAAGCAAAGTGCTGGCCACAGCCTAGCTTCTACAACTCACCTTACACAGCACATCAGCGCGCCACACAGTCTACACTACTATTAGAAACAACATTACTGTCTGCTAACTCACATTTGCTCCCTGATGCATCCCCGGGGTTTTAAGTGGAATGGAACAAGTGTGTGTGGGTGGGGACGGGTGAGCGGGCCTGATGGGACGGCCAAAATGGGTGTGGCCTAAGACGCATAAATAGGCGTCCGTTCCAATGGGGTACAGCCTGTAAGATTAAATGTGTGACTTAAAAACATGCAAAGTAAAATCATATGATGACCACAGTACTACCTGACCAGTACTTTGGGGTCTCTATAAACATGCATCAAAAACTGGAAAGTCACCAACAACATGCACCAAAACAAGGCAGTCTTATTGGATTTGTCAGTGCTTGATACCAATATCAGATAACGAGTAACAATGATTTTGTTGTGAATAATTAGAATTTGAAAAAGAATTCCATTCTGAAAATATGAGTGAATTAAACTTAAGACGTGGAAAGGGGAGGTAGCCATCAGACTGTCTCAAGCACTCCCATGCTTCCAGTTTCACCACTTTCCTCTGCAGTTTCCCTGATAGAAACCTATCCCATTTTCTTATTGCACTTTCTGCTTCCGCACCCTCTTTTCACTGTCTCCTACATGTGCTTCACTGCACCTCTTTCGCTTCTCAGCCACTATACGCACAATGTACCCACTCACCTGTAAGCACTCTTATTTTGCTTTAGTTTCGCACTGTCATTATGTTGATAGCTGTGCACCTCTTTCACACACGCTCGCATTGAAGGACAATTGCACTTTTAACATATGACCATTGCTCTGCAGTATCTGCAGAGAGGCCTAGGACAGGATGATCCCGTTTATGACCTACAGACAGACACTGTGAGAAACTCGCAGCCTTAACTTCAGAGCTCACAATTATGTAAATACCCACCCACAACCTGAACTCACACCAACACTGGAGACGATTAAGTTCACATTAGCACTATACAACATAGGACATCATTATAGGGTCTGCCAAGGACCCGTTTCAACGTCTGTGTATATTTACTGCCAGGTCTCAAAGCCGGAGAGACCCAGCTCACTTCAAGGCCCTGTTCATTCTCAACATCCGCTCCACCTTCCAATTTCCTCTACACCACATCTAAAGTTATGGTTCAACGTTACCCACATAATAAACTGTGTGCTGTTGCAGTGGCCCCATCACACGATATCCCAATGGTTGCCGACAAACCATGGTAGTGGATCTTGTACCGAGCATGACCAGAGGACTTCGAGTGAGTCGATAAATAGGTGATTTAGCACTTCAGAGTGGTCTAAAACGCAAAAATCAATGACATGAAATGTTGACTGTGCAATAGGACGTAGGCCTCACAGAAAGTGGAAATCAATTGCTGCACATCAAGAAGGGATCGCAAAATAAACGCATAGGCGTTCCCCTAAATGTGAACCTTCCCATCAAACTGAGCTAGAGTCCCCCATGTGCAACACATGCGCCCCCATTCAAACATCATACCTAGAAAGGACAGCAGGCTTCGCTCCTCCTCGGTGCTGCTATCCAGCCATTCAGCCTCGCCGGGCGAGAGGAAGTTCATGGTGACGCGAGAGCTAGAGACTGGGCAACGCAAAGGGTATGGAGACCGGCCTGGAGATCCCGGCAAATTCTACGGCACCTGGGTATAGCGCTGCAGAGGAGTCCGCAATATCCTGTCTGGAGGGTCCATCAGTGAAGGCCCGGCTGGACGAGGTACAACAGCCTGAAGTCTGTGTAGGAAATACTTTAGTTTGAAAGGTCCAATATTCCCCAAACAAGATCTTGGATGGACAAGGTGTTAGCAGACCAGCCTGGAGGACACCAGTAACTCCACGGTGCCAGGATGTAGCACTGAGAACAAGCTCCCCCAATAAGGTGTTCAGAGGGCCTACTGAGGAAGGCCTGGATGGGGTAGGTGGTAGAGCGCGAGGTAGATAGAGGAGGCTGTCGGAGGCCCAAGATGCCTGGAACAAGCTGCAAGTGCAGGGCCTACACAACACCGAAATTCACGTGGCAAGAAGTCTAAGCACTTGCATCAATAGACTTAGAGTTTTTGCACCTACAGTTGACCACTAGTCCACGCACTTCCAACATCAGCCAGTAAGGATGGCTTTGCCCGCCTGGGGCCCGTCTCTCGACTTGTCCAGGCATCAGAATTCAGGCAGGAGTCTTCCCACATTTAGAAGATTTTTCACCCAAGTTTACCATCCGTGCATGAAAAGGGAGCCTTCCGTTCTGCTGCCTTCATGCCCTCGCCTTTGTATTCCCACGTAGAGGCGAAGTCTTCCCCGAGAAACAAGGTGGCCGCCTCCGCCGGACCCCACAGTCCGCACTGGCCCCTTCCGGCCCCGCTCGGAGGGACAGATGCTTCTCTACATAATTTTCTTTATGCAAAGCCGGGCTGATCAATCTGTGAGGAGCGAGCCCTCGGAGATCCTCCCTCCCCCGCCCGCACCCCTCTCCTCCTGCAAGAGGGGCGCATTGATCGCCCATAATGGAATCCGCTGGTGGCGGCCAGCAGCGGCATCAGGGCTATTAGAAGGGGCCTTCCTCATTACACAGAGAGCCCGACTGGGCCAGGGCCCGGGCCGCGTGCAGGTCTAGTCTGGGAGGGGGCGGGGCGCGCGCGGAGGGTGGGGGAGGTCGAAGGCAGCAAAGACAAGAGGGAGAACAAAAGAGGAGGGGAGGGGCTGCGGAGGGGGGAGGGATAATCCGGGCGGGGGGTAAGGGGGGCGAGGAGGATGAATGAAGGTGGGAGTGCAACAGGGAAAGGGGTCGAGGAAAGCTGAGGAACAAGTGTGCATGGGGAGGATGCTAAAAAACAGAAGTGAGGCAGGTTGTATGAGGAGAGGGAGCAGGATGGGGAAGGCTGGATTAGGAGCCTAAAACGGGAGGAGACGCTAAAAAAATGTTTTCGAAAAAGAACGCCACTGGCAATTTTAACTAATAAACAAGCATTTGCAAAGCCATAAAATCTGGATTTTTGTATGGGGAAGAGTGTTTTCTAATGTTATGAATTTGGAAGAGCGCAGCTATTAAGCCCCCGAGGGCTTAATAGCCGTCGCTCCTAGCGTTTAAAGGAAAACAGCAACTTGACCGGGGGCAGACCAGCAATTTAATAGTTTGGATTTCAGTTTTTTTTCTTCCTGACGATCAGGATATTGGGGTAGATTTCAGGAAGAGAGGTAAAAGCCAACAAAGCTAAAATACAGTTAGTTACTGTGTGTGGTGCCCCAGTCCCCATCTGTCATGGGCTGAAATTCTTAGAATTAAGCAATCTTATGACCTACAACAATATGGAAGCAGGTCGCAGAGCCCATTTGATGAACTGACTGCATTAGCATAGCAGTGTTAAACTGTGCCCTCACAGAAGAGGGCTGTGAAAAACTCAGGCGTTTGTGTTGAAATATTTGTAATATTGCCTGGTATATACTATTAACACCAGGGCAGTATTTTTGTTGCATCTTTAATAAAGCCTAAGGTGGGTGCACACCCTTGTGAAAAAGAGCTGTATATTCAACATATCATGAGATGAAAGATAAAGAAATGAATGTACAAGGGTGACTCGCGCTTAGCACTGCATCCATACTTCTGAAAGGCTAAGGCACACAAACAGTATGCATTTCCATAAAAATATAAATCAGCAATTAAAATGTCATGTGAGCAGAAGAAAGACACCAAAGAGCATCAACTGCCTATTAAAACTGTCACATCTGCAGTTTAACAAAAAGACTACTTGTTGCCTCAAGAATGAAATCCAATGGGACCCGAATGGGGACGATATTATAAACCTTGAAAAGCCACTGCCATTATAAACACTCAATCCAAGCAATGGCTAAGCATGAAAAAAAATATGAAACCCAATGGCTCACAGAAGCAGCCCCGATACCCACTATCAGTATAACTATTCTACTTTTTCTTAACCATGGATGATAATTCTGATAAAAGAGGAGGTCCTCTATTGCCTGACCTAAACAGGTGATGTTGAGAAAACTAGGCATTCTATTAAAAGTATGTATTTATGTGCTTCATACAGCACAATTTGTCATATGATGAGAAGGACACTGGCAACACAGAAAACTAGGGAACACAGCCTATAAAACGTACTAGAGTAAATAATTAAGCCGTAATATACTCATCTGGTGCACTGGTTTTCAACTTCCTGCTTTCTTTAACGGCGATTGTAAGATTTCTACACCCTCTCATAGCTCTTGGGGATGACACTGTCAAAAGCAGTCCATAGTACAGGGGTGTGATCCAAGGCACATAAACAGATGTATCAAAGGCAGGTCACACAATTCAAAGGTGTGACTACATGTACTTTATAGAACAATGAAGTCATCACAGGTACTTCACAGCGCAAGGGTGTTTTCAAAGGAACATTACACCTGAGAAAGAGGAGTTATAGGCACTTCACAGCACAAAGGTGTGCTCAGAGGCAGTTCATCAAAAAGAAGAGCATTGGAACCGAACAGTTTGGACCTAAAAAGAAGGCCTTCTCATAGCAATACATCAGCAGCTCAGAGTTAGGAAATCCCTAATACTGCACGAGAACCAAAGACATACAATGACTATATGTTATGTAGAGCGCACTATATGTGATGCTATATGTTATGTAGAGCACACTATATGTGATGCTATATGTTATGTAGAGCACACTATTAACTATGGAACAATGTGAGTACATAAGCATGCAGGCTAGCAGAATAGCCCTCAATTACAAGGAGCAAGAAATTAGACTTGAATCCTGTACTGAAATGTGGCACGCATTGTAGTGTAACAGGCAAGCTCCATCTTTTAATACTGTGCCGCCACTGACTGAGAAGGCCAGAAGTGTCTCTTTATACTGTGCTCTGCAAAAAGACAGCCCCATCTCTTAATATTGCACCGATGTTGTCCAAGTCACGAAACCAACCCTATTTCGTGGAGAAGTGTGGCTCAGGGGTTAGAGGCAGCAGACCTGGAAGCTGAGATCGGTCCTGGACCAGGGTTCAATTCCCCGCCTCGGCGGGGTCTTTGGCTAAAAAAATTCCACGGACTCGATAATTCTCGCCCCGGTGCCTCCTCGACTCACGGGTTCACACTCTGCGACTCTGGGCAATAGCTTGCTTAATCTCCACAACGGCCCCTCGCGGCGGGATGCCTTACTTTCACCTTGTGGATACCCTGCTATCTCACAGGGGAATACCAGGAAGGGTTCCCTAAGCAAGCGCCGGGAAACCCACTGCGGGTAGCTGTGCGCTATATAAGCTCAACTACATTTACATTTATTTCGTAACATAGTGCTCCAACAACCGCTTACCACAAACCCATTCACTCCGTATATTGCGACCTTGAGTGCCACTGAGTGAGAATGCATGCTCTGTCTTATCACTGCTACTGAGTGACAAGGCAAGTCCCATCTTTTAATACTGATTCTTGGCCGAGGCACCATCATGAAATACTGTTTCCAAAGTGACCACAGGGCCAGAAGGCCAGCCATGTGCATTAATACTGTACCACTGTGTCCCAACGCCAGTCTTGTCTCAATGTAATGTACCGCTCTCCACCGAGGCAGCAAGCCCCGCCTCTTAAAATGATGCCTTATGGGTCACCGGGTGGACAGCTTATTTCCATCTTGTAATAGTGCACCATGACCCCTCTGATTGTGTACTCTATCTACCACTAGGTTACAAGGCTCACTCCACTCTTAACACTGTGCTCATTCTCTAAGGGATGGTGAGGTCAGCACAGTGTTATAACACGTTGCTGGTCTGCTACACTGAATGAAAAGGCTACACCGCTGATTTCCCATACTTAAAGTAGTATGAGTAAGTGAGAAGTAAAAAGTTTCTCACTAACGCAGAAATGGTAGGTGTGAGTAGTTCTGCCATTAATTGTGACTGCTACATTATACACAGAACCAGTGACAGGCAGTTTTATCACTTAAAATGGCTCCAGTCTTATTACCGGCTGCACTTGCAAAGACCCCAACCCAACGCACAAGGGATGTCCCGATAAAACAGTCTGAGGCTCACTGGGCAATTATAGTCGAGGCGTGTTCACAGATGGTTCGGGCATTCGCTTATAACGGTGCCCTGAAATGGAGCGGGCACTCCTTAATAATAATTCCCTGCGGCTGAGGGTACTCCAAAACGAACGCCCTGGACATTGACAGAAATCTTTAATAATAAATCCCTGTGCAGGAGGACAGTTCAATAGTAATGTACTGGAAAGGTACGGTTCAGTAATGTCCAGAATGGATGCAGGCATGCTAATAGTCACGATCTGAACAATGAAGGTACTTTGTAATAATAATGCCCTGGGCCGGAGGACACTCCAGTACTAATTCCCTGCAATGGGAGGGCACTCTAATAATGCCCTGGACTTGTGACACAGCTCTTTAATAATAAGGCCCTGGACATAGCAGGGCGGGCTAATATTAATGCCCTGGACTGAGACGGGGCTCTGTAATAAAAGTAATAACGTCCATTCTAACACTACTGGAACAGAGTCCCCGCCCCTAAAAGTTTCCAGCTGTAACGTGCTGCACTAACTGACAGAAGCGCTGAGTCCACGAATATAATAAAGCGCACACAGATAATTTAATTTCTCATCTCTTAATGCCTATGCGGTGCAGTCATAGCTCAGCACTACCCGGAACTGCAAGGACAGCAGTGCTGGCTCTGCTTAGGCAGACGGTGCCAACCTCGCCTGCACTCCGGGTAGCAGGAGGCAGGCCTGGCACAGGCGTTCCAAAGGCATAGGGTCTGTAGCAATGCCAGTACCCCCCCACCAACACGTAGAACATTTTAGGTACATTCGGCAGGCACTTTCTTCCGGGCCGACTTTCCCCTCAATGCTGCGAGGTCGAGTCGCAGTAGGAAGGTGAAAACAAAACATCACACAACGTGGAAGACAGGCTACGGATCCCTGCTGGCACATGGTTCAGTTGGCCTATAATGAAACACGTGCCCTCTTGGCTAGTGATGGAGCGAGGGTGAAAAACAAATTGTATACCCCTTGTTAAATTGCCTTCCCATAACTGTAATATGTATTAATCGTGTGGTTTTAAAATTAACCAACGTAGAATAGAAAGCACACACAAATACATGTGGGATACTAATATGCTTGTGTTGCAAATTTATTCCATTAAATTTGTGAAGCCGTCTTACTAATATAGTGCGGAAATGCTATAATCTAATGAAAGGCTTTGCATGAATGCATTCTAAATGTATTATTGTGGCAGAAATTATGGAGAATGGTAAGAAAACAATGCAGAACTGTGGCTTAAAAGGCTAGGTAACCACTAACAGGGTGAACATAGAGTGGGGGTGGTAAACAGAAGGGTTCTACTTCAAAATCTAACGTTTAATTGTGTTTGTTTCTATAATAGTTCCCGTTATGGCCCATACGGCCTAGTAGATTATGGAAGGTGTGCGAGACTCCAAGTGAGTGTTCCTCCACGCATGCGCGATTGTGCTCGAGAGATGTGCAAGCAGCCTGTGCCTGTGCGGCTGATGTCAAGATCAGCGTGGTCTGAAAAGCAGAATGGTGCCAAGTTAAAGATGTCCGTGTCATGAGCCTGGGAAAAATTATGAAAGTGACAAGTTAAAGGACAAAGGTGAAGGAGTGTAATAATGAACAATCGGAACCTTATTATGCATGAAGCCATGACTAAGGGGAAATATGGACAATGAGGAGATGAGGTTATCCTCATCCACCCCTTGAACGGACCAATGAGAATTGAATGAGGACCCTAAAAGTTTCAAATTTTAGATAGATCGGGAAAAAGGGTATAAAAGAGGTCGTTTGGAGGAAAGAAGGAAGCGTGCTTTTGAATTATTTTTCGCACCACGACATGCTGTCGGACTGATTGATTTTTCATGGTGCAAAGACTTTGAAATTTCTTGACTTTAACTTTTGATGGGGACGGAGTCCTGATGGGAGGTGAACATCGAGAAAGAATAGAAAGGCTGTTTTTGGGAACCATTCTACTCCAACTCTGATTCTCATTGCCGATACAATTGGTAATATGTCTTTGTCTTATTTTTCTGAACTATTCTGCAAATAAATGTAAACTGTGTGAATTTAATCTTCTTTTTCTTTAGGTGAATTTAACGGGTTTAATGATGTTCGAATTAAAAGGTCAAATAAAATAAGGTCATGCTAGGAGATTAAATCTTTAAATAAAAATTAAATAAATGAAGAATTAAGCTGATCTTTTTGTCCATTAGTTAACTTTTACTAGCTTATCCATTGACCAAACAGTGGGGTGTTTTAATGTTTTCTTAAGAGTAAAACCATGGTAAGATCCAATAAACTTCAGATGTATATAGTGTTTAACATTTAGATTAAATTGATGAAGTAGGACACTCCGCTATTCCAGCAGCTCATTCCTCTGATTTTCACTGATCTTGGGAGGAGGGTGATGTGTGAATGAATGACTCGCGGTGTTATGGGCCCCACCGACGAGTAATATGTGATAGCTCCTAGGGTATACAGTGATGGTTTGGAGGTTTGGTTTGGAGCAACGCTGGATCACTAGGAACACATGGGCTCGCTTATATATTGCTTAAGGTGGGCCTTTCGCTGAGAAGCCACGTGTGACGTGCAGCATTTACGTGTTCATAAGGTATCACACAATGCAACACAACAGGGGACTATGTGTCAACCTGCGACTCAAAATCAAAGCAAGAATGGCACTCAAAGGCGTGTACCAGAGAGCAAACACACACAAAATCACTATAGAGTTACCGGACTACGTGTACAGATGAGATGCACCAAACGGGGCTCAACTGGCACCACATGGGCACAAAGAGTTCCACTGGCCAATAGGAGGAGACAAAGCTAAGCGCAAGTCCAATCTACCAATCATGACGATACTTCCATCTGAGGTCACGCCGAGCTCCCGACTACAAGAATTTATTGAGGAGAAGAAATACGGGCAATGCCGCCCTGCTGGAGGGAGAGACATTTTGTTTTTAGGACGGTAATTGTGGAAAGTAGATGGGAACCGTATGCCAGGCTGTCACGAGACGGACGTAAACATAACCAAAAGTGCTTTGGGGTATTCATGCCCTTCACCCAACTACCAATGCCCTCCTGGCCCCCCACAGTCTGCATGAAGGCTTTAAGCAAGCACGACCCTTGAAGGCTGTGCCCATCAATACCAACCATGCAGCGTTCTCAGTCTCAAGCCACGGGGTACAGGGGCCAGTGGCTCCCACCATGTGCACCCAGCCGACTTGCAGAAGTTAGTCCAACTAATTCATTTTGGTGCCAAAATCCCTTCTTCGCCACACACTATTTAGACATCGTTCAGATACAACCCCTTTCACCGTTTTCAATGAAGACAATGCAACATGAAAAGTAAAATAAAAATAAACTCGTTCTAGTGCCGCTCACAGAAATTGGCATCGATAAATGGTTCTTAATTACTGTGCAACTGGAACCCTTCCAGCATAGCGAGCAAGTGGATGCCCATACACTGTGCCAAGAGATAAATGACCACATACTGTGCAAAAGGAAAGAATGATGCTGGCTTCTAATCCCACCTCTTCTTCCTGGGTATCTGCATTACATTCAGAAACGCTAGCAAATCGCTGCCAGCATGCAGTGTTTCTGAAAACTTTCTACACAGAGAAATCTCGCTTTCTAAATATATTTTAAGACTTGCCCAGTCCTTTTCTAATTCCACCTTTGTTAAAGGAAAAAAGGAAATAGGTTAAAGAGGGAGAAGCATCAATGAAGAAACCAATACTGTCAAAGCCAATAGGACTAGCATTACCTGCTAACCTTTACACTTTGTCAATGCCTGTTTTATTAAACTTTATTTCTGAAGAAGTGCCAGGCTTTCGCCGATATACAAAAAAAAAAAGACCAAAAGAAAAAATATTCTTTTTGGCTTCTCAAAGCACACTTTGTCATGGTAGCAGTGGTTAACTGCTATGTGTGTGGATGTGCTCTTTGTGAAAGACCAGAATGTCGACAGTCAAAGTAAAATTTGCCAATGGCAGAAGTGGGCTGACCCGCTTCCTCATGCTGTAAACTGAAGTGGGCATTAGAAAAATGTGAACGACACAACGGACCAATGAATGAAGAGGGCTGGCTGAACATTCTTACAAGTAAATACATTATATATACATATATATAATATCACATTTAAATACTTGATGTGAAATCGTGGGTATGAAGTTTATTATGACAGACATGGCTTCTCAGATGTACAGAGGGTATTTCCTCTATGTTTATGGAGGGGGATGTGCCTAAAATGGCAATGAATCTGGAGCGTTTCACAAGCAAGACTGAACAAGCATTTCCAATGCAACGGTTTCCCCTTTGCAAAAGTTAGAGCTATTGGCATTGTAAATGACAACATTTTTATTTGTGTTGGTTTTGAAAACAGATAAATAAATGGCATTGTCATTTACAATGCCAATAGCTTAATCTCTCGCAAATGCCACACACACACACCCATAGAGTCCCCCCACACAGAGCCCCCCACACGCACACATAGCCCCCCACACATACACCCACACAGAGCCCCCCACACACACAACCACACAGAGCCCCCCCACACACCCACAGAGCCCCCCCAAACACACCCACACAGAGCCCCCCCAAACACACCCACACAGAGCCCCCCCCACACACCCACACAGAGCCCCCCAAACACACCCACACAGAGCCCCCCCACACACACACCCACACAGAGCCCCCCCACACACTGCGAGCCCCCCTCACACTGCGAGACCCCCCACACATCCGCTATCCAAGAGCAAAAGTAGAGGAAAGTGACCCGGGTGGGCAGGTTAAGCACAGCGGCCGTCATGGAGGTAAAGAGGGTGAACGCCAAACACCCCAGAGGGCTTTACAAGACCTGCGACGACCCCCGGATCACGACGCTGCACCTCTGATGAAGCGCTACCGGGATCCTGTCCAATGGCAGAGCGAGCCAGAAACTTTACACCACCAGCATTTGGCGTTATGGTTCCCATCGTGTGGGGCCCTATCGCAGCCCCGACTGACTGCGGCTGCCCCCTTGGTTTTGTGATTTGGTCCTGCCATTGTTTGGTTACACTTTCATAAGTACTCCTGTTTGCCATCGCCCTAGTGTCTGTTCCACCCGAGTCCCTATAACTGCCCCGCCAATCAGACCCACGCCACACCCCCATTTCCACAATCACCTACCATATCCGTTCCACCAAAGCATTCGTAAATGGTCTATTTTTTTTTAAGTAGGGGAGTAGTTGCCGTGTGGCCCGGGCACCAGAAGTGAGACTCCTGCTTACGCCCTTGACTAATATGGCTTTATCTTGCACAAATTCATGTATTTCACTGAGCTCTGGTTTGGCTTTCACACTAGGGATCAGTCAGAGTGGCTAATTGAAAAGGAAACATTCTGTAGCGCCTGGAAGCACCTAGCCGAGATTCAGTGTACAACACTTTTTCTTTGCCACGTCTAACTTACGCCACTCACGTCCGTCCCCTGATGTACCCACCATCTCCCCATCACGCCTCTCCTTTTGCCCCTCTTTCTGCCCTTCGACCTCATCCCTGCCTCCCCCGCACCTGGCCCTCATTCCATGAAAAGCTCACCTGGCGCACGTGAGCGTCCGCAGCGCTTCTTCCTCCACCTACTACAGACGCTGCACTCTCTGCGGGTCCCATCAGCACCCCGGCGCCCTCAAAGAAAGCAATAACAAAGAAAGGACATGCCCATGCCAGCCTTCCATGCCATTCTCCCAGCCCCTCTGCCTTCGGCTGCTGCTCTCCACCAAGCAACCCTGGAAACGCATTCACGCCAGGCCCCCCTCGGCGGAGAGAGCACGACCGTCTCCGCAAGGATGAAACTAACTGTGAGCTCTCGCAGGGCTGGAGATCTCGCTCAGCAGCTGAGGGCAACCCTCAGCCGACCGAGCCTTTCCCGCCCCCGGAGCAGTCTAATCGCCCACCTTCATTCATCCTCACTTTTTCAAGTTCTCACCCTCCTCGGCGAGGGGCCGCTGGAATCCGATCAGAGGCGTTCGAAAGTTATTCATGCAAACAGCACGAGCACCCCAAATCTTACCTATTCAGTGAGGAGCTAAACAGGCATTTTTCTGGGGCCAGCACATTGGTGGGATGACAAATTGTCTGCAATCCTAGCCAACGCTTTAAAAACAAGCATTAAGCACGGGCACACGGACAGCGGGAGGGGGGGGGCGGGAACGGTCAAACGGACAGCGGGATGGGGCGGATTAACTGCACACGGACAGCGGGAGGGGGGGCGGGAATGGGCAAACGGACAGCGGGAGGGGGGGCGGGAACGGGCACAAGAAGGCTCGAAAAATAAAACAGCACTCACCTGGACATCTTCCGGCGGCAAATGATCAAAACATGGCGTCCAAAAAAAAATAAATAATAAACACGCCCACCGCCGCATGACGTAGCGAAAAGCCTAAAAATCGCCGGAACGCCCACGAATCTGCTCCGGCATTGACGGACAGATCTCTGTTCCAATGGCTAGCCTCCATTTATGGAGCTAGCCAATGGAACAGAGGGGCGGGACTACACACACACACTGTACACAAAAGTTTTCGCCTGCGCGAAACGCTGCTTGCGCAGCTTTCGACAGGCTGCAAGTGCCGAAACGCATCTCTTTCAGAATTGCATCAATAAAATCGAGTTGCCCCCACCAAAAGTGCACGGTCTGTTTGGGGGCAAGGAGCGAGTAGGAATATATATATTTAGTAAAAACCAACAGGTCCTGGGAAACACCAGGCCAAAAATGTGTTGCAGTCACTTGAATGAAAGCTTCTTCAGAGCCGCACAACTTGGTGCAGAGTCAGTAAGTCTCAGATGACTTTGACAATATGAGAGAGATGGCTTTCCTCATGAAATGGCTGAACAGTATCAGTTTTCTACATTGCATGCAGTGTCGATTAACTGGCTCACTGGGGTCCCTCACCCCTTCAGCATACTAATGTGGTATGGATTTTCCCTCTGACCAGGTTCCTTGAAACATCTGTGATCCACACAAGCTTCTCGTCTCATTGTGGAAGCATCTCATGATAAAGGTGCTTTGGGAGGGGTAGTTAATTCTCCATGTTTGCTGTATGGAGCCTGCTGGGGCGAGAGCATACAGCTGCATATTTGATATGCAGCCAATGTTCCCATCTCCCAGTTGTGGCATTGATGCTCTTTCAGATGTTCCTGAGGAGGCCACACTTGCAGGAAGCCATCAAGCCCAGAATAGGCGAGCTCCAGCTACCATTAAGGATCAGCATTGGTCTGAAGGGAAAGACAATTGTATTGGATCCGTCACAGTCTTTCTGATTGACACTTTCTTATGATCTTTGTGTCCCACCGGGCTCTTTAGTATTGGGTATTCCGCACTGGCCTGCATATGGACTTGCTGTGGTTCGTCTTTAACCACAGATTCTGCAGGACAATTGAAAGTGTCACAGATTGTTTTGCGAAAGTTTCCTTGCAGGAGACAATCATCCAATAAGGAGTAAAGATTTATCTACATTGCTCTGAGATATGATATCTTATCATGAACCATACACTTCAAGGTGTTCGGCGCAATCTTCATCCAGCAGACTCCTCATCAATATGAGATCCAAAAGGAGAAGAACCTGAGAAAGGTAAATTCAAAGCCTTTAGTGGCTACCAGCTTTCAGTCATGTGACGGAAGTCAGGAGGAGTGGAAGCCTAGATGTCACACAAGAGCATCTGTGTAGGGAAAGCATTGTTGCATCAGCCCTTGAACTAATCACCACCTTGGACATATCCAGAAGCCACTGGCCATCTCAAATCTGATCTCATCCTAGAGCAGACGCTCTGGCAATGGTTTCTAAGACTCCATCCAACACTAGCTGCTGTAAAGGAAGCAGCACAAACGTTATTACACCCAGTGGCCACATACCTACTTTCCTTTTAAGGAGGAATAGTGGAAGAAACGACTGGTTTTAATTTGGGGAACAAGACTCTTGATTCACATTCTTCCATTTCTTTTACATTTCTTTGTCAAAGCTGATGTCAAACATGAGATAAAGCTTGGATCCAGGAAAGCCTGTTATAATAGAACAGGTTGTAGGTCAGGTGCATTTTACTGCAGAGTTTCACAAACTCAGAGTTTATGGAAGAGCAGTTACGACACTGAGGTTAGACCCAGCTTTATTCATTATTAGAACATTGGAATGTTGGGCGCTCCATTGCAGACAATGGAGTGCTCCCTGCTTCTACGGGCCGGTAAAGGCCCGCAGAGCAACATTCCAATGTTCTACAAAGGCTTCTCAAAGTTCGAGGGGATTTATATGCCCTCGAGCTTCGAGAACCCTTTGTTTAATGTGTTAGAACATTCTGCCCTCTAGTGGCATAATGTTCTAATAGCCTTATAGCCCTTCGCAGCAGGGCTATACAGCTATTAAAGTCCCGCTGTTTCGTTAAAGTCCCTCGCCTTCGGCTCGGGCCTTTAACGATTCAGCGGGCCTTTAATAGCCGGTATAGCCCGCTACGGCGGGCTATAAGGCTATATTGGAATATTGGAATGTTGGGAGCTTCATTGAAGACAATGGAGCGCTCCGGGCTTATAATGGCTGGTAAAAGCCCAGAGTGCCAACGTTCCAATGTTTGTGGTTCACAGCTCTTGCTGTAAACTAAGATCCCAGGGAGCCAGAGGGGATTTAAATTCACTCAGCCTCCCTGAGGCCTTTGTTTTATTTGTTAGAACATTCTGCCCTCTATGGCGGGCTATACCTGCCATTAAAGGCCAACTCCAGCGTTAAAGGCCTGAGCCGAAGGCAAGAGTTTTGAAGAAAGGAGCGGGCCTTTTAAGGTCGATATAGTTCAGCTAAGGCGCGCTATAAGGCTATTAAAACATTCCACCACTACAAAGCAGAAGGTTCTAACAAATAAAACAAAGGCCTCACGGAGCCCAAGGGGATTGAAATCCTCTCGGGCTCCATGCAATAGCGGTGAACAAACAATGTAATGTTGAAGCTCCGGGCTGCTGCCAGCCATTAGTGGCCCGAAGCACTACATTGTTTTCAATGGAGCTCTCAGCATTCCAATGTTTTAATTTGTAATACATTAGTCTCTTTCACTGGAAGCATCATAAGTTAAATCTGACCCTGGGCAAGGGGTGTGGACTTTGAACTGGTACTGTGGTTTCTTCAAAGTGGGGTCACACTCTGGCAGAACAGCTAAAACCAGCTGCCGAGAAACACCTGGCCGCGCAGGTTGTACTGGCATTTATTAATTACTATTATTGGGGCCCTTGGCACTGCTTTTACCTTGGACCTAGGGAGGTCTTACAGTGGGTTGCAACAAGGTGAAAGATAGGTGAAATATTACCTTTGGCCTAGTTTCTGGACTACGACTTTGCTGTAGAGACAGAACATGCACATCTCTAAGCCCCCCCCAACCCCCAAGTGTTTCCTGAGATCAAACCAATCTTTAGCCCTGGAAACTGCATTTTTTGGGGAAACAGGGCTTTTTGCCACAGTATGAGTATGGCACACAATACACAAGACAAGTTAATCTTTTCCGGATTATTTCTCAAAATGGGAAGGGCATTTGTAACAATCACACTAGCATTCTAACGAAGGCGTAAACAAGGAAACAACGGTTTAAAACAATTACTGGCAAAATAAGATTCTAAAGTAATTGGATGACTTAACAGGTCCAACTAAAACAACATAATGTGTTAAAATACAAATGTAAAAGAAAGTAAGTGACAAATATTTCATCCAATGTCAAGGAGCCTTTTCTTTACAGAGAAGAATGTACTGAGGCTAACAATTAAGTGCACTTTAAGGTTCTGGAGTATTTAGTCTGTCTTGAGCAGCTGCTAAGCACCTCTTCAGTGACATTTCTGCTAACTACCTATAATTTTCACGTTTTATTATTAAAAAATAGCATTTAAAACGGGATTAACCAGACTATTTGTCTGTAGAACACAATTATTGATAGGTTGTGATTGGAAAGATATATTTATTGTATTAAAAAGTGCTCTAGGATCAGGTGCAGAAGGGAGCAGCTAGATCAGTGTTAATGAATTTAATGAAGATTCCATGATGCGAATGCCATTACCTTCTGGTGCCAGGAGAACATAGTCCACAGGCTGTGCCATAAATTTGTCCACATACCATGCCAAAGTAATACCCATCTGTCATCCCAATGAATATGTGCATATTATGCCAATGACAATTTACTGTGCCAGACAGCACCAGAAGACTGAGTCAAGACAACACTGCTCCTATGTTGCGCTACAGGATGCCCACGTATTCATGCCAAGGCTGACTGATTCATGCTGGCGTCAGTGCAGCACTTTTTAGAGGTATGCCTAATAGGGTTGGGTTAGAGTAGTCAACTTGTGACACTCTTGTTTGGACCAAGTTCCTGTTCATGGTTGATGGAAAGAAAGGACAATCTCAGTTTAAAGAAACGCTTCTTTTAGGATCAGGTGGACCGGAGATGCAAATAACTACTCACTACACAAACGCCCAAGTTTCAAACCAGTAAAGAAGGTTGATACATATGGCCAATGCAGAGGGGTCGAAATTGAATGCAGCAAGCAGTAATTATGTTATGCAGTAGGAATAAAAGTTACCGAACTGTGACAACCAGTCTGCAGGTTCGAGACTGTGCAAGGTTCACATGTACTGCATCTGGTAGAAGGGACCAGAAAAACGTGAAAAAATGTCAACAATTTATTTTGTGTGTTGATTGTATGTAGATGAATCAGGATGGCATTGACTGTAAGCCCACAATGCAGCAGTATGTGACCGACATTATCAGATTCTGTTTTCCACCAGCGGATACGGAAGCACGTGCACGCGCAGTAGGGAAGCTCTAGGGGGTTAGATCACACCTATCTAAAGTGATGTACCTGCATCAAAGTAGGATTCTGAAGCACTGGCGCACACCTCCCATCCCAAGTTAGCATGTTGGCGGCATTGGCCAGGGAGCAGAGCACAGCTGATGCTGAGTCATGCAAGAGACCAACACATCAGCTCTGTGCCAGACACAGGATTACTGGGTCCATCGTGTGGACAACCATTGAACGTGCCCAGACTACGCTAGGAGATACACACAGTGCTTGTATTTTGATGGATGCAGTGCTTGAAATGAAAACTAGAAGTGCAGGTACTCTGTACCAGAATACTTGCTTTTTTTGAGAAGTGCTGGCACTCTCCAATTAAAAGTAGGAAGTAAATGATAAGGTGAGTGTGGTTTAACTTATTAATTAAGTTTACTGCAGTGGCTCCACCCACTACATGAAGCGACCTCCTGGCCTGGTGATCGTAGGGCAACTGACAAGATGCCATTCAAACCCTGGCCAGTGTCCGCTCCATGCGCAGGACACATTCAAGGCATAACAACAATGAACGGGTCTGGCGCACAGATACCCAAGCTAATAACACTACAACACCATCCTCCTTATAAAACGAAAAAGGATTTGCAACCCCGAAACATGAATATACAAATCCTTAATAACTAACAAATATGAATATACATATTCTTAATATCTAACAAAGTCCTCAAATCTTTTAGGTGCTCTTATAACACGGCCTCTCGAACAATCTTAATCCACGATGACAGCTTCTTAGACTCAATTACTCCCCCCAGCTGTAACCAATGGCCCCAATCATGATCATTTTCAACACTCTCTGGCGCATAATATCAGCTTATGCAGAGGACACTCTCACCAGCTGCCTCTTGTTCTACCACCCTTTTCCTTCCACAAATGCAGCCCCCTTACTGACCTTGATCACGCGCTCAAGCAGTGAGAATTTTGACTCTCCTTTCCTTACTTTCAGAGGTTTCTTAATCAAAACCCAGTCACCAACTGACATATCCACGCTACTAATATGGTGTTTCCGGTCAAAATTTTCCTTCATTAGAGCCTGCTTCTCAGATGCCCTGGAGGACACCTTTCCCACTTTCACCTTAACATTCAACGCCTTTGTGATTTTGTTACAACCAGACATCTCACTCAACCAGGTTGGAAACAGTGAGGTATGTACCTCCCTTCCCCTAAATAAAGCAAAAGAGAACACACCTGTAGTACAGTAAGGGGAGGTATTGTAATTCCAAACATTCTGCTCGACAAACTCACATCCAAACCAGACGCCAAGGCAGTCTTTATTCCCCCTCTCCACCAGACCATTAGATGTTGGGGTGTATAATGCTACCTTAAGATGTTTTATATCCTTGCAGTGAAGACATTTACGCATTTTCTCTGACACTAAATGTGTGCCGTTGTCTGTCACAAGACTTTTGGGTGCACCTTTCAATAAGAATATCCTGTTTAGAAATGCAATAGTGCCTCAGCATCAGGTGTCTCAACAAAACTGAAATACATCCATTTAGAAAAATAATCGACAGCCAAAATAACATAACTCCTTTCATGATAAAGCACCGAATACGGCCCTGAAAAATCGAAGTCTACCTTTTCCCATGGAGCCTCAGGAAACTGCGTCGGTGTAACAGAGTTTTCATCGTGATAAAATGCTAGTCAGAAAGAAGGCACTCTGGGCAACTGTCAATCACCTTTTTAACCTGGCTATCCAAAGAAGGCCACCAATAGTGTTGCTTTATTTTCATCCCGGTCTTTGTAGAATCGAGATGCCCAAGATGTGTTCTGTTTATAATCGCACTGCGTATCTCGGCAGGTGGAACAAACCTGTCCCCCCACTGAACTATGCCATTTTCTACTGATAATTCTTCAGAAACCTGTGCGAAAACTCTCAAATCCCCATCTAGACATCTCGGTTCAGGCCAGCTGTGTGTGGTATACTCAATTACTTTACGTAACACCTCATCACTCTCACAGGCCACTTTCTGACCATCCTCTGATATTATGGAATCTTACTCAGTCACAGCGTCCACCACAGCCACGCACTCAATGTCCTCCACATTTGAATTTTCCTCATCATACTTCTCCATAAGTGATCTGGACAAGCAATCTGCCCAGAAACTCCTCCCACCAGAAATGAGCTTTACAACAAAATTATGTTCTTGAAGCTTAGATACAAGTATCGTGAGCCTACCAGGCATGCTATTGTTGTTAACTTTGTTGAAAATCTAAACCAATGGTTTGTGGTCAGTTGCTGCCCCAAATATACATTTTAAATGTATGGACCGCCCATACACATGCCAAAGCCTCCCACTCAATCATACTGTATTGTTGTTCGAACTGAGAGACCTGGACGTGAACGCTTCGGTCTGCTCGCATGCGTCCACTCACTGACTCAGCACAGCGCCAAGCCCGTGAATGCTAGCATCCACAGTTATAAGGGAAATACAATCATCTCTGAAACGCATGTAAAGTTTGTGCTGTAACAATCACTTTTTTTCACATTTCTGAATACTTCATCCAAATCCTCTGAACTTTGACCCTTTTCTAAGCAACATTCATAATGGTTCCACTGTTTGTGAGTAACTAGGCACAAAACTGGCATAATATTCAGCCAGGCCCAGGAACGAACGTAGAGAATCTTTTTCTGTGGGTACTCTGGCTTCTTCAATTGCCCTTACTTCGGTGCTAGACAGTGTGCCATAAGTACTCTAATTCCAGGACGGCAAATTTGCACTTATCAGTCCTGACTGTCATCTCTCTAGACTTCAGAATAGACAGCACACTCTTTAAAATAGCATTATGCTCCTCCAAAGTTGTTGCATGAATCAGAATATCGTCCAAGTACGCTTGCACCCTTTTTGTGTTTTGAAATAACGTATTCGTAAGTTTCTGAAACACGTTACCTGCCGATGCTAACCCTACAGTCAGCCGTAAAAACGTATACGCACCAAAAGGGGTCACAAATCTAGTCAAGTCCTGAGACTCAACAGACAAGGTCACCTGGTGATATGCTGATCTTAGCTCAATCAGAGAAAACAATCTTGCTCCTCGAAGGTTTGCCAATAACTCCTGAATTCTGGGCAGTGGGTGGCAATCCACGATTATGTTTTTATTGAGTGTGCGCAAATCTGCACAAAGTATGATCTGACTTTTTACGCTACACAAAGGGGGCCACCCACTGCGACGAATCGGTGGGTTGAATAATGCCCTGTGAACATAAATTTTGCAAGGTACATTTCAGTTCCTCCCATACATTTATAGAAACGGAACGCACTTCATGAGCCACAGGTTGAGCACTCGACACTAATCTTATGTGGTGTTCCAGACCAAACGGTGATCGATAATGCCACATGACCAAGCAGGAATGATACCAGTACCAGGCTGCAAGAAGTGAAGTGGTGGCCTTCACAGTAATGTCGAGTACTCTGTCTTGCAGCTGCTAGGCACTTCCGCGTTACAGCTGCCAGGCATACGCTTGATAGCGTATACCTTAATTGGGACAGAAATTAACTCGGCCCAATACAATATGGCTGTCACGTCCGGACGTAAGAACGCGACCGACGATGGCCAATCCTGTTGTGCAGTAAGATGTGCGAGCTTTTGAGTGCGCTCGCGGAGGAACGTACGAGCCAAACAGCGTGCAGCCAAACCTCCAGAAAACGCCGAAAAAGACTCAGGAACACGCCTCCGGTCCCAAACGCCTCAACGGTATGTCTGATCACGACCCAGGGGACGGCCTACACCGCATTTCCTTTTGGCGGATTCTTGAATGGATCGATCGTTGGAGGGTCCAAAGGAAATGCGGTGTAGTGAGTCCCCTGGGTCGTGATCAGACATACCGTTGAGACGTTTGGGACCGGAGGCGTGTTCCTGAGTCTTTTTCGGAGTTTTCTGGAGGTTTGGCTGCATTCTGGTCGGCTCGTGCGTTCCTCCTCGAGCGAACTCAAAAGCACTCACGTCTTGGTTTCCACCCACCCCATTCACCCACGCTTTCCAGTCGTCGCCAGATGAAGTAAATGATAAGGCGAGTCTGGTTTAACTTATTAATGAAGTTTATTGTAGTGGTTCCACCCACTACATGAAGCAACCTCCTGGCCTGGTGATCGGAGGGCAACTGACAAGATGCCATTCGAACCCTGGCCAGTGCCTGCTCCATGCGCGAGACATATTCAAGGCATAACATCAATGAACGGGTCTCGTGAACCCTGTGCGTGATACCCAAGCTAATAACAACACTACAAAGTATTACATCTCTCTTGAGAAGTGCTGGTACTTTCCCTCTCAAAATAAATAAGGGCTGGTACTCAGTACTGGAGAGTACCGGCCCATCTAAAGCACTGGATGGATGGGAGGGATCATCATCGATTTCTCAGGAGAGGAGTAGGAGTATCCTGCATACCCTCCCAACTCACACGATACCACTGTGTGACTGTGTGTCCCATCACATGGTTAACCAGTGAGGAGCTGATATCATTCAGTGGCAGGGAAAATTAGCTGTAACCCACCGTAAATAGTGGTTTTCCAGCTCGGTTTCGAGGCTTTGAACTGCCGACGTCCATTAAGAGGTGTGAAAAAAGCCCAGGACGTCGGAACCAGCCGCAGAGCTTTTTCTCTGGTTTTGGAGGAGGGGGTGAGGGGGCTTGGGGTGGGGGCACAAGTGTCTCTTGAGGTGCTTTGCTGGCACGAGGCCACGCCCCTCCAAGGCTCACCCCCTCCTCACAGTGTGAAATTACTCTCTTAGCTGGTAGGTATGATCCCGTGTAGGATGGAAGGAGGTGCAGGCAAGGCTTGGAAAACATCAGCGCATATACGGAAAGCAACTAAACAGGTTCTGGGAATCACGGAAAGCAACCAAACAGGTCTGGGAATCGAATCTCCATAACCGAGCCCCGACAGAGGCTAGGAGGGGTGGCAGAGGGCTAAGGGCCTCCTCTCTAAACGGTCCAATCGCCTGCACGGCCACAGGCATCATAAGGCCTCGGGGGACTGCATATTAAAACGGAGGTGCGAGAATTCACTCCCGCTGAGCGTAAATGATAGCCAGCCACTTCCCACCCCTCCTCATTAAGGCGTTGATGCACTCCGCGTCATCGCGCCAACCACCTCCACATCCTGCCAGGAGATACATCTACGCCCTGGAACCATGGGGACATCCTTACCGCAAGCACAGCTGCATCCAACTCCCAGGCACCACACACACACACACACACACACAGAATCACTCCTGACTACAAGTGTGTCTGCATGGACTCCAGGCGCCGCACACAGCCACTCCTGCCTGCCAGTACTGGTGCATCACACTCCCATGCGCTGCACAGCCACTCCTGCCTGCCAGTACCGGTGCATCACACTCCCATGCGCCGCACACAGCCACTCCTGCCTGCCAGTACTGGTGCATCACACTCCCATGCGCTGCACACAGCCACTCCTGCCTGCCAGTACTGGTGCATCACACTCCCATGCGCTGCACACAGCCACTCCTGCCTGCCAGTACTGGTGCATCACACTCCCAGGCACCACACACAGACACGCCTGCCTGCCAGTACTGGTGCATCACACTCCCATGCGCTGCACAGCCACTCCTGCCTGCCAGTACCGGTGCATCACACTCCCATGCGCCGCACACAGCCACTCCTGCCTGCCAGTACCGGTGCATCACACTCCCATGCGCCGCACACAGCCACTCCTGCCTGCCAGTACTGGTGCATCACACTCCCATGCGCCGCACACAGCCACTCCTGCCTGCCAGTACCGGTGCATCACACTCCCATGCGCCGCACACAGCCACTCCTGCCTGCCAGTACTGGTGCATCACACTCCCATGCGCTGCACACAGCCACTCCTGCCTGCCAGTACTGGTGCATCACACTCCCATGCGCCGCACACAGCCACTCCTGCCTGCCAGTACTGGTGCATCACACTCCCATGCGCTGCACAGCCACTCCTGCCTGCCAGTACTGGTGCATCACACTCCCATGCGCTGCACAGCCACTCCTGCCTGCCAGTACTGGTGCATCACACTCCCATGCGCCGCACACAGCCACTCCTGCCTGCCAGTACTGGTGCATCACACTCCCATGCGCTGCACACAGCCACTCCTGCCTGCCAGTACTGGTGCATCACACTCCCATGCGCTGCACAGCCACTCCTGCCTGCCAGTACTGGTGCATCACACTCCCATGCGCTGCACAGCCACTCCTGCCTGCCAGTACTGGTGCATCACACTCCCATGCGCCGCACACAGCCACTCCTGCCTGCCAGTACTGGTGCATCACACTCCCATGCGCCGCACACAGCCACTCCTGCCTGCCAGTACTGGTGCATCACACTCCCATGCGCTGCACAGCCACTCCTGCCTGCCAGTACTGGTGCATCACACTCCCATGCGCCGCACACAGCCACTCCTGCCTGACAGTACTGGTGCATCACACTCCCATGCGCTGCACAGCCACTCCTGCCTGCTAGTACTGGTGCATCACACTCCCATGCGCTGCACAGCCACTCCTGCCTGCCAGTACTGGTGCATCACACTCCCATGCGCCGCACACAGCCACTCCTGCCTGCCAGTACTGGTGCATCACACTCCCATGCGCTGCACAGCCACTCCTGCCTGCTAGTACTGGTGCATCACACTCCCATGCGCTGCACAGCCACTCCTGCCTGCCAGTACTGGTGCATCCAACTCCCAGGCACCACACACACACACACACAGAATCACTCCTGACTACAAGTGTGTCTGCATGGACTCCAGGCGCCGCACACAGCCACTCCTGCCTGCCAGTACTGGTGCATCACACTCCCATGCGCTGCACACAGCCACTCCTGCCTGCCAGTACTGGTGCATCACACTCCCATGCGCCGCACACAGCCACTCCTGCCGGCCAGTGCAGGTGCATCACACTCCCATGCGCTGCACAGTCACTCCTGCCTGCCAGTACCGGTGCATCACACTCCCATGCGCCGCACACAGCCACTCCTGCCTGCCAGTACTGGTGCATCACACTCCCATGCGCCGCACACAGCCACTCCTGCCTGCCAGTACTGGTGCATCACACTCCCATGCGCTGCACAGCCACTCCTGCCTGCCAGTACTGGTGCATCACACTCCCATGCGCCGCACACAGCCACTCCTGCCTGCCAGTACTGGTGCATCACACTCCCATGCGCCGCACACAGCCACTCCTGCCTGCCAGTACTGGTGCATCACACTCCCATGCGCTGCACAGCCACTCCTGCCTGCCAGTACTGGTGCATCACACTCCCATGCGCTGCACAGCCACTCCTGCCTGCCAGTACTGGTGCATCACACTCCCATGCGCCGCACACAGCCACTCCTGCCTGCCAGTACTGGTGCATCACACTCCCATGCGCCGCACACAGCCACTCCTGCCTGCCAGTACTGGTGCATCACACTCCCATGCGCCGCACACAGCCACTCCTGCCTGCCAGTACTGGTGCATCACACTCCCATGCGCCGCACACAGCCACTCCTGCCTGCCAGTACTGGTGCATCACACTCCCATGCGCTGCACAGCCACTCCTGCCTGCCAGTACCGGTGCATCACACTCCCATGCGCTGCACAGCCACTCCTGCCTGCCAGTACTGGTGCATCACACTCCCATGCGCTGCACAGCCACTCCTGCCTGCCAGTACCGGTGCATTATAATCCCAGGAGCCACACAGAGCCACGTATGCCTGCAAGGACAGCTGCAACAAACACCCCAGCACCTCAGAGCCACCAGTGCCTGCAAATATGGCTGCAAGACACACCCAGGCACCAAACGAACGCCAGGTAAATCTGCAAATCCTTACCCTCCCTAAGCAACACTCTACCATATCCCCCTCAAACCATATAGCTAGTGAACTGCGTAAACATCACTATCAACATCAGCACCACACAGACCACACCTGCCTGCAAGAAAGTACAGTTGCACACACCCTCATGGCATGAGCCAGAGGCTTTGTCAATACATGGAGTTAGGGGGCGAATACTGTGCAGACACCCCTCTCACCAGATAAAGTAAAAAAAATAGTCTTTGGCCTGGGTTTCGGTAAAGGCTATTTTTTTTACTTTAATACACACAGAAATACCAAGCTCCTAGGACAACTGCTCCAAGCCTCTTGGCATCACAGCGACAAATCAAATAGCGAGTACAGCTGCACTAACCCCTGTAGCATCATACTCGGTAAACAAGTACATCTGAAAAGACCATAATGGTATCATGCGTACCCACCTCAAGTGCAAGTACTGCGGCTCCAATCCTCATGGCATCGCATCAAACAGAGGCAAACCAACCAGCAAGCACAGTTGCATCAACCACTTGGGTATCGCACTGAGCCACCCTTACAGCAAGGAGAACTGCACCATCCCTTCCGACATCACACAGACATTTCAACCACATAAAAACACCCCTCACCTGCACCAAGCCCACTTTCCTTGCATCACACAGAGCCGCTCCTAAAGCAACTGCAGCTGTGTCAATCACCTACTACCAAAATAAAGATCCCCACCCTGCAAGTACGGCTGAGAACAAAAGCCTCCCATAAACCGTGGCACGGCGCGCAGAATATCCCCACATGCATGCAGAGATCCCCTAGCATCATAAAGACCCAGTTCTAGATGAAGTGCAGTTGCATCAACCACTAGTTCCACATAAAACATCTCCCCCGTAAAATAAAGTTGCACCACCTCCCCCAGCAATACATAGACCCAGCTCTACTGCTGCAACAAGCTCCCAAGCGCCACACAGACTATCACCACAGAAAAATATATAAACAATATCTTTCCTGGCTCTTTAAAGCCAGCTGATGCAAAAACCCACTGTAACTGAGATATTCAATAACCCGTCACAACACCAATCACTGTATACCAAGGGCGAGGCTAGACGAGCCCGCCTTTAGGGCCCGGCCCCCCGGCCCACACCGCGCCGCCATTGGTTCATAGGCCCAGGAGGCTGCCCTATGGGCAGCCATCCTGGGAAGTACTTCCGGGTCAGGGGGCGCGTGACGCACGTCCGGTGGGGGCGTGGGGCAGAGGCCATGACCTATTTAGGTCTGGGTCACGGTCAACTCGGCCTCTTTCCCCGCCTGCGCCGGACCTGATCGCCACTCCCTGTCCGTTAGTCAGCTAGTTTTAATCTTTAAACTTTAAGTTAAACTTAGGTTGCCCAGTAGCTTCCCCGCCCCATAGTCTGACCCCCGAGGACATTGACGGAGTGCCGACGAACCTCGACGTGCAGCGGAGGAGAGAGCGCCGACCGGGTCGCCAGGTGAGGTGCCGGGGTTAGCTGAGGCTGGGGGCGGGCGCGGGTCCGGGGCTTGTTTGACGCCTCCTCCTGCTGCAGCCCGGTGAGGTGTTGGGAGCGGAGAGCGTGGTGCGGGCCCGCGTTCGCCTGCAGCGGCCTTAGGAAAGGGCAGCAGAGCTCCGGCGCCGTCGCCTGGCGGCAGGGTGGGTGTGGGGGCGAGGGAGAAGGGTAGCGGGACTCAGAGTAGTAGGTAGCGGTGCAAAGAAGGTACCATGGCACCCAGGGGGCAGAGCCATAAGCGCAAGGGCAAAGACCCGGAGATTGCGCAGTTACTGGCCTTGCTCCTCCAGAAGTTTAACGGGGACGACGAGTGCAGTGAAGTAGAGTCTGAGGGGCCCCATTCCGATCCGGAGGGAGAGACCCCGAGCATTGCGGAGCGCCCACGCAGGCGTGGTGTTCCGCCCAAAGCGGCGTTCCCTCCCCTGCCCAAGAAACCGAGGGCACAGAATCCTAGGGGCTCACGTGGGCAGAAGAAGAAAGGGAGCGGTGGGGGAGCGGGGCTGCCCCCCCCTCCGAGGGTTCCTTCGCCGAGTGCCCCCCCATTGGCGCCGCCTGCACCCGTAGCTCCTCTTCCTGCGCCCCAGGCGCCAGTACTCCCGTGGGCGGCGCCTCTAGCTCCAGTAATTCCGGCTTCTGCGCCACAAGCGCCTGTAATTCCTGTTTCTGCGCCACAAGCGCCTGTAATTCCTTCACCCGTAGCGCCTCTTCCTGTGCCCCAGGCGCCAGTAATCCCACTGGCGGCGCCTCTAGCTCCAGTAATTCCTGTTCCTGCGCCACAAGCGCCTGTAATTCCTTCGCCTACACCACTAGCGCCAGGGGCCCCTCTACCCGCGCCTCAAGCGCCTGTTATTCCCCCAGCGGCACCAGGTGCTCCGGCGATACCCCCGGCCCCTGTGCCTACGGGTGACATCTTGAAGGAAATCTTGGGGGCCATAGCGGCGCTGGGATCTCCCCCGGTGCTTCCTGAGAAGGTCGCAGTGTCCCCACCAGTGGTAGTAAGCCCACCCGCCCAGCCCCAACTCGAGGGCGCTGGGACTGGGGGCGCTTTGGGGGAAATCTTAAATGCCCTGAAGGCGCTCACTCGAGCTCCGGGCGCAGCACCCCCTCTTCCTCCGGTAGCCGTGGCACCGACCTTGGTCCCGGCAGTCACGCCTTGGGTCCCGGGGAATAAGGATGAGGGCCCACTAGGCGAGATCAAGGAGCAATTGGCGCTGTTAGCCAGGACGCAGGCTCTGAATGCCCCGGTGGCCCCATCGGCGGTGGCGGCCCCCGCTTGTGCCCCCAGTACTCCAGGAGGTAAGCCTGAGATGAGGGGCCCGGAGCCCGGGGCGGGAGCGATGGTGGGGGGTGGCCAGGGTTATGTCTTGTCTAAACCAGGCCGCCTGGCTACACACGTATCTCCCGATATGAAGGAAAAAATTTGGAAGGGGGAATTCGTAGATATATTTGCTTTGATTAGGCCCAAGAGAATGGAGGTGGAGAGTAAGGACAAGGAGGGCAAGGATAACTCCTCCAAGGATAGGAGACCGAGGGTGGAAGAATCTATCACGAACTGGCTATTTGGTTTCCAGGTGTTCATCACAGTAGTTATTGAGAAGAAGCCAGAGTTGGCGGGGCCATTGGTGTACTATATGCACAGGATTTTGAAAGCGCACACGACGCATGGAGGGACAGCCTGGCTGGATTATGATAGGGATTTCAGATGGGAGAAGGTGCAGGACCCAGACATGGGTTGGGACCAGGTGGAGGTCAATGTGTGGTTGGAAAGTGTGAATGCCAAAGCATGTGGGTCGCAAAACAATAGACAGCCCTTTCGGACATCCCAGGGGGGACCTGGGGATAAGCGGGGGACATGTTGGCAATTTAACAGGAAGGTGTGCACCTGGCCGCCGGACAAGTGCAAGTTCAGGCACGCATGCTCCTTTTGCGGGCACCCCTCGCATCCCGAATTCAAGTGCATTAAAAAATCCAAGGAACGGGGAGGGGGGGGCAGAGAGGTTAAGCCCTCCCAGCCATAAGCTGCCCACCCCGGTGGACATTGGGAAACTGGTTTTTTGGCTGAATCAGTATCCAGACCGGTCAGCAGCCAAAATCTTGTACTCAGGGTTCTCAGAGGGGTTTCGCATTCCAGCTCTTGGGGTCCCCCCGGTTAGGTTTTGCAATAATCTTTTATCTGCGAGGGCGATGCCTGCGGTGGTTGAGTTGAAGGTGCAGAAGGAGCTTAGTGCGGGGCGTGTAGCTGGCCCGTTCGGGGCCCCCCCGCTCCCAGGCTTTGTCTGCTCACCCCTAGGGGTAGTACCGAAGAAGGAACCGGGGCAATTCAGGATGATCCATAACTTATCTGCCCCCAAGGGAGAGTCTGTGAACGATGCTATCGACCCAACTTTGTGTTCAGTATCTTACTCGTCCTTTGACGTAGCTTTGAATAAAGTGAGGTCACTAGGGCCTGGCGCCATCATGGCCAAGACGGACATAGAATCCGCTTTCCGCCTGTTGCCTGTTCACCCGGAGGATTATCACCTGTTGGGATTCCAACTGAACCAGCAGTTTTACTATGATAAGTGTATGCCCATGGGGTGTGCTGTCTCCTGTAGGTATTTTGAGACCTTTAGTTGCATGCTACAATGGTTGTTCTCTCATAAGACAGGCTGCAGGGAGGTTGTGCATTATTTAGATGACTTCATGGTTATGGGGCCGGCCGCCTCCACGGCTTGTAATCAGGCGTTGGACCAATTGGTGGCCTTATTCAGGGAATTTAATATTCCGCTGGCCCCGGGCAAGACAGTGGGTCCTGATACATGCATGACATTTCTGGGGATTGAAATTGACACGGTGGCGGGGGAATGCAGGTTACCACAAGACAAAGTGAAGTCTTTTTCCCACGCCATTGACGCGGTCTTGGCTTGTACGAAGGTGACTTTACACCAGCTTCAGGTTGTGGTGGGACAGCTAAACTTCGCCCTCAGGATCATCCCCATGGGACCCCCCTTTTCTAGATCTATTGCCAGGGCGATGGTGGGCCTAACACAGAAGCACCACAGAGTGCGCCTACGGGCCGAAGTAAAGGGTGATTTGAGAGTGTGGCGAGATTTCTTAGCGAATTTCAATGGCACGGTTGTCTGGCCGTCCGCCCCGGTGTCCAACTCTGAGTTAGGATTATTTACGGATGCGGCAGGCAGCGTTGGCTTTGGGGCTATCCTCGGGCCTAAGTGGTGCGGGGCGGAGTGGCCGGAAGAGTGGCACAAAACAGGTTTGACAAGAAATGTAGCCTTTTTGGAGTTGTTCCCCATACTGGTGGCGGTGTCTGTTTGGGCAGAGCACTTCAGGAACAGATCAGTGATATTCTGGTCAGACAACATGTCTGTGGTTGAAGCCATTAACCGGCAGGGGGCCACGTGTAAGAATGTGCTGAGATTGTTGAAACGGTTGGTGTTGGCATGTTTGAGGTTGAATTTAACGTTTAAGGCAGCACACATTCCAGGGGTCGACAATCATGCTGCTGATGCTTTGTCTCGTTCCAAGCTGCAGGAGTTTCGGAGGTTCCATCCGGCAGCGGAGGATCAGAGGACGGTGTTCCCACCATCACTGTGGAGGATTGGAGCCCCGCTTTAGCGGGGCTGGTAGGTGCCTCATTGAGTGACCGCACTCGGAAAACGTATCAGCAGTGTTTTTTGTATTACAGGACATTAGTGCAAGAGGCGGGTTTCTCATGTTGGCATTCTGATCAAGCTATGTTTCACTTTCTGCAGCACATCTATGACCAGGGCAAGTCGCTCTCTTATGCCAGGACGCACGTCACTTCTGTGGGTTTCTTTGCTAGATTAGCGGGCCTGTATGATCCAGGGATGTCTTATGTAGTCAAGAGAGCTCTGACTGGGTGGGCCAGGAGGGAAGGCCCTAAGCGGGACAGCAGGAGGCCCCTGGACGTGGGGACTCTGAGGAGGATGCTAGACGCCCTCCCTAGACGGTGCACTTCGGCCTTTGAGAGCACGTTATTCTCTGCAGTCTTCTCGTTAGCCTTTTATGGGGCATTTCGTCTGGGGGAGATAGTGGGGTCCTCTCGCGTTGATCATAATGGGGGGCTGCAGTTTGGGGACCTCAATCTTACAGCAGGGACCATGGAGGTATGCCTCAGAAAGTCTAAGACCGACCAGCTGGGTAAAGGTGCCTGGATCCAGTTGGGCTCTGCGCCTGATGCGCCTGTGTGCCCGGTAGCCTGTATGCGGGCATACCTGGCCATCCGCCCTGGGGAGAAGAGTCAGGCCTTGTTCATTCATGAGGGGGGTGAGTGTGTCTCGCAATACCAATTCAAGGCTGTACTACGGGAGGCTCTGGGTGACCTGGGCCTTGGGGATTCGGGCTATTCATCCCATTCATTCAGGATAGGCGCTGCCACATTGGCGGCAGGGGCAGGGTTTTCTTCCAAGGCGGTGAAGAAGGTGGGCCGTTGGTCGTCCGACTGCTTTAAAAGATATGTAAGGCCCGAATTGTTATGACGTCGTGTATTGCCATGCCCATGCCTGACTTTTCTATTTCCTCTCCGATTACTAGTATGCCAGGGAAGGTGGTGTGGGTATTGGGACACTCGTTCGTTCGACGGGCAGCGGTGCGACTGCGGCAACGGCGAGTGCGGAAGCCACCCGGGCTGGCAGGGACGGAGTTTTTGTGGCATGGTGTGGGAGGAATGCGGATTCGGCACCTGCGACGGTTGGTGGAAGACATCAAGGGGCGCGAGAGGCAGTCTCCCGCATTGGTCATCTTACACTTGGGCGGCAACGACATGGTCGACAGGGGCCGCCTCGCAGTCAAAGAGGCACTACTTACGGAAATTGCTTGGCTGGGGCGAACCTTCCCCCAGGCCAGGATAGCATGGTCATGCATGATCCCACGACGATGGTGGGGCAATGGGATCCGGCCGTACCCGGTGAACGTGTCTGTGAGGCGTCTCAACGGAGAATTGGCAAAGATGTGCTCAGGAAAGGGCCGCTTGCTACATCTCCCGCACAGGATGATCTCGGGATCTGAAATGTTTCACCAGGACGGGGTGCATCTGTCGGACATTGGTATGGATGCTTGGATTCAAGGCATTTGGTCATTTGTGCTGAACTTGGCGGCAGGGGGGAAGGGCGACGGACCTGAGGGCCCTAGTCTCCCTTGTGGCGGAAAAGAGACATTTGAACACTGATAGACTGGAAAAATGGAGTGGAGTCCGCCTTGCGCACTCCCTACGCCAGCACTGAGGGGAGAGAGGGTAAGCTCTCCGCAGGGGGATGGAGACCACCGGCTGGGGAGGCAAGGGCGTCAGGTACGAGCCTCATAGCAGCGTGGTGGATGAGAGGTGGGGCCCTGGAAATGGCGGACAAGGACCCGAGGGCTGGGGCCCATCGCTCGTGGGGCGCAGGTGGGTGGCACCTGGCGCGGGCATCGTACTTGGGGGATGCGAACCTAAGGGCCCCTTGGTGCTGGGGGAAGCAAGAAGTTATGAGCAAATAAATACAAGTTGAAACGTATAATAAAGTTGATGAAGAAGAGTTGATAATAAAGGAAGGAGGTTGCTCATAATTTGAGAAATGTATAAACGATTTACTTGTCATGTTTATGAAGTGTAATTAAACATGGCCTTTTAAACCCACCTGTTCTCAAGTGCTTGTTTTGGTGGGTAGGCGGGTGTGGAGCATGCTGGGGGATCCGGGGCCTATACCAAGGGCGAGGCTAGACGAGCCCGCCTTTAGGGCCCGGCCCCCCGGCCCACACCGCGCCGCCATTGGTTCATAGGCCCAGGAGGCTGCCCTATGGGCAGCCATCCTGGGAAGTACTTCCGGGTCAGGGGGCGCGTGACGCACGTCCGGTGGGGGCGTGGGGCAGAGGCCATGACCTATTTAGGTCTGGGTCACGGTCAACTCGGCCTCTTTCCCCGCCTGCGCCGGACCTGATCGCCACTCCCTGTCCGTTAGTCAGCTAGTTTTAATCTCCCACCCACCCGTCCCTTGAGGCAGTGATTTGAAGGGTGCGTTGCGGAAAAGAGACATTTGAACACTGATAGACTGGAAAAATGGAGTGGAGTCCGCCTTGCGCACTCCCTACGCCAGCACTGAGGGGAGAGAGGGTAAGCTCTCCGCAGGGGGATGGAGACCACCGGCTGGGGAGGCAAGGGCGTCAGGTACGAGCCTCATAGCAGCGTGGTGGATGAGAGGTGGGGCCCTGGAAATGGCGGACAAGGACCCGAGGGCTGGGGCCCATCGCTCGTGGGGCGCAGGTGGGTGGCACCTGGCGCGGGCATCGTACTTGGGGGATGCGAACCTAAGGGCCCCTTGGTGCTGGGGGAAGCAAGAAGTTATGAGCAAATAAATACAAGTTGAAACGTATAATAAAGTTGATGAAGAAGAGTTGATAATAAAGGAAGGAGGTTGCTCATAATTTGAGAAATGTATAAACGATTTACTTGTCATGTTTATGAAGTGTAATTAAACATGGCCTTTTAAACCCACCTGTTCTCAAGTGCTTGTTTTGGTGGGTAGGCGGGTGTGGAGCATGCTGGGGGATCCGGGGCCTATACAAGAACAGCTGCCACAAACCCCTTGCACCTTATGAAGCCAACACAATCAGCAGATAGTGGTGAACAGGAAATTGCCACCAGAGGAGGTCAGAAAGTGAACTTTTCGGATGTATTGCAGCAGACGAGGTGTTACATAAAACGCTGCGTTTACTCTTACTATCAATCAACAGGAAATGCAAGCTTTTAGCTGTAACCTTTCCAGCTGTAATTGCGCGTTCTGCCCTCACTTACTATTACTTCCTGATTCAGGGTTTCACACTACAGTGGACACCTAAATAAGACAAGCATTGGCATTGCCAATAGGTCTCGCTTGTGGGACCTTATAAGTATTTAGTTTTGCAGCACAATATCCTTGTTGCAACAAGGACATTGTGCTGCAAAACTAAATACTTATAAGGTCCCACAAGCGAGACCTATTGGCAATGGCAATGCTTGTTTATTTTTACAGGTAACTACAAAACAACTAAAGGCAACAACGTTAAGGGGGAACAACAAAGAGTGGGGGATGACATAAATAGAAGCTAGGAAGGCACGATAGAAAAAAAATAAAATAAATGACAATGTGTGCTCTGACCTCATGGTTTACCCCCTTCAGAGTAGGAGAGATTTTGGAATAGAAGTTTCAGTACACAATGGGTGCAGGTACAATAGACGGGAAAAAAAGCACTTCCGTTTTTTTATTGTGTGTATGTAAAGCGCTCTGATACCTACGGGTCAAGCTAGCGCTATATAAAAACTTTAAAAATAAAATTAATAAATTATCGTACAGGTGATGCTATTTAAATATTTTCATATGTATTTAGGAATGTGCTGCTTATAACCTTTCGGACACTTTCGCAAGACGAAGTTCTTCTGGATTTGTCGATTCTGTTTTTAAGCTGCCTAGCTTGATGCAGCCGGTGCATGAGTAGGTTACAACACACTGTCCTTGTTTTTTCATTGAAGAATTCTGGGCCTAGCACACCTGACAGAACCAGATTAAACAAGGGACTGGTTTCTCTCTCGCTTGCCATCGTGATGGGGATGCTCTAGGTGGCAGAAAGACTGGGCAGAAAGACTCTTGGGGTGGGAGATGGGCCCAACGCCTGGACGGCCTAACATAAATAAATCCAACAGAAAGACTGTTGGACCCGTTTTGGGGTGGCTCCGTCGCATGGGCTTGTGCTCCCGCTGCCCCCAGAGAGCAAGAGTCTTTGTGCTCCCCGGAGGTGTGGATAGCGAGGGAAGCATTTATGTTGTGTTATATTATATATATATATATATTTTTTTTTTGTTGCAGTACAGCGGACAATCCGTTGATGTCCACCTCACTGTGAAGGGAGTGCAGTGGAAGTCAATGGGCCTTCCACTGTACTCAAATATTTCAAATGGTTTCTTAAGATAAGTAGTATCCATAAAACAGCACATAAATAAAAATAATTTATTACCACTGAAATACAAATAATTAAAGTGCTGCAGTGCGTATGGATAAAAGAAACAAAAGATACAGGGGGAGAGTAGTACCCAAGCATGCAATCAAATATAATTGGCACTTGGACACATGCTTGGCATAATCCATTTGCAATTTTAAAGCTAAAAATGCACTACTTCCATATTTTTGTATGGAAATAACCCCGTCCATGTATAGAGGTGGACCAGTGCACTCCATGATGGGGAAATTAGTTAATTGAAGTAAGGCCCAGGATGCAGAAAAGCGATAGTTTGGACACAAAAAGATACCCCGATTGGCTTGGGACAGTATGGAACCCTGCCCTCAATACCCCTAAGTGAATCTCTGGGTATTGTTCATGTTTTGTTTCAGAGTACACAACGAGCATGTATGCTCAGGGTACACTGGTATACAGAATGCGACCCAGAGCTGGGCTTTGTGATCTGGTTAGGGCCCACCATGTGCACACCCAGTCTTTTAGTGAGTGTGAGTATTGCCAGCTCATCGGGCTGTGGAGGAGGGACAGTGGTGGTAGCGACCAATTATACCTGCATAACACTAATTTTTACCTGTTGCCTGCACAAAGAGAGTTGCCTACTGGCCTTTCTAGGTTAAAATTGTGTGTAAATCTACTACAACCAGGCCCTTCAGGCATTCCTGTGGGACAGAGATGTGCCATGCATGTTTAACACTTGTAAGTGTGTTAGGAGGACCTAGTGCATACGTCCTGTGCATAAATGTTGCAGACCAGGAGCCCGTGTTGGCTCCCCTGCGAGTGAATAGTACATAAGGTGGAGTTTAAGCTTTGGACCGTAAAAACATTCAACAAGTGCGGCCTCCCTTTTTCCCCAAACAGCGCAGTCGAAGGAAGCCTCTGTTCACCATTAGCCTTCACACTACCACAATGCTAGGGAAGATTGCAGGAGATGGCAGGGCCGGGGTCAATTCAAGCATCACCAATCTTCATCAGCAAGAGACACCCAAGAAGCATGTGCACTGTTAGCCGAACAGTTTGCAATTAAGGGTGCTGGAAGGACAACAGCAGTGAAATACAATATGTCCACTGCATTAAGAAGTAAGGCAACACGAATAGATGGACTCCATATATAGTTAGAACAACCAAAACAGAAGAGAAGAAGGACAAAAATGGGATGGCTGCCACTTTAAGCAATGACTGCTTAACCTTTCTGTATGGAGACTTAGTCCACCCACACCTCTGGTTCCTCTTGGTAGCATGAAAATACTGACAGCTAATAGGCTACAATGAGGCAGCCAAGAACGCAACATAGTGGACACATCACCCTATCAACTACAAACGAATCAACTGATTTCAAATACTTTACAGCAACCAGTTTGGCAAGACCATCGGCTCAGGGGAATGTAACTAGCATATCAATGTGCCCCTACTCTCCACACATTAACCCATGGCGTGGTTTGCGTATTAGCGCTACGCGAAGTGCACTTTGCACTACGCGAGCTACCCGAACTACATAGTGCACTGTGCAAAATGCTGTTCGCACTGATTGCACAGTGCCGGATGCTTGTCCGCACTGTGCAATCAGTGCAAACGGCATCTTGCACAGTGCAAGCGGTCATTTTCTGCCGCTCGAATAGATTTCTACTTGAGCTGCAGCTTTCTCAACGCGCACTGGTAGTTTCTCATCGCGAGCGGTTGCCAGCATTCGCGACCACTCGCAATGAGAAACCTGACCTCCCAGCGTTGAGAATCTTGCCGGGAGGTTTATTTTCCACGCTCGCCATCAGCAACTTGATGTTGCTGATCGCGAACGAGGAAAAAGTCTCGCCGGGATGTCATTTTGTGCGCTCGCATGTGCCAACTTGACGTTGAGGACCGCGAGCAAGTAAAAAATGATCGCTACGCTACGCGTGTTTGCACTGTGCTACGTGCAATTCGCATAGTGCGAAGTAGCACAAACTTCGTAAACTACCAGCGTAGCATAGTACTTCGCCCAGGGTTACCAAACATCCCACTGGATCAGGAGGAAAATGGCATACCAAAATGGTCTCCTGGGGAGGGGCTACAGACTCTTCCAATAGCAGCCTGGGAACCCCGGTCTTACTCAGATGCCTCTGACCTCCTAGGGATTCCTGAATCAAGGAACAGTCAGGTGGGTATAGTTTATAGAATGACCTCCTACTGTTACCACTTTCTTCCTTTTGGTACCCCTGGACTCAGGAGTCATTAAAACAGAGAGCCCTGTTTACTCTCTGTATTTCCAACCACCTCTGCATTTGCAGCAAAATACAAGGTTCTTGAAGGGCTGAAACTGGAACAAGCCAGCAACCTGGGATGTCTTTAGCGGCCCATAGGCCTGTGAGACGGGTTCTGCTACCCTTGGAATTTCATGACTTTGCGTCTATGCCTCAGCTGCAAGTGCCCATTGTCTTCTAAAACCACTACCACTGTGCCAAAGGCCAACCCACTGGAAAAAAAGCTCTCTTTTACACCTTCCTCTGCATGTCTCCACCCCTCTGCAAATCTTCCAGCGCCCCAGTCACAAATACTCCAATGAGCTATTGGAGCATGAACCACAACCACAGCACCTTAATGGGAACCAACTAGCAACATGTACTCAATGTTACACTTTACAACAATCCAAGCCTCCCACTTTCATCCACTACACAATTACCTGCACCCAAATCAACCACCACTACACTGAACAATAGTTTCCAGGACAAAGTATTCTGCACAAGCAAATGAAATTAGCAAGCATGTATGAATCTAACACCTAGCACCAGGTTGCCGTGACAACTATGACCTAACACCTGGCACTAGACTGCCACTACACCCTTGATCTAACACCTGATACCAGGCTGCCCAATACATCCATGATCTAACAACTGGCACCAGGCCCCCTCCTACATTCATTATCTTACACATGGCACCAGGCTGCATGCTACATCCAAGATCTAACACCTGGCACCAGCCCGTCAGCAACATCCTTGATCAGCTATAGCGAATGTGCAAGTCATTGAGAAATGCACACCACATATACACGATAACAAACCGCAGATAAAATGCCTACAACGGAAGAATATCATTCCAGACCAAACATCATAGGTGCTCACTTCCTCAGAACCTGGCTGGCATGTTTTATAGAGATGGATGCAATATTAAATACTATCGGGCACATGCATAATTGCACCCGTTTGCGATTACTAAATTGTGAAAATTAGGGAATCGCAATTTAGAAATCGCAAACAGCAATGCATGAAAAATTCGCAAATATTTTTGCGATTTCTTAATTTTCCTTAATTGCGATTCACATTTTGCGAATCGCAATTAAGGAAAACCTTCCCATTGATTCCTATGGGCCAAAAGGCCCATAGGAATCAATGGGAAGGCATTAACATTTTGCGATTTTCATTTTGCGAATCGCAATTTGTTAATGCATTTCAAGGGTGCTGAGGGGGGTCCATGAAATGTTGTTGTAAGTGCAAG
Source organism: Lissotriton helveticus (assembly GCF_964261635.1). NCBI lineage: Eukaryota > Metazoa > Chordata > Amphibia > Caudata > Salamandridae > Lissotriton > Lissotriton helveticus. The sequence continues at coordinate 1,878,988,405 of NC_136057.1, read as the reverse complement.
TTTCACACACACATGTCCAAAGGACATGTGTGTGTGTAACATGACACTTTCAAAAATGCATTTTTGTGCATTTTTGAAAGATTTAGCAAATTAACACGAGGTTCAACCTCGTGTTAATTTGCTCCCCCTATTTGCGAATTCGCATTTTTTAAAAAACATTCATGCACTGCATATAAGGAATCGCAAAAATGCGATTCCTTAAAGGCAATCGCATTTTTAGAAATCGCAAAAAATTGCAATTTCTACACAATTGTTTAATGCATCCCAAAAAGTGATTTTGGAAGCGCAAAGGGCCGAATTTTGCGATTCGCACCGTTTGCGACTCCAACATCGCTTGATGCATGTGGCTGTAATACTCTATCTCGGGAATGGTACTAACTAGAAAAATAACTAATTATTAAAATCCAAATTTAATGGTGAAGTCTGACTTTTCTAAATATTTCAGAAAAGTACATTTTAGAAAGTTACCTTTGACGAGTCTGCAGACCTTCAAACTTAAATCTACATTTTGCTCTTCCTCTTCGGCTAACCAAAAATTAGCATTTAAATAGGCATGACTGAGGTGTGAATCTGTTCCCAGGAGCAAACAATTGGTGACCAATCTGAGCCTGACAGAATATGCAAGGGGGGATGGGGGGATCCTTTCTTACATTAAAGGGTCAGGTTCTGATTGAATGTCACAAACTAAGTGAAAGGCCTGAGGGTTTTTTGATATGATAGTAGGGCACACTTCAAAGAGGCCTTCCCTGTCACAGGGAAATGTTAGCTAACACGTGGGTATGGCCCTTTTGTGTCCCCAGTCAGTCAGGCACCAATCACGGTCTGCCTCTTTTTGACATTGCAGAGTCACAGCCTGTTTGACAGGTCTGCTGAATTTACATATAACATTTGAAGTGCACTTCAAATAGCAAAGGCGGGATGTCAAGACAATTCTTGCTTATGTCCTGTCTGGCGGCTGAAAACTTTAAAGCTTTGGTCTACCCGACTTCTGTCTCTGGGGTTCTTGTGGGTACAGGGATTGCCAGAATCCAGATTTTGGTGTTAGATATTAGTGGACACTAGGATTACCGTATCACACTCCCTACAAACACCCCAGTCCTCAGATCCCAAGTTTAGAGTGACCGAAGACTTTGACCCTCTTCAAAATGCCCACGGTAGGCATTGTTAGCCCCAGCAACATTGGCACCATTGATAATGGTGTCCCCAGGGGTCATTGCCACACACTAGCTCTTGCCAAGCATAATTGTGGCATCACCAAGCATCTATTTCAGAACACTCCTGGGCCTGTGGAAGAACAGAAGAGGACTGAATATGCTGTTTGCGAATTGGTAAAAGCCTAGGACCAGCTCTCTCTCTTGTACCCAGGACAAAGAAGTGGACTCCAAGGATCATAAGAAACACCTCCGCGTAAAGCTTCAGGGACACAACAAGCTACAAAAAGCCTCTTCCTGCAACTGCACAGCTGATCAATTGCAACTGGACCCTCCTGCTGGACTCTGTCTGACACTCTGTAAATCTGTAACAGCCTCCCCTGAGGTCCGGGGCGGCTTTAGAAGTGTACTCATGTGGTAGGTTAGGACTTAAAGGCTAAAGTCAGAAGGTAAAATATTTTGCCGAAGATGAACTTGGTTGGTGCATCCGACCCGCGATCTATCATGGCCAGAGTCAACTTATGTCTAGGTACTGTTCTACACAGTGATCATTGGCTATCCATAGCACTTTGTGTTTCTCAACACTATTTTTATCTAAAACTTTAAAAATTCATATCTCCTGTTGCTCTTTTTTTGTCATTTGGGTGTGCATTTGTTTATTACATTTTACTTAATTTTTCTAATTCGTTTTGGGATTTTTATCATTTTGCATTTAATCTTTATTACTGTTTTAGTACTACATGAATATTTTACACATGGCCATAAAGTTAAGCCTTTCTGGTTGTTCACCCTGACAAATACTGTGCTGATTGCTTGAGGTGAGTACTTACCCCCTCAACTAATAACCCAGTATCTTACAGGCATACATTCTACAAGGCCTGCCGTACAGGAATACACAGTCCGCTCATATCTCAGTGCACATTCTAGAAAACTCAGCACTGCAAAACAACACTTACGGTGGAAAGTCCAGTGCCACCCGCACAGGAATGCACATTCATAACAGCCCAGAGCTGTGCAATACAACACACTAAAAACAGCCCAGAGCTGTGCCGTCAAACACATTAAAGACAATCCAAAGCCATTCACAACAGCTTAGAGTCATGCGGTAATGCGAACTCCACCTTACCAAGAGCTCTCTGGCAACTGCACACTTTTCAGACAATGCAAAATGGCTTTGGTGCGCTAAACAAATATCAAACATGAAACATAAATGCAGAAGAAAAAACGTCAATACTTTGGCACAACAAATTATTTGCAACCTTAATAGAAAACTTGAAAATTAAGATTGGTTATGAGTAGTAATTGATAAATAAGGAGAGAAAAAGTGAGCACAAAAAAAGGTCACTGCACAAAGTTTGCCAGGTTGCCTAAATTCCCTCTTAGCTGGCGTACTGTAAACCCACTTCATCTACAGTCTCCGTGTACCTGGGGGGGACGGGCTGCCCCCAAAGACAGCGAGATCTCGAAACGTCCCTGACTGAGTGACTGTGGTGGATGAATCCTGTTCTCTTGGGCGCCTGGCTCTAAGTCGAGCAGCATACAGCTTGGACTAGGATGGATAAACACCAGGGCTCCCCTTTAGCTCACGCGTCACAGAGATGAAAAAAAGAAATCAACATACAATGACACGCAGGCTGACTGACAGGCCCTTCCATTAACGCACACCACCAGCTCTGAATGCATGGAAGGATCTTTCACCCCATCTGCGGCCCAGGTACACAACATGCAGTTGGGAGACGAACAAGGCCCGTTGATGGTGAATGGGCCCTTGGAAGCTACCTCGGTCTGGAGAGAGCTACTAAGCCGCTCTGAAACACCTCCAGGTCACAGCGACCAGACGCGGGCGTTTTCCATACTGACTAAGAGTTGAGAGTCTGCAAGGCTATTTTTACTAGTGTAGGCTTTTTTACGAGGAAACTCTGACTTATTTACACGTGCGAAACACTCAAAGAGTAGTTTGTTGCGCACTGTCACGTGCTAAGAGGTAGGGCTATTTGTTGACTGTTGTCCCACGTGTAATACAAAAAGGATCTTATGTACAGAGCAAGTTCTAGAAAAACAACCTCTCTGAAAAAAATCCTATTGCAAGACTTGCGGTGCTGGAGTAAAGCCAGCACCTGCCACCAGTGAGACTCCAAAAACATGACGGCATTATACACGCCCTCCTCGCCACAGCAGATCTGTACTTACACAGAGCAGGTGTACTCCAACCGGCTCTCACCTAGGAGCAAAAAAAGGCACCCTGAGACAGCAGCGCCTGGCTCCAGGGACACTGGGAACTTCCTGTTAGGCCTTTGGCTGGGGTGGCAGACACGACCAGGGCAGCATGGCCTGCACATCAACGTACAGGGGAACCTCAAAGAAAATTCTGTTTGTTTCGAAGGTACCTCCACATGCCTGGCCAGCCGAGCAGGTTTATAGGCTCTTTGAAAACACTTCCTCCTTATAACACGGTGAAGGCATCTTGTCTGGCCAGGAGTTCCTGTATGACATTCCTGGGCCGTGTAGTTGAGGACCGCCCCGGAAATGTTAACAAAACACACCCCGAGGAGGTAATGAAAGCATGGACATCAGATGTTTCCGCGGCAATTGTAACGGAGGTGCTTCTCCAAAGTAAGGTAGGACACGGCTGGTACTGAGGGGGAAAAATCGACCAATTCTTCTGATGAACTCCGAATGGAGCAAGGACACAATTGATCCTAATGACACCAAGACATCACCCTGAGAGTGATTCATTATCTTGCAGTCGACTTCCAGGACTTAGGCTCCAACTGATATGTTCTGGCAAAGGATGCAGCGTTATACATTACGACTGAAACAAAACACTGAAACTTGTCTCACTTGGACAATGACATCTGCTGCAAATTGTACGCATATCAGGCGCATCAACGCATGGTCATTTCTGAGCAGTGGGACAAAAGTAAGCCAGTCTTTCTCACACCAAAGAGGCAGGTGGGAGCTCAGACAGTCCTGTCTCTTCCACCAAAAATACTGAGGTTATGTATTGTCAGGTAAGGCGAAGGATATAATGGTGATTCTCTGAGGCGGCTTGCATGTCCAGTCACCTACAAGATCAAGAGAGAAGTATCTAAAGGTGATGGAAGAGACACTGTCTCATGGGAGACTAGGCTCATCTTGCAGAAGCAGCTGCTTTGCTGAATGAAGTTTGACAAGTGCGGGTCTCCATCGATAGGAAACAAACAGAAGAGGGGAGCACTATGCCAAAATGGCTGCAGTCTACTGGAGAGACAAAGGTTCAAAGAGCTTGGGTTCGTAGTGGTTTGTGGCACGACATTCTTTGGAAGCTTGTGCCATGAAGACGAGCCTCAGTGTGCTACGGTGAGAATAATAAGAATCCCAATGAGGAGCCTGGACTAACCGAGGCGCAGACAGAGGGCTGTTTAGGGTAGTGGGTCAATGGCAGGATCAGATGAAAGGGCAGCTGAGTTTAGAGGGCCACCAGCAGGAGTAGAGGGGCTGCTGAGGTTGGTGTGCAGTCACAGGGAGCAGACATAAAGGATTGCAGAGGCTTATGTACTACACGTGGTAGTACAAGGCGCCGAGATTTGTGGGCCACCAGTGGGCACAAAGGGACTGCTGAGGCTGATGGGAAGCCAGAAGAATCAAATGAAGTTGCTGCTGAGGTAGTCAGGATTCTAAAGCTAGTGGATGCCAGCGGGAGACTATCAAAGGGCTGCTGAGGATGGGAGGGCAGACAAAGCAGTTGCTGGGATAAGCGAGCCATCAATGGGAGAAAACAAAAAAGCTTTTGAGGTTGGTGGGCTGCCAGCAGGAGCATACAAATGGGCTACTAAGGCAGGTGGGCTTCTAAGGTTGGTGGGAGTAAATGAGAGGAGAACAAAGGGCGGCTGAGGCTCGTGGGCCATCAGTGGGAGAAGCCAAAGGGGTGCTAAGGTTGCTAGGACAGGAGCAGAAAAAGAACAAAAGAGCTGATGAGGTTGGTGGGCTACGGTTATAGATGCTGGTATCACCAAAGAGTAGAGGTGGGCAAGCCAGCAATTTATTAGGCTGGGCCAAGCCAATGGTCTGGCTTGGCTCTAAGAACCTGTCCACAAGCCGAGCAATGAAAAGTTTGACACCTCTTCCCATCAATAAAAGTGAAGCACAGCGCAGAGCCCCCACTGAGAAGTCTTTTTGCATTTGTATTTACACCCGCAGGAGGGGCTGTGTGCAGATGGTCTCTACTACTCTTCACCGTCTTTCCTCTATGTGAAGGGCGCGCTGGGCAGCACTTTCGCTGCAGAAGGGGCAGGGGAGAGAAGTGGAGGATTGTACAACGAGAGAAGTGTGACAGTGGGAGGCGGAAGCCACATGAAAGCTCGGCTCACTTAGGGGCTCGAGGGTCCAGAGGACCTCGAGCTGAGCTAAACTGGGCCTATGGCTTGAACCAACGTGATTCGCCCACTTCTAACTTTCACTTACCTCACTCTGAAAAAGAGTAAAATGCATAAAAGGGCTTGCTAGATAAGAAGGGAATCATGCTGCCTAATTCCGATGCCAAGATTGCCAAATCTTTTTGGTTCCAATATATCTAGGTCTCCAAACTCTAGGAGTGTTGGCCTATTTTTAGCATCCAGAAGCCAAAAATAAAACTCAGTAGCTCAGACAATTAGGAATTAAAGTTGAGCCCGCTCCGAGTCAATGGCACGAGTAATACGTCTGAAGGGACTTCTACAACTACTAGTGCTTCAAACTCTACATAAGGTCTTAAATGCCTAAAGAGCTTGTGTGGTGAACACAGGTGAAACACAGAGAGAGAAAAGGACGAGGCAGAGAAGCACGTTCATGTTCTCTGGTTACTATGCACAATTTAATGTAGTTTCTTCTATGCAGCACGCATTTTGTGTCTGGCTAGTATACTTTGATTCACGTACACGTGGAATAGTTCAGATATTAGAAATATGTACTTACGTTGTATCTTAGTCTCACAATATTTTGCCTCACTTCCCCATCTCTTGCACACATTCAGCTACATTAATGTGTGTTTAACTATACACATGAGGAAAGGAGGCTGGGGAAAAATGAACTACTCAATTTGAACTTCTGAATGGCCACGCTGCTAGGGAGGTGCAATAGTGAACAAAAACTGCTGAGAGAAAGCACACACTTTACCTCTGTCAGGCACTGCTAGAGAAAACAGGGCACTACCACAGAACTACACAATACTGTGGTGCTGCAACACTTAACATCGCACAGTTACAGCTATGCAGCACAAACAGGACACTGCTTGAGAAAGCGCGCAACTGGACACTACTGCAGAAATCTCACACTACTCAAGCTCCACAGCACTGACAGGCCACTACTGGCGAAATCTTACACTCCTTCAGCTCTGATAAGGCACAACTGTGGACAGCACACACGGGTATGTTTCCACAGCGCTGAGCAAAAAAAGTTGTTATGCTCTACACTACAGCACTAAAAGAAAGGGCATTACTACCTATCCCCCCCCATTCTGCAGCTCTTCAGCAATGGCAAGGCAGGCACTGCTGGAACGAGCTGACTCTACTACAGCCTTAAAGCACTAATCTCAGATTTATAGAACACTACTGCACCCGGAGTACACTAAAGGAGAAGGTGGACCCTCCTAGTGTCCTCCATCACTGGAATGGCAGCACTGGAGAGCTCTCACACTGCTACATTCTGCAGCACTAAGCTTGTGCTGCACCCACTACAGCAATGGCAGTACACTACTGGAAAAGGCTCACGCTGCAGCGACTTCACGGAACAGGACACTGGCAAAGAAAGCTCCCTCCAGATGCAAGACTGCACTAGTTACAGACAGACACACACTCCCCATTAAGGATGCAGGCACCATTGACGTATATCACAAATATACTTTTACCCCATTTGCGTACAATTTTCACAAGGCTCACACCACTCAAACTTGGGGAGAAAACTACTACCCTCTCGGCTCCTTGTTTTTGTCTTACATTAATTGCAGTTGGACAGAAACTGTTTACAGTTTTTTAAAATACAATTTTGCACTAGCTAATATACCCCAATAATTTTGTTCTTGCATATTGGCAAAGAGAATGTTTTCAGATGTACAATTTCGATAATTTTCAGTAAAATGCATTCTGCCGATCCCGGGGCGCAGGGGAAGTGATTACATCGAAATGGAATTTTATCTGACTTTCCTTACTCGAAATCTATTGAAATTCTTAGCTTAAGGAACATACAAAGCATAATATAAAAATGCTCTCAGAAATACCATATCATTTTTTTTTGTTTGAATCTGTTCATTAGTTTTAAAAAAAGAACAAAGCAGACATTCACATTACAATTTGCCCAAATTTAAATAACATCTACTATAGTCTTATAGCCCGCTGTAGCGGGCTATACCGGCTATTAAAGACCCGCTTCTGTGTTAAAGGCCCGAGCAGAAGGTAAGGGACTTTAACAAGGGAACATGAATTTAATAGCCGGTATAGCCCTGCTACAACAGTCAGGGACATTAATGGTAATGGCTGAACTAAATCCATCTTAATATTCAACCACAGAGGTCCATGTGTGTCCAATTCTAAGTTAATCAACCACCATAACCCCGTAATTGCTAAAATGATGTTTGATACTCAATGAAATAGGAAAGTCTGACTCCATTCTTCCTTTGGACCTCCTGCATTTTGCAAGAAGGAACCGTAGTCTATTAGCTCATATGAATTTAATTATTTGCTTTACATATTTTAGGGGTGTGGAATTTAATTAAATATCTACTTGTCCTTAGAGCAGGTTGCTTCATAAATCTTCTTGTCCTCTAACAAAATCCACTTGTCCCTTTGGTGCCATGTAGTGCGGCGACAAATTATGGCAGCAATCTCATTATATAGGAACTGTGATATAGCCTCGCTGATTATGCAAGGGCTCATACCAAAGTAGTGTATGAGTACTTGCAATCCCCTTATAATGCCACGTTTCAACAGAGCTACATACTGGGGCTGAAGGTAGTGGTAAGCAATAGTTCCAGGGTTAGAATGCCATTTGAATCTGTGCAAACCTACTAACTTGCATGTTTTAAGGGTTTTCAACAACTCTTCTCTAATCTTTTCCTATACTGAGAAATGTTGGAAATGTACTCCTGCAATGGCAGACGTAAACCTTCTTCCAGAGTTGTGGAAGAAAGTGGTTGGAGGGAAGGTGAACTTGCAAACTCAGATTTTCGCATGAGCAAATCTACACATGCATATTTGCTCATGCTAAAATACAATTCACAAATATATTTTAGGAGTACTATTTCTTGTCCTTCTGTAAGTTCTTGGGAATTCACAAAAGCCATATAGCTGCAATTAATGCAAGGACATATACCATGGGTGCACTTTTGAGACTTTCTTGAATAATTTGGCACCTAATTTGGTCTGGTTTGGTATGGTTATAAACATGCCCCACCATCTTAAAAAAGTGGAAGACGATTAGTCACCAATATCTTACATTTTTCAGCATATTCTCTGCATTCAGCGGCATGGAGCATGACTCATTAGTAAAAGCTATCTACAGGTACGAGTTAATGCCATCAACACAGATTTAGATATATTTAGTCTATATTCAGACACCGCTGAGTAACCCTCACTGGTTTTCAGAAGTGCTGGTACTGACGATTTAACCTGGGCAACATATTTAATGTTGTCAGCGTAGGCTAAAAATGTATAATTGTGTTTGCCCACGTTTATTCCAGAAAAACTTTCTTTGTAATACTCACAAGAGAGGTTCAAAAGCTATCGGAAATAGGACTGGAGAAAGGGCACACTGGACCCAAGGACTTAGGGTTTAGATCTAAACTGTCATGAAATTCTGGCACCCCGGCTGGCTTCTGCCAAGGTAATCTCATAAAGCCAACCTCCACAGAGGAATGAAGGCCGTAGCCGACTGGATGAAGGACAGTAGACTGAAGATGAATTCAGACAAGACGAAGGTCCTCATCCTCGGACCCACCCCATCAGCCTGGGACAACTCCCGGTGGCCCACATCGCTAGGCACAGCCCCGGAACCCACAGACCACGCACGCAACCTGGGGGATGATCCTCGACTCCACCTTCTCCATGACCAGGCAAGTCCACGCCGTCTCCGCCTCCTGCTTCAACACCCTCCGCATGCTCTGCAGGATCTTCAAATGGATCCCCCCCGACACGAGAAAATCCGTCACCCAGGCCCTCATCACCAGCAGACTCGACTACGGGAACGCCCTCTACTCAGGAACAACAACCAAGCGCCTGAGACGACTACAAGGAATCCAGAACGCCTCAGCACGACTGATCCTCGACGTCCCCCGACGCAGCCACATCACACCCCACCTGAGAGGCCTGCACTGGCTCCCCGTCAACAAGAGGATCACCTTCAAACTCCTCATCCACGCACACAAAGCACTACACAACACCGGACCCACATACCTCAACAACCAACTCAGCTTCTACACCCCCACCCGAAGCCTCTGCTCAGCCAACCTCGCCCTCGCCACAATTCCTCGTATCCGGAAAACCACCGCCGGCGGCAGATCCTTCTCCTACCTCGCCGCCAAGACCTGGAACGCTCTCCCCACCAGCCTACGACAGACTCAAGACCTGCTGGCCTTCAGGAAACTCCTCAAGACCTGGCTTTTCGACCAGTAGCAGCCCCCCCCCACCCCCCAGCGCCTTGAGACCCTAACGGGTATGTAGCGTGCTTTAGAAATGCAGTGATTGATTGATTGATTGATTGATAAGCAGAGCCCAGGGCTGAAATGGGAACATCACAGTCCATGGGTAACTCTGGTTCTTTGCTGATCTAAACCAGTGAATTTGGAAAGGCCGAGAACACAGCTCTCAAAACCCATTCTCAGAAGGTGGAGAGATCGGTTTGGTCATGAGGAAAGCATTCACAACATTCTTGAAACCAAGCCAAAGAGAAAATACACAACGTAAGGAAACAGCAAACAATGGAAGCCGGGCACCGAACACGAGAGTTCAAAGCTGTGCACGGATGAGAATTTCACAGATCTGGCGCTCACAATGAAGATCTTTTAATAAAGGTCGGTCAAAACCAATGTTTAAAACTCTGAAGTTGAGTTCCCCGCGGCCTACCTCTCAAAAAAATAAATAAACTGAAAATGCAGTCAAGTGGGAATCTGTGGCTCGTCCAACCTGTTGCAACACAGAAGGGAGATCACAGCAGTAACTTTGCCCCTGTAGGTGGGGCCTATGCCAAGGGATTCTGCGACTATTCCTACTCTAAAACTCAATTTTTCCTAAAAGTAATTTCTTACACTATCCAGTGTATAATGCTGAATACTGAGCTCAAGAAAATAACAAGCATTTACAAATCCTTAAATTCAGGTCTTTAATGCCAGATCATAACCAGTGTGAAGGTTTACTGTTTATTTCAATATCATTCACACTACAAGACAAACATGAATGTGCCCTTTATAAAGTACGCAATGAAGTACTGGAAGGATTTCAACAGACACCCAGGCACACAACAATTACAGAAAAAAACTTTGTGTCAGTATAGACATATATATAATCTGTTAAGTAAGCCAACGGGTCGGAATAATCATCGGCTGAGCGACTACCCATTGATCTTATCTCTTCGGACACAGCGCTGAGGAAGTCGCGGAAAGACTGTTCCACATGCGACGAAACACGTGTCGGTTGGCTTGCTAGAAAATTAAAAGACTAAACTTTTTCCAAACCACTTAAGGGACCAATTGCATTTTGTTGGCTTACTCAACAGATCCTATATATGTCTATACTGACACACTGGTTTTTTCTGTAATTGTTGTGTGCCTGGGTATCTGTTGAAATTCTGTATTGTGTGGGTAGTTTCCTGCACTCAATTGGGGGGTTATAGGGCTTATCCCCTCACCCAGTTGCACCACACGGTATCTTCGCCTATGTCCTAACTACTGCGTCCACTCCCAGCTGAGCGCCTAGTATTTTCCCTGGTAACAGAAAAAACGTTCCTAGAATCTATTAAATTAAGTACTGGAAGGATGTGCAGCAAAAAAGAAAACATATCTGCTATTTACAGTGCCTCGAAATGGGAACAGTACAATACAGCACAATATTAAACACTAACTCTGTTATAAAGCTGTGTGAAGATTGATTCGATATTACATAATTGACAATAACAATTAGCCCCATCAACTTATTTTAAATTAGGGACACACACGTGCTCTATGCACTGTCACAGAATACACCTAAGGTGTAACATAGAATATTTGTCAGACAAGAGTTAAGTCTGTATTAAAAGCATGTTGTTAAAACAACCATTCGAGCTTCCTAAAACACAAAAAGTCAAACACCAAACTGGTTAACAATGCAACAGGTACTAATTCGACCTAAAAGTAATGCTGTGACCAGTCTATACTTACTATAATTACCTTGTTGGTGGGGTGGGGGAGGGGTCAGTAATGTACACCTGTATAAAAATGAGAGACCTTGTCTTAGTGCTAGCCCTGAAATGCAACCCTGTACTAATGTATGCTGTGTGGTTTAAATATATTTAAATAAATCAATGCAGAAGGTAATTCACTTAACTATAATTTGTTTTGCAAAGACATACGCTGCACACAATTATTCATGACTGCTTACAAAAACAACTTGTACAATCATTTCCTTTCCAACTTTGTCACAAAGAGTGATGGAAAACAGGCCCACTACTGACGCGCACTTGCAATCCAATCAAATCAGACTTCCATGCACAGCAAAATCCCATCACTCAACATATTTAATAATGTAATTACCAAATGCCAATCCAGTGGAATTGATCCAAGGAAAGACTGGCACACTCAACTCAGCCAATAGCTACAGGGCTGACTCATTCCCACGCCCTATTTATGTTTTCCTGTGGGCTGACCAAGCATTTCATTAACATTACAACAATCCAAAAGTTACAGAAAGCTGAACTAAAGCCCCTGTCAGTCTGTAATATTACTATTAATATGATGAATTGTTATGGTGAATTAGCTTGGCAAGGAGCAACAACTGTATCGAGGTTGGATAAACATGAAATTAGGCACTTACACATTTCTTGCAACACTTCAGAAGTAGCCACAACGAGAAAAACTCTGCTTTTTAGGTCTAACTTAACACATACACATAGAGGTGACTTTGGATCCCACCAGACTGGCACTACCCTCTCACCACTCCTGTTGGCTATTAGGTGAATCAATCAAACTTAAGTGATTCAACTGGAATGGCGAGGGTTGTTTTGTATCTGAAAAACACACTTAATTATGTAATTTCCAATTCTTTATCTCCCATATGCATCCTACAAAGAAAACATTCAATTTTTTCTACTTTTTTCCCAGCACTGGCAAAATCAAGAGGTCATGCTTTTACATTTTTTTTTTTTATCCTCATTTGCATTCATGGCTCCAATCTATCAAAACAAAAACTGCCACAGAGCAGAAGATCATGCTTTTACATGATAAAGAGCATTTGTGTATCCCTTGTAAGTAAACAGTATTGTGAATGCCTGTATTCACGTGTTGGCACATTGAAGCAAGATATATTGGCTTTGCCATTGCTTGGTATTAATTTGGCTGTTTTCCTTCGTCTGAAGGAGGGTTAATCTTCGCTTTGGGTAGCCAATGAGCATGCCTGGTTCATCACTCGTCAGGAGAAGAGCTTCTCTGGGAACTTACTTTCCATCAGCAAAACACAACGAGGGAACCAGCAGGGAAACAGAGAGAGGCTCAGCTTATTTGAGCCACGTGTATAGTTTTGTCTCTCTATGTATTTTTCTCCTGCTGCCTCAATCTGAAATGCAAGGTACTGAATCCTGGGGAAGCTGGTTCCTTCTGCGGAACAAAAGAGTTCCTGGGGCAGATCTCGGAGTGGAAGTCAGGCAGAAGTGGGTTATCCACATGTGAAATGTCTGACCAGACGGACAGGTGACTGAAGGATGGGATGGTGAAATAAGTGATTGCAGGAGAGGCTTATCAATATGTGAGTGAACCTCACAAGGAGGAAGCTGGAAATAAGGAATGAGGTCCACTCAAGCAGGCTTTCCTCAGGGAAAGAGGTACATCAGAGAAGGACTTCCTCAAGAAGAGAGACACAAAATAGCAGAGAGGTTAAAGGACACATACATCCAAGCAGATGTCCGTGATGGAGAATTGAATCTGAGCAAGTATCCCAAGCGAGTAGGAGCTCCTGAAGGAGAGGTGAATATAAGCAAGTGCCCTTGAGTGGAAGTCCCAAAGGGATAAGTACATTTATAAAGGATGAGCAAGTCAACGTGGAAGACCCTGACCGAGAGGTACACTAGAGCAGAGAGTGAGAGGCGCATCAGAGTAGGTGGTACTGAGGGAAAGACTAAGAGAAGTCCCATAAGAAGCGGTACATCCAACCAGCAATTCATTAGAGGAAGGTACACCGCAGAGGGCGAGGTACAGTAGAATAAGCAACAGATGAACAAAACTACATCCAAGCGTGTGGCTCAAAAACCATACACTGAATCAGCTTTCATTAAGACCTCTTTTAAAAAGCAAAAGAGGCATTCAGCTAAAATAACCCATGGGTACAGAAAGGCATCATTACTTACTCTAGACACTACACCGAATGATTTTTGTCCCTTAGGTGAGAGTGTCATCGAGTCATCTCCAGTAAATACTAAACGCAGTGAACCCTCCACTCGCACTAGTTCCTAAGTCTCCTTCATAGCTCCCGCCTACACCACACGTACAGGGTCAACTTCCAATTCTCCTCATACCAAAAGCCCAGGGTAGCCTCACTCGCAGCAAACATTCAAGCCATCCCATGTTCACCTTCAGATGACCTACTTTGCAACATTTGGCATCCATTCATTGAGCAAGCAGAAGCAGTGTGTTTTACTACTATGGAGATGGTTATTTAATAATTGTGCAACAGGTGGCTTGCATTATTACTTTATGCCACCATCTTCCCAATAGTCATGGGTTAAATCACACGGAAACCACTTTCCTGCAAATCAGAGGGTGAACTGAGTTAACAGTACAACTCTATGAGCATAAGAGTCTGCACAGCTATACCCACATTTGTAATTGTTAGATACCCTCAGCAAAGGCAAACAGGTGAGCCCAAGCCCAGTTCAACCAGTCCAAAATGGCACGGACTGGTGGGCAGGAAGATGCACTAGAAAATATAAGAAACTTGTTCAAGCTCGGGCTAAAATAAAACACAGTGCCCTCTTCAAACTTTAGCTGCAGATCTTCTCTGTGGTCAAGAATCCCACACCTTGGGATATGTGTCTTCTCTTCAGTCATTTCATAAGAGGTTGGAAGAAGAAAAGGTTATTTATCTGTAACCACACTTCTCCAGCGTTCGTATCTTTCAAAGTGTCACACGGTCTCAGACAGGTTTTCTTATGTATTATTCTTGCTCAGAGTCCTGGGATTTGTATACAAACTCACTCCACCGATGGCTCTCTGATCACAGGTGATCTACTGTGATAAGCTGACAACTGATCCTTAGGCAATCACAGACCAAAGAAGCAGAAACATCCGTCCTCATGTACCTTTCCAACATCAAAGGCGGTGGCAATGGTCCTGGAAGTGGGAAACATCATTTACTACGAAGGAATTACCCCGCATAACGTTTACCACGCGTCACTCACCACGAAAAGGTCTTTTCCACGCGTATGCTTTCAACGTCCGTCTTTACCACGCGAGTGGTATTCCTTCGTGTCGTTCTGCCTGTACGATCTGCGTGGGCTTGGGGGGGGGGGGGCTGGGGGGGCTAGGGGGAGTTGGGGGGGGGGGCTAGGGGGGGTTGGGGGGGTCTCCCCCCCAAAAAAAAAACAAGCGGATAACAATAAATAAATAAGAAAACTTAAAAAACGAACAAGGAAATAGCCTCACCAACAAGGAGACGTGTACGTCATAATTGAAGTCCTTTCACAGTTTTGATAGACGTGTTTTGACGCTTGTTTCCGTGGTCGGTGGAAGAAAGGGCTGATGGGGAAAGACGTACAGGGGTCAGATAAGAATCTAAACTTTATTAATTAAGGTATTATTTAAGCGCTTTATGAAAAAAATAAAATGTAAGGGAATCTGTTGTTTTTAATTGTTTAAAACATCGATCTTTTCCTTCGTACTGCATGTAGCCTATCAGCATCGTTATGTAAATTTAAATGAGACGTGAGATGTTTCGTAACGTTCATTTTGCGGAGTAAAAACATGCGTTGTCAAATGCTGCGTGGTGAAGACACATGCGAACTAAAGTTCGCGTGGTAATGCCATGCGTGGAACTTGTCTTCGTGGAAAAATCATATATTCCCTGGAAGTATCATATTGGATTTGTAACACCAATGTTTGAACTTGAATGAAAGGCTGACAACTGGTAATTGTGACCCCTCTATTCACAGAGTAAAAGGCTGACTGTCCAGGTTGAGCATTTCTCGACGAAGGGCAAACCTTTCACCACTGGCTTAAATTTAAGTCATACATATTAGGAAGCCAGCATGAGCCACACACATCAGGCTGTGATTATGTTAATGAAAGATTTACAACTGATATGCACAATATCGAGCTAGACTTATTTTCACCATCTATGCCTAGAGAAAAGACTAACAAATCTGGCTCTCGTTTCACCCCTTTTACCAATTAACATAATACATTTATCTCCGTTGATTTTGTCACAATCAAGTCATACACAGAATACACATATGGTGCCACAGACAGTAGCTCTGAATAAATTAGATGCAGTGTGAGACCAGCCAGGTGGTTAAATCAGCTCAAAGTGTGGCATCTGCGTTCTTTCCTTGGAGCTGAGAATGTGTAATGAGGATAAAACAGCTAAGTTAGCTCTTTCCCTGCCACAAGCCCTCACTGTGCAGCTACCACCAGCATCCTATGGAAGACAGTCCCAAAGGGATCATCACGATGCTGAGAATACTAACCGTGTCAGAGTGAGAGGTGCAATCAGGAACGGTCAACTGGTGGTGAGGAATTCGTGATACAAAGAACCTGAGGACCTCTAACCCTGGTCTCTTATCATCGGTTAGTGATATAAACCTATAAAGAGCTGCAATTACTATGACATCACTTCCAGCAGCCCCAGAACGTACAGGCAACTGAATCTCTTCTGGCATAGGCAGCAGGTATGAGAGGCAGACACTGCATCCAACCAGAATTGGTGCACAACTCTTGACCGGACCTAGAATTACATGTATTGCCTTCCAACTGGAGAGCTCACGTCCTGTGTGATACAGGACCATCAGTCCAACACAGAAACCGGTCACTGCTCAGCAGTGTTCTCTTGGCATCTTATCTAGACACATGCTTCAAGAGGGGAAACCTGACCGCATTTCAGGCTACATTAGTTACTGCTATTTGGAAATATAGTAGTGAACAAAGACACTTTTTCATAAGATCTGCAGAATACTGTCAGTGTCCGAATACCCATCATATAACCATCCAATAAGGTGCTTCTTAGATCCACGTTGCTCAACCGCTTCAGGACTTTTCATCAACAGCAAGCTATTGGAGTAGATTTCAATACATCTTTAAGACCGATACTCAAGATGGCCCATGAACTAGTGATCTAGGTATGTATTTACAGTTTTAGTTCATTTAAATAATAGTGGTGTCCCACTTAAATACATTTTCTTCTACATTTAATTAGCAATATTTTGTTTCACGGAATTGTCAAGATTGTTGTATAAAGTTGCATCTTCCCTTGACAAAGGATTTTAAGGTTGAAATGCCCTGGCGAATATAAACAGTCAACATAAACAATGAACAAAGAAGAAACTTTTGATTTGAAAAAAGAAACCATATTCAAACTAAGATTTCGATTTTTAAAGAAACTTCATTGGAATATGTAAATTTGGTAGAACAATTACTCACTAAAAGAATGCTTTGAGTTCAAGCTAATATTAGTATTATAATTAATGGTAGTGCATGAGGGGACTCCTTTCCAATGAAGGTAATCCCCGTCTGTCGGTTGGGTTAGATTGGATGCAGTCAAAAGGTGAGTTTGCTGTTAACAGGACGGTGCCCTGAACGAGGTAAAGAACAGACATACTCAACATGCCACACTAAACTAGCGCCCAGGGCGAGGCAAAGAAAACAACATGCAGAACATCCAAGACTAAGATGGCAGCCACATTAAAGCAAACAATAGCTGTCATAATACAGAACTTCCCATGTTAAGAAGACGCCCAAGACCAGGTGAACAAGCAGCAGATATGCTTAAATTAAGGGAAAGAACAGTGGAAGTGCTCAACTACCCCAATCAAGCTAGAGCACAGACATCACAAGGGAAATAGCTAAATCTTGTGTCCTTCATACATAGGTAGTATTTTCAGAAATTAGTAGTAGTTATGTTATAAACTTGGAGCACTATCTCAGACATGTTTTCTATTCAAATCTCTCTGCCTTATTCTCTTGCAACTGTTAGGGTTCCAACTTAGACATGCAATGGAAAACGAAAACTCCACAGAACCTAAGCGTGTGATAGATTTAGAATTTAAGCGAGACCGGTTTAAGGAACTGAAGAAGGATAAAGTAGTGCAGGACTTGGGTTCAAGCATGAACATGCAAAATATATTTTAAATCCCAGCTGAAAGTTCGTGTTTGCACTAGTGAAAGAAGGGCAAACGATTCACACAGAGAGGTAGGACTGCCAAGGGGCTACGCAATACTGTTGAAAACAAATCAAAATGGCGATGGTGGGCTGGAACCCAACAAAAAAAGGCTCACACGAGGTTAATCTGCACTTCGGGTAGGAGCAGAGTTACTCTATGGAGATGCATGGTATGGACATTTTTCACAACATTAATCATTGTTGGGGAGCGAGGGGGAGAAAAAGAAAATCTGCCCCCACCCTACACTCTATGCAGCCTCCTACTGTTCCTACCTTTTCTGCGCTATGTACTGGTGCGCCTCCGGTCCAGAAAAGTTCTGAGTGAACTCAGCAGCCAAGCACCCCTTATCTGGGTTTGCGTTATATAAATGTTCTAAATAAAAACCCGGCTCTGTGTCACCGGGAGGCATTTAAAAGCCGGCCAGACAGGTCTTTGGCTTCTGGCAATGAGTATGGGAAGGAACCGCATCTGGACCACGCCTTAGAAGTGAAGTATTTATCTCTCGAGGCACGGGTGTCGCGCTGAGATTCAGCCTTTGGCTTAGTTTGAAAACTGCAAACAATTGTATCCAGTGGCACATGTCTATGGGTAAATAAGGGCATGTACACTGTTAACAGTGGGCCAACTTACAGGAAACAAAATGGGATATAGGAGGCAGACAGGAAGGGGCTGAGCACACTTATTATATCAGGGCTCCTTCTCAGGGCATGTCTTCGCAGTGATCTCACGGATGGCACTGGGTAGGGCTAGAACGGTTACATGTGAAAAAGGAAAAATCCCTTCCTCCATTGACCATCTCAGCTATGTGTGTCCCCTGCAATGGATGGAGTGAGCTATGACGCTCTAAGCCAGGCTCTCCAATCAGAACCCGCATTGGTGGTCTATCTGGTGTCCTGGATCAGACAGGACCATGGAAGAGATCCTATAATCCTACTTGGATCAAGAAAACATTGGTGTGGGGTGTCATTGCCATGGGGAAGTGATTGGTAACATCTGCCTAGGCTAAACGTAGGTATGGATCTTAGCAGCTTCCAAAATTACGCTTATGTTTTAAAAATAAACACAAACATGTATTGTTTTGGGATGAACAGATGAAAAAACCTCTTCCAAATGGCTGCGTGCCACAACCTGCAAGAAGTTCTATGCTGTCCACTGCCCTCTTGCCTCTTTTCTGCTACTGTATAATATGCTGTGAGCAAGGAATGCACTTAGAGTGGTGTGTGCAGGTACTTCGCTCTAGGCACTAAAGTGATCAGGAGGTGCTATTAGAAAGTGGATATACGCCTGTTACCAAGAAACTTCCTTGCAGGTTGAAACAGATCCTTTCCTCGACTTCCAATTCTCCTCCGCAGTCATGCTCTCCCATTCCTCCAGTCTCTGATCAGCATTACTAGTTCCCTTTCTTTCTTCCCCCTCTCCTCTCTGTTTGCTCTCCCATCTCTGTTCGCCCTTTCTCGTCGTACTTAGCCTTTCTATCAGCCGCCTCACCCCTGGGCATCAGTACCCTCTCTAGCCTCTCCATCCATTCTTCCTCATCAATTCCAGGCTCTCCTATTTGTGTTTTGTATGTGCCCGAGTCGTCAATTGAGAAGACCAAAGCAAACGATACTCGCATAATCCATTCAAGAAACAGCAAAGGTGAAAGCCAAGTGGATTTTTCTGAAGAAGGTCAACGTGGTAAACCTTCTTCTCAGTAGTGTCAGATGCAAAAAGCCAGTATAAGTAACCTGCAGATCTGTGATCGATAGTAAGAAATCGATATAAATTAGGATTTTTCCCTAGATGTACATAACGTACACAATGCCTAACACAGAGCTAGCTCCTAAGTAAGGTAGCCCATACCAGTTTTACCGCTCAGGTTTACATCTATGAGCCATGATTTCGGCATGTTAAGAATCATCAATTTAGCAATAGCTGGCAAGACATTAGTTTGGTCCTACGATACACTAGAACTTATTTAAATATAATCACCGTATCATATGCGAAGTAGTAACATCCGATAATGCAGAACTTTAGAAGATGGATCAGAGGACAGAGATGTGTTGAAAAACTGGTTATGCTGGCGTGGAGGACGACCACCCCATCCCTTCCCGGTTTCCATCCATTCCGTAGTAGTATGTCATGATCAGGATTTCCAAGGCTGCCCTTGTATATAGGATTACAGCTCTCTCTTCACCAGCACCAAATTCACCACATGTGCTCTTCAAGATGCACACAACTATCTAGTTTAGCTGGCTGGCCATTGCTTAATTTGTAAAAATGTAAGTACCAGGGCCAGAGGTATTTACATCAAAAAGTAAAGCGGAAGGTTCCCCTGGTTTACTTTGCACACAGGTTGGGGGATTATACTACATTTAAAAACAGTGGGCCTGTGTTTTTGGAAAAAGACTCTATTAAAGTCCAGAGTCAAGGATTGGAAAATACCAATGTCTGCACAGAACCTACTTTCATTCAGGTCATAAAACCAATAGCCACTCTATAGCATGTAGAAAGACTTATATAACAAACACCATCCCAAGTGAAAATGATATACTTTGATGCAAAATAGACATCTATTTCTAAACAGGTAAAGCAGGTAAGCACACCAGAAGAATTGAAAGTGATAACAAAAATTTATTAAAATACCTCCCACTAGGGGTTACACTCTAGATTAAAAACAATAAAAAACCATAAAAAGGTCAAAGTACAAAGGGTCGACGCTGCGTTTCGGTGCAATTTCCAAATATGTACACCTTCTTCAGGACAACTTTGACAGTCTCATAAATAATCTGTTGATTTTCTCTTTTCTATCTTAAGAGAGACTTCCACAGTTCAATAAAGGTCGTCAGTGCCTTCACTTTTGCTCAATGGCTGATATCAGTAAAGGTGCACGGTAAAGAACCCCGGAGGAGCCACCAGATCTCTCAGATTCAATTTAGACGGTTGTATCACTCCTTATTGTCTTTTTGATCAAGCAGCTTTTTTTCTTTTAGCGCTGTTTTCCGTGGTTTATATGATAAAACCGATCTCATGTAAGTCGGGTTACCCGGATGACGCGGAACACGGAGGAGCAGGGAGGCCGACTTACATGAGATCGGTTTTATCATATAAACCACGGAAAACAGCGCTGAAAGAAAAAAAGCTGCTTGATCAAAAAGACAATAAGGAGTGATACAACCGTCTAAATTGAATCTGAGAGATCTGGTGGCTCCTCCGGGGTTCTTTACCGTGCACCTTTACTGATATCAGCCATTGAGCAAAAGTGAAGGCACTGACGACCTTTATTGAACTGTGGAAGTCTCTCTTAAGATAGAAAAGAGAAAATCAACAGATTATTTATGAGACTGTCAAAGTTGTCCTGAAGAAGGTGTACATATTTGGAAATTGCACCGAAACACAGCGTCGACCCTTTGTACTTTGACCTTTTTATGGTTTTTTATTGTTTTTAATCTAGAGTGTAACCCCTAGTGGGAGGTATTTTAATAAATTTTTGTTATCACTTTCAATTCTTCTGGTGTGCTTACCTGCTTTACCTGTTTAGAAATAGATGTCTATTTTGCATCAAAGTATATCATTTTCACTTGGGATGGTGTTTGTTATATAAGTCTTTCTACATGCTATAGAGTGGCTATTGGTTTTATGACCTGAATGAAAGTAGGTTCTGTGTAGACATTGGTATTTTCCAATCCTTGACTCTGGACTTTAATAGAGTCTTTTTCCAAAAACACAGGCCCAGAGGTATTTACATCACTGCAGCTTGCACCTCCCACTGACCGCTGCCAGCATGGTCAAATGCCGGTTTCAACATAGCTTCTAATTAGCACACTCCTTCAAGTCCAACAATTTCGACTACTTTTTTGTGAGGTTTATATTGAGACCGTCAGGCCATTTCTCTTTTAATTGTAATTCTTTATAAGTGTAAATATTGTTGATCGCAAATGAGATTTATATCAATAAATCTGATTTGCTTTGACTATTCCAGGCCACCTAAAGCTATCGAAAAGTTCTGGATCTGCTGTACTATTCACTTGTAGGGTATATTTCATTTTTAAACACTATGTTGATGAGCTAACTCAAAAAACAGACAAACAAAGCCACCATGTGTTATTCTGTCAAAGTGCTGGTTTTGAGAAATAAGTGATGTGCTCACCACCGCCAGACACCAGCTCAAATTCAATCAGTATTTCTCTTGGAATAGGGGCAAGACTGCCAGTGACTCTAGTCCTGTGGCTGGACAAGAGTCAAGTGGGCACCACGAGGTTCTACTTCGACGGGTTAATTTTCCAGAGATATGTGTAACTGGTGCTTTGAAATGGTCTGGCTACAACTAGGCTGAACGTTCCTGCGAAGCTATAATCCCATTCTAGAGTTTTAAGATCTATTATGCAGTACATATTGCCATTTCTGTCCTTTTAATACTTTAAAGGTAGCATTGAAAAGATTCAGGAGAGACCAGATACACTGTGATATTAATAGCGTTAACAAAACTCATTTGGAATTTTCAAAGAATTCCATCTGAGAAGACTCTGAAAGAACACTGCTAATAAATTCGTTTTCGGTGCCTGTAATTGATTGTTCTAGTATTGTTCCCCTCTTCCTCATCAGCAAATCCTGCTTCCCCTTCTTTCCCCTTTCGCTCCCAGCAGTTTGTCCTCACCATGCTTTGTCATTTCGCACCTCACTGGTTCTACACTCTTTCACCCCATATCTTCAGCAGTTCCCTTTTGCCCTGTTTGGCCTTATCCCAACAGCAGCCACCTCTCTTTCGTCGTCTCTTATTTCCTCAATAGTCCCCCCTGGTTTCCCATGTCTCTTGAGATAGCAGCTTCATGTTGCTATTCTGTCTCCTCTTACCCAACAGTTCCCTGGCGCCCTGCTTTCCACTCCATGGCCTCCGCTGTTACTATTCAATCTGGTCCCACCTTTTCTCTCAGCAGTTCCATCTCCTATGCAGTTCTCGCCCACCTGGTCAGCAGCTCTATAGAATTTCATATAAACCTCTTTTTTCTGCTGTGTTACCGCAAGCTGCAGCATATACTTATTTCGGTTTCCTCCTAATTTCTAATTCTTCTAAGAAGTACCCCACCACCCTTATACCCATCCTTTTATACGATCTGCCTTATCTGTAGGCCTGGGAAAATGTTTAATTATGCTGGCTTAATTAATGTAATCTCAATATTTTTGTATTATGTGAAATAATTAAAATGATGCCACTTTGCATACTTACGCGCCATTCAAAGTAAACATTTAGCTTGAACAAACATATGCAAATGGTGGCTAATAGTGGTACGTTTGCTTAAATGCATCTTTGCGCCAACAATGGATCCAAGGATTCATTTTGAGCTCAAATGTAAGGCGAAATGAAGGAATTGCATTTCATATAATTATGCATAATTTTGCTGCAATTACATGAAAGTAAATTACATGAATTCCGCACACCTTCATTCATCATTTCTCGTCGAATGGCCTCTGTCAAATATTGATTCGTTACCGAACAGACCCCCACACACACACACACTTTCATGCCGTGATTCTAGCTTATGCAAAATGAAACAGATGATGGACAGAATACTGAACAATTCAAACATTCACCCCCAGTCACAGATCTGGATTAAATCCATCGTTTTTTTTGCACACCACAGCATTCCAGTTTGGACCCAGCCATATGCAAATCAGTCTAGACCGTCCCCACCCCCATGGGAACAGCCCAACCCGAACTGACAAGCAAAGTCCTCCCTGGCCAGAAACAAGCATCCTGGGACCGGTTTCATGATATCACCCTTCATCAGCCAGGCTGGTGGCATAGCGAGCATGGGACACACGTCTGGGCATACCCTTCCCACTTAGGGTGACCGATGCAAAAAAGAGAAGATGATGGACGGAATACTTAACAAATCAAACGCTCCCCACCCCCCCGCTCCCTCTCATGAGAACGGATGACCTGGCTGCCCAGGTTCCAAGTTCCTCCTCCTCCCTCTCTCTCATAGATGGCTGTTGAGGCGAGAGATGACATCGCGCTGGTGAGCTGCAGCTTCTATTGTTGGAATTATTTTTCTTGTTCATTTCATGGTTAATGCATCATACTCTCACACCACCCCATGCCTGTGGTCCCATATACCGTAGCTCTGATGTTCATGGTTTAGGATACCTCGGGCCAACAATTGTAACAGGACGTTGTCCCCAGTGTTGGATTGATATAATGCATATTCCCATTTCAATAGTGGCTATATTGGAATGTACATGTGTGATATTGTGCAACCGGCATATATGATGTCCTGTTACAAAGTATAGTGTGAGATTGTTAATTAAAAAAAACTTTAAAACAAGTTTAAAAAAACTCTACGAATAGAAAGCACAGTATATGAAGTACTAATATCCAACCAAAGCTAAAAAGAAACATTGACTTAACTAATAACCCTTACCATGGCAAGTTGTTATGATTTTTTCAAATATATTTTTGTTCAAACATATGCAATGTGCAAATAAAACCAAAAATATTTTTCGGAAAACACAGAAATAAATCTGTAGCCCAGCTCGGATACTGAAATGTGCTCCTTATTAGATATAAGTGCACATGAGAGAAGAGAAAAAGTATGTTACTAAAAGATAGCCAATGTGTTAAGTGGGCTGACCCATTGCCCCATGCCGTAAGTATGCTGTGGGTGGGTGGAAAAAAATGTGAATGACGCTTGACCAGATCTTGGGATGGAAAAAGCGGCCTCAAAGCCCTTGTATGTACACACGTATCTATTGTTAAGATGCATTATTTGGAACAAAGAGGCAGGTGAGACAGCTAAAGCTCTTTCTTTGCCAGATCTAACAAAGATCACAATCAACTGAGATTAAATAAACATACCACATAGAAACTGAATAGCCTAGCCCCTTTAAACAAATTATTTCACACACAAAGTGATGCCTTTCTCAAAACAGCCTGGCTTGGATTCTTGGACTGTGAGTACATTACTACACCGATGAGAAGGTTTGTTTTGTTTTACTTGTTGCTGGGGCAACACATGCGCAGGGCATGCAGCTGAACCAACAAAGCAGCTGTTTATGTTAAAGTTCAATGTCACAACACTCTGAAATGA
Source organism: Lissotriton helveticus (assembly GCF_964261635.1). Lineage (NCBI taxonomy): Eukaryota > Metazoa > Chordata > Amphibia > Caudata > Salamandridae > Lissotriton > Lissotriton helveticus. The sequence continues at coordinate 1,878,963,627 of NC_136057.1, read as the reverse complement.
CTGCAGGTGTTTACCAATCAGACAGTGGAGGACGAGGCAGACACAGACTTATAAGAGGTCTCTAAGGATAGGGGGTCCCAACATCTCAGGATCTGAAGGTGCCTCCCCCTCCCAGGGCCCTGAGATGGTCAGAGCCACAGGTACAAGTCTGAGTCCAACCCAAACCCCAGGCCCAGTGATGACTGTCCAGTGACAGTGAGTCAACACACCACTGCCGGCCACGGGCAACTGTGGCTGAGGGGTGCATCACGCGGCCACTTCACCTGGGTAAACTAGAGGTGGGCAAGCCAACAACCTAACAGAGAGAGCCGAGCAATACCCGAGCCAAGGGTCTGGCTGGGGTTTGAGAGCCCGTGCATGAGCCGCGCCCTGAAAATATCTGGTATGTAAAGCATGAAGCAAAAAACAGGGGGAAATATACAAGTCTCTTCAAAGAGTATATTTCTTTAACATGCGGAAAGGTTTCACCGTAGCACATCAGATTGTCATTGCTTTGGGAGATATTTATTAAAACTACGTTTTTTTAACATGATCTTGAAAACCTGATTGCACCCCCCTCTGGCGACAATGTCATTAGTGAAATAAGAGGCAAGTCAGCGATCATGTGTACCCTATAAGTGGCTTTGAATACCATTGCAGATGGAGTAACATTATGTCTATTAAATCAAACAAGGTTTTTGTACTGCACACATCCTGAACTCGATCGTTTGTAGGTGTTCTCATATGTGATAATGAATAAATAGAAGGTACAGTGAAATAATATATGTTCCTAGAATCACATAATTTGGTCAAGCAGGGAAGAGGGGATGTAACCCAGGTTTTCTTGTCTCACACTGTGAAATTCAGCCTCTAGATTGAGTATCTTTCCTCGCCTGTTTGACATCAAAAGGTGACTGCTTAGTCCTTAATTCTTAATGTATGAAATTACAGCTGGGTGCAAACAAAGCCAACCAGAAAACCTGGCTGGTTTTGGGGTCGAAGGTCCAAGAGGACCTCACGATGAGCCAGAGACAGGCCTCTGGATCTACTCTTCAGTGGCTCGCCCATCACTAGTGCGAACAACAGAACCCGCCAGCCTGTGTACACACAGCACAAGAGCATACGCCTACACATCTTCCCAACACACACAGGTGCAGCATTCACTTGTATACGTTCTCTCGCTCTCTCTCTCTCACACACACAGGGGCAATCAGATTACATACATAAAAATTAATGTGCACAAACACAAGCTGCAAGTGCATATGTGCAAGTCTATGCTTTTCTTCAGCGTGTTTGTGTGAGCCTTTTAGCTTGTGCAGGGGATGCGCTATGTGAGAATCTCCCTCTGGCTGCTAGCTAGTCTGCTGTCTGTGAGTATTTAAAGCAGGCAGATGTTCACAAACATCCTTTACATCCGCCCAGGTACACACACACATGCAAGAGAACAGCTTACTCATGTACATGTGAAGAGAAGGAACACACACCTGACTCACAAATTCATATACAGGAACAGGAAGATTACCTGCATGGATGTCATTCAGAGGTTGCAAAAGGTAGCAGCAGCCACCCCTGGCTAGCGCCTTGTGACACCAAGCCCTGCTATCACCACCTCTGTCCTCAAAATGTGGTCAAACCAGTGTCAAGAACCCAATGTAAACAGTGGCCTCGCGAGCACCCGTTATTGCGGCTCCCACAGGGACCAGGGAAATTAGGGTTTCAGTTTCGTGCAATAAGCAAATTAAGCAAGGTGCACTCTTCTGAAAAAAGTGAAAAAAATGTACTTTTTCAAACAGCTAGCCAGTTTCATTATTGGCATTATATATGAAAAAGTTGTCTCTTTAAATAAAGCCATCACACAATTGTATTTAGCTCAAGTGGCAGTGTCTTTCAAGGGATCGTACAGCAAAGGGGAGATAATAACCACTGTTCTTAAATCTCTTTTTTGTGCATCTTTCTGAGATTTAGCATAACATTTTCCATTTTGGCACACACTAGGGGAACCATTAAATTGTGAGTGTTTGTGGTGTAAATAATGTTAGTTCCCAATGCTATTCTGTGTTTTGCGGGACTCTAACCCCCACTATGCACTAACACGTTTTTTTATGCAACAGATACAGAGATGCAGGTGCATAGCTTCGGGGGGGTGTTTGGGGTATTACACCCCCCTATTTACTGTATTTGCAAACAAATAATTGGTTACAGGTGCTTTCAATCGGGTATGGTGACGTGTCTGTCGGATTTCACCGAGGATTTTTACATGCAAACACACGTACTCTCTCCTATCAAGTTCTTGAAAAATGTTGGTTATTTGATAAAATATTCTGTATTAGATACCGCTAACAATGAGCACTCCTTACATTCCATTGCCCCTTAAGCCCCCCTCATGTCCTACTTCTCAGATAATGTATGGTAACATGATATGCCAGTGTTAGGAAATCCGAAGCTCCCCCCACCCCCTCACCCCAATCTTACCTACCAAGCTACTCGCTGCAGGAATGTATACTGTTTAGCTTGTATATCATGTCAACATCCTAGTTAAAACATAGGTGGTACCTAAAAATAGACACGAGTTAGAAACAGTTGTATTCATTGTACAACAATGGGGTTATTAACCAGTGACGTCTCTTGTGAATTCATCTGGGTGAAAACCTTGTGATATCACTTCCTGATGAGATTCAGAAGCCTAGGTTATATGATGTAACTTCCTGTGCTGTCATCGAGGTCAAAAGGATGCGTAACATCACTTCTTCTAGCCCTTTGATGAATTAGCATGCTCTTGTGGACGGCAACTTGTCACTTCCAGTGCAAAATAAGGCACACCTTCACACAAGCCTCACAACAGTCCCAAGTCGCTTGGCAGGCAGCAAGTCCCTCCAATCGACTCACCCTAGATAGTAACAACTCATTAATAATACTGCTACAACATGCTACAGCACACCACTACTCTACCAGACATTGCAAAACATCCCCTATGCTGCGACTGGCGCAGCTATCACCCGGGAACCAGAAACACACAAACTGTACAGCGCTAGCCAGCACATATTGTGACAACTCATATACTCCACGCCGCCACAATCACTGCACAGGAAGCAACAGTCCCCAACAGCAAAATACCCCTATAGCAGACGCCTCCGGAGCTGCAACAAAACCATCGGTGAGACCAGGGCTTTAAGTGGGCCGGGTCCTGCCTGCGCTCAGCACCATCAGTTCTAAAAAGCAGGTGCTGCGACTGGTCCCTATCGGACTCTCCTAAAAAAAACTTTACTGCAGCAGTGCCACCCTTCACTGCCTTTATTGTAACTTCAAAGAGACCCATTGTAGTACTTTCAGTCTCAATAAACTTTATTCGGTTTACAATGTAGGAAACCATAAAAGTTACAAACTACAAACTATATTTCAATCACAATTTAAAATACACAATATACATTTACTATAAATATACATTCCCAAGCTTGTAAAACAATGATTTTAGTATGAGTTCAGTAATTATTGTGTACGGGGGGGGCATCACAAGAAATCCATTAAATGTTTAAAAATAGTTAAAACATAAGATACTTTATCCAATTCATTTAGAATTCCAAACATTTTCTGTACTTCAGTGAACATTTCAGTCTCATCATTTCCGAACTGAAGCATTTTCAATGTTATATACAATTAATCTATAGTTGTTGCTTATTTATCTTACGCAACTAACAACCATTAACAAAGCCAATAATCCTCCGTAGCTTGTTGCATGTGTAATGGTACTTGTATTCTATATCTGGATGCAACAATAGCTGCAAAATACCAGTCGGGCGGCAGACTATGCTAAACACAGATTTTTAGCTTACTTGTTTCAAAGCCACGCCCTTAAATACATCGGTCACGCACTTTTGAGAGACCCCCTCCCCCCATACCCTTCTCCGTTTTTTCGTCCCACTTAAATTCCTGGGTGAGAGCATAAAACGCGTAGGAATTAAAGAACATTGACGAGGAGCAGCAAGTGCACGCACAAACACACCCAGGAGCAAACTGCGAGCACACACGAACATACAGGCACTGGGAGTGCATGCACCACAGAAACCATCACGCTGAGCTCGCTCGTGGTGGTTCGGTGAGTTCCTGGGCCGAAGGACAGAACTGCCGGCCTTTGAGCACTTAGGTGGGCGTCTCGGAAGGGTCTTCAGATACTGACCTGCCATGAATTATTCTCCAAGTGTTCAAGTCGACGCCAAGAAAACGCGTACCCCGTGCGTGGACTGAATGGCGGACTGCACCTGTAACGCGCGTAGCACCCCACTGGGCCTCTTGGCACTCGCCTTTCAAAACCTGCCTGTGGTGTTTGGTTGGCAACACCTGCGCCAAGCGGCACAGTCGGAATGTGAGCGATTTACAAGTGCTGTGTTAGTCAAGGTACTCATTTGACTGGCTTCTTAAACGTATGAAATGCTAAGGCGCCTAGGTGAGTGACTGATTCCGACCCAGCCCAATGGCGATTTATAGGCCTTTTAAGTAGAGGCTTTTCCTCGTGGACCAGTGCGCCTCTTTTACACCCCCTCACACTGCTTTTAATGCAGAGAATCCCTATACTCGGTTCTCCGGGCGTCTGCATTGTGCCAGGTTTCACCAAGGTGTCTCGGGTTCGCAAAGGGGATATAACGCAAGGCACCCCGAGGATACAGAAGGGACGTCAAGGTGACCACTGGCCAGGGAGGGGATAACACACGCGCCTGTGGAATAACCAAGGGACTCTCAGATGAAATTCCAAAGTGCACGTGGGGCTCAGAAGGAACAGCAAGAAGCGCCAAGGTGCGCCGCTTATAAAAGTGCCAGGACAAGGCATCAAGATGCCCTGGCGGCTGCAGGGGGCCTCGGCAGAGTAGATACCGCAAGGTGCCTCCGGGACAAGGAAGGACCATTATAGAGCGGACAGCATGCCTCGCAGGATCCGGGGAGATCCCAGCACGCAGTAGGGGTCCAATAAGATCCCACGGTGCAGCAGGAACCCTCGCGGCGCAGCGGGGACCCCGCGGTCCCTCTGGATGCAGAAACTACGACACAACGCCCCAAAGGTGCACCCTTAAGCCTCTGACCCCGCAGGTGCGGTTCAGCCACATGGGACGGGTATAATAAGCCCGGCACTCTTCTCACCTGGGACGTGCATGGCGGCCCTGTGGCCCCGGGTCCAAGGCGGCCGCCTTCCCGCTCCCCAGCAGCTTCTGTCTGCACAGAGGCAGCTCACGCGACGGAATGCAGCACAGCCGGCACCGGGAGCCAGGCCAACCCAGGCCACCAGCCAACCAGGGGCTGCCAGGAAGGGCGGGCGGGCGTTGAACAATACGGCCCAGGGCGGCAGAGCCACCGAGGGAGAGGGGCGAGGGGAGGTCAGCGGGCACCGCCGGAGCGAGCCAAACACACACACTGCGCATCACACAGGCTGACGCACGGGCCAGGGGCAGCCTGTGCACACAGGGGCAGGGTGCACACACAGGGACCAACCAACCCTCTCCACCCCTCGGGGTCACCGGGAGGCCCTCGGCGCGCCACGACAACACAAAACCTCCATTCAGCCTCCAGGGCGGGCTGCAGGAGGCAAGGCTCAGCACCAAGCACGGCTCAGCAGCAAGCACGGCTCAGCAGCAAGCACGGCTCAGCAGCAGCACGGACTTCGCAGCAAGCACGGCTCTGCAACAAGTGTGGCTCAGCAGCAAGTGTGGCTCAGCAGCAAGCACGGCTCAGCAGCAAGCGTGGCCCTGGCCCACCGACGCGGAGCAGTAGAAATGACGACAGGCACTTACACCGCGCACACTACAAACCGGCGTGTTCCTCAGTCCTCCGGGACCGGGTATCTACACCACAAGGATGAGAGAGGAACCTGCCCTGCATGGAGTCAAACCTGCGATCTGTGTAGCCTGTGGCTGTGGGTGGATCGATGAGATACAGAACTGATATTGCCACCTGTAACGCACTGGTTACGCACACCCAGTGGTCGAAGTGGGGAAAAAAAAGTAGGGGAACTGTGGGTGGAGAATCAGGGGGCAGGAGTAACCGAAGATTGAATCAGTGGGCGGAGTCAGGGGCGTGGCTAGAAATAGCAAAACATACCAATTTTTAGTACGTTTAGCATTTCACTGCCCAGTTACAGCTTATAACGTTATTTAATTAAAACAATGGATAAACATGTTTGAGGTTTAATTCAGGAAAAAGCAAACACTCATAGGGAATACAGGTTTATGTAAAGCGTGTGAAATATAACCAGGAACAACATGTTACCTTAATGCTTTTTCTCAATGTTCAGAAATCCATGATTATTTTTTGTCTCAAACATTGAGGTCATGAATACAGGGCTCCTCCTGTACACATGTGTTAAGCAGGGCTCAGAAGAGAAAGGAGCTCTTCAGGAGAATCTAGACTCGCGGAAACCCACAAAGGCTCCTTCATATTCATGTCGCCAGCTAGCTGCTCAATCATAATATAGCAAAAAGAACAACTGAATGCAGAACAATATCATACATTCACCCCAGTACAGAGATCTGGGCCCAAATCCATTGTTTCTTTGCTCACCATGCCATTCCAGTTTGGACCCAGCCATATGCAAATCAGTCTAGATTCTGCACCCAATGGGAACAGTCCTGCCCCCTCCCTTCTCCTGCCCCCGTCACCGCTCCTGCCCCCGTCACCGCTCCAGCCCCGTCACCTCTCCTGCCCCGTCACTTCTCCTGCCCCGTCACTTCTCCTGTCCCCTTCACTTCTCCTGTCCCCTTCTCCTTCTCCTGTCCCTTCACTTCTCCTTCTCCTGTCCCTTCACTTCTCCTTCTCCTGTCCCTTCACTTCTCCTGTCCCGTCACTTCTCCTGTCCCGTCACTTCTCCTGTCCCGTCACTTCTCCTGCCCCGTCACTCCTCCTGCCCTGTCACTTCTCCTGCCCCGTCACTTCTCCTGCCCCGTCACTTCTCCTGCCCTATCACTTCTCCTACTCCTGTCCTGTCACTTCTCCTTCTCCTGGCCCGTCACTTCTCCTTCTCCTGTCCCGTCACTTCTCCTGTCCCGTCCCTTCTCTTGTCACATCACTTCTCCTTCCCCTGTCCCGTCACTTCTCCTGTCCCATCACTTCTCCTGTCACATCACTTCTCCTGTCCAGTCACTTCTCCTGGTCCCTTCACTTCTCCTTCTCCTGGTCCCTTCACTTCTCCTTCTCCTGTCCCGTCACTTCTCCTTCTCCTGTCCCGTCACTTCTCCTTCTCCTGTCCCTTCACTTCTCCTGTCCCTTCACTTCTCCTGTCCCTTCACTTCTCCTGTCCCCGTCACTTCTCCTGTCCCCGTCACTTCTCCTGCCCCCGTCACTTCTCCTGCCCCCGTCACTTCTCCTGCCCCATCACTTTTCCTGTCCCGTCACTTCTCCTTCTCCTTTCACTTCTCCTTCTCCTGTCCCGTCACTTCTTCTCCTGTCCCGTCACTTTTCCTTCTCCTGTCCCTTCACTTCTCCTGTCCCGTCACTTCTCCTGTCCCGTCACTTCCCCTTCTCCTGTCCCGTCACTTCCCCTTCTCCTGTCCCGTCACTTCCCCTTCTCCTGTCCCGTCACTTCTCCGTCTCCTGTCCCTTCACTTCTCCGTTTACTGTCCCTTCACTTTTACTGTCCCTTCACTTCTCCTGTCCCTTCACTTCTCCTGTCCCTTCACTTCTGCCCCGTTCACTGCTCCTGCCCCCGTCACTTCTCCTTCTCCTGTCCCTGTCACTTCTCCTTCTCCTGTCCCTTCGCTTCTCCTTCTCCTGTCCCATCACTTCTCCTGTCCCCGTCACTTCTTCGAGTAGAGGAAGGGCACATTTACGTATTTTGCTTGGTGTGCATCAGAGGTTTACTGCAAAATGGGGGGCATTCTAATTTTCTGACTACTCCCTTGGTTGGATGGAGCAGTGAAGGCCGCTCTTTTAGGGAGTGCACATCACACTCTCATTACGTGCTGCTTGCCATTATAAGTGTAGTTCAAAGTTCGGGGCATTTTGATTTTCTGGCTTCTCCCCTGAGCAGAGCCTCACATCTTAAAGGCCACAGGATCGCAGAGGAGGGCTTAAGATCACGTTGTCCTCCAGTTAAAGGGGTCTGGCAGTTTAAAGGAAACCCCGGTCTCTTTATCACACCTCATGCAGATCTCACTTAATATGCTAACGGCAGGCAGCGGGCAGGCGCATTGTCATTCCAAAGGGGGTAATCAGCCTCAATCGGAATGACAATGGGCCTGCCCTGGTCTGTGCGAGCTCAGGGAGGGGCTGCTGCAGCCTCTGGTGTTCAACAGAGAAGTGCGAGCAGCCCCTGGAAGCAGAAAAAAAAGTTATCGTTTTTAGTAGGACTATTCTCTCCGTCCCGGGATGCTTTTTTCAAAGAAACAAGACGGGGAACGGGCTGAAATTATTTTTAGAAGTAGGGCCACGCCGTGCCCTCCCGTCCCCGTCCACTTCTACCACTGCGCACACCACAGGCATCCATCCACTGAGCTAAGATTGGAAAGAAGGGTCGGCGAGGCGGGTCCCAGAGAAAGGGCAGGTTTTTTTTTTAAGACCACGTGCGTGATACACAGGGTGGGTGGATCCAACCTGAAATATGTTACATTCTGGGTGAAGGGAGGTTAACAGATGCAATTAAGCTCGCTAGTAAGTAGTGCTTAATTTTAGCCGGGAGGGTCCGGTGCTCGGCACTAGCACTCAATTATCAGCACTGGCTCTAGCGACAGCCCACCACATGGTGGCGCTGTCTGAGATGTACACAACAACCCTGTTTATTAAATCAAATGGCACTGAAAATGAATAATACCAGCTGCTCACACCATTATAGCTCTGTATGGCCTAAGATAGTCCGTATTGTCACACTTGTATGAGTGGTTAGGTGTTATGTTGGTACTGTCATTGGCAGCGGTGGCAGGGGCAACGCGTGGTGCAGGCTGCAGTGGCCTTCCAAGAAGGGTCCTGGCACTTCATTTCTTTACTAATTAAGCACTGCCAGTAAGAAATCGGCGCATTTGTAGACTCCCTGCCTTTGAATCACATAATTGGATCTTACGAGCAGTGGTTCAGCGCTGAACTGCTAATTGAGGACCCGGAAAACCAACTTCTAATCCCGGCTTCTCCTCTGCAATTTACTATATTGTGTGATCCCGTACAGAACATTTAATCTCCCTCGGCTTCGGTACTGTAACTGTTACAGCGGCTAAAAAAAAAGCCCGCGTCCGACGGAGGATGAGAGCCCTACAGCGGGATTTTAAAGTGGCACCGAGGACAGACGTGCTCTCAGCCTCTCAGTGCGGCATGTTTATTCCTACGCCATATCTGAATGCGAGGGTGAGACAGAGGGGGTCAAACGAATTGACAGCTCAATGTTAACCCACTTATTCACTCACTTCAGTACTCGCTCCCTCACGCGCAAATGTGGGTGAGAATCGTCCTTGTTTAAAAACCCCGCCTCAACACACTCCTCCTGGGTGTGTGGACTAGTAGCCAATGGGCATCTAGTCCTGCAGCTAATCTGCCCCAGTAGTGACGACATCCTGTGGGTGAATGTCACTAAAACTACTCAGAACCCGATTTCTAGTCTGTTGTGTACCCCAGCTGCCAGCCCCTAGAGGTGTGGTCAGCCTTGTGGAGGTGGACACCTTCCTGCGTAGCTAATTTCCCACCTGCCCGTGAAAAACAGTGCATGGGGCAGGGAAGGCTTTGTCCTAGAGTAGGGGACAGTTCATTTGTCCAGTGGTGCCAGTGTAGCTTTGGAGGCTCACCACCACACTGGTGTAATACACTAGCCATTGTGTGTAAGCAGAGGTGTCACCTCCTGCTGCTCACAAGGGTCCTTTACTTCTGACTTCTGGATGTGGCACACACTTCCCAGCATGAAGTCAGACTTCGGTCTCGGCGGCAAAGCTTCGAAAAAATCTGCCAAGGTACGGGAACATTGGTTAAACTAGGTAGGCACTGTCTCAAAAGCCGCCTGGGTTTATGCTGGTTAAACCTCGGCACCAACAGTGTGTCAGTGGTTAAAAAGCACGGTGTTTGATACCAAACACAAAAGAAATAGGCCGGGCCATCATGGAGCTGAACATATAGGTAATGTCCTAATGCCAGCCCATGGTATTCTATGGACCGCCGGTCACTTGCAGTAGAACTGTGTTTAGAATGCTACCACGGGGCAATATATGCTGGCACATATACTTCCATACATAAAATATACTGTACTTTGCCTCCTGGGCTATTGGAGACCTACCTTAAGGGTGACTGACATATCAAATGCAGTGAGGTGACCTTGACACACATGGTGTGTGCAGGGTCGAACTCGAGCAGGCAAGCTGCTCGTGCAGGGCAGACCTGCAGACTTTGACTTTACTCGGGTTACTCAGGGGGACACAATACATGCTGCAGCCCTGGTACCCCTTTTAAATCTCTGCTATGGGTACCACTGGCACCATATACTAAGGCCTTACAGAAGTGTAGAAATGCGTGCCAATTGGGTATACCAATTCACATTTACAATTTAAGGGAAAGAGCACTGGTGCTGGGCCTGGTTAGCACCAGCATCAGACCAATTTTCACTGCATCCAGCCGTTCAAATAGGAGTAAAAAGTGTGGGAGCATCTGCAAGCAACCTGGTTTGCTACAGTATCTTATTTGGAAACCATTTAGGGCCTTTATGGCTGTGTGATGTTGTTCTGATGCATCCATGCAGAAGGCTAGTTTTGGGTATGAAACTTGGTCAAAAAAGCTTTGGGAGAAATGTATTTTTTTCAGCTACACCGTTGCAGTCGTCCACCCAGGACAGGACTAAGGCAGGGTCTACAGAAAGTGGAAGGGCCATTTTTAAGCATAAGTTACAAGAGGTAGGAGGACTCCCCCGGGGTCGGAGCATTACAAGGGCAGCTTTGAATCGAGTAAAGTGATGTGCACACAACCCCAGTTTAGCAAACTGTCTAGGAACAGCAGCTGCGTCCTGCTAAAGATCACACTTTTAATCCTGCCTAAGATAAGGAGCACGATTTTGCTGTAATGCTGTGTTTTGCATAAGGATCCTACAGGCTACAAAACAAGCGGTGCTAGTGACAGTGGTGAAAACATGCCACCACCTAATGCGAAGTACATGGTTTGCTTTACAGAATGAAATAGATGATGACTCAAGTCTAGTAGTGTTAGAACCCGGGGTCTCGGGTTGGCAGAGGTAAGTACCTTAGACCAAGTAGGGACCCTAGCTTCCAGTCAGGGCGACGGAATAACCCTCTGAGATAACCCCTGCTCACCCTCTAGGTAGCATGGCGCGAGCAGTCTAGGCTAAACAGAGGCAATGTGGATAACATTTGCACTTGACACAACAATAATCCCCAATCCACCACAAACTGAGATCACACAGGTAAGTATATTTTATAAAAATATATAACTTTATCTAGTTTCAGCATGTAAATGAAGCAGTTGCATGATAATCACTTCTTAGGAAAAACGGTTGTATTCAATCTTAAGGGTTGCACTTAATTCTTAATGGTTCTTGTAAATAGGCAGTTCTGAGAAGCAAAACAAAACAGTCTCAAGTCTCTCAAATCAGAGGTCTAAAAATATTGCTACTGATTTCTAATCAATCCGCTCTCAAAACGAGCAAGGGACCCTCTGCCCACGCGTGCTCTTATGCGTGGGCTTCTTGCGCTGCAAATGCGCTCCTTGCGCGAGGCCCGGGGACTCTTTCCTTCCCCCGGGACAGACTCACGCGTTCTTAGGCGTCGGGCGCCTTGCGCACAGCAGATCTCCCGCGCCCCCACCCCGGCCGGTCCCCTGTCCTCTCCCGCCCGCTCTCGACAATCCAACGAGCGGCGGGGGAGGTGGTGCTGCTCACCTGGTGGGGGACGGCTGGCTGGGGGTGCGGAACGCTTCGGAGTCCCTCGGCGAGGTCGGCTCTCGCTGAGGGGTCGTCCCCTCTCTTCCTTCTCTCCTCGCCGGGACCAACCAATCCTGTCGTGGCATTGGGTCAAGCCTCCCGCAGCAGCCCGGGAGTCAGCCAATGGCAGTGCGGCTCCCGGGGCAGGCCAACGATGACGCTCCGCTACTTCGGCCAATCACGGCCCACCACCACTGATGACGCTGCGCCGCACGGGCCAATCCCGTCGCGGCGTTAGTGAGGGGGCTCGGCTCCCTCCACCAATGGGAGCACGGCGGCTTCGTTCTTCGCCGCGGCAGCTCCCAGACCTCGAAGCAGGTTACGGGGGGTTTGCTGGCCCCGGGCCGCGGTGGTGATTTGGCGGCAAAGGGTTTTCGAGGGCGCTGGTCACGAATAGACCCCCCTCTCGGCTCACAACCCCTTGGGAGCGGATTTCACGAGGGGAGGCACCACAAGCCTCCAACCCTCGCTGGGAATGTGCCGATGAGCACACCGATCCCCTCCTCACGCTCCGCAGTCCAGCACCCCGCGTCTCGGGTCACAACAGCACGATTTTGCAGCTGTTTTCTGGGACAGTTTTAGGAACCTTTAGCCCTGGGTTCCCAACAGGAGGCCAGCTCTTCTCAGGCCCTTGGAGATTCAGTTGTAGACACAGCACACAGCAGAGTCTTGGCAGTTTCAAGTAGGCAGGGTCACAGCACACAGCAAAGTCCCTTTCTCCTCCTTAGCTTCCAGTTGGACAGTAGAACAGGTCAGCCCTTAGAGCACACAGCAAGGCAGTCTTCCTTTAGTTCTCTAGCTGTCCTCCTTCCAGCAAAGGTTCCTTCTTGCTTGCAGAATTTCAGAATCTAACTTCTGTAGTCAGGGGTCCTTTCCTTATACCCCTCAATGTCTTTGAAGTCCTTTGAAGTCTTTGTGCATGGAGGCCCTGGGTCCAGTCTAAACCAGTTCTGGGGGTTGCGGAGCACTGAGGTGTCTCTGGTTTTCTTCTCCCTGTCAGCTTCAGGGCCAGAGGTGTCAGTTGACCATCAGGAGGGAGCTAGCATGGGGGAGGTGGCCGGCACAGCCCAGTACTTATCAGGCATTCCTTCCTCCCACCTCCCAGGCAGGCAGATGTGCCCTTTCATCCCCGGGCTGGCTCCGACCCTCTCCTCCGGGGGCTCTGCAGCCCCCCTGTCACATCCAGACCAGGCAGGCATTCCACAAACCCAGGCGCACAGAAAGGTTTAGACAAGAGAACGGCCACTTTCTAAAAGTGCTATTCTCCAACACAGGATTTAAAAACACCCTTCACTAAAAGATGTGTCATTAAATTCTGAGTTCAGGGATATCTTTCATTTATGTCCCATCTTGTTCCTATGGGAAGATAGGCTGGCATCACATGGGCCCAGCCTCCTCCATGTTACTCTATGGAGCAAGATAGCCTTACAGCAGTGAGCACATAAAATGGCTGCTGCCCACTACCAGAGCATGTGACCTGCACTAGTACATGCTCTACCTTAGCTATACACTGCACCCTGCCCAGGTGGGTACCTTGAGCTTTCCATAGGGGTGGCTGATGTGCACAGACAGGGAAGGGTTAGGCCCAGCCAGTGGGGACACTGGCCAGGGGGACAGGGCAGTCCACTGACTGCACACAGGCCCTGCGCTGGCAGGCCTGAGTCACTATTTTAAAGCTACTCATGTGGGTGGCGCAATCTGCGCTGCAGGCCCACTAGTAGCATCTGTCATCACCAGCCCTGGCGCACACAGTGCACTTTACTAGGGACTTTGTGGTGATACAAATATGCCAATCAGGTATATTCAATCAATATCACAATTCACAGAGGGAGCACTTACACTCTGGCACTGATCAGCAGTGGCAGAGTGTCCAAAGCATCTAAATCAGCAAAAACGAAATCCAGCACAGCATCAAAACACATGAGTCAGAGGCAAAAAGATGGGGGAAGAACCACGCCAAAAGGTGTCAGGTCTAACAAGTAGCGAGAAGCAAAAGCAGATTTAAGATTGCAGGAGCATTAACTCTAATGAATCAAAAATGTTAGATTTCAAATAACGCCCGTGCTTTAACAGCGCAAAAAAAGTGTGCCTTAATAGCCCCTCTTCAAGACTTCTCCAATGGTTACAAACTGAGTTTAAGCCTTTTATTTTATATTCTAGTAAAGTATAGACCAGGAGAAGGTGTTGGGCAATAAGAAATTAGACTGAGGAATCAATTATACGATCCTTCGTACATTATAAAATAAAAAATCAATAACTGGGATGCTCAAAATTGCATATTTCTTTGCAAAATCAAGGAATTGCCTTGACAATTGCGGTAAATGATGCTTTCAGAGCAAAATGTGGTTTACAAGCATTTCGCATGACTGGTATTTGGAAAGTGGGCAGATAAAAGAAGGAAACTCTTGCGAGATGCAGGACACTGGTTCGAGCAGAAAATGTCTGTTGACGTGACATTTTCTTCTTTCTTTTGTCAGCATGATTCAAATTCCACGCAGGCTTAATCAAAGCACTTTCAAACTCCAGTCTCATACAATAATAATATCCGAAACAGTTTAGTACTTTCAAAGTAAAGACAGTGAACTCTCAAAAGCAAACGTATGACTTAAGTAGATGTCGGAGGTTGATTCAGACCAGAGTCATGCCAGATTTCAAGAAATCCATGTAAAATAAATCTACATACAAAAAAATTCAATGGGAATCATTTAGATCAAGGGTGTTCAAAGTACACACAGGAAGGCCACATCCATGCCTTGTTTTCATTATGATTCACTGGATGGATGTCTATTTTGTGTGGATAGCCTGAAAGTCAGGCATGGAACCAACCTTCCTAGATCTACATTGGACACCCCTGATTCAGATGGTCCATGGCTGTTGTGAAATGAAGGTCCTGAACCTTGCAGACTAGTGCTTGTCCACTTGTTTGACCTTAGTCAGAGAAAATTTAAAGTGACCCATGGCATACAGATGTAATTATTGAATGGACATGTCAAAAAGGGCAGTTGTCAGCAAGTCTAAGCAGCTAAGTGCTGGAAGGGCGCAAATAGTGCCGGCTAAATTATAAAAAGTTGTGATGCTCCATTGTTGTTTGCTTAATCCCTTCTACAAAAGAACATACATACAAAATAAACTTCGATTAATGAGTATTCACATGCCAAACGTTGCATGCTCTTAAAGAATTATCAAAAACGGCTTTTCTTGTTTTTTTCTGTAGAACAAATTGTATACATGTTTTGAACTTTCTGAACTGGCTCCCAAAATAAAACAAAATGTGAAATTATGTAATACCACACTTTATAGCATTCCTATACCTCAAATCAGAATGAAACTTCCACATGGTTATCTGCATTTTCGCAGACCAGAACCCGGTCCACAGGAAACTTTTGTGACTAGGCATTTCTATGGGTGCTCAGGTCCAGGGGTGAGTGGTGGGTGCTCTGGTCCAGGGGTGAGTGGTGGGTGCTCTGGTTCAGGGGTGAGTGGTGGGTGCTCTGGTCCAGGGTTGAGTGGTGGGTGCTCTGGTCCAAGGGTGAGTGGCGGATGATCTGGTCCAGGGGTGAGTGGTGGGTTCTCTGGTCCAGGGGTGAGTGGCGGGTGCTCTGGTCCAGGGGTGAGTGGCGGGTGCTCAGGTCCAGGGGTGAGTGGCGGGTGCTCTGGTCCAGGGGTGAGTGGCGGGTGCTCTGGTCCAGGGGTGAGAGGCGGGTGCTCTGGTTCAGGGATGAGTGGCGGGTTCTCTGGTTCAGGGATGAGTGTCGGGTGCTCAGGTCCAGCGGTGAGTGGCGGGTGCTCTGGTCCAGGGGTGAGTGGCGGGTGCTCTGGTGCAGGGGTGAGTGTCGGGTGCTCTGGTCCAGGGGTGAGTGGCAGTGCTCTGGTACAGGGGTGAGTGTCGGGTGCTCAGGTCCAGGGATGAGTGTCGGGTGCTCAGGTCCAGGGGTGAGTGGCGGGTGGTCAGGTCCAGGGGTGAGTGGTGGGTGCTCAGGTCCAGGGGTGAGTGGCGGGTGCTCTGGTTTAGGGATGAGTCTCGGGTGCTCAGGTCCAGGGGTGAGTCTCGGGTGCTCAGGTCCAGGGGTGAGTGGTGGGTGGTCAGGTCCAGGGGTGAGTGGTGGGTGCTCAGGTCCAGGGGTGAGTGGCGGGTGCTCTGGTCCAGGGGTGAGTTACGGGTGCTCTGGTCCAGGGGTGAGTCACGGGCGCTCTGGTTCAGGGGTGAGTGGCGGGTGCTCAGGTCCAGGGGTGAGTGGTGGGTGCTCTGGTCCAGGGGTGAGTGGCGGGTGCTCTGGTCCAGGGGTGAGTGGCGGGTGCTCTGGTCCAGGGGTGAGTGGCGGGTGCTCAGGTCCAGGGGTGAGTGGCGGGTGCTCAGGTCCAGGGGTGAGTGGCGGGTGCTCTGGTCCAGGGGTGAGTGTTGGGTGCTCTGGTCCAGGAGTGAGAGGTGGGTGCTCTGGTTCAGGGATGAGTGGCGGGTTCTTTGGTCCAGGGGTGAGTGGTGGGTGCTCAGGTCCAGGGGTGAGTGGTGGGTGCTCTAGTCCAGGGGTGAGTCACGGGTGCTCTGGTTCAGGGATGAGTCTCGGGTGCTCAGGTCCAGGGGTGAGTGGTGGGTGCTCTGGTCCAGGGGTGAGTGGTGGGTGCTCAGGTCCAGGGGTGAGTGGTGGGTGCTCAGGTCCAGGGGTGAGTGGCGGGTGCTCAGGTCCAGGGGTGAGTCACGGGCGCTCTGGTTCAGGGGTGAGTGGCGGGTGCTCAGGTCCAGGGGTGAGTGGTGGGTGCTCTGGTCCAGGGGTGAGTGGTGGGTGCTCAGGTCCAGTGGTGAGTGGCGGGTGCTCAGGTCCAGTGGTGAGTGGCGGGTGTTAAGATCCAGTGTTTAGTGAGGGGAGCCAGCCACGGTGTAGTTGTGAGTGATTACTGCAAAGGTCCTGAGGTGGGTGGTGATGCCAATGTCCAGGGCAGGGGTGAATGACGAGTGTAGGGCTGTGTGTAGGGCTGAGTGAACGGTGTAGGTCTGAGTGAAGGGTGTAGGGCTGAGTGAAGGGTGTAGGGCTGAGTGAAGGGTGTAGGGCTGAGTGAAGGGTGTGGGGCTGAGTGAAGGGTGTGGGGCTGAGTGAAGGGTGTGGGGCTGAGTGGGGGGTGCTCAGTACCTGCCCAGGGCTGAGAGATTCAGGTTCATCCGAGTCGTTCGTCTAAACCTCGTGCTCACCGAGCACCGACTCCGCATTTCACCCGCCCAGTAGTATAAAATAATCCAGCGCCCACCTGTTCGGGAGCCGGAGGGGTGGCAGCGAGGGGGCAGGCTCTCCGCCCTGCATAT
Organism: Lissotriton helveticus; assembly: GCF_964261635.1. Taxonomy (NCBI): domain Eukaryota; kingdom Metazoa; phylum Chordata; class Amphibia; order Caudata; family Salamandridae; genus Lissotriton; species Lissotriton helveticus. Next base: position 1,878,946,474 of record NC_136057.1, on the reverse strand, counting down.
CCGGGCTCAGGACGCCTCCGACAGACAATCACTCACTGTGTAACTACAACACCTGGCTGCTCCGCTCCATCACAACAAACTTCGCCCGACCGGAAGTTGGCTTCTTTGGAATGCGGGCTCGGAAAGCGGCCGGCCCGGGTCTGGCTCCCTTGGAATGCGGCTCCACCGGGGGCGGCACCGTGGTCTGCCAGGGAGGAAGACAGCATGGCAGAAGAGCGCGAGAGAGCATGGCAAGAGGGCACACTAATCGAGAGAGAGAGAGAATCGCCGAGGCGGGGAATTGAACCCTGGTCCCGGGCTAGACCTCTGCATCAGGGTCTGCCGCTCTAACCATTGAGCCACACTTCTCCATAACGTCACTAGCACTGCATGATCCTCAACAGACCTAGAAATTGATTCTAGCACTATGTGATAATCTAAGTAGACTCAGATACTGGTCCTAGCCCCGCAAAATACATTTAGTAAATAAGGATACTACACATTCTCCGACTGATCTTCATTAGACCCGATACTGGCCCTAGCACTGTGTGATAACCTCAATGGATAAGGATACCTTGACTAGCAGTGTGATCCTCAACAGACCCACATCCTGGATGTGGTGGGGTGCGATAAGCACAATAGGCTGTATACCATGACTAGTGTTGTGTTTTCCTCGACAGACTTGGAGACTAGCCTTACGGCTGTATACTAAACTCAACAGACATGGTTATAGCCCCAATTACTGCATGATGACTTCCCTCAAAATGGATTTTGGTCCTAGTGTTTTGTTTTTAATTGAATACATCTGAATAATCTAAACAGTGCACGGTACCGTTCCTTAGCCGTTGCCTGGTGATATCTTTAAAGCAAGACACCAAATCTACTCCCAGATAAAAAAAATATCCTTAGTGGCAGCTGACATATACAAAAACCAGAGCATGGGTTGCTCAGTGTTAACACATTATATCATAGGGTGACTGACCCACAAGATCACTACAGACACTGTTTCCAGTTCTTTTGTCTGACAGCCTGATGCTTTCTGAGTGCTGTAGCACTGTTTTGCTTACATTGGAAGAATTTGCCTAACGCTTGAAACTATTGACTTTTAGGTAAACAAATCAGGTTTGGAGAAAGTGTCCATAAAACCAGGAGTTAAGTGGTCACCCTGTGTCCATCACACAGAGTGAAGTATAAAATACACCACATTTAGTAAAAAAACAAAGACAGAACTCAGAAGGAATCAAGATGCTTACCCAGCTTGACAGCGCTCTCCGGAGGATAATCTGGGAACTGGCCCTCTGAGGGCACGCTGACGGTCCTGCGCAGACTCCGCCCCTTGCTGGTCTCCAACTGCGCCTCCGGTGTGCCCTCACTGTGCATCTAGAGGAGAAAGAGCAGTGTGTTTGTACTTGCCCAGGCATTCTTGGCTCACATAATCTGCAGCAGCAACTCCTGGGATGATCCGCCGCCCACCTGATCCCTTTATCCATCTCTTCCATGGGAGAAGTCGTACAGCCGGCCTAACCGGGGAGGTCAGTGGTTGCAGACGTCCTCCTGGAAGGCAATTTCAAGAGTACAGAAACTGGCAGATGCCAGCCTGGGAGTGGCAGGGATCCAGCCCTGCCTGTGGGATAGATCAGTACAAAACCTGCCCCTGACATGCAGGCGGTGCATCTTCTGAAGGGGCGGGTGCAACATTTCAAGCATGGGAGCAGCAAGCAGTACAAGCATTGGCATAGCCAATAGGTCTGGCATTTGGGACCCTAAAAGTGTTTAGTTATCCAGCACAATATCCTTGGTGCAACAACATCAACTGTTGCATGGCTAAACACTTATAAGGTCCTACATTTCTATTTTGTTTTTTATATTTCTTTTGTTAGGTTGACTGTGACAAAAGGATGCCAGCATGTATGGATCTATGAAGCAGCCTGTATGTTTTAGAGATAACGTTATTACTTTTAAGCAGAAACTACGGAGCTGCATTCATGTGTGTGGGCTGCCGTCCCACGGAGAACAGGCAACAAGGGACAGGCTAGACAGCACACTATAAAGTTATCTTTTTCACATACTTACAATCATAGCTCAACTGCTTTCTGCCGTCTGATGAGAAATGAATAAAATATGCATTCACATGAGTAAGACAGCTCAGGGGGTAGAGGTGTGCGCTGCAAAGATAAATGTGTCAAACAGTTCACACCATTCGTAGCCACACTCAAGTAGAGGGGTAGGGGTGGGGAGGAAGATGGGGGGTGACTGGCTTTAGCGGAGGATAAGGGTTATAAGAATAAGTGTGTTGGAGATAAAAACATGTATTATTTGAGCATGAATGCACAAGTTGGCCTGTGTTGTACTCTACGCCATGGTTCTTAACCTGTGGTCTGGGAACCTTAGGGGTATGCGGCTTCCCACTTAATTAAATGATATAACTAGATTAATAAAGTATACATAAATAAACAAGCAAAAGTGAAAATGTGTAAAACTTTATATTAATGTGAAGGAGTTTGACATTGGAGTCTGACTGACAATGATGTTGGTGTTCTCTGATTGATTAGTCGGACAGTGCAAGTGCACCCAGCAGAATATAGCATGGACAATGGAGTGCCTTAGTTGAATTTACAAACACTGGCCATTCTCATTAAAATTAGGATTTTTTTCATGTATGAATGTGAATTAAATTAAATATTTAATAATTTGTGTATTGTTTCGTGGTTCAAAACATCGAAATAGTGTAGGATGGGGTCCCCGGCTTCCAAAAATGACCCAGTGGGGGTCACCGGATTCCTATCATTATTTTTTGGGGGTCCCCAGATTGCAGTAATGGTTAAGTGAGGTGCGCAGAAGTCAAAAAGGTTTTCACTTTTTTTTCCTATGTCATAGAATTAATTGTCCATCAAGTGCTGAATGAGGTATTTTGTCCTTACTTTAGGATAGTCAAACTCTTTAAAGTGAGTTGTGATGTTTCTTTGAATGATTACACTGCAAAGTAACTCGAAAATTACATGTTTCGCCTCCATAAATAGTGCAGGGATGCGTCATGAACAGCATGGGTGGAATCCCAGTGCAGTCAGGAGCACTACAGGTCTCTGCGTTCAAAGAGTCGAGTGCTTTGTAAAGAAGAGAAAACTTTCAAAGTCCTGCTCAACAGACTCCAGTGTCACAGCCCGTTAAAAGCACACAGTCGTTTTGAGGTGGGGCGGGTGGCGCGAGAGGGGACATGAGCCAGAGGTGACAAATGATCTGCTCCTCTGGGCCATTTGACAGGGGAGTACCAGGTGGTGTCACCCCGCCAGGGAGGGCACACACCCCCTGTGAAGAAGTGAAATAAACCAGAGATTACAGAACGGATTAACAGAGGTGGAGCAGAGGTTCAGCGCTGGGGATGGAGTGAGGAAGGCGATGACTCATTCTAATAAAAAGAATACACAAAATAAGTTTGGGAGCCGCGTCCCCTCCCCCTCCATGACCAGTCCCCGGAGCACAGCAGCTCCCTTTGTGCTCCTTGTGACCCTGTAATTTTGAGTGCGGGAACCAAGCCGGGCGCTCCCCGTGTGCTGGTACCAAGTCTCGCAGCCTAACATTGGAAAGGGGAGAGGGCAGAGGGCAGGTCTGGGAAAAAGGCAGAGAGGGCGATGGCACAGGGAGAGAAGAGAGGCCTGGGAAATAGGGTAGAAAAGCACAGAGAGACCGCAGGCCAGGGAAAAGGATCCTGGCGAGAGGGAAAAGGATCCTGGCGAGAGGGCAGAGGCACGGGAGCAGGTATGGCAAAGCACAGCCGTGAGAATGGCGCACAGTGAGAGGGATCACTGAGAAGGAAAAGCAGACCTGGGAACAGCGAAGAGGGGATGGGTTTGGAACAAACACACCAAGAGAAGAGGAAAGGGGGAGAGAGCAGAAACCGGCATAGGCACACGAGAAGGCAGGCCCTGGAATCCCACAGAATAAAGATCGAGCAGGACAACTTCACCAAAGTCCACTGACCAGTTAATAGGAAGTCTTCAAGCAGAAGGCAGGAAACTCGTTCATTCTTGCTGCCTGCTGAGAATCAACAATTTAGAGTCTCCAGTCTGACTTTCACGTACACTGTAGCAGGAAGCAGGAGTCTAGGAATGCATGCACCACTTAACACATACTGACGCAGCCGTAATAGTGATTGCAATCGCGCGCAGCGAGCGATGTGCTTAATGAGCATGACGAGGAAAGCCATCTGGCGCCTCTGCTCGTAAGCACGAGCCCGAACGCATAACCGCAAGCTCTAGGCCCGCCACAAGCAAAAGCGTGTGGTAGCATTTTCTGAAGCCCACATACTAAAATTCTCGCCAGAGCAGCGCATGCACTGGCTGAGGTGACACCTAAGAAACAAAACCAACATCCTGCAAAAGGACAGTCCATGTGCAAGAGAGTAAAGGTGGCCCCTGTTACACCCTCACTGCCAGGACCGAGGTACAGTCCTCTCACTCAGCGGAGCAGACTGGAGGACGAAGAAGCAGTGGTGAAGAAGTGGTAACGCAGTGGCACATATGCTGTGGGAAACTTCGGGGCAGACAGACTCAGTGCGGGGTGCTGGGGAATTTGGCAGCCAATGTAAGCCGACTGCAATTGGAACTGGATTTCCATAGGCGAGGTGAGGTGTTGAAGCGCTTTATGGAGACTAACGCACTACTCCGGAGCCCATGTTAGTGGTACATGTAATGGTTATTGTTAGTTTTTGCAATTAGTCATGTGATGTCAGGATACACTGCATGCACATACTCCAGTTACCTTGTGATATATTAATACCAGGTAGGTGATAATTAGTGGTGACTGTGCGGGTTTAGGTGAATGGTTGGTGAGATGGACAGAGCCTGGAGAACATGAACAGCGGGTGTGGAGCCTGGGGCGCATGAACAGCGGGCGTGGACCCTGAGGCACATGTACTGCGAGCGAAGAGCCTGGGGCACATGAACAGCTGGAGAGGAGCCTGGAGCACAAACAGCGGGCGAGGAGCCTGGGGTACATGAACGGCGAGCGTGGAGCCTGGAGCACATGAACAGCGGGTGTGGAACCTGGGCACATGAACAGCGGGTGTGGAGCCTGGGGCACATGAACAGTGGGCGAGGAGCTTGGGGCACATGAACGGCGGGCGTGGACCCTGAGGCACATGTACTGCGAGTGAAGAGCCTGGGGCACATGAACAGCTGGAGAGGAGCCTGGGGCACATGAACGGCGGGCGAGGAGCCTGGGGCACATGGCCAGCAAGTGAGCAGCCTTGGGCATATGAACAGCACACGAGGAGACTGGGCGCGTGGACATCATGTGAGGAGCCTGGGGGCACATGGACAGCGTGCAAGGAGCTTGGGGCATGTGGACAGCGAGCGAGAAGTCTGGGGCACGTGGACAGTGTGTGAGGAGTCTGGGGCACGTGGACAGTGTGTGAGGAGTCTGGGGCACGTGGACAGTGTGTGAGGAGTCTGGGGCACGTGGACAGTGTGTGAGGAGTCTGGGGCACGTGGACAGCACGCAAGGAGCCTGAGGCACATGGACAGTGGGCTAGAAGCCTGGGGCACATGGACAGCGCATGAGGAGCTTGGAGCACATAGACAGCGAGTGAAGAGTCTGGGGCACTTGGACAGTGTGTGAGGAGTCTAGGGCACATGGACAGTGCACAAGGACCTTGGGGCATATGAACAGTGCACAAGGAACTTGGGGTACATGGACAGTGCACATGGACCTTGGGGCACATGGACAGCGCGCAAGGACCTTGGGGCAACTGGAAAGGCCACAAGGACCATAGGGCACATGGACAGCGCAGAAGGACCGCGGGGCACATCGACAGCGCACAAGGACTGGATGGCATGTGGACAGCGCGCAAGGACTGTATGGCACCTGGACAGCGCTCAAGGACCTCAGGGCACGTGGATAACATGAGTAGTTAGGGCACGTGGATAACATGAGGAGTTAGGGGACGTGGACAACGTCTGAAGTGCTTGAGGCACATGGACAGCAAAGAACTTGTGACTGATGGAGGGGTGTGGAGCTTGAGGTACAACAATATGAGGAGCCTGAGGCACATGGACAGAGAGAGGACGTTGAAACTGCCAAGCAGACCGTGTAAGAAGCATGGGGGCCAAGGACAGACAGTGTCACCAGCTTGAGACACAGAACGCTTGGACTCCTACGGAGGAGCTTTGCCTGTGGCATGCACTACCACCTTTAACAAGCACTAAAGCTCAAGCACCTAGACGCAGAAAACCTTACTGAGTGCCGCACACAAGACTTATCTCGTAGTTGTACCCTTTCTCGGTGTACGGTGCTGGGCACTACAAAAGAACAAGCATAAAAAATTCAGTCGGTCTCGCCTTTCATTAAGTTGAAGCAATTTGCTTAGCTATACAATACCATTAGCAAAGCAAATGGCTTTAACTTAATCAACTGCACCAGACATGAGCTAGTCTGGTATGTAGTGGGTGGGATAAAAGAATAACTTGGAGGCTTCCTATGAAATAAAAGAAGCAATTTTGACAAACATAATTACCTTGTAGCAGGTATATGATTTAGATTGAGGCGGGGGGGGGTCTTGGAAAGGCGGAGTCTTGAAGTCTGAAGGCAAAATCTCTTCTGCCTGATACAAATGCGGGCCACACTTAATTCATCAAGCCCTGCCTCTTCCTTCGTCCTGTGAGTCAATCTCCAGGTATTGGCTCCCACTTCTTCTTTACTCCCTGGAGTTACATGTGTTTCACTGGGTGTAGCCAAATGTAGGGGTCGTGTAAACTTAAGGGGGGTTTAACTTTGGAAGATCGTGTTTTCTGTTCTTTTTTTGACGGGGCTAGTAAATAAAGATTAATGACACCGTGCATGGTGCAATCCAGGGTCCTCGACTAGGACTACCACATCGAAACACTACAACCCTAAGGCGCCCACATCTAACCAATCTCTCACCCACCCGACAAGCCAGCACATCTAGCCAGTCTTCCCCAAACAGACTCCACAACCAACTAATGCCCCCACAACAAGCCCGCACACACAAATATGATTTTACACCAACAACCCTCACCTTCAGATAAGAACACTCAAAGCCACTGCATTGCCTACAAGGTGAAACAGAAGGAAACAGCAGCAACGGGGACGCTAGGATGTACGGTCAGGGTGGGGCGAGGGTGGCTGCAATAAATAGTTAATTACCCCCCTTAGTAAAGAAAGACAGATCGTACCCCCTTCCCGAGGATGGGGGAGCCGCTGAACCCCTTATTGAGGACACTGATTCAGCTGAACTCCACAGCAAGGAAAGCGAAACGCGTTAACCCTTCACCGACGAGAGAGAGGAATCAAGGGTTCTGCTCACACCAGAGGGGAGACACACATTTTAAATTCAGCGGCGAGCATCGCAAGAGCGAAGTCCCGCATGGAAGGTAGACATATTGCCGAAACACTATTCCACGCACACAGACAACAAACTCCTCACTTACGACAGGCATGCCTTCACCAAGGACAGCACACCTCAACCGTGCACCGCAGACCGATAGAGAAACTTTAGCAAATCGCAAAGAGTCATCTCGCTCCAGTGGAGTCACACAACATGATGCACCCCCCGCACAATAGAACGAGGGGGTCCTGAGGTTCCTGTACGCCTGGTGCATGCCCTTTTACGGCTATCGTGAGGACATTTCTTATCAGCTTGTTAAATAAACAAGCTGATAAGAAATGTCTTCATGACAGACGCAAACCAGGCAAGCCAGTCCGGCTCGGGGAGAAAGGACGTCCACAGAAAACCCTAATTTCCAATGGCAGGCCACTGTTTAGCATAAACGGTGATGCCAGCCAATGGAAATGAGGGGCGGGCCTTAAAGTACTCTTCTGAAAGTCCTCTCTTACTAAATCTCTCGCGGAGGCGGAGCAGGGCTCTGCCTTGCAACGCCATGCGAGACCTAAAAATGTGCTACACAGAAAACCAATATCTTTATGAGAAGTTGAAACGGGCTAGAAGAGGTACTTTGTAACCTTTCAAGAGAGTGAGAGGAAGAGATTTTGGTGACTCAGAGCAACCCTAGAGAAGTGCTTTAAATCGAAATATAGAAGTACTGGTACCCACTATTTGGAGTATTTGTGTGCTACTGAAAAGTATTCTGCCATTAAATGTACTGTAGGATTGCTGAGAAGAATAGGTACTTTACCTTCCAAATTGACAAACAGTATGTACTCAGTAACGGACAGCACATGTCCATTTATAGCTCTGCCCCAACTAGGTTGGTAAACATGGCAGTGATGGTACAGATTCCAAGCACAAAGGTGCATACCTGCCAACTTAAAGAACAATCTCACCATGTGGGCAGGGGGCAGGCACTCGTGGCAAGAAGTACCTACGAGACATTTTTTGCCCCCCCCCTCCCCCACATCCCAAAAAAATGCTGGCTGATGCCGCTGTCCTGGGGTTTTTCATACCCTTTAATGCACGGCGGCAGTTCAGAGCCTCGGAAAATAAGCTGGAAATCCACTATTTAGAGTGGGTTTCATTTCGAATTCCCTGCCACCGTGTGATATCGGCTCCTCGCCGGACGACCGTGTGATGGGAGCAGATTATCGTGTGTCACGAGGTGGCACCATGTGAGTCAGTAGGTAGGCAGTAGGCGTGCACAGTGTCAAACTGGTGGAAAAGCCACGAGGGGCATTTCGCTGCACAGATGTATTCTGCACGGAGTGACAGAGGATCCCTACTTTAAAGTGTAACAGAGCAATTTAACACCAGAGCGCGCATGTGCAGAGTCTCGCGACAAAAACAGAAGCACATTTCAGCAAGACGTCAAAGCTCCTGCAGCTGCCACCTTTTGGTCAAAAATTCGAATCCCGGAAAGGACCACTCAACCTGCCCTGCTTCCGACGTGAGCCTCATCTGAGCAGCGGGAGCATCTACTATTTTGAAAGCGCGTAGAAAGGGCAAAAATGCCAAACGAAGAGCTATGTAATAAAACAAGTTTTGTGTCGCCAACCTAGTTAGCCATAATTGATAATGCTGCCATCTAGTGGTCTTTTTCTGCAGCGGCTTCTTCGTGTAAAACAAATGAACGTATATGTTTTTATATATATTTTTTTTTATATCGCGAATTTGGTCGCTTTAAAGATCTCTACATGAACACCTGATTACTCCACACAAGGTCAGAATCTTTTTTTCAGCAGGCGGAGATTACGTGATTTTACCCATAATCACAAGATGTTGAGCCCATGGCGGGATTCGAACTTGCGTCTCCGCTTCCAAATTTGGCAGCTCTGACAGTTAGACCACATCTCCCTTAACTAAGCTTCAAGTGGTTGAATTGCACAATGTGAAACTGGAAAATCAAGCCTCTATTCCAGCTCTCCTGGTTGACCAAACTGTGTGATCCTCAGCAAATACATCATTTTACAACGCCTCTTTACGTTCCTAATCATATGAGAGCGCCTTCAAATACCGAAGTTCATAATGTACACTGTCCAAAAACCTCTCTTGCATTTGATTAAATTGCTTATAATGTTGTTAAACCTATAATAAGAATCCAGGCCACATACAAGGGACACAATACAACAGATTTGCTTTCTAGTTCACTAATAGCATTTTTATCAGGGTGGGCACAGGAATGTTTCCAAGTAAAAACTCTGTTTGTAAATACTTCCCAACACATAATCTGATGTACTAACTTGAAACGTTCCTGTGTGTTAAAGGAACACACTATTTTGAAGATGCATCCTATTTTATCGTGATGTTTGTAGCATGATCTATATGCCAAATATTTTAAAAATTAGGCCCATGTGCGGGGCTCGTAGCACCACAGTTGACCCTTGGCTCGGCTCTCCCAGGTCATTTGTTGGCTTGCCCCCCCACTATTCAGGAACACACCTAGGGATGGTAGGTTAAGCTTTTCAGTCAGGCAGGAGCTGTCTCCAGTACTCTACTTGGAAGAGCGGCACTGTCAGAAGGAGGTGCGAATCTGAGGGCCCAACCATGGTAGTTTCTGGAGGACTTAATCCCGATGAACCTAAGCCAGAATTTAAAAAAAACGTAACATGTTATTTTCAAAACAAGCTGCTGGCATTTGGGTTGCTGACTGAAGCCCATACCTCAGAAATACAGTCACATATTTCAAGACCAACCTCTGAGCTCTGTACGCACTTTTAAGGGTGAAAAGGTATAACCTGGGAGCCCGAGGTAGATGGCGTGCCTGCTGTCTAGAAGGAACTAAAGAAAAGCATTTAGTCACACCTCGTGTCGAAAGGAAAAACAGACTTTGATGATGCTAGTCTGGCTCGAAGCCAAAAACTTTGGTGGCACCTTTGATTAGAGGGTTTATTGACTGTCGGGAAAGAACCACAACGCCCAAGCAGTGCTTGAAATGGAGAAATTGAAGTGCTTGTACTCTGTACCAAAGTACCTGCTTGTTTCTGAGAAGTGGAGATCCCCTCCAATTAAAAGTATCAGGTTTTTCTTGAGAAGTGCAGGTACTCTCCCTCTCAAAATACAAAAGTGCCGGTACTCAGTACCATTTGAAACCAAAGAGAGGGTTTGGGCTCAATGCAGTAAAGTCAAGCCTCACTTAGCTATATCACAAAACAATTACCAGTACTGCAATATTACTCTAGAACAACTATAATAACATAGTGAAACAAAACACCATATTTTCAAGACTTCTTTTTCTGTCTGATTTAAATATTTATATTTTTGTTTTTTATTTTTCAAAAACACATTTTCATTATTTATATGACATCACCACATTTATATACATTTCTTGGTATTTACTATTTTAACACAACCTACAGAAAATCAAAACTAACATTTGTTCCCTCCTCTCACACCTTCCATACCAACATTCATCCAGACTCACTAGTCTCTCACACTTCCTATTTACACAATATACATTTTTCTTCATTTATACAAACAAATTTGCTTTAGACTTAAAAGCAACCTTGGGATAATTTTTCAAGTTTAGAAAGTTTAACACTTTATGGAGGTTCCTAAGGCTGCATAGAGGGCTGGTCTACGCGCTTCGAACACCCTTATTAGGGGGTGTTCTTATCAGGACCACATATCTGAAAAAGACAGGGAAGGTGCTTTTAGATTGACTGCTGGGAGTGTACTGTTATTGTGTATAGTACCTAAACAAGCAAGTAGTTGTAACCTGGTTGTAAGTGTAGAGTGGCAAACTTAGGTTTCTTTTCCTTTTCCTTTTGATTTTTCCAGAGTCCCTTTTTCCCTCGATTGACACAAGGCAGAGGTAAGATAGACCAGCTTTTAGATATGCGATAACAGTACACTCCCAGCAGTCAATCTAAAGGTTCGAAAGAATGCACAGAAAACTGAGTCGCCTATAGCCATAATGGAAACCAAGAGCAGCCCTGGCAAAAGACAGGTCTGGAACCATCTTCTGGAATGTATTGAGGGGATGCAGAAGAGCAACAACCTGTGTACAACTTGGAGAAGCAGCAATAAGAAAGATTGAGCGAACTTGCCAACAATTGCTGCAACAGCCCCCAATTTCTGACAATGCAGACAGACGAAACTCTACTCCAATCTCCAGCATAGGTATTCTCCCCACCTGATGGTCACACTGCTTATCCCCTGCAAGTACTACACCCAAGGCAGCTTCAATCCTACACACTGTGCACCTAAACCATGTTCAATGTATCCAGTTTTATAGTTTGTGTTAATTGTCCTCAAAAAGAAACTTTTGTTCTGTAGGACAACTGACCTACCTGCTCAATATAAACAACTGTATTTAATACTAGGGTCAAGTCCAGCATCAGCTCAACATCCTGTGATTCTGGGTGAATCATTAACTCGCTCCAAAAAATAAAACCAACTCAACTAAAATAAAAATACATTTTATCTTGCGTAATGTAACTGGTGCTCGTGTACATTGCACCGGTGCCTTTGGGCTGAGTACACACTAGATAGAATTACAACAAGAAAAATAACAAAAAATAACCTCCAGATTTCATTGAGACTAACCAGATCGCGATCCATGAAAATGATAATCCGGAAATGTGGGCCCGTTTTTTGGGAGCGCCTGGGCTTAATTGTGATCCCAATCTGACTCTGGGAAGAAGCAATTGTTCAAAAGAAATCCTCATTAAGACAGCTTATGATACAGTGTGACAACTGAAGGCTCATTCCAGTGGGTTTACCACTCTAAATGGATGTCATGCGAGCGCTGGAGGTGCTTACCTATACTTTTGTGATGAATGTTAAGAATTAATAATGACAATCATTAAGGAACAGGATATCCAAGTCTGTGCTCTCCTGACCGCTATTGCTATTTTAAACTGGCTGGAGATAACCAAACTAGAAAGGGAGGGCTTAATTTGGGGAGGGGAAGAAAAATCCTTGGTCAGAGTAAGGTAAGGCTAGTTGAAGCGTCTGAAGCAGTGGTAGAGCTGGGTAGTGGGAAGAGCTATCTGCATGGAAGAGGTCAGCGTTGGAAGATAAAGGGAGTAGCTCAGACCTACACTAAAATGAGAGGGGAGGTAGAGCTAGGCTTTGGAGCGATGAGAGAAGCAAGATCTCGAGGTGGGGGGTATGAGGGTGGGGAAGTGTGTTGTGTCAGGGTAATACTTTTAAACTCTAATATGGCACCCCAGTCACCTGCCAAGGGGTACCTACGGAGTCCCAGGCATTTTTCCTTGCGTATGGCTTTGCTTTCAGCCTAGCTCGTTTTATAGTAGCCCAGCGCCAAGCTTACACTGAGAGGGGAATTCAGTCCTTCCAATTTATGGTAATAGTTCACTTGACCAGAAGTAGGATAAGATTAACAAACCGACAAGCGACCCTGTTTTTGCTTTTTTTGGGTCTTCTATGGATGGCTACGGTGAGGACTACTCAATCAAGAAGGACAGACTCCTCAATAGTAATGCAAACACCATAGCAGGAGAATGATAGCTGTAAAGCATGCATCAGATGTCGCCGACCTCATCCTGAGTCATAAGTCAGACCTAGCGATCTTGACTGAATCTTGGCTCAAGGAATCCACATCGCCCTATCTAGACCTCTTAGTCCCGCCCAACTATAACATCGTAAGGATGGACAGGCACTAAAAAAAAACGGGGTGGCATTGCCTGTATCTACCGCTCTAAACTCCTTGTTACGGAACTGCCGGTGTGCCACACAGACTCCTGCGAATACCTCGCACTCTCCATCTCCAACAACACTTCACAGCTGTTCAAACTCCACATCTTTTACCACCCTCCAGGCAAGAACAACACCTTTACGGACCTCCTCATGGAAATCATTACAGCCAAGGATTCTCCAAACTCCAATGACATTTTCCTTGGCGACTAACTTGCATTGGAACGATCCTAAGGACCCTCAGGTCAATGCCATCAGAGACTTCTTGGCCGATCAAGCCCGTATCCAAGCCTGCTCCCTCCCCACTCATTCGAAAGGCACCACTCTAGACTGGATCATCGCTAAGGAATCAGCAGTCAAACTTATCTCTATTGACCCTTGTGATTGGTCTGACCACCACGCCATCACCTCCTTCCTCCTGCCCAGCACCCACAAAACATGGACACCTCAATCCGTGATTCCCAAACGATGGGTTAGAGACAACAAGAACCTTGATCACGAGAAACTGGCAGCGCGTTGTGAGTCCGACCTCCCCCCACCCCCAGTGCACCTCGGTCGACAACCTAGCTGATCATTACTCCTCAACCATATCCGACATTCTCAATGACCTGGAACCAGTAAAATTAAAAAGAACCCAGATCAAAGACAGAAATCCATGGTTCAGCGGATCCCTAAACAAGGAGAGGAGATCCCTTCGACAGACTGAACGAAACTGGAAACAAAACCCCGTAGCAGCACATCTAAAACTTCTCCGGCAGGCCAGAAATGCCTACAATAAGAAAATCCTCAACACTTAAAAAATTTTCTTCAGAACTGAACTGGAGAATGCCAAAAATCAAGCTGTTCGATATTGGTCAAACACAAAATCAACAAACTAGCGAAAACCTCCAAAGAAACACCTAAACCTCTAATATTAAGCGAGGAATTTCCTTGCGTCTTCTGCGACAAAACCTCTGCCCTAGGAAATGAACTTAAATCCGCAACTCACCACCAAAATCAAAATCTGCCGGCTCCACCTCTTCTCTCATAGTTGCCCTCCCAAATCTCACCCAAAAACCTAGGGCACTGGTCCAACTTTAAAATCTATGCCAAACACTCTATCACAAGAATTTTTTGCCTCCTTAAAACCGAACAATTTCTTTAGTGATCCTCCCCCCTTTACATGTCTAGCTGCCGCCTCTCTTACTGGACCTCAATAATCAACGCCTCCCTCCTACAGGGCTCCATTCCCGATTCGCTCAAGGCTGGCCAAGTTGTCCGCATCCTAAAAAAACCCACCCTGGACCCTGCCTCCGCTTAGAACTATAGACCCATATCCAACATCCCACTCCTAGCCAAAGTGCTGGAACAATGTGTGCAACAGCAGCTAAGCCTACACATCAACAACTTTCACCTTCTAGATGACTTCCAATCAGGGTTCAGACCTGGACACAGCACGGAAACCACCCTCCTCCACATTGTGGACGACGCCCTCCAAGCCCTCGATCTAGGCAAAACCTGTCTCCTAATCCTCCTAGACCTTTCCTCTGCCTTTGATATGGTTAACCACGAAATTCTCCTAGAATGCCTCAAACTCAGGATGGGGTTGGATGGCACCGTCCTTGAATGGTTTAGATCCTTCCTCCAAAACCGCTCACAGAGTCTCCTCATCAACAGTGTTCTTTCCGCCCCCTCTCCGGTTACGGTTGGAGTCCCCCAAGGATCAACCCTCTCCCCTACACTCTTCAACCTTTACCTTGAACCTCTCACCGTGGTGCTACGTGCCGCCAACATCTCCTACCTTATGTACGCCGACGATACACAGATCTACATAAAAATCTTATCCCCTAAGGACATTTCCTCCCTGAACGAGGCCCTGAAGCTGAAAGTCCATTGGCTCAAAGCCAACCAGCTTAAACTCTATGCAAAAAAAAAAAAGAATTTCTTCTGATCTCCCTACCCAAACCCAATCCAGACATCCAGGAATGGATCAAGACCATCACAGCATTAACTGCCCTCCTACCATTGTTGACTCAACTAAATCCTTGGAATAACCCTTGACGGCAGCATGAACATGCATGGATATATAAACTTGATGGCCAAAACGGCTAGATTCCACCTGAGTTACCCAAGAAACTTAAAACCCTTCCTCGATGTGTCCGACCTTAAAACGGCAACCCAGAAACTAGTCATTTCCAGACTAGAATATGGATGCTCTACTCTCGCAGGGCTACCCAAGAACTCTCTGGCCCCATTGAAAACCTGCCTCAACACCGCCGCCAGACTCCTAACTGGCCCACATCACTCCCCACCTCAAAGTTCTGAACTGGTTTCCCCTAGAGGCCAGAATCCAATTTAAACTGGCCTGCATTACTCACAAAGCTCTTTACTCCAATTCCCCTACATTTCTTGCACAAAAACTCGTGGTATCCGGAGGAGCCAGAAACTCCCGATCTGCCAAAGACATGTTGCTGCAACCAGCACGCTTCCGGAAGAAAAAAAAACTATAATCGGGCCTTCTCTGGGGCTGCACCAAGAATTTGGAACTCTCTCCCACCCGCCATCAGAAGACTTCCGTTCTTGGCACACTTCAAGAAGGAGACCAAAACTTTCTTAAAGGGAAAATACCTTGTCTAATGAATACTTTACAATCACCTCATCGACATGTTCCACCCTCCACCTCGGCATTATCCACGGCCTCTACGGATGATATCTATTCTGCACTCCTGGGCAACCCCACAAGAGCTGAGACTGCGTGCCTTCTTGTATAATATATATAGCGGTTTTAATTTTGATCCCACATGTAGCTTGGACTTTAGACTGCATGCTTTTCCTGTATAATGTATCCCCTATCTTTACCAATTTGATCCCTCCCGTCCTTACGCTTTGCATACCACCCCTTAATCCTGTAAAGCGCTCGGATACCCTCACGGGTCTGGTTCACGCTCTATAAAACTATAAAATAAATAAATAATGATCCACCTAACAGCAAATAGCATGAGGTGAGAGAATAATACTCCTCTGGGTGGAGCAAAAGCCCACTCTATGCATATCTGAAAGAATTGGTAACAATAGGTCCTGAAAACTAAACATTAAAACAAGATGCCACAAAAAGACAAACACTGAACATTGGAGCCATTAACCTGAGGCACAAAAGGCCGCTGTTGTTTTTTTACGTTAAAGAGATATAGAGGCCTTAACAAAACAATTCTGCAGCCTTTTAAGAGGGAAGTCACAAAAGACGAGAAGACATTTTGCTCTCAAACTTAAGGATGGTGCTTCAAATTAAAGTTCTAGAAACACTTTCAAGAATTTTTATTTTTTTAAAGTTCTTTGTCTCTGTTAAAGTTCTTTTATGGCAGGGAAAGTAACTAATGATGACATCTGGACTTTTTTGGGTCCAGGACAAACCAGGACTGGTCATGGGGATGTCACCGCAGTCTACAGATGTTTAGGAGGCAGTGATGTGCCGTACTAAGCTTAGAAAGAGACTGTACTCCTATTTTCCTCATAGCATAGGTTTGCGCCTGCTGGCCTAAACCCCTCAGTCTCAGCACTCATACAGATTCAGTCAGGTTATGTCAGGAGCTGGCAAGTTTTTCTTTTTGCACTGTTGGCTCCTTCGACTATGTGAGGGTTAGAGAGACATCCTCTGACACCGAGGCTCAGAGAGACACCCTGTGACTGCTGCAGTCTTCTCATTATGCACAGAGGAGTGTTTCTTTGCAGGCAGATCAGTGATCTACAAAAAGCCAAGAACACCCTCGGTAAGAAAGGCTTGTAAACACTGTTCAAAAGTGGTTCACCGGGGCGTGGTCTGGCCACACAGGAAGATGGCCGCCTGTTAATGGAGCTCCGCCGAGGGACGGACCCCTGACGAGCCTCTACGACTCACCTGCTCGTGTGGGGCGTTCCTTTGGCGATGGCGGAGCTCCGCACATAGTGAGGATCCCGGCGGTGTCCTTGTCTTCCAGCTCGCGTCTTCAGCGTACATGGCAGCAGAGTTGCGGTGAGGCGGCCGGCTCCACCAGCATGCGCCTCGGGAGTCGCGCGCTTTTGTGACCGCGCTTCTCCTCAGCCGAGGCGGCGCCCGTATTACTTCAGAGCCGCGCCTCTTCAGTGACAAGGCCGCGCCTCCTCAGACAGTAGGGACGCTTCCAAAGTGCTACCAGCTGCCTTCCTACCTTGTTCTCCAATACTATTGTGCACAGACAACAGCGCCCTCCTCAGGCTCTTCAGATGTTGGTTTACCTCACAAGCTGCATTTGATGTTTTTGAATGAAAAAGACACCAAAATAGAAATGAATGGAAAACTAACGGCCTGGCACCATGACAGCGTGTTTATTTAATTAACTGTGCACATGTGTCCAGCGGCTTTATTTTTCCTAGTGGAAATACTACTGCCTGACTTGTCAATTTTCACGCTCCTTTTTCCAGATGGAAATAAATAGTGACTATTATACGAAAGAGCAGTATTCCTGGTATTGGCAGACTTAAATGTAGGAGTACTGGTTCATTTCTCCTTCTCATTTTCACCACTTGGTAATGGTACTTGTGTTCAGCTGTTTTATGCACCATCAGTGAGATTTGTGTCAGATTGACTTGACCTTCTCAGTTTTCTTGCCCCTGCTCTCAATATAGTACCTTTACTAGTTACATTATTGTAGGGAGAGACAGATGGAACAGATTAATGGCTCATTTTTCATTTGTAGTCGCTATTTTATACTGTAAGCTCATGTACTTTGTTCCTTTATTGCAGCCATTTACTGTATTTACACAGTTGCCTATGAGGTAGTTTTATGCACGCTAGCCTGGATACTCTGCTATCTCATTGATTTTGTGGCATAATAATTTTTCCTTTTCAGGAATCACTTGTCTGCTGGTCGCATTGCTTATTTTCTTGCTGGGTACACCTCTTGTCCTATTGCTATTTACTACATTCCTGATTTCACTATTGCCTCATACTCCAATATTTTCTCTATTCGATACTGTAAACCATCCTTGACACGTCATACGACCATGTCTAACAATACAAATGGAAGTCGGGGTCCTAAACAGCCACTTTTCAATGAAGTGGTAAAACAATCTTCTTCTGTGGCAGTCAAAGGTAATGGTTCTACGTCATCTCCTTCATCGCAAGTTGCAATGCCTTCAAGCGATAAATCCTTATCTGACACTATGCAACGTATTTTGCAAGAACTCTCTGGGGTCAACCGACGGTTAGAGGGTCTGGATATTGCCATGACTTCATTAACTGCAGAAACTAAATCTATCAAGGCAGAACTTACTACGTTCCACTCCAGGATTGATCTTATTGACTCTAAAATAATGGACATAGAAGGTCGTCTGGATTCTGTTCAGAGTTCAGACCAAGACTTACTTTTTCTACACAGCAAAATCATCGACTTGGAAGATCGTAGTCGAAGGGACAATATCCGTTTTTTGGGGTTTCCAGAAAATGTTGAGAAACAAGATAAAAAGTCCTTTCTTTGTGATGCCCTCCCCACTATGACTGGGATTTCTTTTACTCCTCCTCTTGAGCTCCAACGTGCTCACAGGTTGGGCCCACCGCGTTCTGGATCTTCGGCAAGACCTAGACCAATTATTGCTTGCTTCCTTCGACATGAACAGACCAGATAGATTCTCTCATTGGCTCGTACTCATGGTCCCTTTCTGTTTCAGGGTGATACCATACATGTGGCTGCAGACTTCTCTAAGGAAACGAATGAACGACGGAAGGCGTTTCTCTCCATGAGACCCCAATTGCGTCAAATGGACATTAAATATGGTTTATTTGAGCCTGCTCGTTTTCGTATTACTAGGAATGGGGAATCCAAAGACTTTTACGATCCTGCACTTCTACAGCAGTTTTTGAACAGTATTAGGTCTGATGATATGGACACGCAGTCTTCTCCCTCTGCTCACTCTTCTCAGTCCAAATCCTCCTCTGCGAATCCTTCCACATCTCAACCGTATCTCTCTCCTGAATCTAGACAACGTGGCAGAGACCCCAATCGTCTGACTCACTCTCAGGATGGCAAGGAATCTGCTCTGCATTCTGTCTCTTCTCACACTAATACGCAGCAAAGAAACAAATCCAGATCGCCCCTTAAGATGCCTTCTGATGCGGACTGATTTTGTTTTTGCTGCCTTACTATTTCCTTACTTTTTCTCATTCTATCATTGTATGACACTGTTTACTGTTCATAATGTTTTCACTGCTTGCTTTGTTCATATGATATAATGGGATCGACCTTTCTTAGTGTCCCAAGTAGTACTTTGTACCCTATTGTTCTTCTATAATTACTAATACTGTGATTTATAGTTTGCAGTTCTTTAATTATTACAGGGGGGGGTTTGCTTATTATATACTATAAGAATGTTCTTTGTTCCACAAGAGATCTTTTTCTCCTCCTGTTCGTTATCCTTTCTATGGTGTTGTTCTATTACTCCGCTTCTCGTCATTTATTTCATGTATTAACTACTTTGGTTTTATATGATATTCTTTGTTTTATTGTTTTTCTCTCTTTTCAATGTGCTTGTTCAATTTTCTTTTGTATCTTCTCTGTAGTATGACTTTAGGAGGCCCTTACTTCTCTTCTTTTACCTTCTATGACAATATTGGTATGTTCCTCATCACCTGTTTTCTCTTCCTTAGACATGTTTTCTCTTTTTTACCTATCATGCTCTTCTTGTCTAGGTTTTATTCCAACGATGTGTTGTTCGTCTTTATGATGTGCCTATCCTTGTTCTCTGTTTCATGTTGTGGATCATGCCTCCTTGTTCTTTTACGCTTTGTACTTGTTGGTTGTATCCCTCAGAGTATTTATTTGATTTTCATTCTTTTCCTCTTCTTCCCATGTAATCTTTAGGATGCTGGGGGTTTACATATGTTGGTTACTTTTCTTATTCCATTTTGTGACAGACTTCTGTGGAGACATTCAGGAGTTGGCCCAGATTTTTATGATGATATTTTCTTGTTTTACGCTTTATGTATTTCATGTCACAATTTATCCTTTAGGTCCCCATCCTTCTTTACTCGAAGGGGGTCCAGCTCCCTCTGGCGTTGCTCTAAGTGCACCCAGACCCGCAGTTAACAGTCCAGGTTACTCTTTTTCCCCTATTTTCCTTACTTACTTTTCCTTTTCCTTCTTTTCTTCTCTTTCTTCCTCCCAGAGTAGCATTTCTCTTTTTTCTCTCTGCTTCTCCTCATCTATTGTTAACTCAATCCTAATATCATGTCACCTACCCATCCGTTATCTGTGGTTTCTTGGAATGTTCATGGCCTCACCCATTGCATAAAACGTAAAAAAGTTCTTTCCTATTTACATTCTAAGCATGTGGATGTGGCTCTATTACAGGAGACTCATTTGGATGATATTGAGTCTAGTAAGCTCAGCAGAGATTGGGTGGGTAAAGTCATTCATAGTTCAGTCTCTAAACCTGATCCCACCAATCCTAATCCTCTTCGTAAATGCGGAGTCGCCATTCTTTTTCGGAAGTCACTTCCTTTCACAATTTTAAAGACATGGTCGGATCCGGAAGGTCGCTATATTTTTGTTAAATTGAAACTTGCCAATCCCTTCCTTTGTCTTGGCTCTGTATACGCTCCGCTTGGCTCCAAAAAACAATTTTTTCTTCGACTAAATCGTCTTCTTACGGAAATAAATGCTTCTCAATTTCTAATTGGTGGTGATTGGAACTTGGCACTGGATCCTGCTCTTGACAGAACGGGTTGCATTGACACTATTAATGCTTCTGACAGAGCCATTTTCGGTGACATTCTTGCTGACACTGGTCTTGTTGACCATTGGAGATTAAGTCATCCACAGGATAAGGAATATACGTTTTTTTCTTCTACTCACGGTACGTTTTCACGTCTTGATTACTTTCTTCTTTCGCAAGATTCAGTCCGACTGGTTACTGATTCTAAGATTTTGGAAGCAGCTATTTCTGATCATTCTCCTGTCCTCTTGTCGCTGGATTTGGGTCTTATGAATCCGGGGCGCAAATTGTGGCATTTGAATATCAACAAATATAAAACACCAGCAGGTAAACTTCTTTTGCAATCCCACTTACATGAGTATCTTCTCAATAATGCAGATTCGGTTTCCTCTAAACGTACAGTTTGGGAAGCTGCTAAGGCAACCATTAGAGGCCAGCTTATGCGGGATGCTGCTCTGTATAATAAAAAGAACGCTGCCAAGCAGACTAAACTGGAAAAAGATATTCGCCGACTCTCTCAATTATATATTTCGCAACCATCTCTTCAAAACCGAAAGTTATTAGAACAGGCGCGTATGTCTCTCAATACTCTTTTTACTTCTAAGGCGGAGTATGCTTTACAAAAAATGAAAGGCCGTCATTATGAACAAGGAGAAAAAGCTGGCCGGTTATTGGCTGCGCAGTTACGCCAAAGAGAGGCCGCTATGGCGATCCCAGCAATCAGATCAACTGGTGGTGATATCCTCACTCGGCCACAGGAGATAGTTAAGGAGTTGGCCTCATTTTATAGATCTTTATACTCCCCAGGCACTCAGGTAGATAAGATAGTGATGTCTCGATTTCTGGATGGGGTTCATCTTCCGCGGCTCTCCGATGATGGCAGGGCTCTACTCGAGGGACCTATCACGAAGGAGGAGATTTCTTCAGCTGTCTCTTCCTTACCGTATCATAAAGCTCCGGGCGATGATGGTTTTCCTCCTGAATTTTTTAAATGGACTGGTCAATCTATGCTTGATACTCTTCATGCCGCTTTTGAGGAAGCAGTGGGGGAGTCCTCTCTGGGTTCTATCTCTAACAAAGCACTCATAGCAGTCTTGCCAAAACCCGGCAAGGACCCTCTATTGTGTAGTAGTTATCGCCCCATATCTCTTTTAAATACTGATGTTAAACTTCTTGCCAGCATTCTAGCTTCACGACTTCGCAAGATTTTGCCTTCCTTAATCCATAATTCTCAAGTAGGTTTTGTTCCCGGTCGTTCCTCCCGCAATCATTTACGTACTCTCTCCCATGCCCTATGGTCCGCTAAAAATCTTACAGATGATGCCCTCCTTCTTTCTTTAGATGCTGAAAAAGCATTTGACCGTATTGAGTGGGAATACCTCTTTACCATAATGCAAAAATTTGGATTAGGTGATCAATTCATAGCCAAAGTGCGTCTACTTTACGACAACCCATCAGCCCAAGTTAACTGTGGAGGTTTTCTCTCTACTCCATTTCCTATTCGGCAGGGTACCCGTCAAGGCTGTCCGCTATCCCCTCTTCTTTTCCTTTTGGCTATGGAACCTCTGGCTGCTGCAATTCGTCAATCGGCTGATGTGGTGGGTGTTCCTCTTCCAATTGCTCATTCCAAAATCTATTTATATGCGGACGATATTCTTCTTACACTTCCTAATCTTCCGCGATCTCTCCCTGCTCTTCTCCGGATCATTGAGGACTTCTCTTCTTTTTCTGGATATAAGATCCACTGGGACAAAAGCGAAGCCTTACCTATGTCCTTAGGTACTAAACAAGATGCAATCTCTGGTTTTCCATTTCACTGGCAACCTTATAGACTTAAGTACTTGGGAATTCTCCTCAACAGGGGATTGGATAACGTTGTAACAGACAATTTAACTCCCTCGATTACGCAAATGCAACGGGACTTCGATAAATGGAAGGCTTTAGGTTTATCCCTTTGGGGACGGGTTCAGGCGATTAAGATGGTCACCTTACCGCGCTTTCTTTATGTTCTGGGTATGCTCCCTTTGTCTATTCATTTGGCTACTCTCCGGTCCATTGATTCAAAAATTAAACTTTTTATATGGGGAACTATTAAACCGCGTCTCGCCTTTGCAAAATTAAAATCCCATCAACTGTACGGAGGTTTAGGTCTTCCATCTATCGAGCACTATTCTCTTGCCCTTCATCTTTCCCATCTTTCTTTCTTTTTACCTAAGTCCAAAGACGTTCCTCAATGGGTGCCACTTGAACGTCATTTGTTGGCATCTGGTCCTGGTTTATCCCTTTTATATGGTAAGGGTTCCAGCTCTCTTGATCCCAAAAATCCTATCTTGTCTGCCATGTTTAAGTCCTGGCAAAGAAGTCACCGTCTCCTTAAATCTAATCCGCGGCTTCACTTTAATGCTCCTATATGGTCTAATTCGGCTATTCGAGTGAGAGGTCGAACTATATCTAGGCCTCTATGGCAGGAAGCTGGTATTCATTCCCTGGAACAATTGTTTCATGGTGACCATTTTAAATCCTTCTCCCAATTGAGTGAAGAATTTCATCTGCCGCCCACTCAATCCTGTAAATATTCTCATCTCCAGCAAGCTATTACCAAACATATAAGTTCCCCGCCTGAATCGTTATCCGCTTCTCCTATTTTATCTTATCTGAATTTATGGGGCACTTTTAGGGGTGTCACTTCTGGTCTTTATAAGACTTTTCTACACCCTCTATTTTCGCAACCTTTGTCCAAAGCTCTTCAATTAAAATGGCAAACACGCCTCTCTGTGACCTGCTCAGATAATCAATGGGATCTCATTTTGGAAGGATTACATAAGGGTGTTAGAGAAGCCCGCCTTAAATTCAGTATTTTTAAAATTCTCCATGAATGGCACTGGTCTCCGGTTAAACTACATCATGCTAAGTTACTTTCGCATTCTTTGTGTTGGAGATGTTCTGCTTCCGGCTGTGACATAACGCACATTATATGTGAATGCCCTCGTACCAGATCATTTTGGCTTTTCGTACGAAATACTTTGGCTCATTCTATGTCATTGCCCTTACCCTTTACCTCTGCAAATATAATTTTACATGACTTTCGTGGACTTTCCAAGTTTACTAAACCACAGATTCGCCTTCTCCATACTGCTTTAGCCACGGCAAAAATTTGTATATAGCGTCACTGGAAATCCTCCCTACCTCCTTCTCAGGAGGAATGGTTGGTGGCAATGATACAAACGGCTTCTTATGAACGTATAATTTATAATGTACAGGATCAAGCTTCCATTTTTCTTCAAGTATGGTCCCCATTCTTGGAAACCACAGTGGATAATGATTCTGTCTCTACTTCTTCTTCTTCTACGACTATTACTCCTTCTTAATCTCACTTTTCTTATACCATGTTTCCTTTCCCTTCCTTATCTATTTTCTGCTTCTTATCATTCTTTTTGCTTTCATCCTTCTTCACAACTAGTTTGCCACTCTGGGGTTTTCTTTCCTTTCCTTTCTTTCCTTCTCTTTTCTTCTTTTCTCCCTTCTTCCCTAAATTTCACCTTATGAATACTAGAGGATATGTTGTTTTATATCTATTTTTATTATAATTTAGGAATGACTTCCTCATTTATATTGTGTACCATTTCTTCCTCTGCATATGTATCTGCATTTGTGATTTATTTGAAAATTTTCGTAATAAATAATTTCAACTCAAAAGTGGTTCACCCACAACGTACACCTCCAAAGAACACAATGCAGGAAACCAATCCACGCACAAGTCCCAAGCCTCCAAAACCAGTAATCCTGGAGAAAAAAATGAGACATCTTTGTAGCACAAAAAAATGGAGGGAATTATCTGTTGACTCCACCCAGTTATGCAGTATTTAGGTTGGGGCATTCAAGGGATGTTATGAGCTACGATCGAATTGAATAGGTTGTAACGTTAAGTAGACATTTATTTACATTTTTCTACAGCACAACTTTACAGCAATTTTGGACCTAGCGAGCTTCACAATCACTGAAGATAAAGAAATCTCGTAATGAAGAACCAAATAAGCCAATATTTAAAAGCAAATAATTAGCTTGAACGAGTAATTTAAAAGTAGTCAGTCACACATGATTCAAAGGAGGGCTGGAAGGCTAAGTGACAGAAGGGGCGGTGGAGATGAGAGAAAGGGAAAACAGATGAGACACATTAACAGCAGGTGGATAAAACCAGAGAAAAGATTAAGCAATAAGGGATGAGAGAAGAGTATAAAGGGTGTAAGGTGAAGGAACTGAACAAACCGAATGGAACTGATAAGTGGTGAAAATAGTAGGGTGGGTGGAAAAGGAGAACATGCAGGAGTAAATTAGTAAGACTTACATAGGCAGATACAGTTTGAGAATATGCATTCTCAGGTTTGTTTTTTACAAAATTGGGGCAGGTATTTAGACATCTAATGTACTCTGGAAGAGAGTCCGATAAAGACAGGATAGCGCCTGTAAACGAGCGAGTAGGCGCCATAGGGGATTTTTAGTTTTTGTCTCATGTCTTAGCTCCTTAGGGTTTTGTTGTGGACAAGTAAATCTGAGAAATGAGGGAGGTCTAACATGGCCTAAGACGGAAGTACAGCGTGTGCCACCTACATTCTGAATTGCTTCTCCAGGGGCAATCAGCATAGTGCACGGCCAGCAAGCGTAATGTGCACCTGGCAGAAGCTTTTCTGTCATTGCTTAACAAGTGGCCTGATGTTTTGAGCCAATGAAATAACACACTTACTTCCAACACAGAAGGGGGATCTGTTGCTTTGCCCCTACTGAGGTACCATGAGGCAGCTGATGCAAATTTATGTCATCAGACTTGAGCTGTGTAGAGGGCATAGGGTGGAAGGTCCAATTTTGGCACGAGAACTTGAGCCAATCTGGGTTTTCAGGATATCCATGTGGTAAATTCATATACAATAAATCCTAATGCGAATAATTCGCACGGGCATTGGTTATCCTACGTGTACACAGGATGGACGCTCGTGGTAAGGCATACCTACTTAGCCTCCTTTTCCAGTTCCACTTTGCACCACATCCCTTCCTCCTTTTTGCATCTGCGGGAGTCGAGAAGAGCACAACAGTGAGTCTAGGATTTGTAAACCGGGACAGCACTGAATGCTTGGAGTTACTGCATCCTGAAGGCGGACGCCCTGTGCTGTTCAGGTCCTGCATGATCTTTGCAATCATCAGAACAACTTTATTCGGCAAATATTTGCCATCAAAGGACACAGAAAAGTACAATCATATAAAATTATTAAAAGGGAAGAACCGATAGATACGATTTTTGATTAAAATAAGATAAATACATCATTAAATTTGCAAAAAATAAAACAATATATAAAATCCCAGGGATGCAGGAGGTAGCTGCCAAAAATATACACATAGCAAGATCTTTAAAGTGCTTGTTGTCTGATCCTCCAGATGACCATTAATAACCGTGAAGCTGCAAAAACCACAACCTGCCTATTATCGGATTTAATAATTCTATGAGCTTTCCTAAAATCTCTAACACCAAGGTGTGTTAGAAATTTTAGGAGCGGCGAAATTACTTCATTCTTATGCCACGATATCTCATTGTGCCACTGGATTCAAGCTAGCCTGGCTGAAGAAGGGTGACATACCCTGAAACCGGTCCCAGGATGCTTGTTTCTGGTCCAGGGAGGACCTGGCCTAGCAGTTCAGTCTGGACTATTCCCATGGGGCACTGGGTCAAGACTGATTTGCGTATGGCTGGGTCCAAACTGGGGTGGGGTAGTGGGCAACATAACGATGGATTTAACCCAGATCTTTTGACTGGGGGAGAATGTTTGCATTGTCAGCATTCCGTCTATCATTTGTTTGCTGTAACATGATATCTAGGGCAAGCAAATAAAACATGTTCAATTGTTTCACTCCTTGTCAGGCAAAATGGGCAGTGAGCATTTCTTGGGTTTGCCAATCTTTGCCACATCATCTCAGCTTTGATCTTGTTTAAGACAGGAGATGCGGCTGCATTCTGGATTGGAGGTCACGCTGGCAAGTTCCAGGCTGTTGCTACACTGAAGTCTAGAGGACATGATTCCATTGACTACAACAACTCTGTCAGCAAAAGACAGGTAAGGAAGAACCTTTGAAGAAAGTGCGAGAAGCAGACAGGGATTATCTCTCGATTGGCTTGGGATCCACGGGGGAGAGTGAATGAAGCAGAGATCATGGGTTTCAACGACATAGGAGGGCATGAGCAGTCACTGCAGACAAGGGGGACAGGAACATTTATTCTGATTTTAATGTCAATCCCAGATCATTGTTCTCAACATGTTCTTTGGCCTACAACCAGAAGAAGAAATGTCCATGCACTGGGAAAAGACTTGAAAGGAAGTGAGAGTTGTTGCAAAGCAGAACAAGATTTGGGTGTGATCTGTAAAAGAGTAATTGGTTATGGTGTCAGTTTTCACTCATGTAAGACTTCCTGTTCCGCAGCAAAATATAACAAACGTATTTTTTTTCGTTCATCAATTAATATAATACAGTCACCGAGAAACCTTAGAACCGTGGGGAAAAACAACCCAGGGTTGACGAGTGGGGCATCAGGACATATAAACGGCAGACATTTCTAATCGATAGGCTCAAAACAGAACCCACACATTAGGCATTTCAAAGAGGTGAAATCCTTCAACTCACCATTTCTGGGATGAAGGAGCGGTGAGTTAAGGGGAGGAAGAGAAGAGGGGGCGAATTAATCGAGATAAGAATAGAGAAGTGAATTAAAAGAAAAACTATGTGGGAATTATTGGGAAAGAGGATAAGAGAGACAAAATTACCTTGGAATGGAAGAGCAAACAAGCATGGCAAAGCCAATAGGTTTTGCCTACGCGAGAATGATAAGCTTTTTCAATATTTAGGTCTCGTCTGGCACTAGCAGCGCGCAGCTCTGTCTCGCCATGCGAGGCTTTTTGAAATCAATTCACGATGTGCACGCATACAGAGGGAAAACAAATGCACAGGCATGTGGACAGCCTGACGCCATATTAGTTTACTTTAATTAGCGTAGGGATGTGCACACGTGCGCGCATGGCAGCGTGCTTTCGCTTTCCCTCCCCCCCCCGTTGGGCCCTTTCTTCCTGGCGCTGTGCACTCAGCCTTCATAACAGCAGCATGAGTGTTCGTGTCTCCGCTGCACACCCGCGTGTGCTTTTTCATTCACTGTGCCTATGTATGCTCAGCTCATTAACAGGCACTACACGCGTGATTGGCGGTTTCTCGTCTTTCATGCGATCGCATTTTATCAGTTGCGTAGACAGGTTTGCTGCCTTTCTTCTTGGGCGCATACTGAAATGCATTTTCAAATTTTCACGTTGGCTTCTCCTCGCAGCGCCCTGTGTGATTTTATGGATCAAAGGCGTTCATGCTGGGCTCGTGTTATAGGGCTTGGAGACCGAGAAAAACACACTCCCTTTTCAAGACAATAATGAATAGGGCTTGCGCTGCCTATGTGTGGCATAGGCAGGTGATGCAGAGCGGTGCACCCGGTACTGCATGGGAACTAGAAATGTGAGCTGAAAACAGCATTTACTTGTACTTTTAAAATATCTAATGTATTGAAGAGACACGTAAAGGCTGAATATACAACCACGTTCTCTGCAAGAACTGATGTTTTAGGACGTTTCTATTTCTGTGCACGGTCTTTGGACCGTTGGGGGCGGCGGGGGCAGTGTGTAGTCCGTGGAGGAAGGGGGGGGGGGGTGTTGTTTATGTGCGCCACAGCGGCCACAAGGTTAACGTGTGGCCCTCGGGCTTCCTGCTACATAAATTCAAGGACAAAGTGGGTTAAAGAAATCAGCATGTTTTCCCCTTACGGTAAATTAACACAAGTTACAGTTGATTAGATGCTGCACGTATAGGGTAGGGGCAGTCGGGTGGGAGCTAGTGCAGTCCCAATTTA
Organism: Lissotriton helveticus; assembly: GCF_964261635.1. Lineage (NCBI taxonomy): Eukaryota > Metazoa > Chordata > Amphibia > Caudata > Salamandridae > Lissotriton > Lissotriton helveticus. Next base: position 1,878,917,798 of record NC_136057.1, on the reverse strand, counting down.
CTCCCCCTTGCAGTTTTAATGCCTACTCCCCCTCCGTTGCGGGGACGGGGTATGGGAACCCGGCGACACGTCCTTGCTGTGCAGGGGAGGTACAATAATGCTGATAGCGCAAATCAAACAAACTGCTGACCACCACCCCCCGCTTGAAAAAAAAAAAAACTGCCCGGCTAGCTTGAATCCAGTGGCACAGTGAGCAGTTTAAGAAGTTCTTTTCTGCCGATAGTCTGTTTTATTAAGTGTCGGATCTGGGTTCCAAAGCACAGACCTAGCAGGATGGCAATTAACAGTAACAACACATTCTCCGCCTGTCCAGATTAATTATCATATGATTTTTTCGGCTGTAATCTACAGGCACTTGTTCTCATATCGTCAGCATATATGTGTGCGTTTATCTTAAATGCACACTGTGACTTTAGACAGGGTGAGCTTGTGTGGTGTTTCTACCCTTTACATTTGCCAGTGTGCATCAAGGGCACCGTTTTTGCATATTCTGTGCCCAAGTAAGCCAAGGACATGACACTTAATGGTGAGGTATTAACAATGCACTGCGGCCACTAGCAATATAACCGGAAGCTTTGGTGATCTCCTTGGTGGCTCGCCCTCTTGGAATGCCTCTCTTCTGCTCCATTATGCAGACCCTCCAGGATATCGCGATTTCGCGATTTGCCGCGAAATCGGCACTTTTTAAAAAATGCCGCGATTTTTACAAAAATGCCCGCGAAAACTGCATTTTTGTAGAAATCGCGGCATTTTTCGCTATATCCTGGGGGGTCTGCTTTATCCAAAGACATGCACCGGTTGCCCCACACCTGTAGATGATCTACAGACACTGGGTCAGAGGGTTAAAGCAGCTCGGCTGCAGCTGGCAGTGTGAAGGTCTAGGCTCTTTGTCATTCAGAGCTGCCCGGGACTGCGCTCGTTCGCACCTCTTCCTGGCCCACAAGAATGACAATGGGAGCCCTCACCTTGCACATCAACAGGAGGGGAGGGGGGGATGGGTTGTTGTCACAGAGGATCGGCCTATTTTTGCAAGGATTGTAAAGACACTTTTTTAAACATTGTGGAACGAACAAAAAAACATGGATTGTTTTACTAAGTTTTGTTTTTACTTTTGGATGGAACCGGGTATTTTGTTTTCAAAGTTTCCTCCGTTGGATTTGGCGTTTCTTTTGCGCTGTACTTGAAAGTGGAGGTTGTGCAGCAGAAGGGGGGGCTTGTTTTGAACCATGGCAGAGGGGGCGGCCAGAGGGAAGTACCGCATCTACAGGAGCGTGTCCTTCAAGCGCCTGGAGATCAGGAGCGCCCCGGCGGAGGGGGCTGGGGAGCCGGAGGGTGTCGCCCGAGCCTCGGGTGAAAAAACTCCCCGGGCTCCTCTCCGCTCTTTGAGTGTGTCCAGAAAGCTGTCCAAAATCTCCACTGCCGGTGCCAGCAGCACTCCCAGCCCGGAGCCCAGGCGGCCCGCCCGCTCCCATTCGCCCTCCGTCAGGCAGCTGTCGGAGCGCTTCAGTGCCGCCCCCAGGGGGGCAGAAGGGAAGCTCCGGGACGGAGGGGTTGTTCATGCTGGGACCCCCGAGCGCAGAGGACCTCTGGGGGTGTCCCCCAAGCCCCCCGCTTCCTGCTCCCCAGGACCAAGCGAGAAGGCCCGAAGCCCCGAGGGTCCCTTGGATGATTTGGCCCTGGAGGGCCTGCGCAAGGCGGACCCCAGGGAGCAGACCCCCGAGGCCTCGGCTCTCTGGCCCAGCGTCACCGAGATGCGCAAGCTGTTCGGGGAGAGCTTCAGCAGGTACCCCAGGGGCCCCGAGGAGGGGAGGGCCCCTGGGCAGACCTGGAGGGACCCCCTGCTAGCTGGCTACCCCGAGCACTTCAAGCACCCCTGGGCCGAGGGCCCCCCCGGCCACCACAGCTCCTTGGACAGCTTGCCTGGGGCGCCCTCCGCAGGCGCACGAGCCTCTGCACCTATGAGGATGAGGGGAAGGATGGATGATGAGGGGAAGGATGGATGGATGGATGGATGATGAGGGAATGGATGGATGATGAGGGAATGGATGGATGATGAGGGGGTGGGTGAAAGGATGGATGGATGATGAGGGGAAGGATGGATGGATGAAGAGTGGGTGGGTAGATGGATGGATGGATGATGAGGGCGATGGATGGATGATGAGGGAAAAGGATGGATGGGTGATGAGGGGAAGGATGGATGATGAGGGGAAGGACAGATGGATGGATGGATGGATGGATGAAGGGTGGGTGAAAGGATGGATGGAAGGAAGGATGGCTAAGTGAAAGGGTCGATGGAGAGAGAAAGGGAGGATGGATGACTAAAATAGTGGATGGGTGGAAGGATTAGTAAGTGAAAGGATGGCTGGATTGGTGAAAGGGTAAATGGCTGAATGGATGAGTGAATGGATGGATGGGATGAAGAGTGGATGGATAAGTGTACAGATGGATAGGGTGAAAGGGTGGATGGATAATGGAGATGAGTGAAAGGATGGATGAGGGGATGGATGAAGGGATGGATGAAAGAAATGATAGATGGAAGGATACATGATGGATAGGTTTGCAAACGGTTGAATATGTTTGGAAATGGCTGGGCTTACTTATATAAAATGCCGCTAAATTTCCGCTAAATTTCCATATTTGTGCAGCTAAATTTCCATTTTTGTGCCGCTAAATTTGCTATTCCATGCCGCTATATCCTGGGGGGTCTGATTATGTGCACAGTAAGGGATCTAACGTCCTTCGTGTTGCAGCGCGGTGCTCATTTTTGCTTTAACAATTACTTCTGTGCAAAGTCTAAAGTAATAGGCCTCGCCTTTAATGAAGTTAAAGCCATTTGCTTTGCTATACAATACCATTAGCAAAGCAAATGGCTTTAACTTGATCTAAGGCGAGTCCTATTGCATTTTCAATGCTTGTCTTTGGCTTGTTTTTTAGACCTGTGGTACAGCAATGCGGGCTGCTGTGCAACATGGCTTAAAGTAAAGGAAAAAATCACTATGATGCGGCCAGCGTTGACCGCATTGTAGCACTAATATTTTCTTTACTCACAGCCATGTTGCACAGTAGCACGGTCACCGTTATGCAGAATGGATAAAAACTAGAGGGAAAAAAACACGAAAAGTGGCACAGGGCACAGCACCAGGGAGATCAATAAAGGTGCTCAGCATCGACTGCATATTCTCCTCATTAAATGTGATAGGTAATGACAGTTAGGAAGCTTATTTTTGGCAATTATGCCTGGCACCAACGACACACCTATACCTTTTAAAAGAAATGCAGCATCATAAATCTGTTTTCAAAGGATACCACTAGATGGCAGCATTGGCTATTTTTCTGGCTTCTCCTGCACATGCAATACCGTAGATAGAGCTATAAAGCAATGGGAAGGCGACAAACCAGCACTCACAATACTCACATAATAAATAAAAATTACATTCATGGACACATTTTTAGAATGAATAAGCATCACGTAAGTTGAGTGGCCAGTTATCGACTGTTGTTTTTTGACTGTAAACAAATCTTCAACAAATAAGCACAGTTCACTAGAAAATGCATCTGGCCACAAAAGACACAGCGTACTGGGCAGAATAGCAGGCTTAAAACAAGCTGCATTCTTTGCCTAGCATGAACTCCAGAAGGGTGCAGGAGGGATGGGTCTGAAAATACAAGCACTCTTATGGAATGCTAGATTAAAAATAAAAAAAATATTGTTGAGACTCAAAGCCCACGGCCAGTGCAAGGACATAGGCCACAGATGGGAAACTGTGGTTGGTCCATGCTCCACTGCAGGGACAGAAGCCAGCAGGAAGCCCAGCAAGCAAGGGGTGGGCTCTAAGCCCCTAGTTTGTTAACAAGAGGTTTTGCAAGGACAGCGCATATGCGGCGTGCGCTATTCTGGCAAAACCTAAAAAAGAGAGCAAGATGTAAAGATCAACTGGGAATACAAATATAGGGAAGGAACAAAAGGTACTCTTTTGAGAAAAGTGCTAACAAAAGAGAAAGGAGATGTGGACTAAAGAGAAAGTGGAGAAAGAAAAAAGGCAAAGAAAGAAACCAGCGAGTAGACACAGAGACAAAAGACAAAAACAATGGACACTGATCATTTTTTTTGCTATTGGCAAAAACAAGTGTTAGTCCTTCTGAAGAAGTTGCAAGTCAAATTTAACTAAAACACCCCCCCCCCCAAAAAAACGAACAGATAACTCATGAATATGAGGCACCCTATCAAAATGTAATCGCCATTCTTGCCCTTCAAACACTTCCGAGGCTTCAAATCGCAGGGCATTCATATTTTAAGGCACCTTGTTCCATGAACTGGGTGATCCAAAGCTCTGAGCCTATCTTTCTTCAGACTAAAATCTGGATATTTCATAAAACAAGGACCCGGTCTATCCAGTTTCGCCCCCTGCTGATTATGTCACACTGAGTTTGTTTCCTGTACGATTATCAAAGATGTGAGATTCCCTGCGCGAATAAGGATGATTAACAATCATCTAGGATCCCAGAACTCAAAAACGGGGCTATTTCCCAACAGCTGATCTTTCAAGCTCAGCTTATAAAATGGACTGGTACGCCACGCCAATTTAGATTTTTCACAGCTTGGTGGCAGAAAATCTGGATTTAATTACAGACACAGAGGCTACGATTATGCAAATCTCCTTTATTGCCAGCTCACAGCAGCAACAATTGAAGAATATAGAACTTCAATAACATTCTAATAACCTATAAAGTCCCCCCACACGCCGTCTTCTTCCTTCTTTGGTGTTGCGAATGGCAATTCTATTATCATTCTCTTCGGCGTTACCCCTAAGCACAAGTGCCACTTCAAATCAGTTGCAACTCAACAGGTGCACACCCGAAATCTCACAAATTACCAGAAATACACAGGCTTCACCAGAAAACCCGTATTCTACCAAAAATACCACAATAAACTAGGTAGCCACTTACTCGGCCACCTCCGAAAGCACTGTAGGGCTTTGTTAGGAGATTGAAGAACAACACAAATGCTACTCCACAATACAATACAAAAATAGCTGCTGGACTTGCTAGCAGTATCACATACCTGCTGTAATGATGCTCAAAAATAATCTGAATCTCGCCACATGCATGATTAAAACCTTACGCAATGAACCAGAAAAATCGTTCAGGTGCCTCAGCTCACCAAACACGTAACGAAAAGAAACAACTTTTTAAATTCTTCTGTTTCCTCAAGTCTTCACCAACATTGCACTGAAGGTTTAAGGAGTACACCACAGTGGAAGGAAGGACTTTTTAGGTTTCGCCTGGGGCCGGAGCTCCTAGCTCCGCCCAGGAGAAATCTTATGTCCCTACAGTGTGGGGCTTAGTCCCGCCCCTGCTTCCATTGGCTAGCTCCATAAATGGAGGCTAGCCATTGGAAGCCGTATCTGTCCGTCAAGGCCGGACCACCCTTTTTGCATCGTCATCGGGCGGTGGGCGGAGTTTTTTTTTTTTTTTTAGGTGTTTGTTTTCGTCATTCCATGCCGACCACGGCCGCTGGAAGAAGTCCAGGTGAGTCCCCGTTCTCGCCCCCCCTCCTGCTGACCGTGTGCTGTTCCCGCCCCCCCTGTCCGTCCCCCCTCCCGCTGTCCGTCCCCGCCCCCCCTCCCGCTGTCCGTGTGCCCGTAGGTGCTTGTTTTTATTTCATTTCAATGCTTGTTTCCAGAGCTGCCCACGCTGAAGCCCGGCCCTGCCCTTCCCACTCGTTTCCCTTTAAGTACTCGCTGTTCCCGCCCCCCCTGTCCGTGTCCGCCCCCCCTCCCGCTGTCCGTCCCCCCTCCCGCTGTTCGTGTGCCCGTAGGTGCTTGTTATGCACTTCTGTTCCACTGACGTCCTAATGAGTCACGCGCGACTCCTGGGGCGTCGCCGAGGGAGGAGGCCAAACTCAGGGTTACCTGTGATCATCAGATACGTGTTTCCGTCTCTAATGGAGTTTTCCGCGATAGGGAAAAGACCGAGGGAGTACCCCGCTTGAGTGACGCACAGACAGGGTTCCTATTATGTAACAAGCAGCAAGAGCCCAGGAGTGCTTATATTTTCCATGAAGACGGTGCTAGCACGTGCCGTCGTTGCCACCGCTTCACAAAGACCGAGCTCGTGCACGATGAAGCGAGCCTAAGATAGTTGTCTAGGCCATTGTAATGTAATATTTGGGTCTGTAAGTTGAAGCTCTGTTGCTCAGGGGATACCACACATAGAATGGGTGGAATAATAGCAGGATTTCCCGGAGCCCTCACACTGATTCGGCAAAGGGGCACGTGACTCTGGTGAAGTTGCTTACTGCTGGAAATAAAGTACCACTAATCCCAGGGTGCTCAGCGATTGTTCAAAGCACCTGAGACTCAGCTCTTCAGCACATAGCTAATATTTCTTAGGACTACAGTATGTTGTTTGCACATGGCAGCTACTTCCTGACACATCTTCTCATTCGATGAATAGGGAAGTTACAATGACGTGTGCAGGGCACCAAGACTATAAAACACAAAATATGGTAAAATAAAATATTTGTATTCCATCACTCATGTTCTAGTGATAAACAGCCCTGTCTCTAGCATGCACGGTGAAGTGCTGAGCATGCATGGTTTTCTAAAAGGAATTTTCTCCGGGTGCTTTTCTTTTACGCAGCAAAATTCGTGGGCCATAATTTAAAGCCACCGATGCATTGAAATTTAGTTCAAAGGGTCGACAAACATGAGGCTGTGGATGCTCTACAGTGGGACATAAGCACGTGTCAGCGAATGTTGCACGAAGGTATAGGGGACTGTTAGTACTCAAGGCACAAACCGATATTCCAAGAGTCGAAGTAAAAATACAGATATCTCTTTCACGTTTTGTGCATCACGGATAATGGTCTGGTCCGTGTGTGCATACGAGATATGTGTTTCAAATGTAATCTGCGGTCAATGGAATATGTTATTTGAAGAAATTCAAAAAGTGAAAAACAATTCTCATTGAGAATACCTCTAACCCCCTGTTGCAAAGGCCAAGAAAATGACATTTGTCACGTATAATCTAATTATTTTGGGGGGAGAGCTGTTGAGTGGTCTACATTGTGAGACCCTCTGAACTTGGCTTGACTTTAACGTGTGATCTTGGACAACATGCATCATATTACAGTGCGTTGACCCTACATCTACCGCATGCTGCGCCCTCATAGGAATGCAGAATGTGTTTTCATGTATCTATGCATATTACATATAGCGATTATAGAAGATGAGCTTAGTTATACATGTGGCTTCGGTTTAAATCTTTCCTTGGTATTTTTATAAATCAGTACAGTTTTAGTTGTCTCTGCTCACTTTCTTTAACTCTCTTCGAAAGCAAATACTCCCCCCCCCCTTGAAGTTTCCGACACTTTAAATTAGTATTCCCAATATACTCCTTCCAGTAAGAAGGCAGCTTAGTTTCGCCCCACATCCCAGACACTCGACAGAGGGTGGATGGTTGGGCAGTAAAGGTGTAGCCTAGAAGATGCTATAATAAATTCATTGCAGTACTCTTTTGTGACTTCTGTATTGTTGTGAGTTCGTGATTGTGTCAACAATGTATCTGCGATTTCATGTTCGCATATTGCAGTAATAATATTGTGCATTTATAAGCATTACTTTATTTTTAATATCTCGTGTTCTTTCCGTTGTATGTTTTAAATGCATGTAATTCTGATAGCTTGGGTTTAATTTGTTCACTTTAATGTTGGTTGTGGAGTCTCGTGCAAAAAAAACAGCTTCTTTTAAGTTTCAACTTAATGTTAATGTCTCCACGTTCTTTGTTTTCTGTTTCCTTTCTACTCGTTGTTGCATACAAGGAATAAATGGAACATGCAGGGAAACATTGGTAACACGTTTATTCAGTGCTTTAAATGGGCCGGTACTCACAGTTACTTAGTATCGGCACTACGAACTAGAGTGGCACATACATTTTCATGCCTTGTGGATCCATGCATATGCACACTCACTCACATGCGCACATTAATACACACTCGTGAACGTACATTCACACAATGATCATGCACACACACCCGTGCACATGTGCATACTCACATGCGCACACACACCTACAAACACACACACCATCACTCAGGGAGCTCCTAATTGAATGTGAGCATTGCATGTCAGCAATACACACGTGCACACACACACACCTACAAAACACACACCATCACTCAGAGAGCTCCTAATTGTCCGCAAGCTCTTTAATGACTGCAACTTAAGGCAGGGTTTTTGGTCCTTTGATAAGAAGGAGGTTAGTTATTATTAATCATTTTTACTGTTTGCGAGAGATTAAGCTCTTGGCATTGTAAATGGCAAAGCCATTTATTTATCTGTTTTCAAAACCAACACATAAATGAAAAATTTGTCATTTACAATGCCAATAGCTCTAACTTTTACAAAGGTGAAACCGTTGCATTGTAAATGCTTGTTTTAGCCATGTGACTGAAAAAAACTGTTTCCAATTTACAAAACGTTTGAAAGGCGTCACCTAACAGAGAATTGGAGTGAAAACGTACAGTCCCTTCAGAAGACTGCCTAACCCGAAAGCAGGCAGCACTTGGGTAGATTCCAGAGTTTACACCAATAATGATTAAATCCAATAAGCATAAGTGTTGTGTTTATGTTTTACTTTAAATGTCACGAGCTGCCTTGTTATGCGCTGCTGATGACATATGGAAGTTCCATAGATGACACATGGGAATTCCATATGTCATCGGTAGTCAGTTGAAGCAGTAACCGGATCATTGCAGCAGCTGTTCTTACGCTTAGGTGTTGGCCTGTATAGCATTTATCTTTAATAAATCATTTACTCAAATCCTATTGATTCCAGACGTATACCTAACAAATTTGGAGACTAGGATGGGATGAACTCTCCTATAGAGGATTTGTTTTTGGAATCGTGCTGGTTTGTTTTCGACAGAAGGAAATTCATATTTAAGGATATTTTTGAGTCGAAGATCGATTGGGAGTAGACATTTCATTTAATTGCTTTGGCCAACATCGTACTTTTAAAACATTATATTTTATTAAGTTTCGGCTTAATTTTGACCTACTGTGGCATTTGAAATTTGGGATTCCTTAACTTACCTTGTGGAATCTGAGAATGCTGGGCGCCTCATGATTCTGTGCAGTGACGTGCTTCTCAGGAACGTAACAAGTGGAATTGTGGGCTGCGCCTGTGACTCTTGACACTTTAAGACATAACCACGTTTACAAGCGACCATTTTGAATATTAAGGAGAAACTCGTCATCACGGAAGAGTTTTCTTTTTTTCTTCGTGTATTCCCATGGTGATTGAAGCTTACGTCTTGGCGCACATTGCACGGAGCATCATTGCGATGTGAGCGTGTCATCCTTGGTCGTTTTAACCCTTCGGTGACACGCACACCATTGGGAGCATCCGCTACACATTACACGGGGACTCACTGCAGAATTGTCTAAGTACAAATTTGGTTGATGCTTCCCTAGATTACCTTGGACATGAGATATCTGTGGATGGTATTAAGCCAAAATTGAACCTTGTGAAAGCCATTAGGGACGTACCTGCACCCTTAAACAAAGATGAGTTAAGGTCCTTTTGAGGACTAATAGAATTTTATAGCAAGTTTATAAAGAATTTCTCTGAGAAAACATATAACATGCGTCAGTTACTAAAAAAATAAGTCAGCATTTTTGTGGACGAATGAATTGGAGAGTGATTTTACCAAACTCAAATGTGAGTTGTGTGATGCTAAGAAACTTGTTGGTTTTGATCCTAGTTTGCCATGTATCATTACTACTGATGCGAGTCAAAAGGGCTTAGGTGCTGTATTGGCTCAGAAAGAGTTAGATGGCATAGAGATGGCAGTTGTTTATGCATCAAGGGCTCTTTCTCCCTCTGAGGAGAGGTATTCGGTAATGGAGAAGGAGACTTTGGCTGTTGTTTGGGGCTTGGAACATTTTAGACATTTTATATGGGGTTTCCATGTGGATGTGAGGTGTGATCATAAGCCCTTGGTAAAAAGTCTCGTCTCCAGAAAGGTTATTGAATGCCACTCCAAGGATTGCCAGGATGTCAGTCAGATTATTAGATTATAGATATACACTTTCCTACATTCCTGGTGTAAAGAATCAGGTAGCTGATTGTTCAAGTAGACTACCTTTGCCTTTGATTTCTTCTACTGAAAATTGGGATGACTTACAGGTTGCTGCTGTTGATTTAAGGAATGAACGTCATTCATCTTTGAGTCCGCAGGAATGGGAGGAGAGTGTAGAAAAGGATGAGCTTTTAGTCAAAGTGAAGGAGTGCATTGTGAATGGTTGGCCTAGTAAAAATATACAGAGTGCGGAGTTGAAATTGTTCTGGGAGGTACGTGATGAGTTGTCTCTAAAGGATTGCAATATTTTGCGTGGTGATAAAATTATTCCTCCCAAGGATTTGAGAGTAAAAATCATTCAACTGTGTCATGAGGGGCATCTTGGTATAGTTAAGACTAAGAAGTGTCTAAGAGAATTGTATTGGTGGCCAGGTGTTGACTCGGAGGTTGAAAGAGCAGTTAGAATGTGTTCTGCTTGCTTAAATTCAGATAAACCTCAGAAAATTACTACACCTCCATTATGTCCTGTTCAATGCTCAGAAATGCCATGGGAAACTTTAGGTTTTGATATCACAGGTCCAATTTCGAAGGATGAAACCAACAAGTACATTTTGGTCGCTGTGGACTATTTTTCAAAGTGGCCTGAAATTAAGGTTGTTGAAGGAGCAGAATCAGATTCAGTTTTAGAATTTATGGATGAATAATTTCAAAGAGAAGGCCTACCTAAAGTTGTTATCGCAGATAATGGTGTTCAATTTAAGTGTCATAGAATGGATGAATATTTGAAACGCAATGGCATTGCTCACAAGGTCACCTCTATTTATCATCCTAGCGGGAACGGGGAAGTTGAGAGGTTTGACCGGGTCATTAAGGACTCCATTCAGTTAGCTAATTTGAGAGGACAAGATTGGATTATTGGAATCTAAAAAATGGTTTGGATGTATCGCATCACCCCTACTGTCACAGGGTTTAGTCCTTTTTAGGTCTCGTGCCTGCTGTCGCAAAGCGAGACTATTGGAATCATTTCAGTCCTTTCCACTTTCAAGGACTACCCCGAGGAAACAAGAGACTGGCACGCGCACGCAGCCTGCCAGAATCGGATCAGGTCGCGCGCGTGAACACACGCTCCGATTCCAGCAGGCTGTTCACAACACATGCACACGCAGGCAGGCATACACGCAGGCACACACAACACACACACACAGACAGACGCGCACACACACACAGACAGACCGACGCACACACACACACACACACACACACAGACAGACAAAGACAGACAGACGCGCACACACACACACACACACACACACACACAGACGCACACACACATGTGCACACACCCCTCTCCCACTCACCGGGCACTTTCGGCGTGTTCCGTGTCCCCAGCGCTGGTCTTCACCCGGGCCCCCTCCTGGGACTTCAGATGCCGCACTCCGCTTTGGCGCCGTGGCAGGGAGCGCGCATGCGTGGGCAGCCCCCGCCCTCTCACTGTAAGCCCGGGCTGCTTTCGGTTTCGCTGGTCACGTGCCCGTAGCCACGACAACACGCGGCGCGCTCGCGCGGACCCTGAGAAGGAGCAGAGAAGCGGTTGGCAAGTGGGATCCCGAGCGGAGGACCGGAGCAGTCAACATGACTGGATTTTTATTTGTTGCAGCTTTATATAGCACCAAATCGATCCAAAGGTATTGTACACTGGTCCCTCTCACCCACTTTTTGTATTTTTAAGTTTACGTGACAATGTACATTGTTTGCTTATTCGGGTTTAGATTAGACAAAGTGTCTTATGGTCGTCCCATATTAAGATGAGCGGCATTGGTACAGCAATTGGAGTTCGTTGTGGGAGGTGCTTAGAACAAGTTTTTACGAGCCGAAAAAAAGAGGCTACAATGGAGAGGAAAACACCTCTCTTGTTTTCCAGCAGGAAATAACCAAATGATATTGAAATGGATTAATAGTGCGCAGCTGTCACTCTATAGAGCCGACAACTGGCATAGCTTATATTTGTTGAAACAGGTTTCCAGGTCCCTTCCATACCTCCAGTAGCTGGTTTTAGCTCCAAGATGCTGGGAAAAGTAATCCAAAACTTTGGGGCAAGGAAAGGGAAAAATCTCTTGCCCCTTCAATTCAATTGAATTTGATTCTAAGTAAGGGCTGTCAAGAAAAGGGCTTCCGTATATTGTAAAGATCGACTTGGTTAGTACTCCGCTTCTCTGAGAGAATCGCATGCCAAATTTGGTAAAGCTTCTGTGAGCCAGACAGGCATCTTAAAAGTACTTTTGATTTTATATGTAACCAATGTATGTAGTTTTTAAGGCAGAGGAGACTGAATTATGTTGCTTAATTCCAGTTAGTAGTCTCGCTGCCCAGTTTAATACGCTCTGTAATCCTGCAATAGCTTTTTTTCTAGGAGTACTACATAGAATGTATTGCAGTAGTCCAGGAGTGATAAAATCATTGCCTGGACTATTGGTTTGTGTCTGCCCGCCTAAGAAGCACTTTGTGCAGCATCCTACGATACAGGAGACTAAGATCATATTTACTTGTTTGTTCTGGTTTAGCTCATTGTCACTGATGAAACCTAATTATTTTACTGCTGGAGCCAGGACGGGATACTCTCCTAAATCTACTGCCCACTATTTACGTGCACTGGTAACGGAGAGGGGTCTGAAACACAAAAATTCAGTCTTGCCCCTGTTCAGTTCCATTGCATTGGTACACATCCACTGTTAGAGCCACCTTACCACAATCATAGAAGTTAGCAGTCGCCTTTTTCTCATCCACCACAGAACCTACAGTTTGGGTATTTTGCATATGACATTAAGGGCAACCCAAAGCTCTGTTAGTTTTGCGAAGGGTGAAATTTACAGATTAAACCGGTGATGGGTTTGCTCGAAATGGTGCTCAGTATCCCACGTGGCAAACCTGTTTTTGGGGTTAAGGAGGACATCCCAACATTTGAGTGTGGTTGGATAAAAATTAAAAATCAATTCCCAGGGTCTTTCTTGTGCACCCATTGTTTTTTATCTGCCTGTCCGAACAGGATGCAAAACAGCGTGTAATGCAACATGGAGATCAAATAGTAGCAGTGATGCCCTATGACCCTCGTCCAAAAGCTGTCTGATCTTGTAATGTGCTGCCACCAAAGCAGCCTCTGTGCAATGTATTGGCTTAAAACCAACTTCCGTTTTACCCAGTAAGTTGTTAGCTTCAATATGCCATTTCCGTTATCTGTCAATTTCTCTCTCCAGCACTTTTGCTGGAAAACGCAGACCTGAAGTGGACCTGTAGTGGCACAGTTCACCAGGGTCTGGGGATGTCTTTTCGAAAATGCAGAATATTTGTACCTTTTTTTCATTGATTGTTGACATGTTGCAGAGTTATTTGACAGATTGCGTGCATCTGTCCTTGTATGTGCCAAATCATCAGCCACCAGGTGGAAACATAAACTGAACTTGGTTCAAGGTTGCCCCATATCTTATTGATGGAATCAAGGCTTGTTCCAAATTGGCCAGAAACATTTCTAAACCAAATAACCTGGATACCAGGTTAGGCTGAGAATCTTGATATACATTTTCGTCAGCTCCTACCAGTTTAAAATGTTGACTAATTTAATTTTATCATAAAAGGATGAGAAGGATTCAAATAGCTTTGCTGAGCCAGGGAGTTCTCTTCATCTGAATGTGGGAGAGGATATTCTTTTTATTAATTTTATTGAATTATGCGCAGCTAAAATCCTATTGGTAAAATAGTTTTAAAGCTAATTTGTGTGACTTTTAATCATTTTTAGCTCCTTTTTTTAACACAAACGTTTCTTTCACTGAGCATTACTTTCTCTATTTTTGTTTGTACATTTTGGACTGTTGCCAATTTACAAAAATACCATGGAACTGATGGAATTCGCTTTTTATTGCTTTTAGATTTTAAATAGGAAATTAGGTTTCATGCATTATTTACCCAGCAGCGAAACTGAGTTGCCAGTTGGATTGCATCCTTTCTGCTGTTGCTTACAGGCGGGCAAGTTCCTACAAGAGCTACTTTTATTTCTGCTCAGGAAAATGTCTGATTGTAGACCATGAACACCCTATTCAGTGCATTACTCTGGTGGGTGGGGCTTCTTTCCTATTGTCTTATTTTGAATGCGAACCATTGTGGCCAGACCACACCATATTGATTGGTTCTCAAAATAGAAGGGTCCTGTTCATAGTTAAAAATAGATCAGTTATGAGACCTTTTGCATGTGTAGAAGAAAAGACTTGATGCTCTAAAGTTAAGGGAGTGCAGCAACTTGTCTGATATGTCTATGCTTTTTAGGTCGAGCCTGCGAAAAGCGCGCAAAGCGCATTCTCGCTGCGAGAACTATAGTCGTCGGCTCAGCCGACAACGAGTGGAGACAAGAGATGGCCACGCGCGCAGCATTGTAATGGGATTTGGTCGCACGCGTGAGCTTCTGCCGTAGACAGCATGGCAGAAAGAATCGGATCACGACGCGCGCCTCGTGAACAGTACACGTGACTGACTTTGGTAGGCTTTAGGTTTCGGTTTTAGTCAGCGTGCGTGGGAAGGGTAGAGGGGAGCAGGGGGAGTCTGCAGAGGGGTGCGCGGCGCCGATAAACAGGCCGGTTTTGAAAATAGCTTGCAGCGAGAGGTACGCCCTATAAAGATTAGATTAGATTACATTTTCACACTTCACTGACCGCACACTCACGCCCTGCCTCGCAGCTCCTTATGTAATAACCAGTTGCATAAATCCCACCACCTAGCCCACCCGCTACACACACCCCATCACAGGCTTCCCCCTCCGCTGCTGAGATCCCCTTTCCCCGCCGTCTTCCTTCCCTGCAAAAGCCCACACTTAGCTGTCACCATTGACGCTTTCTAACTGCTTCCCTCACCCCTCTACACGTGGAAGAAATATGAAAACCGGCAATAAAACAATCCCTTTTGAAGGAGGTTCTTTGTAGCATATGACTGTACATGCTCGCAAACGTTGTCAAATAAATAATTCATTTTCTCTTGCCTATCTCTCATAAAAACGTCATTGTATGGCTTCAATAACGTGCAAGAGGGCGGGGCTCACTCGAAACATCGCAAAAAAATAATAGGTACCAAGTCAACTTTACTTCGATAGCAATTAACACGATGCACCCTGGATGAGTCGGTGTTCAGGGCACAGCCTCAAAACCTTTGGTTTGCGACTAGCAGATAAACACTAGAAATCAGCCTTGCTAGGTTTGACTCACTGAGCCCACACCACGCTGCCAAAGGGAGTGATACATTTCATTTGCAAGATTAGGTCAAGCTGAGCAGTGGTGAATGAGGTCGGGGCAGTCATAGTGAGAAAGAACTTCGTGCTAGACGTTTGATTACAGAAGAAATTCTCAAGTGTCAAAAAGAATTTAGATCTCAGAGCTCAGAAGAGCCACCTTAAAGTAAATGATAGTTGCCCTTTTTGGGATCACGACGCGCGCCTTGTGAACAGTTCACGTTAGTTTGTATCAGCTTTTAGGTTTCAGTTTCTTTCTTACTCATGCGTGTACATCTGGCTTTCGAAGATTTACGGCGTGAGCTGCAATGAAGTGGTGCCTCGCTGTCGGCAGCAAGTTCTTTCTACTTATGCCCCCAAAAAAAGCTAATAATGTTATTCAATGTCACTCGTTGGGAAACAGCGCATTTCTGATTTACGTTAGGCCGCGCGCTTTTACAAATAGGAAAAATGGGGGCAAATACAATAAGCATAGAGAGAGTCATGAAGCGCATTTTATATTTTATGTAATGTTATTTATTTACACGTGTGGAAACAGCGCATTTCAGATTTACATTAGGCTGCGCGGTTTTACAAATAAGCCCGCGCGAAATTTTACAAATAGGACACATGAGGGCAAATACAAGAAGCATGGAGAGACAGTCACGAAGCGCATTTTATATTTTATGTAATGTTATTTAATTATATTCGTTTGGAAACCGCGCATTTCAGATTTACATTAGGTCGCGCGGTTTTGTAAATAGGAGACATGAGGGCATATACAAAAAGCATGGAGATACAGTTAGGAAGCGCGTTTTATATTTTATTTAATGTTAAATATTTTCACTTGTTTCGGAGCAGCGCATTTCACATTTACATTAAGCCGTGCGCAGCTAGAACGCTTGAGAAGGAGCAGGCTGGCAACACCCATTGCAATAAACAGCTTTACCCCCCCCCCTTTCCCTGTGGACAGGAGCGCAACCCCCATTGCAACAAAGAGCTTTAGCCCTCTCGTGTTGTTTTTGGCAGTTTACGTTAATAGAGCTCCATGGCATGCACACATGCTCAATTAACAACTTCATAGGTGTTTAAAACAATATGTGCATGTTAAAGAGGCTTTGCTACGAACTGATATGAAGTGGCGTCTCGCTGGCGCCAGCAACTGCCTTTTACTTCTACTAAAAATAAAAATAAAAACTTTTCAAATAATGTTACTTTATTTCACTCTTTGGAAACAGTTCCTGTGTGGCAGCCTAAGCTTAGACAGCTTCTGGGCACACATACAGCTTTACACAATAAGTTTCTTAGCTGAAAAACTTTACAAGGCTTTAAAAGGCTGCATTGCAAACTATGAGACACAAGTGCGCAACACACATTGTAATAAAAAGGCTTAAGATTTTCTTTGTCGTGTGTATTGCAAGAAGCATGAGAGCAAATACAAGAGACATGGAGACACAGTAAAAATGTTCATGCAACACATTCTCATATACAATGTCAATAACTCAAACTTTAATGCTGCGAGACCTATTGCATTGCAAATGCTTGTACTATTATGAAGGGGCGAGTGCCATTTACTAAGGATAACCAGTGTTGGATGAAACAGTCAAGATTGTTGGAGTGGTCTTCAGCACAGGTAAAAGATAATATTTTGTTACATCAAAACAAGTATAAAAGGCATTATGACTCCAAGCATTATACTAAAGAAGTTGTTTTGGAGGTTGGTGATGTTGTGAAGGTTAAGTTGCCTTTCAAAGTAAAGAAGGGGCAAAGTAAATTTTCAAAACCTTTAAAAGGTAATTGATATCTATAAAAATTCGGCAAGATTATCTGATGGTAAAGTGTGGAATAAGGGAAGAATTGTTAAGTGTAAGGAAAATTTTGTTGATAGTGGTAATGTTCAGGGTTATCAAAGCTCTAGGAATTTTCATTGGCTGGATCAGGAATTGATGCACAATGGAAATTCCTCCAATTCAGAGAGTATTGTACAAGATCTAATTTCCTCCAATGCAGAGAGTACTGTACAAGATCAGATCTCTTCTAATTCTGTAAGTATGGAATTGTTGGATTCTGTTAACGAACAATTACATGACCAGGATTTGGTTTCTGATGACATTCCTATAAGCAGTTTTGGTAGGGTTGTTAAGCCTCCTGCTTATTTAAAGGATTATATAACAAAGGACTGATTTTTACTTATCTTTTTCTTTTGTTGACAGAGGAGGTGGTGCCTACATTTGTGTTTTGGGACTTTAGGAGTTTAGCATAAGATTGTAATTTAGAATAAGATTCTGCTTATATATTAGTATGTATAAGGTAAAGAAGCTTTTTTTATGTATTTGTTTACTTTTTGGAAAATGTATTTTTTCCTTATTTTGTCTTGTCTTTATTGTAAAAGGAAGGAGCTGTGTTGTGTTTATGTTTTACTTTAAATTTCTCGAGCTGCCCTTGTTATGCGCTGCTGATGACATGTGGAAGTTCCATAGATGACACATGGGAATTCCATATGTCATCAGTAGTCAGTTGAAGCAGTAACCGGATCGTTGCAGCAGCTGTTCTTACGCTTCGGTGTTGGCATGTATAGCATTTATCTTTAATAAATCTTTTACTCAAATCCTATTGATTCCAGACGTATACTTAACAATTAGGTGCCCCAGTGATAAGACTCACCTCATCCTCCCGGTTGAGTAGCACCAGCTGGCTGTCCGTCAGAATGCAGTACTTCCTCTCCCAGGTGGTCGTCTCGGTGTAAGGGGACTGGCCGCAGGACAGCCTGTGAGTTGGTGGCCCTTTAACATCTGCAGAATGAAACACAAAGAGCCACAATAAATGATGTGAACCTCAAATACACTCTATTATGCAAAACACTAAACAGTGAGAGATTACACTGGAATAGAATGCGCACAATCTGTGTCCCAAACCCAGCCCATTTTCACTTTGGTGACTTTGTACAAGAGTTCTACTTGTTTCTATACGGTTTGCTGGAACTTTTCCAACACAGTCAAGCAACAATATCATGATTTAGTCTACTAGGATAATTGGTTGCCAGAGTTTGACTGAGGGTAGTTAAACATGTTAAATAATCAATCATTAATTTTCACCAATGACAAGCGTAGGCAAATGCAGAGAGCTTGTATCCTCATTCATTTCAGGCATGTTCATTTCCTCGTCACGAGATGCTGAAGACACACCGACAGCCTTTAAAAACACAGTATCCCAAGTTATAGCAGGCCTCCCTTGGGGGGGTCACACAAATAACCCGGGAACCAGGTAACATGTCCATCCAGCCATTTTCTCTGATGCAAATAACAGAGATGAGGAGAAGTGCTTGGAGACAACAACACACTTCACACAAATCAGAGCCAGGGCGGCAGCAGCTGGAGTGTGAGCAACCAAGAAATGCACAACATGTCTCACATGCAGTTATTTCACGCGCACACCAACAAACACACACACCCTGACAGACCAGGGGCGCCAAATCACGTTCGAGTTCAAGAGGTCAGACCATTCTCAACAACAGCAGCGCTGAACGTGCTTATTCTGCTTGGTTTTCAAGTCACCATCTTCATTTGTGTCTCTACGCAGGCATTTCTGAAGAGCGTGGAGCGCCGCCATCTGGCGGCTGCACGCGACGCATGGAGAAAAGCAACTCGGAATGTTCAGAGGCTCTGCAGCCAATGAGCGCACACGCAACCATGGCGAAGATTGGCTTAGAATTCTTCCTGCATTGTGGCGTCACTTGGGTACGTACATTCAGCCCAATGAGGCCAGAAGGCTACGAAAGTTGGCTCAAAGTTAATATTATTATTTTTTTTAATGGGTACAGCAATTCTTTCCCGGACCCCAGAGGTACGTTAATCATAGCTGCCATGGTTTCAGATTAATTATGTGTGACATTTTCATAATTTCAGTCTAATTATGACAGACACAACGACTAGGAGTGACATGAAGCAATCAAGCAATGAAGACTACGGGAAACATATAAATATCAGAAAGTACACCAATTTGAGCAACGAGAAACTCTACGAAGATCTTAAAACTGCTGCAAAACACCAGAAATGGAAGGGCACTAGGATATGAGCGAGGGCCCAGCACGGAGCCTGCAATGCAGAGCTCAGCTTAGGCACAGTAACACCAGACGCGTGGTACTTGGCAGAGCTGGTTTTACTCAGACCTTACAATTCAGAAATTAAATTGCAAGACAATGGTAGAGGGGAAAAGACGTGGCCTAACGGCTAGAGCGGTTGACCTAGATACTGGGGAACCAGGTTCGAATCTTGGCAGGGAC